>NC_059330.1:31878336-32496836 GCF_018350155.1 Leopardus geoffroyi | reverse complement strand
GAATTGCCTAGGGTTCTGGAAAAGTAAATATGGCCTCTACACAAAAATTGTTCAGAAGCCTGAACCCATATAAGTTGACTTTATTGAACAAATATCCTTTGTATTTTGTTTTATATAATTGTTTGCATACCACCCCCATCTCTGTGTACATACACAGTCCTCCCCTTCTCCATGATCTCTGCATGGAAAGTCCCTTCTCATTCTTCAGATCAAGTGTAAATGTCACCTCCTCTTCTTTTTTTTTTTAATTTTTTTTTTCAACGTTTATTTATTTATTTTTTTGGGGACAGAGAGAGACAGAGCATGAACGGGGGAGGGGCAGAGAGAGAGGGAGACACAGAATCAGAAACAGGCTCCAGGCTCTGAGCCATCAGCCCAGAGCCTGACGCGGGGCTCGAACTCCCGGACCGCGAGATCGTGACCTGGCTGAAGTAGGACGCTTAACCGACTGCGCCACCCAGGCGCCCCTGTCACCTCCTCTTCTTAGAAACCTTCCTTGACTACCTTATCTCAATCTAGGCATCTTGTTTATTTCCTAAAGGGCCCTTAAAAAATGATTCTCTATTACTTTCTCTGCCTAATCATCAGTTGATAAAGGCAGGACCATGTCTGATGTTCTGGGATGTTAGACATTTAGCAACTGCCACACTGCAATGCACAGAGGATCTCAGGTAATATTAGTGAATAAACAAATACATTAAATAATAGATCTCTCATGGAGTCTCCTGTGACCCTTTCTAATAGAAGTACTTTTCTCTAAGTCTCTTCTCTAAGTAGTAATGAAATTATTGAGTTCTGGTTGCAAGTAACAGAAACCCTATATAAATTATCTTAAGCCCCAGAAGGGATATTATTAACACATACAACAACAACAGCAACAACAAAACAAAGATTGGTCTTCACACAAATGGCAGGGACCACTTTATAAATGGTATCAGCACCTCAGAATTACTGTTTCTCTCTTTTCGTCTTTCACCACTGCTTCCCACTGAGTCAGTTTTATTTTCAAGCAAATTCTCTATATGTAAGAAATGTGGTCCCCAGCAGATTCAGGCCTACATTGAATCAGCTTAGCAACAACAGAAAGAAAGCATCTTTTTGTTACCACAATGAATGACCCTTGGAGGACACTAATTAATCTGGCTGGATTAATCTGTGAAGCCAAACGAATGAAGACATTGACTGGCCAGACTTGATTCATTGTCCAACTCTATCATCCAAAACACACCTCCCAAAACTTCCTAGAGTGAATTTTTTTGCTCGTGAAAGAAGGCTTATTTTACCAGAATAAGAAAGCAAGAATAGAATGTTCTGGAAAGACCAAAGTATATTAATCTGATTCACCACACATTTCACCTGTAACTCTTCTAGAGTTGCCACTTTATACCCTTTATGAAGGTTTGGAATATACAAACCACAGTTTGTGGTACATTAGATTCTTGGTTGTTATGTCTGAGTTTCCATTGTATTAAACAGAGTTCCTGGGGTGCCTGGGTGGCTCAGTCAGTTCAGTGCCCTATTCTTGATTTTGTCCCGACTCTTGATTTTGGCTCAGGGCATGATCCCAGGGTCTGGGCATGGAGCCCACTTAAGATTCTCTCTCTTCCTCTGCCCCTCTCCCAGCTCACACTCTCTGTCTCCCTAAAAATAAAAATTATAAAAAATAAAAAGTAAACAAAGTTCCTAGTTTACTACTTTCTCCTAATAAATGTCTTATGGATGAATTCATGAATGAATGAATGAATATTTTTCTGAACTTTTCAGCCAGACTTGTGTTGAATTTTCTAATTAGATTTATAATATAACTTTGTCTCATGAGAATCACTGTTTTTAGGTGGAAGGCAGGGGTGAGTGACAGAATAAGAGGACATTTCTATGGCCAATGACTGTAATTTCAGACAAGAGCATTCCCCAAAAGAATCCACAAAATAGGATGAGCACAGAGAAACCACCATGAAACAGTTCTGAAAATATAGAAATAAGCCACTACCATCTGGAATTTTACTTAAAAAAAAATTTTTTTTTTTTTTACTGAAACTTTTACTGGAATTTTTCTCTACTTCCTCTTTCAAGGGAAAAAAACAAAAGAAAAGGCTACATTCTGAGCTCAAAGGAGATTCAGATAGGCTACAATGTTTGAAGCAAACTGAAGTCATCACTAAAATCTATAGATTCCTTTAGTTCTCTATGGTATACAGTAAAGCAATATATAATCCATTTGTGACTACATGTTATTGAAAGGTCTATAAACCATATACAACTTTGAGTTTGTATGAAATTCGGGAATAATTCTTACTACTTACTGTAATTTTTGTAATTTCATAAGGCCTCAGCACAAAACAACTATCAAAGTTCTCATAGACTCTGTTAATAAAAAAGCAATCAAATCAGCAATTCTCAAATACTTATAATTTTTGCTTTTTCCATTCAGTAATACAAAGGGAGAAATTTTAATAATCAGTTAAGTTATATATTTTCATAGTTGCATGGAAAACTTTTTCACTCCCCCAGTGGTTCTTGTGAGATATGGTTAATTTTGGGAATCTAGAATTATGAGAAATTTCTGCTCTAAACTATAATTCTAATATCTAGCTCTGTTAATTATTACTACTACTGTCCAAATTTAACCAAGATTTTTAGAAGGATTTTTTATAACAAATTGATTTGAAAATTTAATGAAACATATTCATTAATATGATTAATATGATTAATATTAATAATGAAATTGTATTCAAACAGGTTATAGACAAGGTGTTTAAAATCAAATTATTTAAAGAACATAACAACAGTAAAAGTACTCATGCCCTAACAGCCACCAAAATATAGTTTAAAGATATACTCCTATAAATATTTTGGTTGAGGTACCTGTATGGCTCGGTTGGTTAAGCGTCCAACTCTTGGTTTTGGCTCAGGACATGATCATTTTGTGAGTTAGAGCCCTGCATTTAGCTCTGTGCAGTGAGGAGCCTGCTTGGGATTCTCTGTCTCCCTCTCTCTCTCTGCCCTTCCCCACACATACTGTCTCTCTCAAAATAAATAAACTTCAAAAAATAATAAATATTTTGGTCACTTCTTCAGGTCATTTTATTTATTTACTATTTTGTCATTTTATCACTTCCTCCACTCTAAAGTGAGACAATTGGCTCCAAGTCAGTCAGTAGTATGTTGTGGTGTTGGGATCTGTGTGTTGGGATCTTTGGCTTTGTGACAGCAGGTCTAGAAATGTACAGCTGTTTGGCTATTGGAAAGGAAGTGACTCTGTAGTGAAGTCAACACAGAGATGGCAAGTAGAGTTGAATAATTGCTGGGAAATGTGGCCTATTCCAATCAAACCATCTTCATGCATTGTCTGTGTTATTGTTGAAAATATTTAGAATTGGATTTTCTATGATTTAAAACAAAATACATTGCTATGTCTTGTAAATGATGCTGACACATATAAAAACTGAAGCAATATGATGTTGGTGAAAGAGCTGGAAAAAAAAAAAGATGAATAGAACAGAAGAGAGCCCAGAAACCAGCCAAAGGGGATATACAGGAAAGAAACTACTTAAGAAGACTGGGGGAAAAAATTCCAAGACTGATGTTTTCTATTGTACTAAAAGATTTCATAGTATCAAATCAGGTAGAACATTTCCAAATTTATTCTATGATGTCATTATAACGCTGATTTCAAGAGAAGAATTATGACACAGAAAAATTAACTATGGACATAACAAGTTGGATTATATGTTAAAAGGTTTAAAATAAAATATAGGCAAGAAAAATACAGAAATGTGTAAAAGAAAAATATGTCCTAAGTAACTAGCATTTATTTTAGGAAATTAAGGATGGTTTAAAATTTAATGATCTATCACTGAAGTCCACTGCATTAATAAATTTAAAATTAAAAAATAAGACAATTAATAAATTGTTATTGATAGAATTCTTCTGGAATTTGAAAAAATCTCATCAAACAAAAAACAGAGGAAAATTTTGTTCGGTTGATAAACATAATAATGTTCAGTGTTGAGTAAACATTTATCACTGAAGAGTCTATCCAATTCAATAAAAATAAAACAGACAAAAAAGAGTCATTATTCTCCCCAATATGTCTATCAATTAAAATTTTTCTAGTAAAAAAATATATATCCACATGTTTTTATGTTTGATAAGCTGATGCCATAATTTATTTAGAAAAGTTATGGTCAAGTTCGTGAGGACTATTTTGGGAAGAGAAAAGAAAATGTTGTAGTGGTGATATTACTAGATACAAAGGTATAATTGCATGGGAAAATATACAGGAAAAGATACATATATTAGTGAAGTAAACTAATAATATGTGTGTGTATAAATGACATTATAAAATATTATTTTCACATATTAGGAAAAAGATCCTTTAATAAATGAAACAGGGTCTGTGGATTAGAGAAATTTGAAGTACAAAAAAACCAAATGTATTCCACATAAAAATATAAAAAATAAATATGTAAAATTACAAAATACTCAAGGAAAATGGGAAAATTTATTTTTATTATCTAGAAATATGGAAGGCTTTGTTTCTTAGGACAAGAATGGAAGTCATAAAAAATATTAGCAAATGAGTACAAACAGTTTTCAAGGTCAATCTGATGTGCCTATGAACATTTTTGTGATGAACAAAACCATTAAGCTAGCAAAAGTTACAAAATGAGGTATTTTCAAGGATGTCCATTATAGGATTACAAGCTACCTAAATATCTATCAATACAGGGAATAATTAAATCAATTTTTATACAACCAAAGTGTTCCAACACTATGAGCTAGAAAAAGAATAGTTTATGTTCATATAAACTAAAAGTAAAGACTGTCTATGATTTTTTTCACTAAAAATTAGAAATAATTGGAATCACATGATTCCATGATTATAAAAATAATTAAATATGTAAAATATTTGAATGCGCATATTTGAAACTTTAGAGGTATAAACATCAAATTGTTAACCTTTAGTTCTCTTAGGTGGTGTTGGAACAAAAAAGGCAAATTCACTTTTTATGGATTACAATGTGTATTTCAACATTTTAAGCAACTGTACTATTTTTGTACTTTTAACATTTTTAAAAATCATGTTTTCTGATATTCTTTCTTATCATTTGTTCCAGATTTTGTAGTTACTGTGTTAAATAGATGTTGCAATAAATATATCAAGGAAATGAAATAAAGTTTTTATTTCAATGTAACTATTTGGACAATGTGCTTAAATTTGTAGTGATAAATCAAGTTTCAAATCTTTACCTGTGAGAATTATTGCCTATTAATTTCTATATTAGTAAACTCATTACTGTATGTTCATTTTACTTTATTGCAGTATTTAACAACTGAAATTTTGATCTTTTAGATATTGTATCACTTAATTTCAAATGTGATGACTTGTTTTATTTTTACCCTATATACCAGTACCAGGCCTATAATTACCAAAATAGCATAAAGTGAAATTCAGATTTTTCTTAATGATGTGCATCTCATAGCCCAGTTAAATATCAAAATACAATAGAATTTTATATAGAATATATAATTTTATATATAATTTATATATGTCATATATATATAATTTTTATATATAATTGTATATATAATTTATATATAATATATAATTATATAATCTATATAATTTTTATATAGAATATATATATAGCTATATATATGTATTTTTAGAAAGTAAGATATAGAAAGTAAGCTATATATAGCTTTAGCTATATATATATACTATATATATGCTATATATATACTATATATATGCTATATATATATACTAAATATATATAGTAAGATATAGAAACTAAGCTATGTAGCTAGATAGCTAGATGGCTATAGCTATATATATATATTTTTTATTTTTTTTTAGGAAGTAAGATCCTATTACTAAATTCAGATTGACCAATCTACATAATATCCTGGTTTTACTCACATACTCATTTGAGGAAATCAAAAACCAGTAAAATTTCATCAACATTTAATTATAATTAAGGAGATCTGGAATAGCATCATCAATTACTCAAACTGCATTCTTTATCTTTAATTTTGTCCATAAGCCATTTTTAAAGTAGACTAGGGATGATAGAAAGTTAAAACACACTAATAATAAATTAATTCACCCTTCCTCTCTAGGCAATATTCTCACTCTAGAGAGAGAGAGAGAGAGAGAAAGTGAGTGCACAAGTCGGGAAGAAGGGCAGAGAGAGAGAGAGAGAGAGAGAGGGAGAATCTTAAGCAGTCTCCATGCTCAGCACGGAGCCCAACCCAGAGCTTGATCCCATGACCTCTGGGATCAAGACCTGAGCCAAAATTAAGAGTCAGATGCTCAACCGACTGAGCCACCCAGATGTGCCTATATATATATATATATATATATATATACTTAATATGGGAGTATTCTGTAGCTAGCTTGTGCCTTGCTTAATTCAGCCATCAAGTACACAAAACTGTCAACAAATAAATACTCTGCAGGTGCCCTGAACAGGATCATCCATGTGCACACACTACAATGATGATACTTTGTTTCTGGAATCACATATACTAGAATTTGGTCCATGCATCAAATATACATTAACTGTGTAACTTTGAGTGAATTACATAACCTCTTTAAGCCTTAACTTGTTCATCAGGAAAACTGAACTGATAATGAATAGTATCTAATACATAGGTTGCTTTGGAAATTAAATGAGATTATGCACACGAAGACCCAGTTTATGTCTTGGCATGTCACAAACGGTTAAAACACAAATATCTTCACTCCATTTTGTTCTCACTGTTCCCCAAATCTGATGAATCAAGATCCTAGCAAAATGATCTTCTGAACAAAGGAAAAAAGAGAAAGGAAGGAGCAAGGGAATGGAGGAAAAGGGAGAGAGAACTCTGAGTGCAATCGTCAGATTTTTCTGAGATTGACATTCACCAGAACTATTATAATTTCAATATTGCAATTAGTGGTAATTTTTTTTCATCCCACAGAATTCACGAAGGCATTTTATCCTGACCTATAATTGTAACAAGGTAGTCTTTGAAGGCCAGCAATAATAAATCCATTTTAAAACATCTTTTTATTAGTACTCTCAACAAACCTAAGATGAACTGAACAGCAATTGCAGCTCATTTTACAGACGGGAAATAAAATGAGGTTCTTAGTTATCATAATTTACGTGACATGCTTTACACATTAAATCCCTAATGGCGGCGACTTAAACTTAATTCCCTTGACTACGTGCCTAATCCTTTAATGGTTCTTCCTTCTATTTTCTGTTATTTAGTGTCACTATAGTCAGTGATGGTTTCTTTTTCAGTTTGGCAGCACAGAATTTAGCTATTGGTACAAACTCAAAACAGCTTCTTCCTATTACTGTTGTTGTTGTTGTTGTTGTTTTCCTTAGGTTATTCCAACGTATATTTAAACAAGTATAATTTCCCTGGCTCAAATTAGGGAAGAATCCAACTGACATCTTCTCATAAAAGCATTTTCCTCTCTTCAGGTGGCATGAAATCCATTCTTGCCATGGAACCTGAATTTGTAACAGCAATAAAAAGGGTTAAGGGTAAAATAAGATAAAGATTTAAAGGCTAGGTAGGCATCCTGGAACCAGAAAGTCCTTATTCTCCCAAATCTGTGTCCATATGGCGTGATGGACATTTCAGGGTCAAAGGAACAGAGAAAGCACACTTGTAGAAATGAAACTTAAACCCAACACTGCCCATTATTTTGTAGTAATTAGAGTAAACACGGTTTGCAGAGCTCTGAGACTGGTAATACAGGAGCACAGCAGGCATGTTTTGTCTCTATCTAAGCCTTTCACATAGATTTGTAGACCACTGTAACAATAGAAAATCCTTTGAGATGTGGTTATGTTTTTATTGACATAGTGAACGACCCAGCATCCATGATGTTCTGGCAGAGAATTGATCCCCTCTTAATGCGTTTTATAGAGCCTTGTTTCTTTTCATCACTGCGACTTACTATAGTCTATCTTGAAAGGTAAATATGTACTAGGACACATTCTTTCTAATAAAAAAAAAAGGCTTAACAATCCTGAATACTTCTTTCTTCCTTATAAATTTCACTTAATACATGTACAAAGGCTATATTCAATAAGCACTTTTATGCACGTGCTGAACAGATAAAAATCTTAAGTGACAATATTAGATATTTAAAATAAAAACAGATTAGGTCTACCTAAGCTTGTAAATCATTCTCACCAGTATATATGTAAACAAACAAACAATATTCCTAATATTCCTCTCTACCATTAATTCTTGAATGTCCTATACATTGATAATTTGAAAAATCTATCAAGCAGAATTTAGTATATCTTCCTTTATTTTCTCATCCTTATATATCACTGTGTATTTAATTCTCTTTAATATAATGAAAATACATTTTCTTTATTTTAATAGGGCATGTCTGGATGACCAAATCAATTCTTTAAAACCCTAAAAATTAAAGTTAAAGCATCTACTGTGTATCCAAATATATTTGCATATAGACCACTTGCTAAGCTTGGTCTACCCATACATTAAAATTTGGCATTGGGGCGCCTGGGTGGCGCAGTCGGTTAAGCGTCCGACTTCAGCCAGGTCACGATCTCGCGGTCCGTGAGTTCGAGCCGCGTCAGGCTCTGGGCTGATGGCTCAGAGTCTGGAGCCTGTTTCCGATTCTGTGTTTCCCTCTCTCTCTCTGCCCCTCCCCTGTTCATGCTCTGTCTCTCTCTGTCCCAAAAATAAATAAACGTTGGAAAAAAAAATTTAAAAAAAAAAATTTGGCAAATAACCCATCTTCAAATGAAAAAAAAAATTGTTTTTTTTTTTTTTAATGTGGGCACCTCCAACTTCGTGTAAGAATAAGAAGCAACCACAGCCAGCTTTTTGGAAATCTGTTCAGCTATAATTTCCATTTTTTTCTATCCATTACGGTTCCAAATTTGAATGCCTGACAAATGCCTTCTCAAAGGGTAGAACATTTCCACTTATTTTGCTTTCCAAATGCACACAACTTTTCAACCCCCCCCCCCATTAATAGGCCTTATTCGAAATTGTTTTTGTTGAATTCATTTATTTTTGACTAAGTTTCTTCACTGAAGGATATAAGCCCTTGTCGAAAGGGTCAGTTTCCACACTGAAGCTCTCAAGTACCTAATGTATGATCAGCCAGAGAAGCAATACTGAGATGACTTCAATAAATATGCTCAAGTTCAAGCAGTACCCATCCCCAAACTCAAGGCTAGCTCATGTTTAGCACACACACACACACAAAAGCTGGTCTGCGATTGGAGCCTTGCATCAGGCACCTTAGGGAATAAGATCTATTAAGTACACAGAGATTTACAATTAACAGAGACCAACTCTATGTACAGTTCCCTTTTGGAGTATCAAGTAATGTCAGTAATAGTTTCACAAACCCATTTTCAAAGGTGGCTGCGTATTCTTGACTTCTCTTCTAAATGCTGGCACTTAGCATTATAAACAATTATATTTCAAATTTAAATGCAATATTCTGTGCTTCTAATTTTATTCTGAGTGTGCTTTCTGTTTTTCTGGGAGATAATGGGGACATGAGGATGATGATGATGATGATGATGGTGTCAACAATGACAGTGATAACAAAAGTTATCTTTGCCTTAGCTGATACTAGTTTACCAACCAGTTACTTATATTTTTGCTAATGACCCCCAAACCTGTAGGGCAGGCATTAATGTACTCATTTTGTATATGAGTAAACCTAATTTCAGAGTTAGAGTAACTTTGCTCAAAGTCCCAAGATAACAAACTTCAAGTTCAAGCTTTTTATACTATATCCCAATTCCTTTTATCTCTGGGAAGCTTCAGATTGTGGAACGAAGCCTCCTCCAGAGAACGACACTCAAAATGTTGACTAGGGATTTACCATGTGTCCATGCGTGCCTAACACTGTCTAAGTAGATGGGGAGCGTCGATGAAATATTCAATATGATCATACTTTTTTGTGTGAGTTAAATGAAGATCTTGCTTTGGGAACAAATTAGAGGACTCTTGAACACAGCACATTATGAAAATACAAATCAAATTAAGAGAATTCAGGTATTAAACCTTAACACCTGAGGACAGGGATGAAGCCTAAATCATCTTTTTGTTGCAGAGAATGTAGCAGTTTCTCTACAAAGGTAGTTGTTTATTGAATGAATGTATGATTGAATGAAAGTGAACCTCAGTGGCATTCTACTGAGGCATGACTACTGTTCAGTCATCACTCCAGTTAGTGCCTCAGTCTTGACAATCCTGACAACATTGTCTTCTCAATCTTTTTTGAATATATCCCTTTCATGTTTCTTTTGTCAGTTATAGACTCACACAGAGCAAAAAACAAACCATCCAACAAACAGCAACAAACAACTCAAGTAGCTCCCACCAATAAACAAAAATAACTCGAAATTTTTATTCAAGAATTCACACCAGGGATACGTGGGTGGCTCAGTTTGTTAAGTATCCGACTTTGGCTCAGGTCATGATCTCATGGCTCATGAGTTCGGGCCCCACATCAGGCTCTGTGCTGACAGCTCAGAGCTTGGAGCCTGCTTCCGATTCTGTGTCTCCCTCTTCTGCCCCTCCCCTGCTCACACTGTCTCTCTCTCCTTCAAAAATAAGTAAACATTTAAAAAGTCTAAAAAAAAAAGAATTCATACCAACTGAAATAGGACTCATATCACCTTCTCTATTTTTCTTGGAACACCAGGCCAACTTGTTTTTATCTTTTATAAATCCCTGTAATTTCCATCTTCACACTGTTTTTGAATCTTTGAATCAGTTGCCTGTATTTTTAAATTTTTAGATTTCACAGACCATCTGAATTTATGGCTTGCTTTTGAAAAATTAGATGTTGCTACGCTGAGTCCTTCTCTGAAGTGTAAAACTGAGATCCTACGGTCTTGCTTAGATGAAGTACGCACTCTCCAATTCAGTCTTATTTCCACTATTCAATTTGTGTCTGCATCACTGAGGCCAAAAGTCACATCCACACTAGGGCTAAAATAAAATATTTCCTGCCCCAGACACACTCGCT
The DNA here is from genome assembly GCF_018350155.1 of Leopardus geoffroyi. NCBI lineage: Eukaryota > Metazoa > Chordata > Mammalia > Carnivora > Felidae > Leopardus > Leopardus geoffroyi. The sequence goes on along the minus strand of NC_059330.1, from coordinate 32,485,795 downwards.
TGAGTCTGTGACTGTTGCTTTCTACAGATGATCCCCTTCAACTTCCAGCTGGTCCTGCGATTATTTCCTACTTTGGTGCTGGCCCACATTCATTCTAGCATCTTAGATCTGTGGCTTTAGGCCACAATTAACAGTGTTGAGCTTCAGTCTCTGACTATAATGTGACCTAGTAGGCTTGCCTGCCTTTTAATATTACTGTAAACATTAAGTGAGGTGTTTCTCATTAAGCACTAAGGACTTTGTTAGACACTTAGTAAATGCTCTCAGTGCATACTAACTTCCTTTGATGATGATGATGCTAATAATCTGTAGTTTTTCCATAGCCATACATAAAAATCAACTGACATGGGAATTCCCTGGTAGGGTAGAGTGAAAGTAATCTGGGGTAAGTATACAGGCATAAAGAGGGATAAAGCAAGTCCCACTGAAATCACTTCTGAATTTCTAAATATAAGATAACAGATAGAGAAGACCATTTAGACATAAGAGATGAAGTGAAATGTTGTCTCGACCTATATACAGACAGAGAATGAAAAAGAGTGGGCCAGAAACAGGTTCAGAGAAGGGAGCCAGGCTGATACACTGGGGCAGCGTGGGAGCATGGGCTCTGTGTTATAGAACTATATTGATAAGAAATCAGAGATGACAGAACATTGTCTCTGCTCTTCTTAGAACCAGCCTTCCAATAACTGTAGTTAGGACAAGAGGGAAATGCCGCATAAGGTTTAGCTTCCTAGTAGTGTACTCTCACAGGTGATGAGGACAAATGTTTCTAACCTCTTCATGCATCCTTCAGCTTCTTGCGTTTATATGAAATCCATTTGACACAGAATAATAATAGCTGACATTTATTAAGCATTTTTCTATGGACCCATTCTAAGATCATTATGTATTTTGATCATTTAATATTCATGATCCTATGAGTCATAGCAAAGAAATAAAATAGTGATGTGGAGAGTGAAGGAGGCTTGGGTCTTAGAGTTTGACAGCTGGGATGGAGACAGACATTGATGGCTAAAAGTCAGTGATAATCAAAATAGATTTGTTCGCTACAATTGACAGGTTCAGATATTTTATTTGATGTTAGGAGAGAGGTGGTTAGGGGGATAAGGGAGCCTAATATGATTCTAAGATTTTTCGTCAGGATGTGTTGATGCATGTAAATGTCATTATGGAATAGAGTGAATTCAGGAGGAAAAAGCAGGGTTGTGGAAGTAAGACACAAATTCAGACATGAACACATTGATTTTGAAAAGCTTATGGACAATGAAATGCATATGTCTAACATTGCTTTGACTGGCTGATTTCTGATATAAGGTGTAGACAGTTTCTTAGTACGAATATTGGTTTCGAGTTGTTACACCATGGCCTGCACACCACCAGACTTCCTATAACCTTGACCTTGGGCAAGTCATGTGATTAGAAAATGGTGATTATAATGTCTACAAAGTAGACTCTTTTAAGAATAACTGACATGTGATGGCTCTGAATAAATGTTATTTCATCAGTGTGATTATTTTTTAAAAAATCATGGAAACTATATTAGACAATAAATGAGCTCCTATTAGGTACTAGAAAACATGGCTGGAATTATAAGATGTATTCAAGACATACCCTAGATATTTTAGTGTGGGCTTAAGGCACAAATATTTAATATTATTGCTAACAGCTTTATTAATGAAGCCCCATTTTCTCAACCCTCATTATATATTAAAATCACATGGAGACTTTTCTTTAAGCCCAACCCCTGACCCAGAGTCTTTAAACTAAAATCCCTGGGAATGATTGGATGTGCTGTCAGTGTTCTGAACCACCTGCACAGCCCATACCATTAGCCTGGTTGGGGTCATTTAAAAAGAAAAAAAGCCATTAATGAAGTTGCTTGTACTGTTTCTCTTGATTAGTGATGAGGCTTTGAATAATTTGTATCCCAAGATTTGTAGCAAGTGATTTTATGTTTTTCAGGCTTCCTTCTAGAGAACAGAATTATTCCTAAAAAAAAAAAAAAAAAAAAAACCGCTTAGCCTTATGATATTTGAATCTGACTTCTATCTTCAGGCCTCCTTTCCCAGTTTTAAAGAAACAGAACTTCATTTCTTTCTAATGTGAAATGCTCTTATGATGCACTCCCTTTCCACCTTTGCCAGGTCGCTTTAAATAAAATGCAGATGCAGGAAAAGAACTTCCCAGAAAGACAAAGAAGGGAATGTATCCAGGGTATGGTTTCTTTGACAAAGCAGATTAAAAGCCTTCTTTTTAGGCTTAGAAGAAGACAGAGAAAAGAAGTAGACTGGCCTTTCATTGATTCCCAACCACTTTGTGACTTAGAGCCTAGATTCTCATTCCACTCCAGTTTGTAAATATACAGAATATTTTAAATAATGTTCATACCACCTTACAGGAAAATTTGAAGATTTTTTGAGATGCAGTTTTTATAAATTCCACGATCATGTGTCTTTGCATAATACCCATTATGGACTCTGCCCTACTTATGCAGCATAGAAAAGGATTGAATTTACATTATTTGACACATATCCCATATTACTATATTGTCATTTGATGAAAATCCTTAATGCTATCATGAATCACTATTGTCTCTTTTTCTCCCCCAGCTTTACTGAGGCATAATTGACATGTAACAATGTGTAAGTTTAAGATAGACAATGTGATGATTTGGTACATCAGGGAAATGTTTGCCACAATAAGGTTAACTTAACACATCCTTCACCTCACATAATTACAATATTTTTAAAAAATTTGTGATGAGAACAGTACAGGTCTACTCTCGTAGCAATTCTTAAATATACACTACAGTATTGTTCATTATAGTCACCATACTGTGCATTAGACCTCTGGAACTTATTCATTTTACAGCTAAGAGTCTACATCCTTTGACTAACATCTCTACATTTTCTCGACCCCAGTCCCTCAAAACCATCAATCTGTTCTCTGTTTCTAGGATTTTGATGGTTTAAGATTCCACATATAAGTGAGGTCAGACAGTGTTTCTCTTTGTCTTTCTAATTTATGTCACTAAGCATAATGCCGTCAAAGTTTATCCCTGTTGTCACAAATGGCAGGGCTTCCTTCTTTATGCCTGAATCATATTTCGTTATAAAAAAATATTATATCTTTGTCTATTCATGTGTTGACTGAAACTTAGGTTGTTTATAAGTCTTGGCTATTGTAAATTATGCTTCAATGAACATGGGGGTGCAGATATCTCTCTGAGATCCTAACTTCATTTCCTTTCAGAGCTGAGATTGCTGAATCATATGGTACTTCTATTTTTTTAATGTTTATTTATTTATTTTTGAGAGAGAGAGAGAGAGAGAGGAGAGAGAGAGAGGGAGAGAGGGAGAGAGAGAATCCAAAGCAGGCTCTGGAAGCCTGATGTGGGGCTCGAACTCATGAACCATGAGATCATGACCTGAACCGAAGTTAGATTCTCAACCAACTGAGCCACCCAGGTGCCCCTGGCACTTCTATTTTTCATTTTTTGAGAAATTTCATACTGTTTTCTGTAGTGACTTTGCCAATACATATTCCTTCCAATAGCGCACTAGGATTCTCTTTTCTCCACATCTTCACCAGTGCTTGTTTTCTCTTATTTTTTTATTAATTTTTTAATTTTAATTCCAGTATAGTTAATATTATCATATTAGTTTCAGATGTGCAATATAGTGATTGAACAATTTTGTACATCATTCAGTGCTCATCATGACAAGTACACTCCTTAAACCCCTTCACCTACTTCACTCATCCTTCCTGCCACCTCCCCCTCTGGTAACCATCAATTTGTTCTCTATAATTAAGTGTCTGTCTCTTGGTTTGCTGTCTCTCTCTCTCTCTCTCTCTGTCTTTTATTTCTTCCTTTTCTCATTTGTTTTGTTTCTTAAATTCCACATATGAGTGAAATCCTATGGTATTTGTCTTTCTCTGACTGATTTCGCTTAACATAATACTGTCTAGCTCCATCCATGTTGTTGCAAATGGCAGGATTTCATTCCTTTTATGGCTGAATGATATTCCATTATAAATATATACCACAATATATACCACATCTTCTTTATCAATTCATCAGTTCATGGACGCTTTCATAAGTTGGCTATCGTAAATAATGCTGCTATAAACATGAGGGTGCATGTATCACTTTGAATTAGTGCCTTTGTAGTCTTTGGGTAAATAGCTGGTAGTGCAATTGTTGGATTTCTGTTTTTCACTTTTTGAGGAACCTCCGTACTGTTTTCCAGAGTGGCTGTACCAGTTTGCATTCCCACCAACAGTGCATGACAGTTCCTTTTTCTCCACGTCCTCGCCAATACTTGTTATCTCATTTGTGTGATGGTAAGAATCTAAAAGATGTTAGATAATATCTCATTCTGGATTTCACTGGTGATTAGTGAGGTTGAACACCTTTTCATGCACTTGTTAGCCATTGTATGTCTTTGGAAAAATGTCTATTCACATCCTTTGTGCATTTTTAATTGGATTTTTTTTTGCTATTAAGTTATATGAATTCCTTATATAGTTTGGATATTAACTCCTTATGAGATATATGGTTTGCAAACGCACTCCTGAGGCCACAGGTCTCACCAGGGGTGCACGACAGCGTAAGCCTACTGCAGGTGCAAAACTGGAGGAGCTAAGCTGCTCGTGAGCCCAGTGGTATAGGCCAGTGACAGGACACAGGGCCAGATCTGGGTTCACAAGCAACTTTCTGGGCCCTTGCTGTCAAAGTGCACTCTGGTGGCTAAAGGGTCTTGACACAGGTATGAATGTGGCATGGAAGCCAGTGATGGGAATCAAGCCAGCAGAGCGCAGGTGCATAGGTGGAGAGGCTAGTGCTGAGCATACCAATTGTGTTGAGGGTCTGTGTGGGTGGGGGTCTAGGTTGGCATCTTGCACTCAAGCAGCTACAGAGGTTCAGGCTGGCTGCCCAGTGAGGATCATGAGCTCCAGTTGGACATGGACAAGAAGGACAAAGGAGGGAGCAGGTGGAGGGTTGGAGGGGGGCAACTCAGGTGACTGGCATCTGTGAATGTGAAAAACAGAAGGGTGAAAACTGGTGAAATCTGCAGGTCCTCAGCAGCTGTGCTTTCTTTGCTTTCTTCAGTGGTGAAAACTGCTGGGGTTTTCTGTAGAGCAGATCACTGGGGACTGGAGTCACTTTCACTGATCGACTAGTACCAGTGGCCTCTACTCTTTTCTCTTGTTCCTAGCAATGTCTACAAGTCTAGCTTTGCAGGTCTTGCGGTGGAGTGAACCAAAGCCATCCTTTGTGTATTGTCCTAAAAGGCTGGGCTGGCTGCACATTCACCACAGTGAAAGGAGCTCTTTCTAGCTGGGGAGTTACCTTTTCGTGCTGAGCAGTGCCAGTCTGGAGGACGGGATGATGTAGGCAGAATGGAACTCTTGTTCTTTCCCTTTTTGTGTAGTTATTCTCTGATTTATTATTCCACTGTGTTGCTGAAGTTTCCTAAGTGGACTTCTGAGCTTTCCCAGAACTGTTTTTGTTTGTGGATACCTGTCTAATTATTGGTCTTTGTGGAGACCATCCTGACTGGGGTCTTCTTCACCACAGTCTTGGTGAAATTGCCACTCAAAAATTTCAAGAATTACAATTCCAATATTTCGTGATGTAATAAATTTTGCAAAGATCAGACATTTAAATTTTTTTTCAGATCTTCCATGGGCCTTGAATGATGAACATAAGGATAATCCAGGTGAGACTGGAAACAGCATGCACATAGGGATTCTCCACCATGGCTGTGGATTAGAATTACCTCTTATCACCCCACCCCAACATAGGGGAGTTTTTACATTTATCATAGCTTAAGGCCTCCTCTAGATTAAACATGTTTGGGATGAGTCTCAGACAATAATTTGTTTTACAAATTCTCCAGTTGATTCTGTATGTACAATATTAGGTTTGAGAATCCTTGAGTTAGATCAAGGTGCATGCTGGTAATAGAGGAAGAAGTGGAGATAAGTAGAAAAATAGCCAGCATGGAGGCAGGTGCATAAGCACTGAAGTATCAGGTGAAGAAATGGAGGCCATACTGTAAGGAGCATAATTATAGCATAAAAGAAGAGTCAGTGAAGTTTCAATAGAGATTGGTAAGGTTTATAAAGACCAGCATGAGGGACAGCAGATCAAGAATATTAGAAGATTTGGTTCCTAAGTTTAAGCATGGAGAACCTTGGGAATTAAATAGTCATTGACAAAATTATGAAGGAGAGTCCTATTTCACAGGTGAAGTGGAAAAGCTTCCAAATAATAGAAAAATCTAGGATTCTGAAGCCTGGTAGATGGCTAATTATAGTGAAATAATTTATAAGAGATAATTTTAAAAGTCAGAGATTAGAAATCAGTCCTTTAAGCGTGGAATGAAGTTTTATTTGGAGTAAAGATGCCATTGATTTTGTAGAACTTTGAATAATTTGCTACATTAAAAACTAAAGCACTGAAATCAAACTGTGAAAAGCATCTGTATGAAGCCCATAGGGTCTTTAAATAGTCAATTTTAACAGAGGCAACTTAAAAATAGAATATATTAGTTCTTCCATACATTTCTTTAAGATTTTGGAGGTGTAGCACTTCCAAAATCTTGCCCCTCTTTCAATATATTTAGTTCTTTATTCTTCGTTTGATTCAAATGACTGGAAAAGTCAGTGGGTATTATAAAATAATAATAAGGAGAAAATGGTAGAAAAATGATTAAGATGTGAGAACAAGTTTCCTGCAAGTGAACACATGGTCTTGTGACCTGTGAAGTTAAACCCTCTGTACCAGGGATCACCACATCTCATTGTGAGCCTTTTTAACTTAAACCACACTGCATGCCATCAGTGGATTTTGAAACTGTACAAACCATAGCTGTTGATGAATAATAGCCTACCAAATGATGTTCAGCTTCTTCAGTTTGATGACTTTATTCTCCAGCCAATTGTCTAACTGTTAAAACAGTAAATATATAAATTTTATAGTTTGAAAAATAGAGAAAAAAATCAAACATTAGTCTACCACCCCAAGTTACTTTGATGTTTCTAATGACTCTATTTTCTGCGATTTTGGACATAATTGAAACCATGCTCTACTAACAACGTTACTTCTTGCTATTTTCCATAGTGTTATTTTCTATCTTAGTGTTTTCATAATCAACATTTTAATCACTATACAACATTCCATGTTTTGGCTCACCTATTACTGGGCATTTAAGTTCTTTACCTATTAAAACATTAACTCCTGGGGTGCCTGGGTGGCTCAGTCGGTTAAGCATCCTACTCTTGATTTTGGCTTAGGTCATGATCTCACAGTTTCATGAGGTTGACTCTGCATCAGGCTGTGTACTGATGTGGAGCCTGCTTGGGATTCTCTCTCTCTCTCTCTCTGTCTCTCTCTTTCTCTCCCCCCTCTCTCTTTACCCCTCCCCTGCTCACACAGTCTCTGTCTCTCTCAAAATAAATATATAAACTTAAAAAAATTAAAGAACATTAACTCCTTAAATATATTTTTAAGATAGTTTATTTGTCAAATTGGCTAATATACAGTGTGTACAGTATGCTCTTGGGTTTTGGGGTAGATTCCTGTGGTTCATCGCTTACATACAACACCCAGTGCTCAGCCCAACAAGTGCCCTCCTCAATACTTATCACCCATTTTCCCCTCTCCCCCACCCCCCATCCACCCTCAGTTTGTTCTCTGTATTTAAGAGTCTCATGATTTGCCTCTCTCCCTCTCTTGTTTGGAACTAATTTTTTCTCCTTCCCTTTCCCCATGGTATTCTATTAAGTTTCTCAAGATCCACATATGAGTGAAAACATATATCTGCCTTACTCTGACTGACTTATTTCACTCAGCATAATACCTTCCAGTTCCATCCATGTTGCTGCAAATGGCAGAATGATTTCATTCTTTCTCATTGCCAAGAAGTGTTCCATTGTATATATAAACCACATCTTCTTTATCCATTCATCAGTTGTGGACATTTAGGCTCTTTCCATAATTTGGCTATTGTTGAAAGCGCTGCTATAAACATTGGGGTACATGTGCCCCTGTGAATCAGCACTCCTATTTACTTTGGATAAATTCCTAGTAGTGCTATTGCTGGGCCACAGGGTAGTTCTATGTTTAATTTTTTGAGGAACCTCCACACTGTTTTCCAGAGTGGCTGCACTAGTTTGCATTCCCACCAGCAGTGCAAGAGGGTTGCCTTTTCTCCACATCCTCGCCAGCATCTGTTGTTTCCTGAGTTGTTAATTTTAGCCACTCTGACCAGCACAAAAACAGACACATAGACCAATGGAATAGAATACAGAACCCAGAATTGGACTCACAAATGTATGGCCAACTAATCTTTGACAAAGCAGGAAAGAGCATCCAGTGGAAAAAAGACAGTCTCTCTAGCAAATGGTGCTGGGAGAACTGGACAGAAACACCTAGAAGAATGAAACTAGACCACTTTCTTACACCATAAACAAAAATAAACTCAAAATGGATGAAAGACCTAAATGTGGGACAGGAAACCATCAAAATTCTAGAGGAGAAAGCAGGCAACAAACTCTTTGACATCAGCCACAGCAATTTCTTGCTCAACACATCTTCAAAGGCAAGGGAATTAATAGCAAAAATGAACTATTGAGACCTCATCAGGATAAAAAGCTTCTGTACTGCAAAGGAAACAATCAACAAAACTAAAAGGCAACCAATGGAATGGGAAAAGATATTTGCAAATGACATATCGGATAAAAGGTTAGTATCCAAAATCTATAAAGAACTTACCAAACTCAACACCTGAAAAACAAATAATCCAGTGAAGAAATGGGCAGAAGGCATGAATAGACACTTCTCTAAAGAAGACATCCAGATGGCCAACAGACACCTGAAAATATGCTCAACGTCACTCCTCATCAGGGAAATACAAATCAAAACCATACTGAGATACCTCCTTAAATATTTTTAAATTTTAATCTAGTGTTTATAATCAGGTAATATGTAAACACAAATCAACAACAATTTTTAAAAGCACTATAGTGACCCTTAGCAGATTTAATACATCTTTGATGTGTATTCATTAAATATATAAATACATAAAAAATAAAAGGACTGTGGTGAACATCATCTTCAGATCATTTTTAAAATACTACTTGCTATTAATATTTCAGGAGAGGCAGGGGGGTGGAGAGATGGAGAGAGACAAGAATGTGCACTATGACTTAAGAATCTGAAGCTCGGTTCTCATGAAAAATTCTAGACATTAGTACAGCTCCCTCTGTTTAGTATTTCTGGGAATCCCCAAGGAATGGCCTAGGTGAGTCCGCAAATCAACCAGGCTGTTGTATACTGTTGCAGAAACCCATAGCCTTTGAATCTGATGTGACCACAGCCACTGTCAATCACCTTCGGGCTAGCAGGACTAGAGGTCTGTTTTCTAGCTGACTTGGGTGATATAGGAATTTACAGTCAGTAAAACATGCTCTTGAAACTTATAGTGTCATGTCACCTAGACAATATATTTTGAAATAAGAAGGATAATCTCTCTCCCTGTGTGTGAAGTTCAATTATTGAAAAGACCCCAAAGCCAGGTGGCTTGGGGTCTGAGATGCTACAGGTGTAGTTTCTACTGTAACTACAACAATGTGAAGAAAAATTAATTATTGTTTAAGAGCTATAGCTAAACCTGGCTCACAAAGCCAGACAGATTGCTTCAAGATAGATGTATTTTTCATAAACCTTGTTAACTCTTCTAGAATGCTGCCTTCTAATTATCATTTACATTTATAATGAATGTCTCTACTTGTGGAGCCTGACAGGAGGCTCTATCCCACCACCCTGGGATCGTGACCTGAGCTGAAATCAAGAGTCGGAGACTCAAATGACTGAGCCACCCAGGGGCCCCGTCTTTCTATTTAATAAAAATAAATAGAATGGATTGAAGATTGTAGTTTTGGTACAACACTGTTTTATGATCTTCATGAATTTCTGTAGTACTGAGAGAAATCATTTTATGTGATGGTATTTAACAATTAAGATCAATATTTGAGCTTATTTGATATACTGCATAAGCTTCTCACAGGAAATATGTTAGTCCAGATCCTCTTATAGGACTCTATATCACATGTTTATGGAATTTTCTTCACACCCTTGATGTTTTGAAAGACATTAGTAACTAACACAACTATCAAAAATAAACAACAACAGGGGCGCCTGGGTGGCGCAGTCGGTTAAGCGTCCGACTTCAGCCACGTCACGATCTCGCGGTCCGTGAGTTCGAGCCCCGTGTCAGGCTCTGGGCTGATGGCTCAGAGCCTGGAGCCTGTTTCCGATTCTGTGTCTCCCTCTCTCTCTGCCCCTCCCCCGTTCATGCTCTGTCTCTCTCTGTCCCAAAAATAAATAAATAAATAAAAGCTAGACTCTTTAAAAAAAAAATAAAAATAAACAACAACAACAACAAAAAGAAAAAAAATCTAGTAGTTGTGCTTATTGAAATAAAGATGCTTAGTATTCTGGACACATAGGTCTTTGTCTACTGAATTTTTAAAAATGTATTCTTTTGAAGTTTCAAGCTTGAATACATTTTGAAAAATAGATATGTAGTTTTATACACATCTTTGGCTTTGCTTACCTATCAAATTTCCCCCACATTAAATTTGATGAAAATTGTGCATAGCTTTTGTATTGCTACTGCATACTCTTTCTAGAATGTACTTAAATGCCAAAAATAATTTTATAATACAGAGTAACAACATTATTTGAAATAATAAAAGGAAAGGCAATTTTGAACTTGTGAAGTTAGTTTTTTCATTGTTTCCTGACACCAGAAGACAAACAACGACTGATTATGCTAACAGTGCCATCATCAATCAGAATTTCTTGAATTAGCTTTAATAAGTGAATAAGAATACTCAGACTAGGCACTGTTAATACAGAAAGGACTGCCTGTAATTTTGTTTGTTTCTTAACAGGATAAATTTCCATCTTCTCCTTAACCTTCTTGGTCTCATTATTTTTTAATTATTTTTGCCCTAAAATTATAATGGTTAAAGATAAAATTCAATATATTCTTGTCTTAAAAAAATCACAATTTTCAAATTAATAGAGGAAAATTAATGCCATCCAATTGAAAATAAAATAATATCTGTTTACTGTAGACACCCACTGGCTTAGGAAATAAACACAGCATTCATAAGGAACTTAAAACAGTTCAAAAGCTTGCAAAGGAGAATTTATGAACTTAGGATCAATGTAATAAATGCTACATTATACTATGAATATTGTGTTACAGAAGTGTAAATGTGGACTCATTTTTTAAACTGGTAGTACAAAATGGAACTTTGCAAGAAAAAAATAATGTGAGGTCGAAAACATGAGCAATCCTTTTGGAAGAAGAAATCTGTAATAAGGATAATTCCAGAAGGGAACAAAAACAATAAAATAAATGGAAACCTGAGAACATATACAATTTGCAAAATGTGAATTAATTGGAATGATGAGGTTTAACAGGTAAGGAGACAGTTGACTTAAATAGCAGGACCAAAAAGACAAAAGTGGAGCATTTTATAGACCTTATATACATACGAAGGTGTTTGGACATTATTGCATCATTAAGTTATTCTGTGGTGAAACACCAAATATTTTTGGAAATAGGGTGTGCTTTAGAAATACAGCTGTCATTGCCAGGTAGAAGGATTGGAGGATTTATATACTTACCACTTTGAAAATAGTATCTATATTGAGGTGCTAAAGACTTGTACAGTTTGGGGTAATGCTATGCGTTAAAATAAACACACCCTCTAATCTCAAAGGCTTAACAGTAAAGAGTATTTCCTTTTTACTCAAACCTCAATGCACGTAGGTCAAAAAGTAGACTTCTATATCATTATTCAAAGATTTTTTTGTAGCTATGTTCATTAAGAATATTGGCTTATAATTTTCTTTCTTGTCCTGTTCTTGTCTGACTTCGATGTCAGGATAATGCCGGTCTCATAAAATGAGTTTGAAAGTATTTCCTATTCTTCTATATTTTGGAAGAGATTGAGAAAGCTTGTCATTTTCTTTAAGTGTTTGGTAAAATTCACCAGTGAAACCACCTGGTCCCTGGATTTTCTTTCCTGTGAGATTTGGATTACTGATTCAATCTCTACTCAGTATTTGTTAAGATTTTTTATTTCTTCATGATTCAGTCTTGGTAGGTTGTATGTTTCTAGGAAGTCAACCTTGGGCTCTTTCCCACTGGAGAAATTGTGGTCCCAGGAGGTTCTCTGGGTGTGGTGACACCTGACTGGGTGTGGTGCTGTGCTGGCCCACGGGGAGAAGCAATGTATTCAAAGTGAAACTGTGTTTGTTCTACTTACAGTGTGATTCCTCTCCATCTCTGGTCAAGGAGGTGTTTCCACCTCCCCTCTGACTTCTGGAATTTTCACAACGTTGTTTTATCTATAGGTAGCTATTAGTTGTGCTTCTTGTGAGGTGGATGGATGTTGAGAATTAACTAATGCACCATCTTGATGATGTCACTTCCCACTCTGCTTATGATAAAATCAGTACACTGCAACAAAGTCGCATGAATTTTTCTAATAATTTAAGACATTTGATTTCATTAATTTGAGAAGCTGATGATAAAGACAGAAAAGTCTCCTTACAAATTGGAGAAATCAGAAAATGCTCTTTCACCAGAAGAACTTTTCCCACCTATACTGGGAATAAGAAAATAGATGTTTTTGTTTGTTTTTGTGTGTGTGTGTGTTTTGAGAGAGAGAGAGAGAGAGAGAGATGGAGGGAGTGGGGCAGAGGGAGGGAGAGAGAGAGAGAGAGAGAGAAAGAATCTTAAGCAGACTCCATGCTCAGCGTGGAGCCTGATGGGGGCTCAATCCCACATCTCTAGGATCATGACCTGAGCCAAAATCAAAAGTTGGAAACTCAACTTACTGAGTTGAGTAACCCAGGCGCCCAGAAAGTAGATGATTTTAGAACCAGATAAAGGAATGACATTTTTCAAGGAAAAAAAGATTTGTTTGAAGAAAATCTTGGAAACATTCTTATTTATAGAAAAGAAAGAGAAGTAAAATTATTAAGAAGGGATAAACCAGGACTTACACACACACAGACACACAGACACACACACACACACCCTGCGTGCACGCGCACGCGCAAGACTGGTCAGTACCGCTAAATGAAGAGAGGTCAAGTAGATTTAATACTAAAGATATGACATAGGATTTGGTAATTAGTAAATAATTGTTGACAATTGAAACAAAATATTTACAAGGACAGTGTTCTTAGAAATCATATTATGGTGGGTTGATGATGTAGTAGGAGGTGAGAAAATAAAGGTGGTGATATCAATTATCAATAAAACTGGTTTCCTTTCTGCCTGCACAATGCTTCTCCTACTGCTACTATGCACCTGAGTTCATACTGCTATCTGCAACTCTACTCCATTACCATAGGGGTCTTTCTAGCCTCTTCTTGTATCTAATCTGTAATCTCTCACTCACACCCACATTGAGATACACAGCTCCCACCACCTATCATCCATTCATTGAATCATTCATTCGCAATATAGGTGTATAGCAGTATCAAAACTTTTAACATGTGCTCCTTTGGGAAACAATTTCATCAAGTAGAACACAGTGTTTATGTAGTTTCTTTTGCTTTTAGTCTTGCAGACTCCACTGGTTGCTCGAATAACTTAAGTCAGGGCGTTTCCCTCTATCCTTTCTGTGAGATTATCTAATGCATTTGTAATACTGTTACATTGTTTTCTCATGGTCTGCATTCCATCCTGGAATTACCCTAAACTTTTGTGTGTGTTTGTGTGTGTGTGTATGTGTGTGTGTGTGTGTGTGTGTGTGTGTTGATTTCATGCACTAAATTTCACTCATTGTGCTGGAAAGTTCCATGAGTTTTAAAAAGTCCATTATTGATAACCTTTAGTGTGTCCGTAGAATAGATTGTGTGCTAAGAGTGAGAGGTAAATAGATTAGAGATAGGATTTGAGATGTGAAGGTGGTTTTCACAGTTTGGAATAGTCCCTATTTGGATAAGGAAGGGGGATTAATAAAGGAAGCTCAAAAAACAAACACCTGCTGAGTTGCTTCAGGGCTTATGTAAATCTGTAATCATAATGAGTATAATTACAGAAAGGGTGTGGTTTTCCATCCATGACTAGGAGAAAGAAAGAAGGTCAGATGGCTCAACAGCACTGCCAACGAGGGGTCAGCAGTAGAAGGTAAGGAGAGTAAATATATGTAGAGAAGTGGGGAGAAGGTCACTAAGATGATTAACCATGAGATCAGTCCAGGATGGCCTGGGAGGGAATAGCCAGTCTATTATATTCTAATAGACTAAGGTGAGCTCAAGTGATTGGAGGTCAGAGATGAGATTAAGAGCAGGTCTGGCTGAGTGGTAGAGTTCAAAGTGTAAGAAACTGGTTGGATAAAGGCTAATTTCAGGAGTCAGATATCATGAAGGAAAAAATCATACGCTTACATAATTCCGAGAAAAATAGAACATCCTAGCCTTTGTAACAATTGCATTTGGAGAACACAGACTTGATTTATCATTCATTTTATTCTCATTGCAACAAAACTGTTAAGCCGAAAAGCTGTAAATCAACATCCCGAGTAGATTCGTTAGTGGCTGTGCAATTAATTAAAGCTAACTCAAATTATAAAAATTATCAGAGGTTAAAACTCATATTTAAACCCAGGCACTTAATTGAGGCATAGCTTATGGTCATGTATAAATCCTTCTGGGCTTTAATTTTTTTTTTTTTTAATGTTTATTCATTTTTTTGAGAGACAGACTGAGAGTAAGGTCAGGGGAGGGGCAGAGAGGGAAGGAGACACAGAGTCTGAAGCAGGCTCCAGGCTCTGAGCTGTCAGCACAGAGCCTGATGCGGAGCTCAAACTCGTGAACTGTGAGGTCATGACCTGAGCCGAAGTTGGCCGCTTAACTGACTGAGCCACCCAGGCGCCCCTAAATCCTTCTGGGCTTTAAATTTAGACAGACCCATCAGTATACCAGTCTCATTGACATGCTTATGTGTTTCAAATCTCAAGTCTCACAGGGTATTCCCTCTGATTCCTTGAATTATCCTGAGGAGTGTTAAGAAGGTTACAAAGAAAACATACTGGGAGCGCCTGGGTGGCTCAGTCGGTTAAGTGTCCGACTTCAGCTCAGGTCATGATCTCGCAGTCCGTGAGTTCGATCCCCGCGTTGGGCTCTGTGCTGACCTCTCAGAGCCTGGAGCCTGTTTCGGATTCTGTGTCTCCCTCTCTCTCTGACCCTCCCCCATTCATGTTCTGTCTCTCTCTGTCTCAAAAATAAATAAACGTTAAAAAAAAATTTAAAAAAAAAAGACACATACTAAATATGAGCAAAAGGAAATAAATTAGCTAGATATTTTCTAAACTTAAGATAATTGGATTATTACTTCTTGAAGATAAAAACATATATGCATAACTTCTTCCTAGAATATCAAATTGAAAAACAAAAGAAGCCACTGAAAACGAACCTCTTCCAAAACTCTGATTTATCAAATGTCCTACTGGGCTCCTTAAAAAATGTGTAAAATCACTATTTGTGGTTATAGTTGCAGTTATGTCTTAATATACATGAAATACTATTTATTTATTCCTATTAATTTAAGCACTTTGAATCAGTTACTCTTCTTTTTAAGAGAATACCTTCTTTGGTTTAAAATTATACTCTGCTGACATTTATTTTTGGATGATGATAATAAAAATGAGTCAGTAATAATTAAAAATAATGGTTATTTGGTTATATGTAAAACCGAGACACTGTAGACATTAATACATTCCAGTAGACATTACATTTTAAATAGCATTTTTATAGGGTTTGCTTGCCCTGTAAAGATTTTTGTTCATTGTAATTCTTATCTTTGAAATCATCAAGGAGATATGAAATCTTAACAATGCCCTCATGATGCAATCTGAAGCTATTGGCAGAGGTATCTTCAAATACAGTTTCATAGAGTCAAAGGTTTTCCACTTAGATGATGGTTTCATAAACCACACCCCGTCTAAATATGGACTTTGCTTACTTGTCCTGTGTTTTCAGATTCTAGATTAATTTGTAAATATAGTGATCATGCTTACTGACAGGATTACAAGTTAGCATAAAGTGTTTACCATCTGAAACCCATTAGTTGTGTTTCATGCAAGTGTGTTGCAATGGCAATGGTATTAGAGCCCAAATAATCAATTTGTGTTGCTAGTTTTAAGAGAGGAATATACTGTTTCTACTATTCTTCACAGTTTAAACAAGAATGGATGATTTTCTGTTATGATGTATGTCACTGAACTCAAGGCATTTGGTTCTAGACCAGCATTTTCACAGAAGGGAAAACATGTTGACGTAGAACTTGGAACAGCTACGATGAGTAGCACAACAGACAAGTTAAAAGGCCATGCAATAACGTCACCTGTCAGGAGAGGCTCTTTCTTGATGTTTTAGTTAAGCTCTTTAACTTCCATTATTAGTTGAAAATTCTGCAGAACTTTCCCCTAATTTTATTTTACTTTTTTAATTTCAAGTTTTTATTTAAATTCTAGTTAGCATATATGGTAAAATTGGTTTCAGGTGTAGAATTTAGTGATTCATCATTTATATATAACACCCAGGACTCATCAGAACAAGTTTCCCTAATTTTAAAATAAGGATTGTCTTGTAAGATACACTTGGTTTAAAAGACATATAATTTAAGCAAATTTGAACAGCAAGTTCCATAAAAGAATCTCAGGCTTAGAGAGTGGGATTCAAGGTTACAGCCATCAACAAAACAGGTGTTTAGGCATATAGCTAACGTTGTTTACAGATCTGTTATTAGACTTGGGGACTTAGAAGGTCATTTGAATGACTGAAGAAAGCGGTAAACAGATTGTTTAAACCTTGAAAACTATAGATGTGGGAGAAACCAGTGGATTCAGGCTACAACTTTAGTGGACCATTGATGTTTTTCAAGTCTGAGGATTCAATTTAGTGGCTCAGTTTTGTGTAGCTAAGAAACATTGGTCCAAAAAATGAGAGCAATGATAAAATAACCGTTCAGTTAATGATTGCCATTTATTGTGTATATAGAATACTCTAAAATAGAAAAATCATATTGTTTCCATCAGGAATTAAAACTCATTTCTTACTGGTATTCTCAACAGTTAGCTCTCAACTTTCTGGAATGAAAATTTCTTGAAACCAAATTTCATGAGTTTTCTTAGTGCTCAGCTCTAGGATAGTCATGCAGATCAGAAGAAAACAGGATTTAGTTCAAAATCTGGGCTCAATGGGTTTGAAAATGGAAGGCAAATAAGGGTACTAGGCAATGAGTTATAAGCCAGAGATTCTGTTTTATTTAAATTAGGTTCCCTAGAATATTTTTGAGCCCAGACTAGCGCCTCACCAGTCTTCAAACCCATTTAGCTCTTTGATGAAATCTATGTGTACACCTGTCATACAATGAAAGTGACTGCTCAGAACACTCTCCTTTTCCCCTCACTTTTAAAACAAGAAAATTGAAACCTATCACGCGTATGTCATAAGATTGACATGGGAAACAAAAAAAAAATGCAAAATCTCAAATATTTCTGCACCTGCTTTGTGTAATGCAATTTGCCAAATATTCTGGGATGTTCAAAGCTGGACAAAACACAAGTATTTTTCTCAAAAAGCCTTAGATATTGGATGGGCAGGAGAAATGGATATATGAATAAATATAACTTAAGGTAGAAAATGATATGTGCTACAAAAGGTAGAAGTAAATTAGTATCATATTTCTCAGATAAAAATGTTATCCTTTTATAGAGTGTGAACAGAGTTTTCATATGTGAAGTTTTCTATGACCTTCAAATAACTATTATCTGGATATAAGGTGATTCAGAAGAAAATATACTGGGGAGCAAGTAATGAGAGCAACTGCTTTGTTTAACTGGACAGATCATGATTCAAGTATCCCTTCTCAATTTTACTAGTTGTGTAATCTCACATCAATTATTTTCCCTTCTCATTGGCAAAATGGAAATATAATAGCATCTTTAATTACATTTGTTTTGAAGAAAATGAGAAAATGCATATAAAGTTCCTGGTACTACTACTACTACTTATTATTATTATTATTATTATTATTATTTTCATTTCTTTAATTATACGGTTTGGCAAGCGTTATAGTTTCATCAATGTTTGAGTACTTACCTTGATGAAATATAAAATAACTAGTGTTGTTTTTCTTTTTATCTCAATTGGTGTACCCCTATCTAATGTGGAAGTTAGAGCAGTAAGTTTGATATTGTTGTCAAAGTATGTGGCATTTCAACTCCAACAAGGATGATTGATGATAACTAATACATATGAGTAGCACTGTATATCACAGTGTATTTTACATGTATTGTCTGAATTAATCTTTATAATAACTAACAGGTAAATACCAATGTATCCCCATTTTACAGATGAGGATACGAAAGTGAGTTCATGCTTCTGGATCCACTGAATGAATAATAGTTTTAAAAACAAGAAGTATAAAATTTACCTTGTCTTACGACACAGAAAGAAATTGTTAGAAAGATACAGAATTAGTAGGTATCATGTAGATTTATTACTCCCACCATTTAAAAGAGTATTACATCAGATATGTGCTATTATTTCTATACACAAAACACTGTTGCTAGAACTGTTTCTAGCAGTAGAGAGGACGCAACAATTAAATTTGCCTCAATCCAGTTATGAAGTCATGTATTTACATGAGTTACTATACATAATCCATAATAGAGATATAGGCAAAGTACTAAGTGACAGAAAGTAAGGGAAATCTGAATTCTACTCAGTGTTCATCATAGAGGTCTGAATGAAGAAGGATCATATTTAAGCCGGGCCTTGGATAACTGGAACTTTGTGAAGAAGATCCTATACAGAGGGAATAAAAGAAACAAAAGTATGAAATATTAATAAAATGGTTACTATACGGCTATACTTGCAAATAGGAAAGATGGTGGAGACTTTTGGAGACCTTGCTAAATCTGAGACTGTTCTACAGGCAATTGTGATAGAAGAAAAGGACATTTCTGCCTCTTGATGACTGTGACACCCTAAATATAAGTTTTCTTTATATTACATAGTGGTGACTCTGGTGGAGTTATGAATGACAGGAGAAGAAAAGATTGTGAGAAGCATTTCAGGCACTATTTCACAAATTAACATGAGAGGTGATGAGCTACTGGTCTGGGAAAATGGCTAGGGAATTAAAAAGATGTGATGGAGTCAACAGAACTCGATAGAACTAAATTTAGGGAGGGATGGAGCATTCGATTCTACAGTGACACTGGCAATTTTAAACCATATAGTTTGGAGGAAAATGGTGAAATAAGGAATGTATGATGAGGTATGAGTTGGATAAAATTGGATGAGGATAATAATGATGACAGGGTAATATTTATTCTATTAAAATATATGTCTGTAAATTATTATATAAAGCATTAAAAATTTTTACAAATAAAGTATTATGTAAAGCATACTTATGCATTTTTATCTGTATAAATCAGGGAAGATAAATGCAAGAAATTGTAAAATAAGGTAGATGGTCTTGAATGAGATAGGAAGTATTCTAAGATCAAGAGTGATCAGCGTTAGTGGGCATATAAAACCAGATAAAAAATTGTCTAACACCATATTGATAAGCAATAAATTAGCTAGAAGTTGTAACTGGACCCTGCTTACTGAGAAATAATACTCTTTTTTTTTCCAATATATGAAATTTATTGTCAAATTGGTTTCCATACAACACCCAGTGTTCATCCCAAAAGGTGCCCTCCTCAATACCCATCACCCACCCTCCCCTCCCTCCCACCCCCCATCAACCCTCAGTTTGTTCTCAGTTTTTAATAGTCTCCTATGCTTTGGCTCTCTCCCACTCTAACCTCTTTTTTTTTTTTCCTTCCCCTCCCATGGGTTTCTGTTAAGTTTCTCAGGATCCACATAAGAGTGAAACCATATGGTATATGTATTTCTCTATATGGCTTATTTCACTTAGCATCACACTCTCAGTTCCATCCACGTTGCTACAAAAGGCCATATTTCATTCTTTTTCATTGCCACGTAGTATTCCATTGTGTATATAAACCACAATTTCTTTATCCATTCATCAGTTGATGGACATTTAGGCTCTTTCCATAATTTGGCTATTGTTGAGAGTGCTGCTATAAACATTGGGGTACAGGTGCCCCTATGCATCAGTACTCCTGTATCCCTTGGGTAAATTCCTAGCAGCGCTATTGCTGGGTCATAGGGTAGGTCTATTTTTAATTTTCTGAGGAACCTCCACACTGCTTTCCAGAGCGGCTGCACCAATTTGCATTCCCACCAACAGTGCAAGAGGGTTCCTGTTTCTCCACATCCCCTCCAGCATCTATAGTCTTCTGATTTGTTCATTTTGTCCACTCTGACTGGCGTGAGGTGATATCTGAGTGTGGTTTTGATTTGTATTTCCCTGATAAGGAGCGACGTTGAACATCTTTTCATGTGCCTGTTGGCCATCCGGATGTCTTCTTTAGAGAAGTGTCTATTCATGTTTTCTGCCCATTTCTTCACTGGGTTATTTGTTTTTCGGGTGTGGAGTTTGGTGAGCTCTTTATAGATTTTGGATACTAGCCCTTTGTCTGATATGTCATTTGCAAATATCTTTTCCCATTCCATTGGTTGCCTTTTAGTTTTGTTGGTTGTTTCCTTTGCTGTGCAGAAGCTTTTTATCTTCATAAGGTCCCAGTAATTCAATTTTGCTTTTATTTCCCTTGCCTTTGGGGATATGTCGAGTAAGAGATTGCTACGGCTGAGGTCAGAGAGGTCTTTTCCTGCTTTCTCCTCTAGGGTTTTGATGGTTTCCTGTCTCACATTCAGGTCCTTTATCCATTTTGAGTTTATTTTTGTGAATGGTGTGAGAAAGTGGTCGAGTTTCAACCTTCTGCATGTTGCTGTCCAGTTCTCCCAGCACCATTTGTTAAAGAGGCTGTCTTTTTTCCATTGGATGTTCTTTCCTGCTTTGTCAAAGATGAGTTGGCCATATGTTTGTGGGTCTAGTTCTGGGGTTTCTATTCTATTCCATTGGTCTATGTGTCTGTTTTTGTGCCAATACCATGCTGTCTTGATGATGACAGCTTTGTAGTAGAGGCTAAAGTCTGGGATTGTGATGCCTCCTGCCTTGGGGGTCTTCAAAATTACTTTGACTATTCGGGGCCTTTTGTGGTTCCATATGAATTTTAGGATTGCTTGTTCTAGCTTCGAGAAGAATGCTGGTGCAATTTTGATTGGGATTGCATTGAATGTGTAGATAGCTTTGGGTAGTATTGACATTTTGACAATATTTATTCTTCCAATCCATGAGCAGGGAATGTTTTTCCATTCTTTATATCTCCTTCAATTTCCTTCATAAGCTTTCTATAGTTTTCAGCATACAGATCTTTTACATCTTTGGTTAGATTTATCCCTAGGTATTTTATGCTTCTTGGTGCAATTGTGAATGGGATCAGTTTCTTTATTTGTCTTTCTGTTGCTTCATTGTTAGTGTATAAGAATGCAACTGATTTCTGTACATTGATTTTGTATCCTGCAACTTTGCTGAATTCATGTATCAGTTCTAGCAGACTTTTGGTAGAGTCTATTGGATTTTCCATGTATAATATCATCTCATCTGCAAAAAGTGAAAGCTTGACTTCATCTTTGCCAATTTTGATGCCTTTGATTTCCTCTTGTTGTCTGATTGCTAATGCTAGAACTTCCAACAATATGTTAAACAACAGCGGTGAGAGTGGACATCCCTGTCGTGTTCCTGATCTCAGGGAAAAAGTTCTCAGTTTTTCCCCATTGAGGATGATGTTAGCTGTGGGCTTTTCATAAATGGCTTTTATGATCTTTAAGTATGTTCCTTCTATCCCAACTTTGTCAAGGGTTTTTATTAAGAAAGGGTGCTGGATTTTGTCAAAGGCCTTTTCTGCATTGATTGACAGGATAATATGGTTCTTGTCTTTTTTTTTTTTTATTAATGTGATGTATCACGTTGATTGATTTGTGAATGTTGAACCAGCCCTGCTTCCCAGGAATGAATCCCACTTGATCATGGTGAATAATTCTTTTTATATGCCGTTGAATTCGATTTGCTAGTATCTTATTGAGAATTTTTGCATCCATATTCATCAGGGATATTGGCCTGTAGTTCTCTTTTTTTACTGGGTCTCTGTCTGGTTTAGGAATCAAAGTAATACTGGCTTCATAGAATGAAGTCTGGAAGTTTTCCTTCCCTTTCTATTTCTTGGAATAGCTTGAGAAGGATAGGTATTATCTCTGCTTTAAACAACTCTCCTGGGAAGCCATCTGGTCCTGGACTCTTATTTGTTGGGACATTTTTGATAACCGATTCAATTTCTTTGCTGGTGATGGGTCTGTTCAAGCTTTCTATTTCCTCCTGATTGAGTTTTGGAAGAGTGTGGGTGTTTAGGAATTTGTCCATTTCTTCCAGGTTGTCCAATTTGTTGGCATATAATTTTGCATAGTATTCGCTGATAATTGTTTGTATCTCTGAGGGATTGGTTGTAATAATCCCATTTTCATTCATGATTTTATCTATTTGGGTCATCTCCCTTTTCTTTTTGAGAAGCCTGGCTAGGGGTTTGTCAATTTTGTTTATTTTTTCAAAAAACCAACTCTTGGGGCGCCTGGGTGGCGCAGTCGGTTAAGCGTCCGGCTTCAGCCAGGTCACGATCTCGCGGTCCGTGAGTTCGAGCCCTGCGTCAGGCTCTGGGCTGATGGCTCGGAGCCTGGAGCCTGTTTCCGATTCTGTGTCTCCCTCTCTCTCTGCCCCTCCCCCGTTCATGCTCTGTCTCTCTCTGTCCCAAAAATAAATAAACGTTGAAAAAAAAAATTAAAAAAAAAAAAAAAAACCAACTCTTGGTTTCGTTGATCTGCTCTACATTTTTTTTAGATTCTATATTGTTTATTTCTGCTCTGATCTTTGTTATTTCTCTTCTTCTGATGGGTTTAGGCTGCCTTTGCTGTTCTGCTTCTATTTCCTTTAGGTGTGCTGTTAGATTTTGTATTTGGGATTTTTCTTGTTTCTTGAGATAGGCCTGGATTGCAATGTATTTTCCTCTCAGGACTGCCTTCGCTGCGTCCCAAAGCGTTTGGATTGTTGTATTTTCATTTTCGTTTGTTTCCATATATTTTTTAATTTCTTCTATAGTTGCCTGGTTGACCCACTCATTCTTTAGTAAGGTGTTTTTTAACCTCCATGCTTTTGGAAGTTTTCCAGACTTTTTTCTGTGGTTGATTTCAAGCTTCATGGCATTGTGGTCTGAAAGTATGCATGGTATAATTTCAATTCTTGTGAACTTATGAAGGGCTGTTTTGTGACCCAGTATATGATCTATCTTGGAGAATGTTCCATGTGCACTCGAGAAGAAAGTATATTCTGTTGCTTTGGGATGCAGAGTTCTAAATATATCTGTCAAGTCCATCTGATCCAATGTCTCATTCAGGGCCCTTGTTTCTTTATTGACCGTGTGTCTAGATGATCTATCCATTTCTGTTAGTGGAGTTTTAAAGTCCCCTGCAATTACCACATTCTTATCAATAAGGTTGCTTATGTTTATGAGTAATTATTTTATATATTTGGGGGCTCCCATATTCGGCGCATAGACATTTATAATTGTTAGCTCTTCCTGATGGATAGACCCTGTAATTATTATATAATGCCCTTCTTCATCTCTTGTTACAGCCTTTAATTTAAAGTCTAGTTTGTCTGATATAAGTATGGCTACTCCAGCTTTCTTTTGGCTTCCAGTAGCCTGATAAATAGTTCTCCATCCCCTCACTCTCAATCTAAAGGTGTCCTCAGATCTAAAATGAGTCTCTTGTAGACAGCAAATAGATGGGTCTTGTTTTTTTATCCATTCTGATACCCTATGTCTTTTGGTTGGCGCATTTAATCCATTTACATTCAGTGTTATTATAGAAAGATACGGGTTAGAGTCATTTCGATGTCTGTATGTTTTATGCTTGTAGTGATGCCTCTGGTACTTTGTCTCACAGGATCCCCCTTAGGATCTCTTGTAGGGCTGGTTTAGTGGTGACAAATTCCTTCAGTTTTTGTTTGTTTGGGAAGACCTTTATCTCTCCTTCTATTCTAAATGACAGACTTGCTGGATAAAGGATTCTTGGCTGCATATTTTTCCTGTTTAGCACACTGAAGATCTCGTGCCAATTCTTTCTGGCCTGCCAAGTTTCAAAAGAGAGATCAGTCACAAGCCTTATAGGTCTCCCTTTATATGTGAGGGCATGTTTATCCCTTGCTGCTTTCAGAATTTTCTCTTTATCCTTGTATTTTGCCAGTTTCACTATGATATGTCGTGTAGAAGATCGATTCAATTTACGTCTGAAGGGAGTTCTCTGTGTCTCTTGGATTTCAATGCCTTTTTCCTTCCCCAGTTTAGGGAAGTTCTCAGCTATGATTTCTTCAAGTACCCCTTCAGCACCTTTCCCTCTCTCTTCCTCCTCTGGGATACCAATTATGTGTATATTATTTCTTTTTAGTGTATCACTTAGTTCTCTAATTTTCCCCTCATACTCCTGGATTTTTTTATCTCTCTTTCTCTCAGCTTCCTCTTTTCCCATAACTTTATCTTCTAGTTCACCTATTCTCTCCTCTGCCTCTTCAACCCGAGCCATCGTGGTTTCCATTTTGTTTTGCATTTCGTTTAAAGCATTTTTCAGCTCCTCGTGACTGTTCCTTAGTCCCTTGATCTCTGTAGCAAGAGATTCTCTGCTGTTCTCTATACTGTTTTCAGCCCAGTGATTAATTTTATGACTATTATTCTAAATTCACTTTCTGTTATATTATTTAAATCTTTTTTGATCAGCTCATTAGCTGTTGTTATTTCCTGGAGATTCTTCTGAGGGGAATTCTTCCGCTTGGTCATTTTGGATAGTCCCTGGAGTGGTGAGGACCTGCAGGGCACTTCCCCTGTGCTGTGGTGTATAACTGGAGGTCGTGGGCGGGGCCGCAGTCCGACCTGATGTCTGCCCCCAGCCCACCGCTGGGGCCACAGTCAGACTGGTGTGTGCCTTCTCTTCCCCTCTCCTAGGGGCGGGATTCACTGTGGGGTGGCGTGGCCCGTCTGGGCTACTTGCACACTGACAGGCTTGTGGGGCTGGGGATCTGGGGTATTAGCTGGGGTGGGTAGGCAAGGTGCACGGGGGCAGGAGGGGCAGGCTTAGCTCACTGTTCCTTAGGTGATCCACTTCAGGAGGGGCCCTGTGGCAGTGGGAGGGAGTCAGATCTGCTGCCGGAGGTTTGGCTCCACAGAAGCACAGAGTTGGGTGTTTGCGTGGAGCGAGCAAGTTCCCTGGCAGGAACTGGTTCCCTTTGGGATTTTGGCTGGGGGATGGGCGAGGGAGATGGCGCTGCCGAGCGCCTTTGTTCCCTGCCTAGCTGAGCTCTGTCATCCGGGGGCTCAGCAACTCTCCCTCCCTTTGTCCTCCAGCCTTCCCGCTTTCCAAGCAGAGCTGTTAACTTATGACCTCCCAGAGGCTAAGTCGAGCTTGCTGTTGGAACACACTCCATCCGGCCCCTCCACTTTTGCCAGCCAGACTGGGGGGCTGTGCTTGGCAGGCAGGCTGCCCCTCTGCCCTGGCTCCCTCCCTCCAGTCCGTGGAGCACGCACCGCCTCGCTGTCCTTCCTACCCTCTTGCGTGGGCTTCTCGTCTGCGCTTGGCTCCGGAGACTCTGTTCTGCTAATCCTCTGGTGGTTTTCTGGGTTAGTTAGGCAGGTGTAGGTGGAATCTAAGTGATCAGCAGGACGCGCGGTGAGCCCAGCGTCCTCCTACGCCGCCATCTTCCGGCCTCCAAGTATCGAGAAATAATACTCTTAATTATGAGATGCGAGGCATAGTAAAATAAATGGTAAACTGGTGTGAGACATTTAATAACAAGGACTTGATGAAAATAGAAGGCAAAAAATGGTACTAGGCAATGAGTTTTAAGCCAAAGACTCTGTTTCATTTAAATTAGGCTCCCTAGGGGCGCCTGGGTGGCGCAGTCGGTTAAGCGTCCGACTTCAGCCAGGTCACGATCTCGCGGTCCGTGAGTTTGAGCCCCGCGTCGGGCTCTGGGCTGATGGCTCAGAGCCTGGAGCCTGTTTCCAGTTCTGTGTCTCCCTCTCTCTCTGCCCTTCCCCCGTTCATGCTGTGTCTCTCTCTGTCCCAAAAATAAATAAACGTTGAAAAAAAAAATTTTAATTTAGGCTCCCTAGAATATTTTTGAGTTCAGGCTTGTGACTTACCTGGTAATGGAATGACTTGGAATATAAGGATTCAAGGTGGAGTAAAATAAAAGCAGCTCCTGACTCTTATTTTTCAACTATTGTTAAGAATATGGCTGGCTGCATATGAGGCAACTACTGGAAAATAACCAGTCTAGAATTAATTAATCATGAATAATGTTAATAATATGCTAATGACAGGTGCCTGGCGCAGGTTTTTTTTTTTTTTTTTTTTTTTTTGTGCATTAAAGTCATCATCTTATGTAGTCATTACAAAAACCTTAGAAGGTAAGTATAGATCAATGTACTAATGGAACAGCCATGCAATTGCACTCATCACATCCTCAGCCAATACAGGAGAACATAAAATTCAGAAAATAAAAATGTGAAAATGAAAGTCTGAGACTTTACAATTCTTGACGTAGAGTTTATATATGGAGTCATAATGTTAACCACAGAGATAACAGTGAGAAGAAAATAGGCCTGGAGGCAGAGCTTTGAGACATCTTTAATTTTTCTGAAGCTTTTGGAAAACATTGCAGGCAACAATTAGATTTTTACCCTTAAATGTAAGTGGTCTGTGGGGATGACAAGTTCAGAGTTGTTCATCCAGCATTGACAAAAAATTTGAATTATATAAACATTAACTTTCTCGTTCTGCAGTTCTTTTCTTTAATGTTTTTTTTTTTTTTTTGAGAGAGAAAGAGAACAAGTGAGGGAGGGGAGACAGAGAACACAAAGCAGGTTCCACTAGGTCAGTGCAGAGCCTGACATGGGGCTCGAACTGACAAACCATGAGATCATGACCTGAGCCAAAATCAAGAGTCACTTAACTGACTGAACCACCCTCATGCCCCTTATTCTGAAGTTCTTGATGAGATGTTATGACCATGCCAACTTCAGCAACTTTCTTGACAACTTCATGCATGACATCAAGTTTGGTTAGATAATGTGGTCATCTGAAGGGGAAGCAAGAGACTAAGAAAGCTGCAGAAAGGTTCAAGGAGAACTGGAGGGGACGAGTATCTCAAAGCCAGGGAAGAGCGTTTAAAGAAGGAAGTAATAATATGTTTCAAATGTTACAAAGCGGCCAAAAAGACTGAGAATTGAGATGAGATTTTTTTGGACCTCAAAGAGTAACTTCTACAGAGCAGTGGCGGATGAAGCCAACAAACAATGGATGGAAGACAGAATGACCTAGAGAATCATCAGGAACTACAGACAATGTGTGCCTACCTGTGGCTTTTTATAAACATTTTATAAAACTTCTTAAGAGGACTGAATCTTATCTATCCTTAAATAGGAAGAACAGAGACATTGCTCACAGATCTAGAGTTCCTAAGATCAAGACAGGAAAGAAAAAAAAAAAAAAAAAAAAAAAAGACCAGGGAACTGTAACTCTCTCATCCGCGTCTAATGCTTTGGCAAATGTGTCTGACATCTGGCTCAATGTAAGAGTTGGCATCATTCTCTTTGACTAGGAGGAAAAGTTGAAGAAATGG
Organism: Leopardus geoffroyi; assembly: GCF_018350155.1. Taxonomy (NCBI): domain Eukaryota; kingdom Metazoa; phylum Chordata; class Mammalia; order Carnivora; family Felidae; genus Leopardus; species Leopardus geoffroyi. The sequence continues at coordinate 32,457,977 of NC_059330.1, read as the reverse complement.
TTACTAAGGAGTCCTCCATCGCTTTGCATACTCAAAATATCTTCTCTACCATCATTTACCACCCTAAAAGGGAATGCTTATCTATTTACTTAACATTTGTGTCTTCTTCACGGGTGCTGCTAAAGGAAAAGGAAGTTAAAGGCAACAGAAACACAAAATGTTAACACTCCACAAAATAGAAGAATATTTAGAAGGGCTAGGAAGAGTTTTCTAAGTTCAGGAAAGGTTACAATATTCTACAGTTGTACCACAGCTAGGCAAGCATTAACATCCCCACTGTTACCGTATAATTAAATACAAGATGACTAGGGGACAGTCTGAGGTGAGCAGGCATATATTCCACTTGGCTGACTTTCCAGCTGAGCAAATGTTTCTCTTGGATTGAACACAGACCTTCATTTATTTTCATTGTGAATCATTTTCCTGGAAGTCACTGTTGCATAAATGGTGATTCCCTGACTCCTGATTAACTGAGACAACCAGAATCAGTAAGTGTGCAAAGAGCTCAACAGTCAAGTTTCTTTTCCAAGATATTTCTTTATCAATTTTCTCATTCTGGACTGTGAAATGGTCTTTCTGTGAGGATCTCCAGGCAGTAGTCATGGAATTAATCCTGATAATGCTTGAGGACTGTGTTCATTGCTCACATAACTATACTCTAGACCTCCTTAGAATGTGGTGGGAAGCCGTCATCCACCCTGAGATCTGACAGCTTGTGTTTTCCCTCCACTCTTCCCACCCAATGGCAGAACCTGGACAGATGCCAAAGATCTTCTAGAGATATGTAGAAAACAATTTAAAAACAGCTACAGAAACTTGGGGACCAGATGGAGATATTTGTATGACCAAAAAAAAAATATTTTATTATGAAAGTTTCAATTAAAATACCATTTCCTGTAAAAAATATGGGGGGAAACACAACAAAAAATCTAAAATGTTGACTGCTCACCTCTGAGATATATTATTCAGGGCAACTGCTATTTTTCCCTTTTTGTAAGCATTGGTAATATCTAGAATTTCCAGAGCTATCAAGAATTTGACTATAATTTTTTTTAAATCATCTTAAAAACCAACTTTACATGGGAAGTTATAAATATAAGCAGATTAACATAATCACGGATTATCACTGGATGATCATTTGGATCATGGAATATTGGGTCTGAAAGAAGCAATCTTATTATGGCACAGATGAGAAAAAAATGAGTGAAGGGAAAATGACTTGTCCTTTGACAAATATTCACATTACTCAAGGTAAGTGTGTACCTCTTACCTTAAAGGTGAACCTCATCTTAGAAATATCTCTGTTCTGACTGAGTTCAAGCCTGAGTTACACTGTGAGAGCCAAATACTGACCTAGAATCAGTCCATGACCTAAGAATCACTTAAATATTTTCCAGTGTCTGACACATAATTGGTGGCCCATGCCTATCATACAGTCGGTGCTGGATAGATGAATGAATGATAATAAAAGTTGTTCAAAGACGGGCTCATTATAGTATGGTATGGTATGATATAGTATGGTATAGTATAGTACATTATATTATAGTAAACTGGTGAGGAGCGACAGTTTGGAAACTGAGGACCATGTGCTTTCTTTTCTCTGCTGCCTGGGATAAATTATGTTAGCTCAAAATGGTAAAAATTAAAAAAAAAAAAAAACAATAACAAATAAAGGAAAAATAATCACCAGTCGTAAATAAAAGAGACTGCTACCCAGTTAGTAATTATGTCAAACAAATAAAGCTGTCCAGTTGTGCTCTAGCTTCATTTGACCTATTTAGAAAAAAAAAATTAAAGAAGAAAAAAGAAGCAGAATGAAGGAATATATTATCCTAACAGAGACAGTTCTAGCTCTGAATCTACATCTAATTCTGTTTTTTACCAAGTATCCAACATAAATTCTCCCTCTCAGCATATTGGAGGGTGAAAACACATGCTAATACCAATAAATTGGATATGTTTGGGAAATTTATGTGTGCATTATATAAAAAAATATTTGCATATAGCCCCAGATGGAGGAGTCAACAGAGCATGAACCTTGGTTGCCAGGATAACAATGTACACATTACACTGGGAGATGAAATTTGTGTGTGAGACAATTCAATGGCTGATTACAAGAGTGACACATTCTGGGATGATGTGCCTTTAAATTCAGCAGTAAACATGGATATGGGACTCCTGCTGTTTGCCAGCACACGTTTCCACATGTCTGGCTTATTCCCAAGCACAGCTTCCTAGAGCATTCAAGGTGTGTTTTATTTACTGATTATCCATCAGCTATAAAAGAATAAAATCCCCACAAGGTATTTATAGAGTATAGTTTTAAGCACCCTGTGGTCTGTGTGGCATGAATGATAATGGCAGGAGCAAAGTGGAAAAGTTGTTAAGAACCAGCAGGCTACGTAAAGGTGCTAAATACGTGCTAGGTTCTAGCTATGTAACCTTGGCAATTGATTGATTGATTGATTGATTGATTTCACAGCAGTTACATAAGTTTTTTAAACTGTACAGTAGACATGATAATACTATTTATTTCATAAACATCTGTGAGGATTTAGTAAGATATGTACACAAAGAAATCACTATAACATCTAGCAAATGGTCAAGTGTGCAATAATTGTTATTTTCAATCTTTTTCTAAGAACTGACATTTTAAGATCTGAGATGTGTCTTAAACTGAGTCTGCATTTCCAAAATGTGATATTAAGTGTTCCCTTGATAGTGAATGTCACTGGCATTTAAAATAGGAGAGACGGGGCAGATCATTTGTGATGAAACTGATTGTCCAGAAGGCTGAGTGGGACTCATGACATAAATCGTGAGCATGCACGGTCTATAGGAGCAGCACGGCCAAAAGTCAGTTGAAAGAGAGTCTGAGACTTTTCAGAAACATTTCTGAAGAAAAGACCCCGAGGAGAGGATTTGGCCCAGTTTTAAAACCATTGGGTCAGAAAATGCTTTTTTTGTTTGTTTTTCTTCCCTGAATATACTCAGGTCTTTCATTTAATGTTGTCCTTGGCCCAGCCCCCACCCATTCAATGACATTGATCCCCTCGGTAAAATGAATACTAGAAGTCAAAAGGGAAGGGGCCACATTATATAAAACTCTGCAAAATTCCTAAACACAAACTGCACTGCTTATGCACCTCCTCTCTGTAAATAGAGCCATTATAAAAGGGAGAGAGACATAGTCCTGTCCTTTTGTCACTGATTCTGTGCGTCCCTGATATCTGAAAGGCATCCACATATTAGTAGTATGGCCACTCCCCTAGGAAGTGATGGGAGACCATGGTACCTGCGGGGCAGAGGTGGATGGGAATGGGAGAGGCAATAGCAATGCCCAGTAGGAGTGCTGAGAGTACCAGGCACAGAGTGAGCCTTCGATAAACATTTGTTTAATGGCTTCATGTTCCCTGTACTGGGTTGAATTTTGTCACCCCAAAAGATACGTTTAAGTCCTAAGCCGTGGTAACCGTGAATGTGATCTTACTTAGAAACAGGGTCTTTGCCAAAGCAATGAAGTTAAAGTGAGGTCATACTGGGGTTGGGTGTACCTTAATCCAATGAGATGTCTTTATTAGAAGGAGGAGATCTATACGCAAACATCCATAAAAGAACAATGACGCATGACTATAGAGGCAGAAACTGGAGCGATGCATCTACAAGCCAGGGGCTGCCAAGGATTGACAGCATCCACCCGAAGGTAGGCGTAGCTGGCACGGAAGGATTCTCTGTAGAGCCTTTGGAGAGAGCCGAGGGCTGCCAACACCTTCGTTTCAGACTTCAAGCCTACAGTGCAGAAGAGAATACATTTCTGTTTTTTCAAAGCACTTGGTTTGCAGTACTTTGTAGCAGCCACCCCAGGAAATTAACGCAATCCCCAAAGAAAAGGTATCGTCCAAATACCTAGCGAAGTCTATGGGGCTTAGTGAGGGGTTCAGACACCTACTAGGTGGATCTATAGTGCCTGGTAAAATGGCAATAAGAGAGCAGCGCTTAGCAGAATCTATAAAGTCTCTCTGCTATTGCTGGGTGAGGGTTGGTCACACTGTTTAAAATGCACTTGCAAAGATAACCTTCGAGGGGCTGCCGGTAGATTTTGAATAAAAAGGGCAACAGAGGGGACATTGTAGGGAGCTAGAGTTGATGAGCAGGTAAAGACAAAATCCATCTCCCCACGGCCTCAGTCTCAGCTCCAAGATGGGGAGGGCCTGGGGAAAAGTAGCCCACAACAATATGGAACAGTTTCTACCTGATTATATGAAGAACTACATCAGGCTGTCTTTTACTGCATTTGGATCTCTTCGAGTTGTAAATGTTTTAGGGTCACTTATTACCCAGAAATGTGCTTTTTGCTAGAATGATTATGCCAACCGTTGCACTTAAAAGGCTCTTGATCACTGAACACAGTGAAAAGTAATTCGGAAATGCTGACTCTAGAGAAATGTTTTGATAACAGAAGCTGCCGAGTTGAGCCAGAATGAAAGCATTTCTTAACCTCAAATTGAAAATATTTAAAAAAGCATGGTGAAAAACAGTAATAACAAGCCTTAAAAAGCCGATGATAAACCTACACCAGAAGTAACGATTAAATGAATTTTGACTAAACAAGATCCATAAAGCACCTATCAACAAGGCCCGGGTCCATTATAGGTAATAGAATGGTTGATAGGCATAGGAGTATGATAAATGTTAATGGTGAATTGCAGGTATATTTTTTTCTTCTTAAAATTGTCTTTCTATGATTGAGTGATTTGTAGTAGATACTTAGTCAGCTAAGGCCGAAAGCATTACAAAGATGTCAAGATAGCCTTGGCAGGTGGTTAGAAAGGTTCCATAGGAAGGGGTTGAAATGCAAACAGCTACTGTACCCACTCTATACATTCCAGTGCTTTTCTTGGGGGAGGGGCAGATATACTGGTCGGAAGAGAGCTGTGGGTTCAACAATAACAAGTTTTAGAGTACATTAAAACTAACATTAGAATTTCATTGCTTCCACGAACCAGGGCCAGCTCTCCGTCTGTTACTAATGTTGATTTAACCAAATGCATGCCACTAGAAACCCACTGGCATACAGAAATTAGTAATGTGGGGCTGTAAATTAGAGCTGTATACTGTAGTTATGGAGGTCTGCCTTCGATCAGTACACGTGCGGTTTTTCAGGTCAGGTGGTAGAGCAGGCATTTAGTTGGTGTCATGGAGTCCTTCAAACGATGAACATTAGGGTCCTCAGTGGTTTACAGAGCACGTGGCAAGGGGAGACTCTAAGTATCTAACGTGTAGAGAGACAAACAGGCACACGTTCAGTTTGGAAAAGATTCAGAAGAAGGTAGTATCTACTTACCTAAATGTCCAGAAAAGTGTTTCTTTCTGTCCCTAGAGAAGATTGAGAAGCACGAAGGATCCCAATTCTGTTGCTGTAACAGAATGCCGTAGACTGAATGGCTTCAACACCAACTTGTTTTCTCACAGATCTGAAGGCTGGCAGTCTGAGATCAAAGTGCTAGCCGAATCTAATTTAGTTACCAGTGAGAGCACTCTTCCTGGGCTCATATATAAATGAGGAGAGAGAGAGAGAGAGAAGGCGGGAGAGAGAGAGAGAGAGAGACAGAGAGAGGCTGATTTTAAGGAATTAGCTCATGTAGTTATGGAGGCTAGCAAGCCCAAAATCTACTAGGCAGGCCTGCAGGTAGCCTGAAGATTCAGGGAAGAGCTCCTGGTGTAGCTAGGATCCTAAGGCAGTTTGGAGGCAGAATTCTCTCTTCCTTGGGGGAACTCAGTCTGTTTCCCCTTACGGCCTTTAACTGATTAGAAGAGGCCCACTCACTTAATGGAGAGTAATTTGCTTTACTCAGAATTGACTGATTTAAATGTTAATCTCATCTAAAATATCTTCACAGCAATATCCAGACTGGTGTTAGACCAAATATCTGGATGCCATGGCTTAGCCAAGTTGACCCATAAAATAACCATTACATCCACGTATCCTTGAACCGCATGAGGGTAGAGATTATGACTGCATTGTCCATTAGTCTATCTCTAGAATCCAGACACTAGAACAGGTATACAGCATATAGTAAAAGCCTCAGTATTTCTTGAAAGATTAGCTTCTTTTGAAGATTGAAGATATATTATCCACAATCCAGAATATTACATAATACAAATCAGTAGTAATGGCAAGCTAAAACAAAGACAGGGCCTATTTAAAGGCAAGGGCTATTTGCAGCCTTTCTGCCCCATGTTACATGGAGATAATACTGTGTCTACAAATGAGTCATCCATCAATGAGGAAGCATAGTCAGAGGAAGGGTAGTCAGAGGGTGCCCTCTATCTTTAATCGGAGCAAAGGCCAAGTTGCAAGTCTACTTAGATATTCTCCAAATTAAATAAAACTAGGTTAACAATTCATTTATGGTGCATGAAAAAAATCAGAGGCCTCATCCCCTACAGGGTTTTTACTTTATCTCAGTGATCTTGACTCATACTGTTTCTCATGCTGCCAAATATACTGATCTGTAGGCATTGTATGACAGACTTTCAAGGTCATGAACACAGGTAGATATTTGGGCTGAGATTTAAACACTTCACATTTCTGCTTCATCATTGCGCTATACACAAACAAAATGTTTTCTTAGAAAACAAGTTGGAAATTCATGTCAGCCTTTATTTAGATGTAATTCATAGTAAGCATTGCTAACACAGACACAATTTTTCTCTTTGACCTGATTTCTAACCTTGTTTTGTCCTGGGTTCCATGACCTTTCTATAAACGATGATAGTGAATCATCTCTATCTGTTTTGAGAAAATAGGGTTCTGGTGTACTCTGTTTTCTGACACACGATTTGAGGTTAAGTGGAAATCGCTTTTTTTTTTTTTTTTTTTTTTTTTGTCTTTATAGCTCATTCCTACTTCTTCTGTATCATTTCAGGAGGTTTTCCACAATGTACTTCTTAATGCTAAGCTTTCCCTTTGTTTGGTGTCTTTCTCTGCAAAGTGCTAGAGACAGCATGAGCTACTGTGCAGACAGGTAGGCTTACACACCGTCAAAGAAAATCTGTTTCCAGCTTTGGATCCTGTCTCCTTTCCTCTATCTTTTTTCTTTTTGACTACCACTAATCTTATTTTGTTGAATTTATATAAAAATACCCATATTGTCGTTTCTAAATACAAAAATCATATCCATCTAAAAAGAAACATATTACTCTGAAAAGTATAAAGTAAAATTCATTTCAAATCTCACTTTGCTGTATAATATTTGGATAACTATAATGAAGACAGGCAGATCTCTCTCTCTCTCTCTCTCGTATGTGGAAACGTGTGTGCACATCTGTGTATACACATGCGGTGTTGCATATCTTCATTGTGTCTCCCCAGATGCCTGCCCTCCCCTTCAATAGGCTTCCTTAGCCTCTGGCTTCCAATTGCATTGGGCCAATCAGAAGCTCCAGAAGGAAGTCAGAAGGAGGAATGGGAGGGGCGCCTGGGTGGCTAGTTGGTTAAGCGTCCGACTTGCTCAGGTCATGATCTCACAGGTGGTGGGTTTGAGCCCCGCATCGGGCTCTGTGCTGACAGCGCGGAGCCTGGAGCCTGCTTCGGATTCTGTGTCTCCCTCTCTCTCTGCCCCTCCCCTGCTCATGCTGCCTCTCTCCGTCTCTCAAAAAAAATAAATAAATGTAAAAAAGAAAGAAAAAAGGAGGAATGGGAGTGAAGACTGAGGATTTATTTCTTTAGTCTCCTCCCTGTTGTCTTGCCTGTAGTAGGCTGTGGTCCTCCATAGATCCTTGCTCAAGACAGACATTTCTACAAGTCTCTGAACTACTAGATTTTGGTAACAGCTGCCTGCTGCCCACTGCTTATCATCAAGCCTAGGGGTTGTAAGGTATTAGTTGAAACCAACCCAGGGTATGCACTATTCCTTGGGTCCCTACACCATGTTAATTCCTTAAAAACATCTTTTTATGAAACACTCCTTATTTGAATGTGCCATCTGTTTCCTGTCTTTTTGGATAACTCCCACCTATATAGTGCACATCTCCATACTTACACACACACACACACACACACACACACACACACACACCTTACTTTACTAAAATGGAATGGTCCATGCTGCTCAAACATTTTTTATTATGTACCATATTTGTTTCTCTAGTTTCATGTTAATGGATATTTAGATTATTCCATTTTTTAATACTATAAGCAACAGGGGCATGAACATTTTCATGTATATGTTTTGCCAAATTTTTGCAAAATTATTATTTTATGTAAATTCCTAACAATTAGATTTCTTTGTCAAAGTTTATGTGCATTTTTAAATTTGAAAGATATTGTTATTATTTTTTCTTCTTTTAGATTGTTGTGCTAATTTGAATCCTACCAACATAGTGAATATTTTGGTCTCCTGCACGCACTAACCAGTATTTTATCTTAGCAAACATTTTCATCTCTGCCAGTCTGAAATATGAGAAATATGGGAAATATCTTTACCATTTTGATTTTTATTTGTCTGATTATGCACAGTATTCAACATCTTTCGTATTTTTTTTAGTTATTTGTATTTATTTTCCTGGGAACTCCCTCTTTACATCCTTGGCCCAAACAATATTTTTTTCAATCCCAAATAGTGTCTTTAGTAGAAAAATTAAGTAATCTTAGAGCCTTCTTGATGTTACCCTAAGAGATGTTTTAAAGTCATGTTAATCCATTTCACTTTTCCTGTAGGCTTCTAAGTTGTGTTTCTCTAACGTAAATATAGTTCCAGGAGAGGGAGTCACAGTTTATGGGCCCTCTGATTGGTGAAGCCTGTCTTGCTTCTTCTCAGATTGTATGGTAATCTAATTTTTAAATACTAGCCAAAACTTTGTATTTTCTTTTTCATATCAGGCTTGAGGCATTTGTCTTGTATTTCTTGACCTGTCCTTTGTACTTCTGAAGCAAGCTTTAATGGACATCACTGGTCACACCATCCTTCACTATCCCATTCTGTTTTTTAAATTATTTAATTTTTAAAAATATTTATCTATTTTGACAAAGGGAGAGAGAGAGAGAGAGAGAGAGAGCACAAGTGGGGGAGGGGCAGAGAGAGATGGGGACAGAGAGAATCCCAAGCAGGCCCCGGCTATCAGCACAGAGCCTGATGTGGGACTCGAACTCACGAACCATGAGATCGTGACCCAACCCAAAATCAATAGTTGGATGCTTCACTGCCTCAGCCACCCAAGGACCCCCCAATCTATTCTTTAGATGTGTATCTACACAGCAAAAGCAAGGAGCAGCATAGAATATAGAATCTACATCTAAATATGTGAACTGTGATATCTATATTCAGAGATACCTAAAAATGTATGCAAAATATAGACAATCCTCTTGGGCTTTACTCAATCTGGGTAGATTTAAAATGAACCCAAGTGAGTAATGGACTGGAACAAAAGGAATCACATTATGCCTTTATTCATGCTTAGAGCTTGACTGGAAAGAAAAATCAAGTTCATTGTAGAATGTCAGGAAGGATTTCAGAAGATCTAGTTGGTAATGAATTCATTAGACTTTGATTAAAGATATTTAAATTTTTTTAATGTTTATTTATTTTTGAGAGAGAGAGAGAGAGAGAGAGAGAGAGCAGGGGAGAGGCAGAGAGAGAGGGAGACACAGAATCTGAAGGAGGTTCCAGGCTCTGAGCTGTCAGCACAGAGCCCGATGCAGGACTCAAACTCAGGAACCGTGAGATCATGACCTGAGCCAAAGTTGGAAGCTCAACTGCCTGAGCTACCCAGGTACCCTTATTAACGATATTTAAATGTTAAGTACACACACACACACACACACACACATACACACACACAAACTACACATATAGTGTATTATAGCTTCTCTATTTTATGCAGAGAATTTCATCCTGGCATTACTAGCTGTTCTATTCTACTGGTCCCATTAGAAATTGTGTTGTTTCTTCTAGAGAACTAGATTTGGTCATCCTGAGTATGGTGGTGATATCTTCCTCAGTGAGAAAGAAATTACAAGAACAGAAGTTAGTTGGGTGCCTGTGAAGCACTGGTGAGTCACTGTGTTATTCATGGTCAAGATATTCCATTTAATTTTCTCAATGACTTCTAGAATAAGAATTATCATCTCCATTTTTTGAAGTTAAGTAACATCCTCAGGATCACATGAAATAAAGGAATATGGTGTTGGATTTGAACCTAGGACTTTCTCGATTCCAAATTCCATGCCATTTCCGCTACCCCAGCGCTTCTCAAACTGTCTATACTACAGGACATTTTGATTTTGGTTTTGGTTTTCTGTCACAGACCAGTTTGTGGTCCATCTATGCATAATCAATATGAAACTCCTTCTATATGGAACTCATGCAAATTCAAGGACATACCAACTATTCTAGCCCATGTTCAATGAGAAAAGTCCACTGACCACAACCTTAGGTGTCAATGTCACATTCTAGAAAGGCGTTTGTACTTACTACAAAATCTTTGTACTTACTACATTCTGGTAACAAATAACTTGCAGAGTAGTCTTGGACTGCAGACCACACTCTGTGTCACAGTGCACTAGAGAATATTGCCAAAGCCTAATTTATCATCTGCTTTATAAAAGACCGCACGTTATAATTGAATTCAAAGTATGGAAGTTAAAATCCTGCCTTTATGTGAAGCAAACCTAATACAAAATGGTCATTCAAAGCTTTTGTAGGAATAAATTATTCCCTGAGGAATGTGCTTGATAAGTAATAAACATGGAAAGCCCTTGTTTGTTCTTTGTTAGGCAGAGGAAAACTAATTTCACAGTTTGTTGTAGCTGAATGTTTGGCATTTGTTATGTTTATTCTTATTCTGTGTTGTGGATATTTAATCTTCCCCTTGGAAAATTACTTTTTATTTAATGAGATATTTTACCCAGTCCATTTGTAAATAAAGCAGCCATACTTAAATAATTCAGATTCCTGTGGTTCTCATTTTACATCTGATTTCCTTCTTGGCTGATCTACCAGTTTACATGGCTTGATTATCTTCCCAAATTATCTTACCAGGAATACTCTGCAGGGTCTTTCCTGTGGAAACTATATTAAACCTTTAATAATTCAGCAATTCTGACACTGTCACACCTTCCGCAAAGTGCAATTATCTGGAAGACATTCTTCCATGGACAACATAAAAAATATCCTTCTAGTATCAGCATAAAAAGTATAGGAATGATCCCTGGGGATTTAAAGAAATGCCTTTAACTAATTAGAAAGACTAATTTAATATTTATCTCCAAATTGTTTCTGTTCAATATGTTCTGACCTAAACAACATGCACGTATAGTAATGTGTTCCCATTAAAAAATAATTTATTTTGTAGTGAAAGCAAGGAGCGTTTACATGTCCATTCTTGGGTGAGTTTTTCTGTTGGTTGTGAAGAATAGAGGGAGGGGTTCTTTATGAAGGTGATATCTAACTTCCACAAATAGTGTAATAATTGCTCTTGTTGTTAATCACCAGATCACCATTATATTTATCTATTATGAAAGTTATGAATTTGGAGGGTAAGGAAGCAGTTAGCCATTGTTCTTTTAGGAGATAGTAATAAAATATTTTGGATTTGCTTAAATCATCATTTGGACTAATGAGGGACTCAGACAGTAACAAAGAAAAAAAAGTCTGAAAACGTCATCTACTTGGCTAAATGGTAGGAAAAAAGGTATTAGATAGATCGATAAATGGGAAATATCCGAGACTAGCCCAATTCCAACATGCTCCATGTAAGAGAAGTGCTGTGATCTCCGTCCTATTCAGCACATACTTCATGCTCGTGGCTGTCACCCTATAGTTGGTGGCCTTAGATGGTTGGGAACAATATCTCTCTGAGTGATTCTGCACAGCCAAGCGTAGTTCTGAAAACTATTTTCTACTGATTCCTACTATTTGTTGAAACAATTTGTATCTAACATTTAGGTCTGTATTTGTTTCATGGGACTGCCATAACAAAGTACCATAAACTGGGTGGTTTAAAACAACAGACATTTCATTGTTGCACAATTCCAGAGGCTATGAGTCTGAAATCAGGATGTCAGTGGGGCCCTGCTCTTTCTGAAACCTGCAGGAGCAATTCTTCCTGGCTCCTTTCTTGCTTCTAGTGGGTTCTAGAAATCTTTGGGATGCTTTTGGCTTGTAGCTGCATCACTGTAATCTTAGCCTTCATTGTCACATGGTGTTCTGTGACCACCTTCTCCTCAGTTTGTCGCTCAGTTTGGATTAGGGGCCCACCCTGCTCCCCTGTGGTCTCGTCTTAACTAATTACATCCACAATAATCCCATTTCCAAATAAAGGATTTTATTTTATTTTCAATAAAATTCTGAAATAATGAGGGTTAAAACTTCAATATATCTTTTATGCAAGACGCAATTCAATTCCAAACATGCCATGAATTGCATTTTTGTAATTTCAGATGAAAATTCTGGTGAAGGTATTTTCCATGAAAGTATTTTCCACTGGTAAGCAAATATTTGTTAAAACCTATAGAACGTCCTGAATGCTAGCTGTTGTAAGCTGTAATGGGCATTACAGCAATATCAGTCTGCACATTCTGACTTCTATGCGCAAATCATAAATGACCTTGATAAAGCTTGGGTAATTTTCCCAGGGTGAAATTTGGAGCTGAGCATTGGGGTCATGCTTTCATTGCACGTTGTCTGTGTTCTGAGCACTGCACTAGCCACATTCCTTATCCTATTCATTCTTACAAAACTACAAGAAGGTAGAGGTGTGTGGGTGCACATCTGACTCTTCATTTTGGCTCAGGTCATGATCTCATGGTTTGTGAGTTCAAGCCACATGTTAGACTCTGCACTGACAACACAGAGCCTGCTTGGGATTCTCTCTCTCACCTTCTCTCTCTGCCCTTCCCTACTCATTCTCTCTCTCTCTCTCTCTCTCTCTCTCTCTCTCTCTCTCATACACACACACACACACACACTAAATAAATAACTTAAAAACCATTTGGGTCCTTTAAAAAATACAAGAAGGTAGTATAATCAAGTTCTTCAGTTAAGGAGACATGACCTGGAGATATTAAATTAACTTGTTTCGGAGAATTCTATGGATGACACAGATTCAGACTCTACCACACAACATTCTAATTCTCTAGGAACAGAGGGAAAGTGAAAGGAGAAGTTGAAGAAATTGTACTTGGCATAATAGGCAAGGTTTTATTATGTCAGCAAAGTGTGAAGTGTTATAACCTACCAAAGCTAGTAACTTCATAGGTCTCTCAGTAGTGCCCACAACGCAGTAACTGCTGTGTGTTCTTAATTTACCACTGAAACATGTTGATAACCTTTATTTACATGGTAATAAATTGCCTTAATTTAACTTCTAATATCAGAATTGAATAAGGTTAATTGAGGTCCCAGAGCACATATGAAGAGTTTGAGAGACTTAAACATCAAAACCCTTACTGCACCCAAAGCAGTGAACATAGAGCAGAACCATGGATAGGATCATGATTGCTATGTAATTACAACTGTATACTAGTAATTATTTCAACAAGCCTTTTCGACTGTCTAATCAGAAACCATGAATATGTCGAAGTCGGTTGTACTGTAAGGCCTTCATAGCTAGCTAGCTGATGGCACAATCTGTATAATCACTGTCCTGGCTATAGTCACAGATCAACACAACCCTTGAGCTGCAAGCACTTTGTCTAGCACCAAGCCTCATTGCATGCTGTATGTACATATTGCATGCTAGCACATACTAGCATTCACTCCCATTTCTCTGCAGCAGAAGAGTTATCTCAAATCTATGAACAACCCAATTCCAGAATTCCTTTTAAGGGTCCACTTGTTGGGGCCACCTCAAGCACCATTTCCTGTGTCTTGTCATTATTGTAGCAGGAAACGGTGTACTCAAAGTAGGTAATTTGAGAATGCTCTTTGCAAAGCTGTGGACAGAGTGTGGGAAACCACAAGGTATGATGCAGTACACCAAGAGTAGACACAGTGGAACATCATGTCCACCCTTAGGCTTGCAAGAGCAAAGTCAAGGAGCAGTTAACATAACATGGAAAGTAAGACAGCTGTGCACAGAAGACCACATAACAGATTCTGGAATCCTTATTTATTTTTAATTATAAAAGTATTTATTTATTTTTGAGAGAGAAAGCGAGCAGGAAAGGGGAAGAGAGAGAGGAAGACACAGGCTCCAAGCAGGCTCTAGGCTCTGAGCTGTCAGCACAGAGCCCGTCACGGGGCTCAAACTCATGAACTGTGAGATCATGACCTGAGCTGAAGTCATATGCTTAACCAGCTGAGCCACCCAGGCACCCCAGATTCTGGAATCTTTAGTTAAGGGATACAATAGCTCACACAGAACCCAACCAGAGAGTAACAGGGCATGTAAAAACCATGACCTCAACTCTCCTCTTCCCCTCCAATCTCCCTTTGGTCAAATCTTACCAGAAACTAGAGGACAAGGCATGCAATGCAGGTAAGTCAGCCACCCAGGACACAGAACAGGGTAGGGAAAGATGGAAAATAGATCTGCAGGGCAAAAAGAAGATGCATAGTGCACAGTTGCCAACACAATCCAAGTCCTTGTATCTTTCCCTTAGACACTACTTTTACTTAAAAGCCCTTCAAGAGGTGACTTGATTTTCTCACATTTCTAATATCTCAGTATTGCAGAGTATCTCAGAACTCACAGTAAGAGGATAAATTTCTTCACCCTGGCTTATGCTTCCAGTCCCTTCTTTACTTTCTCCCTCAAAAGCTCATTAGAAGCACCTCCTATCAGGAGTATCATGATAGTATCATGGATACTATCAAACATCCCTCACTAATGCAGATGTATATTAACCTCAGGGTCACTAAAGATTTTAGTACATGCCTTGCTGTCCTTATGTCTACACTACTTCTGTTATGATTTCTGATTTCAGTATTTAACACTGGCCTTCAGTTCCTTAACCTCCTGAGTCCCAAGCACCTTTTTCCCATAGTTATAACTAGACATTTCTTCACTGATTGCTACATCATTTCCAGTATATCAGTCATGCCAATTTCAAGTACCCTGCTCTTCAGCTAATATTTTCTATATTCCCAGCTCATTTTCTCTAATACTTTTGCTCCTGTAATTCTTCAGCTTCACTAGGCCACTTGTCTACTGTGCCAGTCCTTTTGTATTTTGCGTCTATATCCTATCACGGTAATTACTTTCTTGCACACACACTCTCCCTTGCCCCATCCTCCCATTGTACTTGTGCAGAATAATCTTTACCCTGACTGAGCAGCATAATTCTCTATATTCACACTACACCTCTATCCAAACACCTGCATGTGACTAGAATAGAACATACAGCATGCTGATAGGTATCTCTTTAAATTTATTATCACAAATCTCAAAGGCAACTCTCGGCTCTGCCAAGCAATCTTACCATATTATCTCAGGGAAACCAGTTTCTCTCTCTGTAAGACTTCTACTTCACACCTTCTACCCTACCCTTGGGTCCCTAACACCTCTTTCTTTCTGAAAGTCAGCTGATGCCTTTGGATCTTTTTAATTCATATTTTTTTAGAGGGAGGATACACATGAGCAGGGGGTGAGGGGCAGAGGAAGAGAGAGAGAGAGAGAGAGAGAGAGAGAGAGAGAGAGAGAGAGAGAGTCTAAAGCAGGCTCTATGCTCAGTGGAGAGCCTGACCCAGGGCTTGATCCCTTGACCCTGGGATCATGACCTGAGCCAAAATCAAGAGTCAGACAGCCAGCTGAGCCACTCAGGCACCCCTGGATCTTTTTAAATAAAATATTGAAACAATCAGAAAATAATGCCCTTATTCTTTCCCCCCTAAATCAACATCTAGCCTACATCTGCACTCATATATTTTGCCATTCATCTTACAATTGTGAAACCACCCCTTTAAGTACCGAAGTCCAACACCATCATCGGTGCAGTGAATCCAATCTCTTGTCTACTCAAAGACATTGCCTCCACAGTCATTTTCCCTCTGGCTTTCATTACAAATGCACTTCTTTATTGGACTTTAAAGCAATTACCTCCTGTTGTTCCTTACCTCCCTTTAACTACTGTTTCTCTCCTCTGCTCCTTTTTATAATAAAGGAAAGACTTGCATAGATTCACTGTCTCCATTCTCTTACCTCTCTTTCCTCTTGAATCTGTGCCAACCACGCTGCCTCCCATGTCTCTCCACCTAAACTTCCCTTGTCAACATCAACATTCCCTACAGTGCTAACAAGTTCAATGGGCATTTCACAATGTCCTCCATACACAATTTCTTACCCACATTTGATCTTTCTTGAAATTGTTGCATCACTTGTGTTCTGAGGCAATGGAATCTCCTGGTTTTCCTCTCACTTCAGGGCCTGTTCCTCCTCAGATCTTCCTTGACCTTTGAATGCTGCACTCCCATAAGATGCCATCCTGAGACCTCTCCTTTTCCCTGTCCGAATTTATTCTTTAGATTATTTTATCCTTTCTCGTGGCCATATATTCAGTGATGATTCTTAGGTATATACATTAGCAACCCAGATCTCTAGACCGCATGTCAATTACTGCTGACCCCATCCCTTAAACTGCTCCCCACCGGTCTAGCCCTAGGTGCTGCTAGGAAACAGCACCACCCCCAATCCAGTTGTCCAGGCCAGATTCTTCCCTCAGAACCCACATTTAAACCTCTAGCATTTGTTTTAAGCCTTAGCTCGAAAATTTCCCAAATGTGACCATTTATTCACACCCATATGGCCTTCAACTAGTAAAAATTGCCATCATTCCTTACCTATTGAAGTAGATAGTTTACTCCTATCCCTGTTTTATTACTTGTTCTCTGTATTCTATTCTCCACCCAGCAGTCAGAAAAATCTTAGAATGTCCTTCATATCTTTCCATTTTCTTACTCAAACACTCCAAGTGTTTACAATCATATTGCGGTAAAATGTAAATACCTCACCATAACTGCCAATCTTACCTTCAAATCCTCTCCCTAAGCTCACTGTGCTCTTCAGAGCCTTTGCTGTTCATGCACATAACAAGCTCTAACCTGACTCATAGCCTTTGACTTGCCATTCTTTTTCTTGAGGATATTCTTTCTTAGATATTAACTTGTCTCCTCCCTTTATTCAGAACACTGTTCAAATATTAGTCTTTAGAGATACCTTCCCAAAGCACCCCACCTAAAATACAACCATCTTCATAATTTAGAAAAATTAAAACTGAGGATGTTCTTATTATGTTTTTGACCTGAATGATTAGTTATGCTCAATTCCAACTATCCAAGAAGGGTAAGGCAACAAGGATGATGACACTGAAGTAGAATAATGATTTTTATTCTAAGTGGGAATCAGTTTTACATCTAATTTGTCATACTTCACAAAACCATGTGAAGAACCAAAGGACATGTATTTCAATGATCTACATAGTCATTAATGCATAGTAATAACAAAAATTAAGATTGGGCTCTGAAATCAGAGTTTTCTATAGGAGGTGAAATTTGATAACCACAGTTCCAGTTGTTGTGACATCGAAGCTATGTTGCCACTGATTTAAATTTTGCTGTTATAGGCCCAAGCCATGCTTCAAAGGAATAGAATATTTTTCCTTGGGTCTTAGTTTTACTTCCAAGGCAATCAAAGTACTGAAGTATTTATGAATGGATTAGAAGTATCAAGCATCAATCATTGTCAGAATCTTATCAACTAGGAAACTAATTCCCCCAAAACATATTTTTGTTGAAATACTATTAGAATTGAGTCTTATATCAAAATAGCAGACATGAAAAATATGTCCACTTTTGAAACGGCAGGAACACGAGCAATGTGTCTTACTCTGCAGTTGCACTAAACATTGATTCAGCTGCTGGATGCAAGGTTCACTTAATCTGGGGATGCTTAGTGCAAAAGTAATGAGGCTATTACTTTTTTAGCTTTGCCTCCAATCCAATAAAGAGAGTATTTTTTTCCACTGTGAGGTATCTCATTATGAGATCACTAACATTTTCAAAATCATCTCTGCATAAAGACGAGGTTAAAGCAATTCATACATAGCCACGAAACTTTCCCATTTTAATATATGAAGGACAATAATGAAAGTTTATCAGAAGCATTTTCTTCCCCCGTTTTGATGCCAGTGTTCTCATTTCATGACTCTACATAGTCACAGTGATTATAATAAAAATAAACTTATACTTTAAAAGGGGGAAATAAAAATGTACACAACCCATGTCAGATGTCCATGGAAAATAGATTTTGGGAAGATAATGCCCACGATGCTCCAAGCTAGGGGGATGGAGAATGGTCTAGCAGGTAAGAACGTATATTTGAATCATCTTATATTTCAGAAAACTTTACCCAGCACAAATCTATGAGACAAAACTTTGTTAAATCTATTCTTTTATTATTTTTTTTTCAGGCACAGATTTGGGACTATGGTATTTTACTTACAGATCTCAGTCTGTAAATGATCACTGAAATATATGAATCTCCTCTGTTTTGTGCTCCTAATTCTGTCCTCGACCTCAGCAAGAATGTGCTGGCCATATGATGTGCACTCAAGGACACCATGCTGATTACCTTATATTTTGTCACCCAAAATAAATTTCAACAACGAAAGGTTGTCCAGTAGGTTGTATTTTCTTTAAGTGTAGTTCACAAAGCATTAGTAACACATTAGGAAACTTGACGTGGTATGCCGACCAACTATTTAGGTTTCATTTTAAAGTTTTTCATGTATTTTAAAATGTCTCAGCATACTCATCAATCCTGTGATTTCATAGATATTAAACTTAAACATATTTACTAAATATCAAAAGTCAGTCATTTGAGAAAATTAAAGTTTATTAAAGACTATACCAGTGTGCATCAATGGCACCAATGCAAGGCACCCTCCCTCTCTTTACAGCACCAACATTGGCCAGTGTTGAACTATATTCACATCAACTCATTCACTAGCCATTTTGTGAGCTCTTAATTAGCATAAATTATTTTTCTAAATGCAGGACTGTACTTGTCCTTAAGGAGTTTAGAGTCTAAGATAGAAAGAGAGGTAAATATATATTTGAGTGTATCAAGAGTTCTAAGAGATGAGCATACAGTTCTCTGATAGTTTGGAAGAACTAAAAATACCCCAATTGGAAGACCTTAAGAAAGGCTCTTTATGGAGAGGTGGCAATGAAGGGAAACTTGAAACATTCTCATCATTGGGATAAGATGAGAAAGCTGTATTCCAGGCAGTAAATGGCATAAACAAAACACTTACAGTCATTTTCCAAGAGAGAAAAGTCATCTTTAAATACTACACTGGGGAGTGGGGTGCCTGGGTGTCTCACTCAGTTAAACGTCTCACTTTGGCACAGGTTGGGATCTTATGGTTCTTGAGTTCTAGCCCTGCATCAGGCTCTGTGCTGACAGTGCGGAGCCTGCTTGTGGTTCTGTCTCTCCCTCTCTCTCTGCTCCTCCCCCACTCTCTCTTTTTCTCTCTCAAAATAAATAAACTTCATAAAATAAAATAAAATAAAATAAAATAAAATAAAAATACTACACTGGGGTCAAAGGGGATTAAATGTAGTATATTTCTAGAGGGGGCCAAAGAAATGACACTTCACTTATTAGAACAGAATTTTTCTTAAACCAGTATTTTGCACTGACCTTATTTTTACTTATTTGGAATCTATCTCATCTTTGACTACAGAGGCATTTTTAAACATGAATGACTCATTTGAAATCTATACTTGGAAATGTCATATTTTCTAAGACTCAACAGGGATTTACTATATTTTCAAAGATCAATTTCTAGGGGAAAGGGTTTTATATATAAAATTAATCCCTTGACATATTACACAAAGACAAAAATCCTTTACAATTCACGATGCTTATTTCTAGTTCTGACATTTCTATCTTCCAAGGTGGCTTCCTTATTCAGAACATAGTAAATGGACTTGGTTCATCACCAAGTAATTCTTTCTTAAAGCATTTTTTTTTCCAACGTTTTTATTTATTTTTGGGACAGAGAGAGACAGAGCATGAACGGGGGAGGGGCAGAGAGAGAGGGAGACACAGAATCGGAAGCAGGCTCCAGGCTCTGAGCCATCAGCCCAGAGCCTGACGCGGGGCTCAAACTCACGGATCGTGACCTGGCTGAAGTCGGACACTTAACCGACTGCGCCACCCAGGCGCCCCTTTCACCAAGTAATTCTTAATTGCAGGTGTGTTAAGAAACTCCTCTTAATGTTCAACTGCAGACGTTATACCAAACATACTTGACAATAAACTGCCAACCAGTGGATTTATTTTTTACCTTGATGTCATTTTTTCTATGACAGTATCCTGGGTAGTAAGGAGATTATGCAGAATCCAAACTAAATTGCAATCCATTACTAACAGATTTAACCTATTTGTAATTATATCTGATTAATGTAATACATCGGATATATTGAAAGTATAGATTTTCCAGGAAAATGGATTGGCTTGAAATTCTCCTGGGATTGTTTCTACCCAGGTACTCCACCGACAGCTGAAGTTGACAGGCAATGATGCTAGAGCTTGCTCTACAAAGCTTGAAATATTGAGTAGAATTGAACTCAAAATAATCCCTTTTACTGCCAGTTATCCTGAGACTGTCTTACCCAAATTGTGTTTCAGGGAACAGTGGTTCTTGGCAACATTAATCAACATTTCAAATAATTTGGTAGATATTGTACACAATATTTTTCTTTTACAGGTTCTGAATATGAATTAACTCATTTAAGGATCTGAGGATTTCTAAAGGTTATTATATCATTATTTCACATATAGAGGGGAAGGTGCATATTAAAATTTTCATTCTGCCATCCCTAATGAAGTTTTGTAGCTATAATATTATCTTTTTTAATTCGTGTCTTTCATCCTTTGAATCAATTTGTGAAGGATGCTACTAATATATTTAATTGACTGAAGCTTTTTATTGATCCTAAGATTTAGAAATCAATCCACAGGCAAAAAGAGCCAGCAAAACAAAATTTAAGTAAAAAGTAGGTATTTGTTTGTTTTAAGAATTCACATCTCTTAAATAATCTTTAGGCTCTATCAAAGACAGGACAAATTTAAGATAAAATGTGGCTTAGAAATTCAAGAAGGATACTGAGTAATAGAAATGCAAATAAAGCAAACCTAGCAATAACACTACTGAGAATAGTTTAAAATGAAATTGCATAATTTTCTACTTTTGTATAAGGAAGGGAAGAATATAGGGTATACATTTGACTTCTCTGTATTTGCACAAAGAAAAACAGAAAATAAACACGTGTAACTAATACTATTCTTGTCTGTAGGGAACCAAGGGCAGGACAGTGGAAAGAGACCAGGGTTAGAACAATACTTCTTGAAGTATAGATTTTCTAGTACTTTGATATTTGAATCACATGAATGTTTCATATTAAACATTAAAAAAACACTGTTGCATTTTTAAATGCAAACAATTTCTTTAGGTACTCATAAGAGATACTTCAATGTTCAAATATATAATGGTACATCAGTGTTCAGAATTTCTTTTCTTCACAGCTAATAGAGCAATAGATTAAAACAGAGGGAAAGGAAAGAGAAAAAAATGGTACAGTGTTTGTGGAATTGCCATTAGTAATTTAGAGGGGAATGCAAATATGAATTCCTGTTGAATATGAGAGTTTGCAGTGGTTGCTGATAAATAGTCACATGCACAAATAGCAGACAAATCCCATAAGAATGGCAAATAGTTAATACAATGACTGAAGAGGACATAGTGATGGAAACTATTCTCCTTCAAATATTGGGAAAGTGGAATTTTTGAACTGATGTATCCCTTAAAGTATCTGATGTAAAAGATCCTACTCTCCCTCCGGGGAGGGGGAGTAGGTAGGGAATGCACATATACACATACACAAAATTGTGTAATTTAGAAGTTAACACTGACACCTATGGATCCCAGGACACAAGACTCCACTTTTTTTTTTTCATTTTTTTAACATCTTATTTATTTTTGCAAGACAGAGAGAGAGATAGAGCATGAGCAAGGGAGGGGCAGAGAGAGGAGACACAGAATCTGAAGCAGGCTCCAGGCTCTGAGCTGTCAGCACAGAGCCTGACACAGGGCTTGAACCCACGAACTGCGAGATCATGACCTGAGTCAAAGTTGGACACTTAACTAACTGAGGCACCCAGGTGCCCCAAGCCAGGATCCCCAAGCCTCCACATTTTAACAGATAAAAGTAGACACTAAGCCAAAGTGAAGTTGGATTAATTCTCAGCTCTGCCACTATGGTTAAGCGACCTTGAAAATATGACTTAATCTCTCTGAACCTCAATCTTCTTATCTTGAAAAGGGACTTGCTGATCCCTCTGGTAATAGCATAAAGGAAAAATTCAACAAACATTAAAAATTATTTAATTATTATTCCTATAAGTCCCTGATTTCTATATAATTAATTATCACATATAATTCCCATATGGCTGTCAAAATAGAATTAGGAGTTCCACAGTTGAATGAAAAGATAGTTTGCCAGATCATATCACAGTAGCTGACACATCCTACTTCAACAATCTGGGGACAAACTAGGATTTCTAGATATTCAAGTGCAAGGGATCTCATAGAATGGAAAGCTTTTTCATGCCCCTACACAGGTATCTAATGTCAGGGACACTAGAGAACATGTTAGTGCTGATGTTAGGCATTGGTGTTAGCCCCAGGCCTCACTTGTTTGCAGTGGGAAACTGTACAGTTCACTCAGGGAAGGAACTCCAGTTCTGGCGCTTTGTGTCTGTTACAGTCAGATGGAGGGGTTGATGGTCTGACTGTTTAACTGGGTTCTGGAGGCACATGCCAGCATTGAGAGTCCGGAAGTACTGTCAAAGGGTGCAAAGAACAGTGTAGGTTGAGAACATTTGTCGAGTCAGCACTATTTTGAATGTCATAAAAGTATATGATTATATGGAGTTGCAATTTTTGTGTCCCTGGTAGCTTCAAGATATGAGGTGCGCTCGCAAAGGACAATGTGCTAAGCCGGACTTCTTTGAAGGGGAGAGGGGAAGGGGAAATCCTATCCCTTTAGAATAATTCAGAGATCAAAAAGCTGTCAACCTTCCCTAACATTTTAAGCCATCGAACATAATGTCAGTTTCTAACAAGGCAAACTTAACTTAGAAAAAACCACTAAACATCAGTTTATCAACACCTTTGCAGCTTTTGGCTCGCTTTGCATAACTATGTAAGGAGAAAATGAAAATCAGTGGCTAAATCAAGCTCAGCATAAGCCTGAACATTGTTGCCTGCTTGTCATCTCATGAGGGACTTGGCTTTACTTGCTGTTGCAATCTCGTCCTACCTCCTTGATGGTTTGCAAAGATGAGCTAAGAACGATTGAATTTAATCTGCAATGGCTTCAATCGTGAGGGTCATTGAATGGCTATGTATTTGACATAAAGAACATGAGTAATAAGCATATTTCCATTCATTTCCTATTCCACCATACTATTGGTCTTCCAAAAAAAAAAAAAAAAAAGAAAAGCATGTTTGAGATTTAAACGACAAGTAACAAATTGATGACATACACTCCTGACTAATTAGACGAAGCCCTCCCTCCATGAGGCTCTTGACCTTTAACAGCCATAATAATATGAGCATTAGATCAATAGCCTGCTATTAGGCATCTGAAGTGTCCCCTTCGCTGTCACTGAATGTGGCAATTAGGATGGGACTTAAGGACAAAAATGTTTAGCTAGTGCTGTTTCATGGACAGAAACCTTTCAAATCTATTCATCATCACTTCTATCTTTCCTGAGAATGGCTTTACTTAGCTATCAATTCTCTCTTTTCAAAACTTAGTACCTTCTAGTTTGCTTTATTCAGTTAGTCCAGCGTGGCAATAATCGCATACACCATGTTCTTTTGAAGATACAGTTCAAAGATTTGTTATACAGGTTTGCTTTCCCTCCCTCAAGCTTCTCTCAATGCAATGGGTAGCCACTTTGAGGTTCTTACATTTAGATGGGAAAGCTATGCTGTGAATCTGATCCTGTCCCTAAAACAAAGCCTTTTAGTTGGATTTTTAAAAAATAATTTGAAGCCTCAGAACAATTGGTTTCTCCATTATTTCAGTCTCCTGAATGTACAGAATGTCTATGACCTTTCACTTCCTTTTTTAAAATGTTTATTTATTTATTTATTTTTGAAAGAAAGAGAGAGAGAGAAAGCAACAAGTAAGTGAGCAGGGGAGGGGCGGAGAGAGGGGGGCAGAGGATCTGAAGCAGGCTTTTTGTGCTGACAGCAGCAAGCCTGATGCAGGGCTCAAACTCCCAAACCTTGAGATCATGACCTGAGCCAAAATGGGCTCAGTTAATAGACTGAACCACCCAGGTGCCCTGTGACCTTCCGCTTCTGCATGACCCCACGTATCTCTTTTATATACTACTTTGCTAAGTACTTGCAATAGCAACACATCCGCATTGTTTCCTTTTTGACTTCTTCTGCAGTGAGTGCTGTTGAATAAGGAGGAACGGGATCTGCCTTCCAGTCTATTACAAGCAGAGGTTTTACCAAATGTGTCACTACTGTGTCACATGAATCATTATCTTTTCAGTCTCCAATGCTAGTTAATTTTTCACCAGTCCCATGTTTTAGATTTTAGATTTTATTACGGCCCTCCACTTCCAGTATCAATTTTTGTTCTTTTCAGGTGAGATTAGGCTATGCAGAGAGGAAAACTCGGTAAGATTCTGCGGCTAAACACATTAAAATTGCATTATGTGTCTTACTCCATGCTACTCCATGTCCAAACAGGTTGGTACAGGGCTCTGCTATACAAAGTCACTTGGTTATTCAGGGAAAACCAAGCTCTGCCGGGTCACAAGTGGGGCACCATTTGAAACATTGGCTTCTTTGGGATTCTCAGCAGAACACAGAGTGTAGGGAATTGACTTTGCTTTTCTGTGCATCAGCCCATAATATGATATATGTGTCTTCTGTTCTTGATCCATTGGTCAGGACTAGTCGTTTGGCCCGGTGTAACTGAAGGAGGGCTGGGCTACATACAGGGCTATTCATTGAGTAGCAGATACCTACCAGACTATAACTAAAACATATTGACCAATGCCTTTGCAACCTTTTCATATGTTTCCTTTGACCTCCCTAGTTTTCATCAGGTGATTATAGCTCCTTCAGTATTTCATTACAATTCTCCCTGAATTTTCAAACTTCCTTATAAGCCTCTTATATCCAATAGGGATTAACTTTCTCTCATTGATTAAAGTCAAAACCTCATCACTCTGACCACTTTAAAAATGTTTTCAAATCTATGGTTATGTGAAAATAACTGATAAAAGACAAAATGTTAGATATATGCAGGTGAAAAAAAATGGAACAATAGTTTCTAAGCCCTTGAAGCTCAGAAATGACAACGGCTGGAATATAGCATACTCTTTGAAATATGAACAAAAGGAAATGCATATTGAGAATGGTGGCTGATGTTCATGTTAATAATAGATTACAATGTCTTTTTAAAAGTTTTAAGCTTTTGCCTGTCAACTAAAAACACTGAAGTAAAATATTAAAGATATAGCCACCTCTACAATCCATACATAATTAATATTTATGACATATATTATGGTCATGAACATGCTATGGACGAATACAGATTGGATTTACAGACTGGTATGTAAAATCTGGGAAACAAATCTTACCATAAAGAGAAGGATATTCACGACAATATTGCCCAGAGCTGGAAGACGACTAAATTTGTTGCCCCAGTTCAGTATCTCAGAGATTGACATGGAAAGAGCACAATAAAAGTTTTAGTATTCAGCAGCTTTGAAGAATGAAGTGCTGTGAATGAGCAAGTATTCCGATTAATCATCTACCATCGGTATTATGTGTGAAATACGATTTTTAAAGAATTGGGATAGGGGGCGCCTGGGTGGCGTAGTCGGTTAAGCGTCCGACTTCAGCCAGGTCACGATCTCGCGGTCCGTGAGTTCGAGCCCCGCATCGGGCTCTGGGCTGATGGCTCAGAGCCTGGAGCCTGTTTCTGATTCTGTGTCTCCCTCTCTCTCTGCCCCTCCCCCGTTCATGCTCTGTCTCTCTCTGTCCCAAAAATAAATAAACGTTGAAAAAAAAATTAAAAAAAAAAAAAAGAATTGGGATAGGATAGAATATAATTTTTGACTAGAGAATAGAAATAATTTAATGTTGCTTTGATGATTCAGAAGACACTTAGGGATCGCACAGAATCCACACATAGTCATCACCATTCAGAAGAGATAGGTAAATGCTGAGTAACAGATAACTCCAGTTAATAAAAGATATTGTTTGGGGGCACCTGGGTGGTTCAGTCGATTGAGCTTCTGACTCTTGATTTCGGCTCAGATCATGATCCCATATCAGGCTCTGCATTGAGCATGGAGCCTGCTTGGGAATCTCTCTTTCTCTTCCTCTGCCCCACTTCCCCACTCGCATTCTCTCCCTCTGTCTCTGAAATAAAAGTTTAAAAATAAATAAAAATGAAAGGTAATGTTTTTGGAATAATGCAGGCCACAGTGCTCATTCTAATCCTGCCCCACTCCCCATTTGAAGAAATGAAATGGATTTGTACTCTTAACATGCCCCATGCTTCCTTTTATTCACAGCTTTCTCAAGTACTTCTTTCCACCGGATTTCTGCCTTTTCTTCCCCCACCTTCACCTCATGAAGTTCTGTGCATCGTTCAAGGTCAATTTCTAGCATCAGGCCCTTCAAGATCTTGCTCACATGGGATTGGTGAGTGTCTGTGGTGTTGCAGGTACCATGTCAAAGTGTGAAATAGCAAGATGTCTAAGACAAGGTACTGTCCTTCAGGAAACATACAATGTAATGGAGGGAACTCCCTCAGAGATCGTTTCAGTATAAGGAGTGAGTCCAGCAGTGGAAGTGTTACAAACACATTCTTCGTTCCTTATTTGAACCGCCAAAGCAGGTGGCTGATGTCCCTCTTTTGACAATAATCTTATTCAGCAATAAAGTACAGTGCAAAGAGAAGCTTTATTAAACTGAATTTTTAATCCAAGATCTTTCACTTCCTTGTGGTGACGTCAAGCCAAATACTTAAATAGTTCACTTAGTATTTATCTATTTACTTATTTAAATGTTGGTTTTGTTTTAACTCTTTTTTTTTTCTTTTGAGAAAACTCAAGCAGGGGAGGGGTAAAGAGAGAGGGAGAGAGACAGAGAATCCCAAGCAGACTCCATGCTGCCAGTGCAGAGCCCGACACAGGGCTTGAACCCACAAACTGTGGGATCACGACCTGGGCTGAAACCAAGAGTCTGATGCATAACTGACTAAGCCACCCAGGTGCCCCAGTATTTATTTTTAAATATCTAATTGTGGTAAAATACACATAACATAAAATTTACCATCTTAAAAATGTTTGAGTGTACAGGTCAATAATGTTAAATACATCCACATTATTGTTCATCTAATCCCTAGATCTCTTTTCATCTTGTAATCTCGGTATTTTTTAAAAATTTTTTAATGTTTATTTATTTTTGAGAGAGGCAGACAGACAGAGCATGCGTGTGGGAGAGAGAGAGAGGGAGACACAAAATCCAGAGTAGGCTCCAGGCTCTGAGCTGTCAGCACAGAGCCTGATGTGGGGCTCAAAGTCACAGACCATGAGATCATGACCTGAGCCAAAGTCAAATGCTTAACTGACTGAGCCACCCCTAACCTCAGTATTTTTTTGATGAAAGGAATAAAGACAGTTACAGGCTTGTTCAGGAATTAATAAGATAACATATCTAAAATACCTACTTCAGAACCTAGGACATAGATAATAATGTTCAAATGATAGCTTTTTCTTTTCTTTTTTTTTTTCTGTACCTCTTCTGTAATGAGACAGCATATTATCTATGTGGAATATCTCAGATATAGATCACATCTAAGGCTCATATAGCATATTGATGTATTATAACAGGTACTTTGTAGATAATCGAAGAGAATGAGTGAGCAGACAAATGTGTAAGAAGAAGGGATGGCTAACAAAAGACAGGCGTTTGAAGGATACTCAAATCAGAAATCCCAAACCAGAATTGTTGCCAAAACAGACCGATGAGAAATACATTAAGGGAGGCGGGGGGAAGGCATATTGCATGGATTTTGAAACTGAAGCATGATGAATCAAAAGAAACTGTAGGGCCAGGTCTTAGTTTACTATAACACTTCCCTCAAAACACACACAAACATCATTAAGTCACAGGCTGCCAAGAAGTCCAACAACATCATGCAGTGATACTGATATTCAGATGCAGCTCTGCTTATTCCTAAAATCATCTCATCTCATCCCATTGCCTCTGAAACATTAAATTATATATTATCTTTTAAAAAAAAAAGGTCACAATCTTGGCTTTTATTTTTTTAGACATTACTGTTAAAGGCATCTGATAGGAATGCTAATAATCACCACCACTTCCCTCTCTACAGAATATTATTAAATATAAAAGAAACAGCAAACACAAGTAATTAATTCTTCCTCTTTCTTTCTTAGTAATACCATTGAAATTAAAGCAGAGCGATGCATTTAGGAAATCTCCTGACTTAAAATGCTTCACAGAACTCCAAGTAAGTCTTACACGTGGGGACTATTCAAGTTCTGTCCAAATTATTTAATTGTATCTCTGGGCCTTGGCGGATTAAGAAATGTAACAAGGAGGTGGAAATGTATCATAAAATCTGTATTTTAAAGAAATCTCTAGCTCAGAGTAAATGAAGGGGACTGGGAATCAATTACACTTGGGTATGTAATTTGAATAAATGAAAATGCCAGGATGATTGAAGCTTGTATATTCAGGATGGTAGAATGAGTCTGATAGTTGATGACTGCATTTTAATAATATGAATACAGGAAGAGAAAAAAAGAGAGAAAGAGAGAAAAGGAAAGGCTAAAATTACTAATACTGTAAATATTTTGAAATGAAGTGGTGTGCAATTGCACAAAAGATGTTATGAATGAAAAAGCTTGGATTGCCTTGGATGGAAAATGGAAAAGTCCACTTGAATTTACTTGGCTAACACAGAAGCATCTAGAAATGAAAATGGTGACATATTTTAAGTCACTTTTTAAAGGAGACTTTTTTATACATTAGCATCATGAATAATAGCTTAATCAAAGGTGGACAATAATGCATTATCAAACTAATGGGTCAGTCCATGCAAAATTGAAAAGTAATTATTCCCTAAGAATTTATTTTTTATTTACATCTCCCAAAACTTACAAGACATCATTGACAACATTAAGAATGTGTGTGTGTGTAAATATGTGTGTGTATAACCCCCCCAAATATGTCCATGTACTCACATGCACATACATATGCACAAGTAGTTTTCCTTATATGTTTACTTATTAACATTTACACATAATTGTTCTTATTAATAAAAGAAACTTTCTTACATTCTTCTTTTGAGAATTAAATGACATCATACATGTAAAATGCTGAGCAGAACACATGTAATTTGGCAAGACGTCCTTGTGAAAAAAGATAAAGAGGGGATTTGAACATCATGCAGGAGAACATTTCTGAATTACATCAGATGTGGCAATATTACTGTATTTTGAAACTGCTTAAAAGCAGAGAGTTGAACAAAAATCAAAATGACTCCATAAAATCTTCAATGAGGTTGGATTTTAAACTAAGTGATCTTTTCCCTCTCTTCTGCAAACCTCCCTCACTCCTTTCTTGGCTTTTAGTTTCTGGAACCAGCACCACCCTGAAAACAACTAAGGAGGTTGGCAGCATAAACATAATTCTGGTAGAACCCCACTTGATCCTGGCTTTCCCTATAAAACCCCCTAGCCCCTTCCTCTGGACAGGCTTGCAGTTTTTGAAGGCCATAGCCTGTGGCAGCCTCCTTTGTCTTGCAAAGCAATAAAACTATTGTTTCTCTCTATTCCTAACTCTGTCTTCCTGTAATGTTTTGGTTGCGAAGCAAAGAGATAGGTTTTGGACATTTGAGTGAAATTTATCTCTGGAATTCCTGAAGACCAAGGTCAGAAGAAAATGATCAGGAATCAACTTGTGTCATGGGCTAATAAAAAGAAACATAACAAACATTTCCTATTGTAAACTGCCTAAAAGTATTTTGTTATTTTGGAATGGGGTTTGAATAAGATAATATGATCCATAGTACACTGATGAAAATATACTTGAAACACATATAATTAGACATAAAGCTTAAAGAGAGAAAAAAAACAAACAAATAGCAAAACAGTTATTGGATCATTTCACCCAGATCTAGGGTGGGTTGAGGAGGTGCAAATAATATGGTATTGCACCTAAACCTTAGAGTAACCGAACTGTTTGGGAGAATAATGGACATAGTGAAAGTAGGTTTTTTAACCCTATTTTTAAAATTTATTATTTTAATTAAAAACTCCATAGAAGTAGGCAAAATAAGTTACAATAATGTGACATATATATATATGATATTATATATATATATATCATATATATATATATATATATATATATATATATATGATATATATATATCTTGGCTCATTCTGGCTCACACATATATATCCTGGCTCACAGCTCTAAACCCTTGGGATTTCCTAAGTGTTGAGATCTATAATAGTGTCTTTGGTTGTGTTAATGGAATGACTTCTGGACCCCACCTAAGTATGGGGGCTGGCTGCCAGTGGAGCCAACTGTGTTATTAGAGTTTGAACCTTCAGTCCCACCCCCTAACCTCTGTGGAGGGTAAAGAGGCTGAAGATTGCATTTAATTGCCAATGGTCAGTGGTTCAATCAACTATGCCTATATAATGAAGCTTCCATAAAAACCCAAAATGATGGGACTTAGAGAGTTTCTGGGTTGATGAACACATGAGGATTTGGGGAGAATGGGCACACTTGGAGAGAACATGGAAGTTTGACATTTTTATACCCCACACCTTGCCCATCTGGCTGTTCTTGAGTTATAGCCTTTTATAATAAACCAGTAATCTAGTGAGTAAATGAGTTTTCTGGATTCTGTGAGCTCCTCTGGCAAATTAATCAAACTCAAGGAGAAGGTCATGGGAACCTCTGATTTATAGCCAGTCAGTCTGAAGCATAGACAGGTGACAACTTGGGCTTGATGCTGGCATCTGAAGTGGGATGGAGGCAGTCTTCTAGGACTGAGCCCTTAACTTGTGGGATGTGAGGCTATCCGTGGGTAGACAGCATCATAATTGAGTTGAACTGAGGGGAAAACCTTCCTCCCAAACACATATTGGAAATTGAGTTCTAGCATTCCCTAAAAGAAGCACAGGGCTAAAGTTTGCAGGGCACACAGAGTATAGTTGCAACAGAGCAAAGCAGGGAGATTCTGCCATGAAAAATTCAGATATTTTTCTGCCAAGAGACCAGTGTTTGGGCAATATGCTGTAATTTATAATTATAGGTGATAATTCACTAGGGATCAATATGAGGGGTCCTAGAATAAGCAATCTATCTGTTCCTTTTCATTGGCTGTGTGTTTATGAAGATGCACAGATAGAATGATAATAGGAATCTACGATTAAGCCTTGACTTCTACTCTGTGGATGTAATGTTCATTATGTATTTGTTCTGTTAATTAAACTGCCACCTTTACACTTAAACTGCACATAAAATGGGGAGAAGAAGGGCAGGGAAGGATAAGGCAAAGTTTTGCTATGGTAGATATCTTTGTGAGTATTAGAGATATTCTAATATATAGTATCATGGCAGGAATACTTAAAATGAAGATTACATGCAAAGATATTTTTGTATTGCTTCTACCACTTAATTGCTAGAATTTCCTTCATAATGCCCATTGCATTCATAATTATTTATCCAATCAATATTTATTGAGTACCAACTCGACATCCACCCCTGTTGGGGAATTTAGGGATATAACTGTGAGGAAAATAGAAAAAAAAACCCACCTCGTGAGTCTTTCATTCTAAAATGAGAGACAGATAGTATAGAAGACAAACACACAAAATATATTGAATGTTAAATGTGGGTAAATACAGGGAAGGAGGGGGACAAGAAGTAACGGAGTATTTAGAAAAGATTTACTGAAAAGAAAAAAAAAAGTCACTTGGGTTAAAACCTGAAAGAAGGGAGAGAATCAGCCATGTGGATAGTCAGGAGATAAACATTCTGAGAGGAAATGGAAGATCAAAATCTGCCTACATTGCTATAGAAAAACATTCCATGACAGGTGGGAATGATGTGGTATGTTTTGCTCTCCCCTCTGTCTCCAAAGCCCATCATCGTGTCTGAAGATATTAGGTGTTTTAAACGTATTTGTTGTAATAAAAATGGATTGATATTGAGAAAGACTTCCATGTTGTCAACTCCTATTTTTATCTCAATCTAAACGTTACACACTTAGGGAACCTTTACCAACCTTCCTTATTGTGTTGGGTTTTTGGTCATATGAGCTCATAGCAGTGCATGCTCCTCCCTTGGGAGCATGTATCACAATTAGAATTAATTTGATCTGATGAGTGTTTATCAAACTTTACCAGAGACCTGGTTTTACACATCATGATATCTCCAGTGACTAATGTTTGACATATGGCAGGTGCCCAATGAATGTTTGGTGAATGGATGCATGATAGCAACATTCTCATGTTTTCCTAAATATTTACATCTTCTGCTCTGAATTATTTATTAGTCAATGAACTTGCATCCAAATTTACACAGAAAATAGAAGTCATCTGATTGGAACTTTTCATCTGAATAGTATCTACATCTGGATCCATCCTCATTTTTTCATTTCATAAAAGTAAGCTTCCATCCATTTTTTTTTCTTCTTTTTTACAGTGATGATGGTCATGTTGATAAATACAGTTTATTTGGCACTTGGAGTGTTCAAGATTATTCTCACTTTTGGGGCGCCTGGGTGGCGCAGTCGGTTAAGCGTCCGACTTCAGCCAGGTCACGATCTCGCGGTCCGTGAGTTCGAGCCCCGCGTCGGGCTCTGGGCTGATGGCTCAGAGCCTGGAGCCTGCTTCTGATTCTGTGTCTCCCTCTCTCTCTGCCCCTCCCCCGTTCATGCTCTGTCTCTCTCTGTCCCCAAAAAAATAAATAAACGTTGGAAAAAAAAAATAAAAAGTTTAAAAAAAAAAAAAGATTATTCTCACTTTTTTTTTAGGAAACTTACATGATCTCTCATATAATTATACACACTCCACACAATTAGCTTTTGAATGTTCTCATTTACCTCTCATAAAAAATAAAATAAAATCCTCATTTAAATCCATACTACCTTCAGATATTGCTTCAATTATTTTCATCCACAGCAAAACACCTCAAAAGAGGTTAAGGGGTTTAAGGAGAAATCTTTTACTTCTCTAATCTCAGTCCTCTCCAACATGGCTATCACCAGAACAACTTAGATTGAGTCACCAATGACTTTTATGGCATTGAAATAAATGGATATTTTTCCTATATGCATCTTACTTGTTTTTTGATACTATGGTTTCTTACCAAGAATGATGAAACTTCCTCTTCCCTGCCTTCTGTAACATAAAACTCTTTGTTTTTCTCCTATCCCTCAAGACCCTTCTTCTCTGACTACTTTGCACCTATCAACCTGACAATTAAATGTTGGAATGCTTCAGGCAGGATGCCAGTCTGTGAAAATTTGTTCTTCTCTAAGTGCTCCTCAAAATAAATTTTACCCATGTCCACTTTAAGGTCATATTTGTATATGAATGGATAACACAATTCTATTCTTTATCCATTCTTCTTCTTTCTTCTTCTTTTAATGTTTAGTTGTTTTTGAAAGAGAGAGAGAGAGAGAGAGAGAGAGCACTCGTGTGTGCACAAGTGAGGGAGGGGCAAAGAGAGGGAGACAGAGGATCTGAAGCAAGCTCTGCCCTGACAGCAGCTTCAGTGCAGCCAGCCTGATGTGGGGCTCGAACTTACGGAACTCATGAACCATAGTCATGACCTAAGCCAAAGTCAGACACTCAAACCACTGAGCCACCCAGTCTTTTCTTTTGAGATCTAGACTCTTATTTCAACGTTTCTATTTAACATCCTCACAAAGATGGCTTGATGGCACCTTAAACTTAACATGCCCAAAAGCAAACTCATATTTTTATAACTAGAACTTGGCCTATTCTCAATATTTCCTGTCTCACTGAATAGTAGCATTATACATCTAGTCATTGGACATGGAAGCCTAGGCATAATTAGTAAGATCTTCATTTTCCTTACCACATCTTCTAATATTACTTTCAAAGCTCACCTTGAATTTATCTATTTCTCTGTATCTATACCAAGGTAATTAACAATATCTCTTGAATGAAAGGATGAAATATCCTATAAACCATTTTTCTTTCTTCAAATATATATTATAAATCACAGAAAAAGTGATATTTTTATTGAAAATTTTATCATCATTCCCCGTTTAACACACATCAGTGATTTCCTATTCATTGCTCTGAGCATAAAGACAAAGTTCCTTAATATGCTTAACAAGCTTTGCAGAGTGTGGGTCCTACCTTATATTATTGCACCATTCCATAATCCACATTCTCACTGAATTCCACCTTTCACCATGTTAGCCTTCTTTCATGTATTTTGACCTTTACTCTATGAACCTTTGTGCATACACTTCTAAGTGCTTGAAACCTTTTACTTTCTTCACTGTGGTAGATGTTTACATGGTAGTCACACATAAACCAGGCAGCTGGAATTGATATCCTTTTGCAGCTCTTCCCACACTGACTCTGGATTAGCCAAGTAACTTGCCTTGACCAAATAGACATTAGCAAGCTAAGGCCTAATAAGTTCTTGTACATTAGTGTTGGTCCTCTTAGGACATTCTCTGGGGAGGATAGCCATCATGGTGTAAACAAGCTTGGACTAGGCTATTGAATTGTAAGACACCAATTAGAGAATGAGAAAGAGGTTACATGAAAGGGTATTGATGCAACTGACTTGTGAGTGAAGGTTTCTTAGACCATTTATTTCAATGTAGGTGCCAACCAAATGTAGCTATTTATTGGAGACATCAATTGGTTGTTTCCAATAAATATCATGTAGAACAAACAAACTCTACAGTCATGATTCTTAATGAAAAGAATCACACAAAAAGCAACTATTTTGTGAGCCACTAAAATTTATTTTGATTGGGGACCAAGGGGAAATATATGGCTGTTACAAAAACAGTAATAACTGATATTTACCTAGTTAACTCATACTTGTTTTTCATGGCTAAACTTAATCAACAAAGCCTTCCCTGCATTATTAGACAGTTAAATAATAATAATGATCAGTGCTAACTCAGTATTTACTATATACATGGCACTATTCCAAGTACTCTCCATGTAGTAACTCATTTAATCTTTGAAATAGTGGGTGGTACTAACATCAAAATAGTAATAGGTAGCAACATCAGCTCCTATTTTACACACATGATAAAGTGAAAAACAAAACTAAACATTAGCTCCCTATTAACTCCTGCTTATAACCCTCACTGTTACAGGAAATTCCTTACTATCACAGCACTTATAACAGTTCTAGTTATATATGTAATTACATGATTATTCAGTTAATTTACTAATGTACCAAAGAGGACGGGAGCCATGACTGTCTTTCCTCTCTCCGTTTTATCATCATGACCAATATGTGTGGGGTTTATAGAATATTATTTTAGTTGAGTGATTCAATGTTTACACTGAGATTTGGGTGATTAACTCTCAGGCATGGTATCTCAGATATTTCCTGACATCTACTTGATCCCTAACATGTCATAAAGTATGATTTTATGTGACAATGTGTGTTGTCATTATGGCAATATGGAAGAATTTTTTTTTTAATCCTGAAATATGTTCCGTTGCAAAATACCTAGGATTGGTACTTGAAACATAACAAATATCTTTTTACTTGCATGCTTAGGTTTACAAAAAAAAAAAAAAAAGAATACAGAATAAAGAAAGAAGAAATAAAAACATATCCAGAGATAAGCTGATGGAGATTCTGTAACTTCCCTGGGAGCATTTCACCATCTTTTTTTCTTTCTTTTTTCTTTTAACAGCTTTGCTGAGGTATACTTGATATACAAAGAATTACACATATTTAATGTGTACACCTTGATGAGTTGGGACATATGCCAACACCACAATCAAGACAATAATCACATTCCACCCCATCAACAGATGAATGAATGGCTAAAGAATGGGTAAAGACAAGGTGGTATACAATGGGATATTCTTTAGCATCTCACCATCTTGACAAACAAAATGCTGATTATAGTGGTTACGAGGGTGTCAAGAGAGAAATCCATGGAACTGCACAAGATGTGGAGTGGAACAAATAACCCTGTATGAAGATAGCACTCAGGAACTTTGGTGAAGGTGTAATGTTATAAATATCTACCTAATAGTAGAAAGACACAGGAAATTTGACTATCTCAGCATGACTGTCAATCAGACTGTCAGAAAATACTATCTCCCCGGGAAATCTAAAGTCACTTGTCTCCTCATCCCTGGACTCTGTTTTAATTTACTCTCTGGAAGATACGGGTAACTTCACACTAGTAAATGGCCATATGGTAGTAGCAGCACTGCAGTAACAGACACAACTATCCTCTAGAACATATCACCAGTGAAGAGTTAAGAACATTCCCAGATGAAGTGCCTCCAAATGTGAGCTCACGATAAAACATTTGAAAAATACATCGTGCTTATCAGAAGCAGTAAATAACAGAATTAAGTAGAGTAATACAAAATATTTTTTTAAATAACGAAAGACATAAAAAAGATACAGAAACTTAACAAATGCCAAATGGTATGTAAAATGAGAACAGATTAGAACAACAAACAGAAAAAAATAGAAATTCTACAAATGCAAGTTATACTCACTGGAATCAGGAAGCACAATATATGATTGAAAGAGCAGGTCGGATCTAGCTGCAAGGATTGCTGAACTGTAAGATGGGTATTAAAAAATTACCAAGGATACAGCTCTCAGGGAATCAGAAAGAGATAATATGAGAGAACAATTAAAAAGAGATACATCATAAATTATAACTCCATTAATAATTCTAGGGGATAATAGGAAAAATCGGAAAGATGCAATATTTTTGGAAGTTATTTCTGAGAATTTTCCGTAATTAAAAAAATTAAATGAATCCTCTGATTTAGGAAATACAGACAACTTAAGCAGGATAAATAAATCCACATGTAGGCATATCATAGTTAAGAATAATGGCAAAGACAAATATAAGATCCCAGAGCCTTGGGGGAAAAAAAGATAGACTACTTGCCAAGAAGACCATGTGATTGTTCAGTAATTTTTCAGGAAGCTAGAAGAGGGCGTAATGCTACCTCTAAATATACTAAGAGAAAATAACTTTTAGACCACAATGGGGAAAACAGTTGATCCATCACACGAAATGATTTTGAAATAAAGATATTTTCAAACAAAAATAAGCTCCAAATTTTACCACTCACAGTCTTTCAAACAAATTTAAAAGAGATTCTTTGAGGAAGCAAACAAACAAGGAACCATAGGAGGAACTGAACCATGAGGAGGAATGGTGGGCAGACACTATTTATTTATTTATAAATAAATCTAAACAAAAACTAATGATACAAATATTGTAATAATGTGTATGTTGTTGCCAGGGGAAAAACCAAGGTAGAGTGAAAACACCAGACAGAAATCAGGCAAGACAGAATATGGATCAGAGATAAAGTATTTCTAATTCCTTCAATTGTGGTAGAAGAGAGAATGAATAAATTTTTAATTATGCTTACTAGATTTTTAAAGCTAACTTTGAAAGAAGAGAAATAAAGTGTATATTCTTTACTTCCCAAGGTAGAAAAAAGAGGAATTTTTTTAAAACACTCAATTTTCTATTTTATTTATTGGTTTTTATTTTTGTTATTATTATTTTTTTATTTGAGAGAGAGAGAGAGAGTATGAGCTGGGGAGAGCGGCAGAGGGAGAGAGAGAGAGAGAGAGAGAGAGAGAGAGAGAGAGACTCTTAAGCAGGCTCCACACTCAGCATGAAGCCCGATGTGGGGCTCGATACCATGACCCTGGAATCATGACCTGAGACAAAATGAAGAGTCAGATGCTCAACCGACTGAGGCACCCAGGCTCCCCAAAACACTCAATTGAGGAGAGCACCTGTTGGGATGAGCACTAGGTGCTGTATGGAAACCAATTTGACAATAAATTTCAAATTATAAAATAAATAAATAAATAAATAAATAAATAAATAAATACAGAAAAAAAGATAAAGTAAAAAAATCCATAGAGAAAAATCAGGGTTAATGAATCACAGAACATGAAAACAGTCCTAATGTATTAGTAAATGGTAAATGGTAACTTTAAACAGATTCATCTCTTTGGATAAGAGTGAACATATTGAATAAAAACATATCCAACACTATACACTTTGTAAGACATATCCTAAAACACACAGACATAGAAAATATTCTTAAAATATTTTTATTTTAATATTACCCCAAAGTGTAAGCAGACATCAACTACTCAAAAGAGTAACATTCAATGTTTTGAAGTAACCCTAACAGCAGGTAAAAATTACTTCATATCCACTGTGACCTTATTAGTCCTTGCACTATGCAATGTATTTGAAACCTTGTCTTTAAAAGTGCGTATTTTATTCCTGCGTTTATTTGTTTCTTCATATAAAATACTGCATTTCCTCAAACTCTTCCCTGCTTTATTTTTTTTCCCACCTGAGATACTGTTTTATTTACTTGTTTACTATCTATCTCACTCTGGTAGAATGGAAGCTCTAAGAGGTCAGAAGTTTCTGTCTGGTTAATTTATTGCTATATCTCTGGCGCCCAGAAGAGTGTCTGGCAGAAATTAGGTATTCAACAAATTTACATTAATATGATTATTGGCTAATCTGCAAAGCTGGTCACCTGTAATAAATCATTTCTAGATGATAAAATCCCTATTATGCAAATTTATGTATACTCGATCTTTGGAGCACAACTAATTTCTGAGTGAGCCACTGCCTGCATTACAGCCTTTAGACATTCATAAAGGAATGATGGAAGGAAATGAGAGCAATCTGCCTGAGTTTGTATATTCCCCCGTTATTCTGTGTTAATTATTTGCAGAGATGCAGTTCTGAACTCTTAGCTGCTAAGACATTTCTAAAGAGAAAGGACATTTTGATAATATAAAAAGAGGAAGCCAGTTGTTGCTTTAGGTATGAGGAATACAGTATATGTTACCACAGTTACTGTAATTCAATTCCTTTAGGTTTTAATAAGCATTACTTTGCAAGAGTGTTGAAATTTGCAAATATTACTCTGACACTTAAAAATCTGGAACATCTAAAATATTTTAGGCAACTCTAATAAAACTGGAATCCAGACAATAAGTAGGACACTGATAAAACGTCTCCACAATTCTAGCTCTTCTTTAGATTTAATATACCTTGTTCAGTTCTTCACTGCTTCATATCTCATTGACACTCTTTGTATATTCAACCCCTGTGCTACAGTATCTAATTGAGATTAAAATCCAAATGTAATATATTTTAGGAGATATTCCTAACCAAGATCCCACAGCTGCATAAATTAAAGCTCATAAACCATGCCATACATCTTTTATATATAAGCTATCTTTATCTCAATACAATTAAACCATTAACTCAATGAATAAATTGTGTTTGATTTTATCATTTGGACCTATAGACAATTATGTATATATATAACTATTAATTTAGTTACATACTTTTCTTACCCATTTATTTGTTTATTATATTTTTTATTGGCAAAATGGAGATTAAAAAGTGCATTCAGTGGCTCATTGGCCAACTGTCTCATTTTATTTTTTTTTAATTTTTTTTTCCAACGTTTATTTATTTTTGGGACAGAGAGAGACAGAGCATGAACGGGGGAGGGGCAGAGAGAGAGGGAGACACAGAGCCCAGACGCGGGGCTCGAACTCACAGACCGCAAGATCGTGACCTGGCTGAAGTCGGACGCTTAACCGACTGCGCCACCCAGGCGCCCCCCAACTGTCTCATTTTAACATGCTGTCAGGGGAATATTTAAAACAGTAATAGTGTGAAGTCTACATTTTCTGTTGGTCCTGACTAGTTTACTTTCCTTTTACTTTAAGAAATAACTATTTGAGGAACGCCAGGTGGCTCAGTTAAGTGTTCAACTCTTGATTTGGGCTCAGGTCATGATCTCAAGGTTTTTGTGGGTTCAAGCTCCATGCTAACAGCATGAAGCCTGCTGGGGATTCTCTGTCTCCTCTCTCTGCCCCTTCCCTGCTCATGCTCTTTCCCTCTTTCTTTCTGTCTCCTCAAAATAAATAAATAAACTTTAAAAAAACAAAACAGAAATAGCCACTTGATTTTTTGTTGTGGACTCACCTACCTCTACTCTGGTTTCACAGTGCAGGATGGGTGAGTCTTACCCTCTGGCCACAAAGAAACTGAGCCAGTTAAGGGGCGCCTGGGTGGCGTAGTCGGTTGAGCGTCCGACTTCAGCCAGGTCACGATCTCGCGGTCCGTGTCCGTGAGTTCGAGCCCCGCGTCGGGCTCTGGGCTGATGGCTCAGAGCCTGGAGCCTGCTTCCGATTCTGTGTCTCCCTCTCTCTCTGCCCCTCCCCCATTCATGCTCTGTCTCTCTCTGTCCCAAAAATAAATAAAACGTTGAAAAAAAAAATTAAAAAAAAAAGAAACTGAGCCAGTTGGAGAACTAACATCCTTGTTATGTGATTGATTCAAAGGTGACCACTTGACTCCAGATGGGTCAACAAAAGCCATTCACCTACTTTTGCTAGAAATATTTGGAAGAGGAAGTTCTGTTTCACTCAGTTTATTAATATAATAAGAGGTAGTTCTGTTGTTGTCAATGGCAATGTTTGCAGAAATCTACCTGAGAATGATTGCAACACAAATGAAAACAGAATTAAGAGATGGAGAAATACTGGTAGCTTTCCTTTCTCTTTGATTCACCTACACCATCCCAATTTCTACTCCTCTAACATGAAAGACATGGTCCTTCTTCAGGGCCTCAGGGCCTTTGCACTTGCCAGTCCTCTGTCTATAATGCTATTCCACTAGATATCCATATGGCTATTCTCTCACTCCAGTCAGGTCTTTATTATTATCATTATTATTATTATTATTTTAAATGTTTATTTATTTATTTTGAGAAAGAGGGAGAGTGTGTGCAGGAGGAGCGAGAGAGAGAATCCCAAGCAGGCTCTGAGCTGCCGTGGCAGAGCCTGACACAGGGCTTGATCTCATGAACTTCAGATCATGACCTGAGCTGAAATCAAGAGTTGGATGCTTAACTGACTGAGCCACCCAGGTGTCCTTGTCAGGTTTTTATTTATATATAAAGTTATCAGTAAAGCCTTCCTGACTGACTGCAGCTGTCACATGTTCTCACTTTTCCTGCCCCTTTTTACATAGCATTTTCCTTATATAACACTTCATGGGTGTTATTGTTATTATTGTGTTATTGGTTTGTTTTAATCATGTTAATGATCTGTTTCACTCAGTGGAATGAAAACTACTTAACAGCAAAACATATCTATCTTTAATGAACCAAATAAAACACTTAAGTTATGTTTAAAAGGAAATACATTATACAATTTGCAAAAAAAAAAGTGATTATGTTTTATTCATAAGGGATTTGAAAATTAGGGTCATTGATATAGACAACTCAGTGTAGACAGAAGCTTTTATATACTGTTGTACAAGGCATAGTGGGTAAGTATGGTGTCAGAAGGGAGCTGAGTTCTATTGGTAATATGCATACACACAAGCACAGAAGAAATTATGAGCAGTCTGAATAATTACATTAGTGTGCCACTCCTGTGTCACTTTTAGGGTGAGGGGATGGATTTTTTGGTATTACCGCTGTAAGTTTATCTACTGAGGTCTTCTCTTGAGTAGCACGACTGAAATGCATACCCTTTATATGATGATATTTAGATGATATGGTGATATTTAGAGTCTCAGAAAATTGCTGGAGGAGTTTTACAGCACTATCTTGATTATAGTCTCAATGAAATTATACCAGACTATAGGCTAATTTAATTCTAAATTTACACAATAATGGTATTTAGCAGTTTTGAGTGAGTCAATGAATGATTGAATAAATCAATATATGAATATATAAATTTGTATACTCTCATGGTTTAATGTTACATTAATGAAAACAAAATAAAGCCAACACTAATGGCATGTCTGAGAGTAAGGGCTATTGATGTCTTGGTATATTTTCAGAGGCATCACTATTCTTCTCTGGTCATCTTTAAACTTATTTCTTTAACATAGAAATTGCATTCATATTTTAACATAAAATGTTTTTCAATAAGTCGTAATCTTTCTATGATAGGAAACCAGCAGCAAGAATAGCATGTCTTTGTATACTAACATATTGAATACCTCACAAAATGAAGGACTAATTTTCAGCTAGCCTCATGATATGTCATGCAATCCTTGAAATGCATATTTTTATTCCCTTGGAAT
Organism: Leopardus geoffroyi; assembly: GCF_018350155.1. Lineage (NCBI taxonomy): Eukaryota > Metazoa > Chordata > Mammalia > Carnivora > Felidae > Leopardus > Leopardus geoffroyi. Next base: position 32,415,489 of record NC_059330.1, on the reverse strand, counting down.
TATTTCCCTTGGTTCTAAAAACAGAATGTGGTAAGTTTTACATACAACTTCTTCTAACTCTTAAATCCACATGGTTTTTCAAATACAATCTAAAATGTAGGTAGTGGAATGCTTCTTTCAGGAACAATATTTTCAGAGAAAGAATAAAGAACTTAAGTCTGTAATATAAAGGGAATGAATTGGCAATCATGCAAGGTTTTGTTTGTTTCAATTTGTTTTGTTTCCTTTTTAATAACCTATGTTGAACATTATCCCAACAGAATATTTCTATAATATTACTACTTTGAAAATTTCCAATGGAGTTGTTTACCTTTGAGAATGAATTCTAAATCAATTGACTAAGCATAGAATCAATGTACAAATACACACACACACACACACATACATACAAACATAATCGAGTGCTGTGTTTCTTCAGATGAATGTACACATGAATCACTTGGGAATCTCATTAAATGCAGATTCTGGTTTGGTACGTCTGGGTCAGGACCTGGATTCTGCATCTCTAACAACTTCCCAAATGATCCATGTACCACACTACAAGCCCCAATATGTTTTCAGCTCAAAGTTATTTATATGATTTCTCCATTGTTCTCTTCTTTTTAATATTATTAAGAAAAAGCTTAAGATGTCTTGTTTTCTAATCATCTTACTATTCTTCCATGATTGATATTTTTCTTATGAAGACAATAATAAGATTCTTTATCTTGAAACCCTAAACTTTCTTCCAGCCATGTCTGGATATACTTTTTTTTTAATGTTTTATTTATTTTTGAGAGAGAAAGAGAGACAGAGCATGAGGAGGGTAGGGGCAGAGAGAGAGCGAGACACAGAATCCGAAGCAGTCTCCAGGCTCCGAGCTGTCAGCACAGAGCCCAGTGTGGTGCTTGAACCCACAAACTGTGAGATCGTGACATGAGCCGAAGTCAGACACCTAACTGACTGAGTCACTCAGGCTCCCTTGGATATACTTTTAAATAACTCTACCTGTTGGTCAAATAGACTTCTATTTTCCTCAATACCTTTGGTATATTTTTTCTCAATAGTTTGCAATCTCACTGGATTGCCAGGTGCTGTCTTCCATGTGGTTTGGTATTTCTTTGTTTATTATTAATTTTTTCCCCCGAGTTCTAGGAGAATTATAGAAATATAACTGGTGAATCTTTCACCATTCTGAAATGTAATTTGTATTTTATCCCTGCTCTCTTAGTTTCTTCCTTGTAATTACCCTAGTAAGTGGACTTGTATTGGTTCATTTTCAATAGATTTTTTTCATAAATATATGATTAAGCTAAAAGGACACATTTATATTTATTATTCACTCACTGGATACCCCTACTCTTTAACAGCTTAAGGGATAACTGATTCCACAGGCAAAATAACCATTGAAATTCTGGGTTTCCTTGCTAGGTAGCCTCATTTTTTACCCCTATAATACCTTTGCTAGTGGAAGTCACTGCCACCAAATCTTCTGTTTGTTATAATTCCTGACTCCTGAAGGAGACCTACTTTTGCAGCCTCCGATTAATAAAACTTTCAAATCAGGAGATAGTGCCAATCCCTGGATTCTTCATTTGCTTTGACTCCTACTTTGAAGAGTAGTTCCATAGTCGTGACTTTCACATTCATTTAGCGATCATAACTTGAAATGAAACCATATAGTGAATAATTATGAGGGGCTCATGAAGTTTTACAGAAACTTACTCTATTCTTCCTATGTAGCTGGGGCTTTGAGCAGTTCAACATTTAATTCTTCCCTATTGCTATCATTTGTTGTAAATATTTCTCAAAATTGTAATAAGTAGGCTGCATCCTCCCTGGTTTCCATTTGGACCAATAAAATAAATAAATAAATAAATAAATAAATAAATAAATAAATAATCAATCCCCCACTTTTATATTTTATATCATAATCTTGAGAACCTGGAAAGAAGGCTGAGAAGCTCACGTGCATTTCTCCATCTTAGTATGAAGTTCTGTACTGTTCCATGCAGGAATGTACTAGAGTACCAAACATCCTATGAAGATTTATCCAATTCTTAAGGACATGGGTCTAGTGGTGGGAGAGGAAGCCTGAGAACCACTGAACATACTTCCAATGTATGTACAAATAATAAATTGTAATTGTAAACATTGTACAAATAATAAGTAATTGTACAAATAATAAATTGTACAAATAATAAATAGTAATTAATACAGCAAAAAACAAGCTATTTGGAGTTGCTAGAATATCATCTCTTTGACTTGTGACCAAGCATGTATCTTATGACCAACCAATTTATTTTTTTCTTTTTTAATGTTTGTTTATCTTTGAGACAGAGACAGAGCATGAGTGGGGGAGGGGCAGAGAGCAAGGGAGACACAGAATGTGAAGCAGGTTCCAGGTTCCAAGCTGTGAGCACAGAGCCTGATGCGGGGCTTGAACTCACAAACTGTGAGATCATGACCTGAGCCAAAGTCAGATGCTTAATCGACTGAGCCACCCAGGCGCCCCATGACCAATCAATTTCTGATCAATACATCAGTTTCTAACTTGTGAAGATAGGAGAAGAACTGAAACACATAGGTAGAATATGCAAATATGTTATTAAACCACATTTTTGAAATTGCTTGTTAAATTGTTAAAATAATCTCACAAGATGCTTGAGTGTACTAAATAAAATAAAGCCATTGCATAATTACTTTCTATTTCACTGGATATATTCAAAATAAAAACAAAAACCTGTATTTTGAATAAAAACTTCTAAAGAATATAACGATATATTTCTTTAATAGCAGGAGTATGAATCCTAAATATTCATTTGTTGGCAATGACATCTGTGGTATGATTTATTTGGTTTTCTTTTTGCATCCATATAATTTTTGCTTTAAGAAATATAAATATATGTTACGGGTAGGTGTTCAGATGTTTCTATAATTTTATGTTCTCAAAGATTTTATGTAGCTAAAGTACTATTTATGTTTAAAGAAAGAGAGGAGCTGTATTCTTATATTTAAATTCTGTTCTCTCCAAATCTGTGCTTCTTTCTACTTTGTATAAAAAAAAAAACTAGAAAAAAAATCTTTAAGAACTATTCAAATTTTATTTCCTCTAAATCTACTTCTCAAATACTATTACATCTAAATGAATTATTACAGTTTCTTCCTGATTTAACTGTTCATTCCAAACAGGGATAAAGAGAAGAGAATTGTTATTTGTTGAGCTCCTAGGAAACTTCAATTTTCCAGAACTTGATATTTGCCTCTTAGAAAGTAGAAAAGATAACATGCTATAAGCATTTAGAAAAGATTTGACCACATTTGGTCAAAGGTCACGGAAAATTTACAGACAAAAGGGTCATAAGTTTTAAAGACAAGTACAGAGCTATTTTTATAACCTATCCAAATATTAGCATATTTTATGTTCCTTCATATAAGGAAAATTCTAAACACATTAATTAAACCATAGTCATTTACACAATACCACATTAATTAGACTATAGTGGCACCTGTAGTAACTTGAGCACCAATATAAAGTGGGAGCATAATGGTCATAGCCATTGTTTCATTAAACCATATCAACCCATTGTCTTTCAGAAGTCACACTGAATATTTGATCATTAAAATTTAACTTGATAGTATTGCTAGAACAGAAGCAGAATAACTTAAAAATTAAAATATAGTTCCAAAACATTCTTATTTAGGAATCTATATATAGGTAAAGATACATAATTCCGTATATGTATAAATGGAATTTCAGTCAGGGGTCCTCCAACCACGTGTACAAGCCAAATCTCCCTTACTATTGGGTTTTTGTTGGTGTTACTATTTTTCTTAGTAAGATGAAATTCATGTAACATAAAATGTAACATTTTAAAGTGTACAATTTAATAACATTTAGTAATTTACAGTGTGTTGCCACCACCTCTGTCATGTTTAAACCATTTTCATTATCCCCCAAGAAAACCCTGCCCTTATTAAGCAACTGGCTTCTGACCCCACTGGTTTCCACTGAGAAATTCTGTTAATCTTATTGAAGATCCTTTGTAGGTGATGGATTGCTTCTTTCGTTATCCTTCAAAATTCTGTGTCTTTTGGCAATTTGATTATCTACTTCAGTGTGTATCATTGTGTTTATCTTTCTCGGTGTTTATTGAGGTCCTTTGATTTGTAGATTTATGTCTTCTATCAAATTTGGGAAGTTTTCACCCATTATTTCCCAAAAATTATTTCTGCTGTTTTTTCTTCCTCAAGTCCTGGGACTTCGGCTATGTCTATGTTGGCATTTTTCATGGTGTCCCACATGTGTCCTAGTTCTGTTTATTTTTCTTCATTCTTTGATCCTTCTGCAACTCATATTGGATAACTTTGATTGACCTATCTTCAAGTTTGCTGATTTCTTTTTCCCTTCTGCCTGTTCAAATCTGCTATTGAAATTCTTTAATGAATTTTTAATTTCAGGTATTGAATTCTTTGGCTCCAGAATTGCTACTTGCCCTCTTTGTAATTTCTGTTCTTTATTGATATTTTCTATTTGTGTGTGTGTATGTATATATACATATATATATATATATATATATATATATATATGTGTGTGTGTGTGTGTGTGTGTGTGTACTTCTACTGATTTTCTTTAGCTTTTTGTACATGATTTTCTTTAGTTCTTCGAGTATATTTGAGATCATGGGTTTAAAGCCTGTATCCAGTAAGTCCACTGTCTGTGTTTCCTTGGGGACAGTTTCTGTTAATTTTTCCTGTGATTGGCCATAGTTTCTTGTTCTTTTCATGTTGTTGCTGCAAACTGGACATTTTTAATATTATAATGTGGTAATTCTGGAAATTAGATTCTTACCCCTCCCCAGGGTTTGCTTTTATTGCCTTCTGTGGGTTATAGTAGTTTCTTTGCTGAGTGAATTTTGCAAACTGTTTTCATAAAGTCTGTGTTCTGTGTCACATGTGCTCTATGAATTCTCTGATTTAGCTAGTGTTTTTACAGATATTTTCTCCTCAAGCAACTAAAGCCAAAAAAATGAAGAAAAATAAAGAAAAGAGAAAAAATTCTCTTGATCTTCGCATATTTGCTCTGTGTTGGAGCATTACTCCACTGCTTAGCCAGGCCATTTACAAGGCCTGTTTTCACTTCCTGCTCCTCTGAGCCTAGGGATTAGCCTGAGGTGAAAGTTTAGGATTTTCTCATGTCTTTTCTGAGTGTGTGTCTTGCTTTGGGCTTGCATGTAGCTTTCTAAATTCCCTAAAATGTAGGTGCTTTTCAGTTCCCTCCCTACTTTGCCTTCTTGGGCTTCTTTGGAATTTCTTTACTCTCTTCTCAGCTTTTCCTTTCAGGCTTCTTCATGTCTATTATTTGCCTCAACTGTAACCTGCAGGGGATGCTGGGTTTTTCATTTGTTTTGCTGTGTTTTCAAGGAATGTTCTCTATGTGGTTGTTTTTCTGCTCTGAGAATTTTGAATTCGGTAAAACAAGGGCAAATATCTTGTGTCATTCCTTCAGGTAGTCTCAGATGGGTCAAAACAGACAACCACAATTCCTTGAGAATAATGTCTGCTTTGCTCCCTCCATAACCTAGGGCCAGAGCCCTACACACAGACATGGGCTGTTATCTTCAAGACTGTCCTGAGCTAGGGAGGTGGATGGAATACAGGAAAGTAAAAATGTCTGAAAGATTTCCTATCATTTTTAAATTGCTTTTTTCTTGATTCAGCATTCAGTTGGTTGCTGTAACCTTTGAATATTTGCCAGTGTTCTGACAAAGTTTATCCTGACAGTTTTTGCTTGTTTTTTTTTTTTTTTTTTTTTGGTGTTTCTGTGGAGGGACAAGCCCTTGGAATTACCTACTCTGCCATTTTTGCTGATGTTATGCCTCACTGAGTATTTTTGTACATAGATTTTTATTGGACACAGCTACACTCATTTTTTTTCATATAGTCTATAGCTGCTTTTGAACTGTGGTGGCAGAGTTGAGTATTTGTAATAGATACTGTATGGACTGCAAAGCCTAAAACATTTACTACCTGGGTCTTTATACAAAATGTTGGGTCATCTCTGCACTACACTGAAGGAGTCCAGAGATATGTACCTTCCATCACAGCAGTGGGAGTTACCTCGAGTTAAAAAGATACAAAGTTTTGGGAACAGATAATAAAAAGAATCAGCCAGAAAAAAAATGCTGACTTTGTTTGATATTGTGTATAATACTTTCCACATGGCAAATAGGATTACAGTGGATTACTGTAGTTTGGTGATTTAATACTATGTAATGCTGAACCCTTTGGTTCTACAGATTGCCTTAGGTTGATAGCTGGGATAAGGCTGTGGTAACCCTGCTGTATTTCAAGCAAAACAGTCCCACTTTCATCAGTCTTGTGTATCAGATTGTGTATAAAATTTCATTTGTACAGAAAGTTTTTTTGCTTAAAAAAAAGATGAAGAAGATAACTTTTTTCTTAATTTTTATCATTTAATTCCATAAAATGTACATTTAATTACAGGATTACAAGAACTGAATTCATAATTGCCACATGTTTGTTTTTACATTATTGCTCTTCTGAGACCCCACAAATCATTTTCAAAATAGATGGCAATCTATGTATCGTCACTTTGTAGAAAAGAGTGTTTAGATCAAATATTTAAAGTGGTGCTTATGGTAAAATGATTTGTGAGTCTTCATAAAGTGAATAAAGTAGAGGCTGTTCTCACTAATTATAAATTCAGTTATTGTGATTCTATAATTAGATACACGGCAAATGTCATCGATTATTTCAAAAAGAATGCTTACACTAAGCTACAGCCAGAGAGGAAACAACAACAAAACAAACAAACAAACAAACAAACGAAACCAGAAAAACAGAAACACAGAGAGAAAGCAAGAGTGCATTCTAAGAGAAGAAAAGACGACTCTTTGAGGTCAGGACACATGCTAGGGTACTGAAGCTTATTTTGGAAGAAAAATAGTTGAATTACCAATTTCATAGTTTTTTTTTATTTCAGACTTTGTGCTTTTAAGAACCTGGAGCTTTAAAAAAATTTTTTTTCAAATATTAGAAAATAATAGTCAAGTGATTTTATTTGGTAAAATAAGTACACATATGTACCTGTTCTCTAAAAAAAAATTATGTATCTCTACCAAAGAATCATGAGTCTTAACCATTTACAATTATTCACTATCAAAATGACAATAAGTTCTTGCTTATCTTACTTGTGCGAAGACTCAAAATTGACACAATTTTGCTACTTTTTTTATGCTTTGGTATTCATCAGATATTAAATATTTTTTTTAATCTGAATGTCTCAAAAGACTGCTCTGAACTCAATGCTACACAGGTTTTTAGGACATTGAGTCCTGAGAGTTTTCTCAAGTTGTAGCCACACTGTTTGCATATCCTTCAATAATAAACTTGCTATCTGCTGAATGTAACCTGTACATAGGCTAGAAAAATAAAAAATTCAGCTCTCTAAGGCATGTAGATAAACACAAAGCATTGGAATAGTGAGGTGAGCTCATGTAAAAGTCATTTGGAAGGATGATATAGTCTCCAATTCTTTTGTCATTGACACAGGAATGGGCTAATGTCTATACCACTGTTTCTGCCTTATCATTATTGCTACATATCCTAGAGTGTCTGGGACATTTGCAAGGTCCTAAATTCATGAATTATAAATAATTCTGAGCTTCTCTAGAGTTTCATTTCCAACAGTAGTCCTGTGTCTTCTTTATGTATACACTGAGGGATTAGCACAGTTGTTCTGCAAATATTCTGTAAATATTTACTTAAGATGTTAAATATGTTAGGCTTTGTGGTCCATGGGATGTCTGTTGCCATTGTTCAACTCTGTCATTGTAACACAAAATTAGCCATAGGCAATACATAAACAAGTTGGTGTGGCTGTGTTTAAACAAAACTTTATTTACAGATAATGAAATTTGTATTTCATATAATTTTAAGTGTCACATAATATTAGTTTTCTTTTAATTTTTTTAATCATTTAAAAATGTAAACACTATTCTTAGCTTATGACCCATACATACTAAATCAGGTGGCAGACTGGATTTGGTCCATATCCAGTTTGGACCAAACTTCAATGTGTGTTAAAGTTTTAGCTCTCACTTGATAATAATCTCTTCAGTAAGGAACATGTGCATATCTACAGAAGAGTTTTTCTGTTGGAAAAAAGGCTCAAAGCTGGTCAGCTAGCTTCACCCACTGTCCAAGCAACATACATTAACAAATTTGACAAAACTCAAGTTGAAAATTACAGATTATTCATTTTTCTTCTTAGAGTTAATGAAAACTAATCAGAAGCACAAATAGTGCATATCTCAAATTGCTAAATATCTATCTATTCTCTGTGAGGAATTTGAAATGAAAACATTGTCAGGCCCTCGAACTTAATCACTTATTGCAATGAAATGAAAATGGCTATCACCTGGGAAACATGCGCTGATGTTAGGCTAAGAAAATCATTACAGGGGCACCTGGGTGGCTCAGTCAGTTAGGCGTCTGACTTCAGCTCAGGTCATGAACTAGTGGTTCATGGGTTGTAGCCCAGCATCAGGCTCCGTGCTGACAGCTCAGAGCCTGGAGCCTACTTTGGATCTGTGTCTCCCTCTCTCTCTGTTCCTCCCTCACTCGCTCTCTCTCTCTCTCAAATAAATAAAGATTAAAAAAAAAAAAAGAAAATCCATTATATCATTTTCGAAACAGAGATGATCTTGGGTCAATACATATAAATGCTCACAGTATATTGGCTACTAACATCTTGCATTTATACATCCATTCAACTAGTGTTTATTGAGTGCTCACTATGTGACAGGCTTTATATTAAGGGAAGGAAACAATGTGTGCCTTCAAGATGCTTTATTTTTCAGTGTGCCTGAGTGGCTCAGTTGGTTAAGCATCTGACTCTTGATTTTGGCTCAGGTAATGATCTCATAGTTTGTGAGATTGAGCCCCTCATTGGGCTCTGCCCTGACAGCACAGAGCCTGCTTGGGATTCTCTCTCTCCCTCCTCTGTCTGCCCCTCCCCAGCTCGCATGGGCTCTCCCTCTCTCTCTCTTTTTTTTTCTCTCTCTCTCTAAAATAAATAATGAATAAACTTAAAAAATATTTTAAAAAGATGCTTTATTTTTCAGTGAAAGGCTGGTTTTCTAAAAAAGAAAAGAACCTTCTCCCAAAAAACAAAGAAAGATATGTTTATAGATATTGTGAATAAATTGAGTAATAGACTGAAAAAGACAATGACAAGGGTGGAAGTCCTGGGATAGCATGGATAAATAAAGCCTCTTGAAGGAAGTGACAGTCAAGGTAAAATTTTGCACCAGTCACCAATTAGAGAGATCTTTCTAGTAATAACAACAGTTTTAACGCCTTGCAATGTGGCAATCTTTATTAACCACATGGGTAAGTCCTTTCAATTTTCATCAAATCTTTATGACAGAAGAAGATAGTAAGGGCAAGGACATTGAATACTTTCTTAATGTCACAGAATAGTAAGTGGTAATCAAATCATCACTTGAACCCAGATGGCTTGATTCAAAGTTGGCTTGCTGAAGCCACCTCACCTCATTATTCCAGTAGGTCATGGACCACTGACCAGTCAGGGACAATTGTCTAAGCAATGACTTTTGGATGAACTCTGTAACTTCTATTTTGAACAACACATTTCTACAATAAATATGTTATTCATTCCTTTAGGCTAAGAGTCTAGTCTTAGACGTAAGCAATTTAGTATATGTATGCTGCAACCCATGGGATGCTTATTTTAAAGTTTAAATTTTGGAGGGCAATCTTATATGTCTTATTTCCAACATTTAAGTAAAATCACCATAAAATACAGTAGTATATGTTTCCATCTTTTATCCTAATCCAGTTATTCTTGCCAAGTAAAGTTCTAAATCTCTTGTTCTCATTTATTTTCTGTTCAAGGTATTATATTCAATGCGCAGAAGTTTGTTAATATGGTTGCCAATACCGTATGGTAGTCATTGTCCTCAAATTTACTACAGATGAATCTTAATGTTACCTGAAATATTGAATTGCTTTATTATTTGTTTGTATGTTTCATTGATTCTCCCTGCAGTGGCAAAAGCTAGGATGCTGGTTAACTCTCCCTAGGTTACCATTTAAAGTTGTAGTTTTATCTATTTTGTTACTCCCTGGTTTGAATACGCATTGATTTTAAGCGAGTTCACAGCTTCTTGCAATTCTTCTAGTTTACTATACTTGATGCTTAGTATAACAGTATTGATTTCCTAACCAAACATTTTAACATCACTATGTGAATATATTGAGCAATAGGCTTGGGAACATATGTTTCTATTATTTCTTTCAGATAGTAGGCAATGGAAAATCAGTACAAACATTAGGTTCCCACTTGTAATTTATTTACATGATGCACCTGATACTCTGTTGAAGCAAACAGCAGCATTGCACATCAAGCACCATCTCAAGTTGGGCTAAAGACTGAACAACAGGGAAGTAATGTATAATTCTGGGACATGCCAGGTTACAGTACAATCTCTTTCTAAGGCGAACTCCATCCCTTGGAACCTTGAGAGCCAAAGTGCATACAACACATGAGGATTTAGTATAACCTGCTTCCTGCTAGGGCATTTCCCATGAGGCTTGTACAGAAGAATTTCAGAACTAAAAACATTACCCCAGAGCATAAGCTGGCAAAAAGTAACTCTGCAGAGTTCCCTCCCTAGAGAGAAGAAGGACCGAATTGATGATGAACTATTTGTTTATTTTTAAATTATTTTTTTTCAGTTCTTAACATGGTGTAAAAAGTTATCTTTGTCTTAAATTACTTATACAATACTCTGAAAATGTGATGCTTTTAGCATTCTCCTGGTCTGGCAGCTCACAGAATTCATTTGTGTTTTAATATATAATATGAGTTCCTATATTTTTAATGTATATTAAAGATATACATACATATTTAATATACAAAGGCATATTAAGGATAAAGATTAAAGATAATGTATATTAAAGATAAGTGTATATTAAAAATACAAATGCATATTAAGTGTATATTAAGGATATACAGACACACATACAAATAACACAGATGAGATTTAAGCAAGAGTTTTAAAAATCTATATTGATCTCCATATTACACATGACTCTTACAAAATATGTGATAGGCATATGGAATCAGTGGTTTGTGGATATATGCAGGTTAAATTGTGTTGCCCCAAAATTCATATGTTGAAGTCCTAACCCTCAGTACCTCAGAACGTGACTACTTAGAAAGATAAGATCTTTACAAAGTTACTTAGATTAAAATGAGCCCTTAGTGGGATCTAATCCAATCTCATCTGAGTCCCTATAAGAAGATAAATTAGGGCATGCTGAGAAGACAGCAGTAAGGACCACGTGGAGGAAGACCATGTAAGGATAGAGCAAGAAGACAGCCATCTGAAAAAGGAGAGAGGCCTCAGAAGAATCCAAACCAACACCTGTCAGCACCTTGAACTTAGACTTCTAGCCTCCCGAACTGGGAGAAAATAAATTTCTGTTCCTGAAGCCACGCCAGCTGTGGTATTTTGTTATGGCAGTCCAAACATACTAACAACACATACTGTCTTCTACAACAAATCTTTCATGAGATGTGATGAAGGAAGTCAACAGCCCTGGGCCCTAAGAGGTGGGGGAAGAGGAGAAGGGGCACTAAGCCAGGGATTCAGTCAGTAGTGTTAGTGGGTCTGCCAGCCAGCACTAGGATCAGTCCGGGTGCACGTAGTGAGTCTCCAAATCACCTCTATCATCCAAGCAAGAATGAGATTGCCCTACCTCTCTTTATACTCCAAGCCTCATTCCAGTTCTCCCTTTTGTAAATGCTTTTCCCCCCTCAAGGATTCTTTGGATGATTTCTGTTTTAGCAGATTACAATTACATAATAATATGAAAGGGAAAAGGGATGCATCCCCAGAGGTAGGTCCCCATGCATGCCAAGTGAAGTACTACCAATTCCTGGCTATTTTCTACAAGAAGATGTGTATGTGATGTATGTGATGATTGGACAGTTTATTGATGTATTGCTGTCACTTTTTGCCCATTTTTACTGAGTAATTAAGTCTGTCACAGGAAAAAAAAAAACTTGCTATTTTATAAGCAGTATTTTAATGAATTCACCAGGGAAGATATAAAATACTTTATAAATATAAATATGAGGTTCTCCTTCATGTTATCATAATTTTACTGAATAGTAAAGATTTTTAAAAGGTATTAGTCTCACGATGTACTGATGCTTGTTTCAAAGGTTGTATGGCAGTGGTTTCAAAGACAATTAGAAGGAAAAAAGAAAGAGAAAGAAAGAAAAAAGGAAAGAGGAAAGAAAGAAAAAAGAAAAGAGGAAAGAAAGAAAGAAAAGAGGAAAGAAAGAAAGAAAGGAAGAAAGAAAGAAAGAAAGAAAGAAAGAAAGAAAGAAAGAAAGAAAGAAAGAAAGAAAATAGAAGCAAGGGAGGAGAAAGGAAAGAAGGAAGGATGGAAAGAAGGAAGGAAAGACCTGAAAGTTAGATTTTGAAATCAGTCTGTTTGAGTTCCAGTCTTGGCTCTACACTTAACCAACTCTGTGGCCTCTCTGGCAAATAACAACCTCTATGAGTATCTGTAAACATGGATAAAATAATAAAAACTAACTCTAAAGCTTATTTAATATTAAGTAAAATAATTCCTGTAAAGCACTCAGCATAGTGGCTGATGTGTGCTAAATGATAAGTATATGTGGTCTGTTAATATATTAAAATTTCACAAAAGTAATTGCTATTTTGTCTTTTAATAGCTTTTATAAAACAGACAAAAATAACAAGTGTTTCATGAGGATATGGAGAAAAGGGAACACGTATGCGTTGTTGGTGGGAATATAAATCGGAGCAGCCACTATGGAAAACAGCATGGAGGTTCCTCAAAAAAATTAAAACTAGAATTACCATATGATTCAGCAATTCCAATTCTGAGTATATATCTGAAGAATACAAAACACCAAGTCAGAAAGATACATGCATCCGCATGTTCCCTGCAGCATTATTTACAATAGCCAAGATATGGAAGCAACCCAAGTGTCCATCATTGGGTGAATGGATGAATATATATGAGATATCCCACAATGTCTTCATATATATGATGGGATATTATTCAGCCATAAAAAAGAATGACAACTTGCCATTTGCTAATTTATGCTAAGTGAAATAAATCAGAGTCAAATACTGTATTATTTCTCTTATATGTGCAATCTAAAAGCAATAACAAACAAAACAAAATAAAAAATAAGCTCAGAGATACAGAGAACAGATTGATAGTTGCTGGAGACGGGTTAGGGGGTGGGGAAAATTAGTAAGCTACTTTTTTTCTTTTTCGTTGAAATAAATTGAATTAAAAGTCAACATGTGTTCTGTGGAAATTTTAGTAAAGTAAGAATCTCTTTTAAAAAATAACAATTGCACACAATCCATCCAATTATATCCACAATTAAGATTTTCACATAGTGTCTGTTATTATCCTCATCAACTTTCCTTGCATTATCTTAAGGAACATTTACGACATTCCTGTGCAATTGTTACAATTATTCCTCTTGTTTTGCAGATGAAGAAGTGAAACCTCAGAAAGCCTAAGCAATGTCTTCAACATTCTATGCATGTATGTCTGAGTGTAATCAACACATCTGAAATAATAATGAACAAGAAAAAAAAGTAAGTGCTGGTGTGTGAGGTTAACAATACTATTCTAGTTGTAACCAAACACAAGCAGCAAAGCCAATCGCTGAGACATCAGGTATAGAGCAAGCATATGGTTTATTCAAGAGATAGCCAAACAAGAAAATGGAGGGCAAGACTCAAATCTACTTCCCCAAAGGGCTACAGAACAAGTTTTGTTTGTTTGTTTGTTTGTTTGTTTGTTTTTAAATAATCATGGAGTTGAGACTGCTGTAATACATATTGACGAAAAGGGTGAGAAAACGAATTACTGTGCATGAGGAAAGTTGGAGCGTGTGCCCTGCGCAAGCATAGATGTCACATATATGCCCTGTTCACTGTGGGTGGAGACTTAGCCGAACAAAGCAAAATTCAGCCTCTGACATCAGGGAGGTTATCTTAGGACAGGGAGAAGGGGCTTTAGGCACCATCAGAGAGCCAGTAGAAACTGGTGGGGCTCCTTATCTTGGGCAAGGAATGCAGGGCCTTGTGAGTTCATAGGCTAGAACCATATAGATTAACCTTGAGTCTAGGCTTTTGCAGGGACAGATGGCAGATATGTTAGTGAGATCGAAAAAGATACCTACAGTTGATAAGAGAGAAAGAGTTCTGTAAAATAAAAACAACTTTAAATTATTTTTTGAAATTTATTTTAATGTTTATTTATTATTGAGAGAAAGAGAGACAGAGCGTGAGCAGAGAGGGAGCAGAGAGAGAGAGAGGGAGACACAGAATCTGAAGCAGGCTCTAGGCTCTGAGCTATTAGCACAAAGCCAGACGTGGGACTTGAACCCATGAACTGTGAGATCATGACCTGAGCCAATGTCAGACACTTAGCTGACTGGGCCACCCGGGCATCCCCCCCCCCCCCCCAAATAACACTTTAAATTGTCAGCTGGTTTCACATTCATTAACCCTATATGGCACAGTTTCAGTGCGTACTTCCATCTTTACTGAAGAAATTCTTCTTTACTGAAGAATTCCTCATATTTATAACGATTCTGGTGAGTTCATAGGCAGTCTCTATGAAGTTTTGTAAATGTGTTAGTTCTGGGTTCTGTCTCTCTGTCCATTTGCTGTCGTTCTCGCTCTGTGTTGCTGCTGCCGGGATCACCTGGATGCCACGGCTAGTGATACTACCTAGGTCCAAGTACAGATGCCTTAGTTCCAAAATGTCCCAGAAATTATAGCCTCTTGTTACCGATTCATTTCATTTATTGTAGCCTCTGGTCCCCAGATTCAGACAAAGGACACATTTAGAAATGGAATTCTCAAACCTGGTAGTTTTGGTACCTCTCTACACCCTTAAAAATTACTGAGGATTGGGGCACATGGGTGGCTCAGTCAGTTAAGTGTCTGACTCCTGATTTCAACTTAAGTCTTCATCTCACGATTCGTGAGATCGAGTCCCATGTCAGGCTCTGCGCTGACAGTTCGGAGCCTGCTTGGGATTTTCTACCTCTCTCTCTGCCTCTCCCCACTCTCTCTCTCCTCTGTCTCTCTGAAAATAAATAAACATTTTTTAAAAATTTGTGAGCATCTCAAAGAGCCTTTGATATATGGTATATATCTAATGATATTTACCATATTAAAACTGAAAACTGGAAGAAGTCTTTTTTTTTTAATTTTTTTTTTCAACGTTTATTTTATTTTTGGGACAGAGAGAGACAGAGCATGAACGGGGGAGGGGCAGAGAGAGAGGGAGACACAGAATCGGAAACAGGCTCCAGGCTCTGAGCCATCAGCCCAGAGCCCGACGCAGGGCTCGAACTCATGGACCGTGAGATCGTGACCTGGCTGAAGTCGGACGCTTAACCGACTGCGCCACCCAGGCGCCCCTGGAAGAAGTCTTTAATTATGTTACTTGAAAATAATAATGTTAGTATTACATATTAACATAACGTTTTAGAAAAAATAGTTATTCTTTTATGGAAAAAAACACTACTCTGTGCTGCCCTACCTTCACATATATAATGCTCTCATGTTGGTATAGCTCACTCTCACAAAGATAATGTACACATGCACATACATTTCCACTTTAATGGGAAACCTTGTCATTTCTAACAAGTTAAAATGTAGTGAGAAAGTCTTTTTTTTAATATGAAATTTATTATCAAATTGGTTTCAATACAACACCCAATGCTCATCCCAACAGGTGCCCTCCTCAGTGCCCATCACCCACTTTCCCCTCCCTCCCACCCTCCATCAACCCTCAGTTTATTCTCAGTTTTTAAGAGTCTCTTATGGTTTGGCTCCCTCCCTAACTTTTTTTTCCTTCCCCTCCCCCATGGTCTTCTGTTAAGTTTCTCAGGATCCACATAAGAGTGAAAACATAGGGTATCTGTCTTTCTCTGTGTGACTTACTTCACTTAGCATAACACTCTCCAGTTCCATCCACGTTGCTACAAAAGGCCATATTTCATTCTTTCTCATTGCCAAGTAGTATTCCATTGTGCATATAAACCACAATTTCCTTATCCATTCATCAGTTGATGGACATTTAGGCTCTTTCCATAATTTGACTATTGTTGAAAGTGCTGCTATAAACATTGGGGTACAATGTACCTCTTGGGTAAATCAGCAGTCCTGTATCCCTCGGGTAACCCAGCTATTGCTGGGTCATAGGGTAGATCTATTTTTAATTTTTTGAGGAACTTTCACACTGTTTTCCAGAGCAGCTGCACCAGTTTGCATTCCCACCAATAGTGCAAGAGGGTTCCTGTTTCTCCACATCCTCTCCAGCATCTAGTCTCTGGATTTGTTCATTTTAGCCACTCTGACTGGCATGAGGTTATATCTCAGTGTGGTTTTGATTTGTATTTCCCTGATGAGGAGTGATGTTGAGCATCTTTTCATGTGCCTGTTGGCCATCTAGAAGTCTTCTTTAGAGAAGTGTCTATTCATGTTTTCTGCCCATTTCTTCACTGGATTGTTTGTTTTTCGGGTGTGGAGTTTGGTGAGTTCTTTATAGATTTGGATACCAGCCCTTTGTCTGATATGTCATTTGCAAATATCTTTTCCCATTCTGTTGGTTGCCTTTTAGTTTTGTTGACTGTTTCCTTTGCAGTGCAGAAGATTTTTATCTTCATGAGGTCCCAATAGTTCATTTTTGCTTTTAATTCCCTTGCCTTTAAGCTGAGAAATTCTTCAATCCATTCTCCTCTTCAGGTGAGGCACCCACACTGCTTTTAACACTTGTGGGGGATGGGTGGAATGGATGAATGGAATACAAACCTAGCACAGTGCCTCTCCAGCTCTAGGTTCACAAGCCTTTCCTGTAGGGTTGAATTCCCAAGGGGAATGAGAGTCTTTTGTCAGTCCTCCTAGTAGCCCCCTTTGCCAGTTGTTCATTTCTGAGTACAGTTTGCTGCTGGGGTTTTTCTCTACAATAGTAAGAATTTGCTGCAAACATTCTGATTGTCCCCCAGGAGATTTTGTCTTTTTATGTCACAGTGTTCTTTCAGTGTCTAAGATGATACCTGACACATGATGAGCACTCATTGGACTAATTGAGTTATGTGAATATATGTATGTATACATATATATATGTATATATATGTATGTATATGGAGGCTGGATATCCAAATCAAAGTGTTGGGAATGTATATACATACATATATTTGATATATAATATATTACCAAATATTCTGTTTGAGATGGAAATTTTACTCAATATCTACTCAGATATTAATATCTATTAAGCCATTATTAATCATTAATTCAGAAGCATGATTACTTTATTATATCAAAAAAAGGAAAGTAAAAAGAATATAACTTTGTAGTAAAGATTTGGGTTCGTATATGGCTTTTCTAACCTCATTGAGTCTTCTGACAGTGTTTTCTTACATAAACATTGAATTATACACCCATCTCAAATGCTGTTGTTGGTTTTCTAAAATTCTTCTTCTGTGATTAGACAAGATATGTAACTGTTTCATAAAATACCAGCTTCTTTGTAGCCCTCCTCTTTCATTTAAGTGTGAGGGAATAGATCTTTAAAAAGGACATTTTGATGAGAAGGTAGTATAATGTATGCATTAATGGAATTCTACCACCAGTGAGATGAGGAATCAGTGTAAATTAGGAATAATTATACAAGCATTAAGTGCCTTTGGAGAGTTAAATAAAAGAATTATAAAGTAAAGGAAAAGGTACTAACCATGTACCAGAGAGATTTTGGTCTACTGAAGAATATGGCTAGGAATATTTTTTAAAAGTAGATCACACACAGAAGTCCTTGTGAATTTTTTACCTTATACTGAATTAACATATGCATGCATGAAGTTCAGAGCATCCTTGTGACCAGCTTCCAGATTAGGAAATGTAATATGTAATATGTAATATTATATTTTAATAACGTGTAAAAAGCCCACTTTTCCCTCTTTACTCCCCCAATATTATATATGTTTCCAGGATCTGATTAATTGTATACCACTCAGGTCAAACTGGTTAGTAGTGCTGTTCAGATATCCTATATTTTGACTGACATTCTGTCTGCTGCTTCTATCATCTATGGAGAAAAGCATGTTAATATTTCCTTTATGGCCACAGATTTCTGTGTTTTCCTTCTTTGTTATGTTGATAGTTTATTTGTGTTTTGAACTTATATTTTGAATGTATACAAGTTTAGACTTAATATATCTTCGTGCTAGATTGATGGCCATCATTATAGACTATTCCTCTTTATCTCTAGTAATACTTTTCCTTTATAATCTCTTTTGTGTGACTTAGTTTGGTTATACCACCTTCCATTCAGGTTGAGTTTGCCTAGTGATTTTTTTATTCTTTAACTTTCAATTTTTAAGTTTTATCTGCCTTTGACTATCATCTATCTATCTGTATCTAGTATCTATCTATCATCTATCATCTATCTATCTAAGAGTATCCCTTATAATTTTTGCTCAATTCATTATGGCAATCTTAGTATTTCATTTAAAGTATTTTGTTTATTTATATTGAACATAATTATCATAGAATTGACTTTATCAATTTCTTTTAGCTCCTTAGTTTTGTTTCTTTTTGTTTCCTGAAAGCCAAGGAGAGAAGCCTCAGAGAAGCCAAAGTTCCCAACACTTTGATTTGGACATCCAGCCTCCAGATCTGCAAGAAAATAAATTCTGTTGCTTAAACCACCAAGTCTATGGTGTTTTCTTAGCAGACTAACAATAGATGACATTCCTTTGCCTTTAAGAATCACTTTTGTTTTTCTTTTGAGAAGTTAATCATCACTTTTATTGTTGTCCCTTTGAAGGTATGATTAGCTTTGATTTCCTCTTTTTAAGATTTTTGTTTTTGTCTTTAGTTCTCAGTAATTTAGTGTTATATGCCTGTGAGTTTTGTTGAATTTTTTGGATTGTTGAGTTAATCTCTTTCGTTAGCTCTGGAAAACTCTCAATTGTTACCTCCTCAAATATTGTTTCTGGAAATTCACTCCTTCTCCTCTCCTTCTGGAACCCCAGTTGTATGCCTGTTAGATTATTTGAAAGTGTTCCACATGTCTTGAATTCTCTATTGTTTTGGTCATTCTATTTTCCTCTCTTTGCTTGATTGTGGATATTTTTTCCTATGACCTGTCTCCGAGTTCACTGAGCCTGTGTTTTTCCTTTGTTTGATCTGCTATTAAACACATTCATTGGCTTCCTAGTATCAGATATCCTGGTCACTTTTGTTTCTAAATTATCTATTTGATTCCTTTTTAAAATATATTCCAATTCCTTCATGAAATTCTCCACATGTTCATTTATTGTTCAACTTGTTCTCTACATTTATTAGCAGAATAATTATAGTCATTTTACATTTCGTACCAACTTCAATATCTGAATCAATTGTAGATCTGAATCAATAGAACTCTCAATTATTGGTTATATATTCTTGCCTTTCACACATCTAGTGATTTTTTACCATTGTATGCCAGATAGTACATGTAAAACAAAACTGTACTGGCTTCCTTTTTTCCTCTACTATAAATAATTAATCTGGACCAGGCATGGGATGAAGTTTCAATAAAGGTGTAGATAATCTCTGATTTACCTCTAGGACATAACCATTCTATACCTTTGAGATCCTAGCAATCTCCTCCTTCTCATCCTTAAAATCTGTGGGAGGTCTAGCTCTTTCTTTCAGAGATGTTATCCAGCTGTCCAGAACTTCTCACTGTATAGCTTCAGAATTGTTAAATACAATGTTGATAAGTGGGCCACCAGTTTTCTCAGAAAAGGTCTAAATTAATTAAGTACCACAAGTTTGCAGATGTATGGTACATGCGGGATGGCTGCTTCCTACAAGCATATGCTGAATGCCTCTGTTAATCACTATCTTGAGAATGTACATATCTCATCCTCCCTCTATATCCCCATCAAGCAGGATAAGTAGAAATACACATTTGTTTAGCATTCAAGGTCAGGGATTCTGGGAATGACTAACACAGAGCATCTCCTATGTAATGAAGAATGTTTGGATGACAGCCTTTGATCTCCTTGAAATGCTGGCTATGTAAGGAAGGAAAAGGCTACAGATAATTGCTAGGCTGGTAGCTACACTTTGAAAGCTTGTTGCATATAGATCCCAGAAGGGGATGCTTTGTCTAGTCTGCCATTCCCGCCCCCTCCCCCCATAAACCTATGCCCTGCTTACTCTCTCTGGGTCATTTCTTCGGTCTCACTGAGCCATCATCAACTTTGGCTTAGACTCTGCCAGGATGTGGCTACACAGCAGAGCATCTCATTCTGCCTTCCTGATGTGTTTTCTGTATTTCTGAAGTCTTGTGCTCCAAATAGCTTTAAGAACTTATAATGTCCAGAGGTGGAAACCAGCTGTGTGTTTGATGTAGGTATTTTGCTTGCTTGTTTGTTTGTTTGTTTGTCTAACCACTGGGAGATAGAGATTTTACTCTGATATTTAGAGGCTTTCAGTGCCCTATAAGAGTCTGACATTCAATAAATGTCCTCTAGGGTAAGTGAGATATTTGTGAGTCTCCTCATTTTAAATTAGTCACTACAGGAGTAGTGTGCTGTAGGGCTCCTTTAGTGTCCTACAGGAGTCTGGCATTCAGTAAATGTCCTCTAGGGTAAACAAGATATATATGTGAGTCTCCTCATTTTAAATTAGTCACACCCACCACTGGCAACCACTGAAAGTGCTGTTGGTTTCTTCCCCCCAAGCACAGGATCTTTGTCTGAGTAAGACCACTATGAGTCTGTGTCCAGTATTGGCAAATACCCCAAGAAAATAACTTATCATCCTTCATCTATTACTCACTGGTATCTGTGACAAATTCTTGATGCTTAAGACTAAGATTTTTTTAAATGAACCAGATATTTTCCAAATTGTTTCAGTGGGATCATTGACTTACTACAGACTTGCACATTATAATCAGAACGGCCAAACATTCCTGGGGATTTCTGAAATGGATCTATTTTTTCTTTTGGATCTACCCCTAGAATTGGATGCTAAATTTATGAAAATATTTTGGATTTGTTTCAACCAACCTGAACCAGCCTCCCCAAAGCCCAGACTAGATGTGCTGGCTTTACTTTCTCTATCTGCCTATACTCAATCACAGGCCAAGAGCCACCCTCCAATCCCCTAGCAGCTTTCCTATCAATCTGCTACAACACTAATTTAGTTCCTCATTAATTTTTGAGCTGAAATATTTTATTAGCTATCAACTTGTTATTTTAACTGGAGTCTCTGCCTTCCAAACTTAGAATCCTCTACTGAAGTATATGTTTGAAGGTCAGATATTATCATGGTAAGTTCATTTCTCTCTGTTGGTCTTGTCTCCACTGACTCAAGTCCAAACCATGTCCTCATATTTCCTTTCCAAAGGAAATTTCCTCATCTTCTGTTCCAGCCAGTCTGAAATTTCAGTGTTTCTATTCTGTGCCCCATGATTTCTGGCCATAACATATACACTCAGTTGGTCTTACTGCTTAAAAAAATTATTCCCACTATATCTATGTCTATCTCCCTGTCAGTCATAGATCCTTATTCTACCCAGTCTTCAAGACCCCACCAAAAGTCTTCTCTGTGCAGTCTCCCTGATTTACCCACTCTGAATTCCCATAGTTCTTCATTCCCATGGTAGCCTACCCATACTTCTCTGAGAGGATTTATACTGGCTACTTGGTGTTTATTTTCTATCTTATCTTATATACTAGACTTTAAATACATATTATAATGCTAAAACAACAAAATCATAAAAATATTAAATATATCTGTTTAAAATTCATTGTAGTAGTTTGCTAGGGCTGTCATAACAAACTACCATAGACAGGGTGGCTTAAACAATAGAAACCTGTTTTCTTATAGCTCTAGAGGCTAGAAGTCCAAATCAATGTGTTGACAGGTTTGGTTGCTCTAAGGCCTCTCTTCTTGACTTACGGATGACTATCTTCTCACTGTGTCCCCACATGGCCTTTTCTGTGTGCATGCATTCCCTAGTGTCTCTTCCTTTTCTTATAAAGACATGGATCCTATTGGATTAGGACCTCACTCTAATGACCTCATTTAAAATTAATTATATCTTTAAAGGACCAATCGCCACATATAGTCACTTTGTAAGGTATCCTGGGAATTTGGATTTTAACATATGAATTTTGAGGAGATACAATCAGTCCGTAACAGGCATGAAGAAAAAAAACAAATGTCATATGCAGATTTACAAGGAAATGTCTATCTATTACAAGCATTCTGCATTAAAGTCTTATATCTGAACTTTGTGTACAAATTTTATTATTTTCTTTGGCAGGATTTCATATGGAGGAGATTGCAAAATTGAAAGAGAACTTTTTTGAAGGTCCTTGAAACATTTTGTTATTTTACCTTCAGAAAATATTTTATGAATTTATTCTCATGCAAGCAATGAGAAACCAATACTGATTATTATAAATTTAATTCCTCTCGACTGATGAGAACAAGTGATATATTAGTTTGAATTCATTAACTTAATTTACATGCTAATACTTTATTGATTTATTAAGCAAATATTTACAGATTGCCTGCTATGTCCCTGTTACTGTATAGGAACTTAAGATACAATGGAGAATAAACCGGTATAGTTCCTACTCTCCAGAAACACATAATATGGGATAACAAAAAGTAACAACAAAAAAATTAAAGTGGCAGAAAAATGGCTTTATAATTACAAATAATAATAAGTGTTGCGCAGTATTAGGAAAATGCATAGGTTAGTGACTTAACCTAATCAGGAAGTGAGTGCAATTTTCCCTGAAGAAGTAATATTTATTCTTGTTAATTGGTGATTTAAATTTATTCTTTTGTGAACTAGCTTTTCATTTCCTTTGCCTATTTTTCAGTTGGGGTGTTTTTCTTTCCCTAATTAACCACATTAAAGAAAATTTAAAGGCAAAATAAATCCAGCATAATGCCACAATCCAAAAGCAAAGGATAAATTTTGTATTGTGAATTGCTTTCAGTTCAATGCATATATGTGTATTTTATAAGTATTTATTTAATGTGGCAATATGAGTTGGGACCCCGTTCTTTATCTATAATAGTAATAATCTGTGATTGGGTAATTTGATTAATTACTTCTCTGTTGTTTTTTCTTTTCTGTCTTCCTAACCAGAATGACAGTGCAAGAATGCATGGCTCTTGTCTGTCTTGCTCTATATATTACCAATACTTGGCACAAGTTGACTGTTAATAAAATGTACATTGAATAATAAAGCATAAGTATTTTTAGTGAATACAGTTTTGATACTTAACATGTTTGAAGATAGTGTGATTACATAGACTAGACATCATTAATTACTTTAACTTTTCCATTTATTTGGCAGTGCTTTCAAATGTAACACAACTAATTAATATGCTAGTTAACACCATGGTGCATATAGATTTTTTCCACTTTCTCGTTTTTGTTTTTACATTGTCTCCTTGATGTATGACAATTGATTTATTAGCAAGAAGATGGTCATCCTCAAGACAAGGAAGGAGCTTTATCAAGCTTTGCAGGCAGTTCAGCGTAGGAGTCAAATTTGCAAACTTCACAGGTAGAACGCTTCTAATGCCAGAACTCATCATTTACCAACCATGTAACTCTGTGCCTTTACTCTCTCACCTATGAACTGAGGACTATAATGAGACATATTTATGAGGTCGTTTATGGAAGAATGAAGTGATGTATTCTCTATAGTGTCTAAAACAGTACTTGATACACAAAAAGCAATATGTAATTGTTCACTGCCTGTTGTGGTTGCTGTATTATAATATAATATAATATAATATAATATAATATAATATAATATATAATAGCTGTGGCTTTTAAAACAGAATCATTATCATTTCTATAAATAATTACTTATAAATTGGTATAATTTTTAATAAAATAAAATTATAACTAGCAAACACTAGGTACTCAAAAAGAAGGATAGAACTGTAAAAGGCTTGGGGCTGAGTACATTGTGTTAAAATAATTTAACAAGATGCAGATTAATAAACTCAAAGACAGAAAGAACTCAAGATGAAAAGCCAATGTTTAATTACGTGAAAGAAATGCCATGTCATGATAGCTGGGTTTGGGTGAGGACTGAGAGCTCTCCTGGGGTTATAGGCTTAGAGTGAGACCTTAGGTAAGGCAATAGGACGACATAGAACTTAGAGTAGATTGATTTTAAAGACAACGAAATCTTCTTTTACAACTTCTATACGTTATCGTTCTAAGTGTGTTCCCCTACTTCTATACTGGCACACCATTTCTCCATGTTGCTTTTCAAAACGTCTATTCTAATTTGACTGTAAGACCCAGGTATTAATCTATTATCTGGTATGTTTTTCATACCCCACTGCTTTTCACTTTGGTATTCATTAAGAAAGTGGTCTTGTGTTTAGCAGAGTGGTTGACAAATAGAGTGGTAGCTATTACTATGTGAGAGAAAGTGTAGATGTTAAAAAGCATTGGCTCTGGAGTTGAATGGCCTCAGTTTAAATCCAGCTTACTCACTGACATGAAATTAGATAATGATATGTGTAGGAGACTGTATTTCTGGTCACTCATTTCCACTTCTGCTTTGTGTAGAGAGGGAGGGCTACATTCCCATCCCCACTGAGACTGGGTTTGGCCAATTCAGTTTGGGTAATGGAACGTGAATCATATGGGCCACTTTGGGGCAAGAGCCTTACTGGCTCACTGGAGCTTGCAGGCCCAGTGTTCCCTGTCTCTCAGATACTAATCCCTGTGTCAGCCCAGTGCCTGGAAAGAAGATGAGGCAGAGCAGAAGAAAAGAAGAGTATCATTGAGGAATTTGCTTTTGTTGCCTTTGTTTGCCTGTCCTAACTGATTCAAAACTTAATCTCCATAACTTCATTTTAGTCATCCAGGAAACAAAAATAATAATTTTTCCATTAGGGCTTTTGGCAGCAAGCAACTGATACTGATAATTTTCTGTCTTAGTAATTGATCATTGTTTCTTTGAAACATTACCTTCACATGACTATTAAGAAACAGCCATCCGACTTTCACTTTCTGTACTTCAGAAGTCCAGGCTGTTACTCTGCAAAAGCTACAGTGGTGTGATTGATTCCTAGATGGACTTCTTATGTGACCCAGCTTAAAGAGCATAAAGGGATGACTTTAATTCCCATCTCTGTCTGCATCTAACTAATATGTGACTTTGCACAGGACTTTTTTTTTTAACCTTTCTGAGCTTCTATTTCTTATCTCTAAACTAGAGTTAGTGTCAATACTCTCATGCAATTATTGCAAGTTCTTAAAAAGTAGTGTTAACAGAAATATTAAGCATAGTTCAAACTAGTTGTTGGAGAAATAGTTCCTCACTTCCTATCCCACAAAACAACACCTTCTCTTTATGTGCACAGTATAAAGCAGCACAGCTCCTGGAGCACCCAGAGAAAATGTTTTACATAGAACATGCATTTCAGCAACACCTTAAAATTTTCAGGATCCACGGGGTCCAAATTTCTTCATATCCAGAGCACGTCTAGACGCAGTTGGCCCCAGGCAACATAAAAAGTTCATCTTAGATTAGAAATAAAGCCACTGTGACTGCCAGAAAAGGTAGACTCTACTCCTTATGCCAACATATTGCTTGGTGGCCTGAACTTATTTTTTAATTAAAAAAATGTTTTCTTTTAATTTTTTGAATGTTTTATTTATATTTGAGGCAGAGAGAGAGAGAAAAAGAGAGAGAGAGAGAGAGATGGACAGAGAGAGACAGAGACAGAATTTGAAGTAGGCTCCAGGCTCTGAGCTGTCAGCACAGGGCCCAACATGGGGCTTGAACTCATGAGCTGTGAGATCATGGCCTGAGCTGAAGTCAGACGCTTAACTGAGTAAGCCACCCAGGCGCCCCTTGAACTTATTTTTAAATATCCATGTTGCTTCTTGTCACTAGCATTTCAAGATTTAGCAAGGTTTATGTGCTTTGATATGGGAAAACTTCTTGTTTTTATTAAGTACAGTTTTACAATTTAATACTTGATTGCTATTTTGCATCATCATCTGATTAATTAATTAAATAAGTAAGTAAAACTTTATTTATTTTGAGAGCGAGCACACAAGCTGGGGAGGGGGAGAGAGAGATGGAGAGAGAGAGAATCCCAAGCAGGCTCTGCATTGTCAGCGCAGAGTCAAAGTCGGACATTTCACCAACTGAGCCACCCAGGTGCCCCACATCATCTTTTTTAAATGCATGCATTCAGAATAGATATTAAATTGCAATAGGAATTCAATCTTTAGTCTCATGAACACCTTATATATGTAATATATATGTATATATGTATAAAACCTATGTAATAGGTTTTGCAAATTTACCAATAGTGGCTAGAATGACAACCATTAAACCCTGTACTCTTGACTTACTATTAGCTTTTGCAGTGATCAGTTTCTGCTGTCATCTTGCTTTGTTACCTCCAGAAGATTCTGAATATGTGCTAAAAGTCATTCAACTACAGCACCATTTTATAACCCTGGATCATAAAAGCCCTCATGGAATATATATATCATGGGTTCTGCAATCGCTGTTTCTTCCCAATTTTGTTAACTTCCATATATGGACTAGTCTAGTCTCAGATGTTGGGTTTCCTTTGCAATGTGGATCTGTTCTTCCTGGAAAGAATACAATGTGTAGTCATTCATATCATACATTAGATTTCTCGATTCACATTTATTAATTTGTTGAATATTAACTGAGACCTACCATGTATAAATCAATAGGTTAAGTGCTAGAAGTACCTGGTACAGAAAAAGTTCAGATGCAAAGTCCATCAGCTGTGCTTGGGTATGTCAGGGATAGCTCTGGAGAACAGGAAATCCTTGGGCTGAATCTTACAAAGTGAGGTATTTTCAAGTAAATGAAGGGGAATAACTTTCCAGGGAGAGGGGAATGTGTATAAAAAGAGATAAAACATGAATATGGTGCATTTGGGGAACTGTGAATAGATCAGTATGATTAGAATGTAAGTTGTATATTTGTAAGGAAATAGCTAGGACCAAAGATTGATAGCAGCCAAGAGACAGATTAGAGATTACCTTATATGAAATGATAAGAAATTTAGATTTCACAGTTTATGCAATATGGAACTATTAAAGGCTTAAAAGGAGGGAAGTAACGACATTTTGTGTTTTAAAAAAGATGACTGTAATAGTGTGAAGGATGTTGTGAAGGAAGGAGGAGGGATAGAGAAAAACTAGTTCAATAAGTCAGAAGAAGGATGATGGCTGGGCCACGCTTAGAGTAGAGACGAGGATAGGGAACTGGAGTGTGTGTACAGAATTACAGAGGTATCCTGAAGATTTTGTATAATAGGAAAGACAGAGAGGCAGAAGTAATTTGACTCCAGTACTGCATGACTTAATGAATGAAGGAGACATTAATTAACTAGGATGACATTGCAGGAGAAACAACATTTTTACAAGGTTTGGTTTCATTTGTCTTTATCTTCTCTCTTACACGGTTTGCAAAGATAGGCAGTAATGGGGCCTTGCATCCCTGGACATTTATATTGGCTTCTACTATGGAGAAACAGAATCCATTTATTCCTTTTTCACCCTGAGCTAGCCTCACTACCTGCTTTGAACTATAGAGTGTGGCAGAAGTGATAATATACTTAAGAGGTACAGTTGCTTCCACTTTTGCTCTCTTAGTGTCCTCAGCCATCAGGAAAGTTGTCCAACTACTGTGATGGAAAGAAAGGCATAGAGAATCTTAAAGTGAGGGGCGGGGGGAAAGAACAGCTCCTGGACATTCCAGCCACCCCAGTGGAAACAAAACAAAACAAGTGAATGGAACTTTCTTGGATACTCCAAGTCAAATCTCCCCCAGTCAACAGGACATGGAACAAACCATCCAGACTGAGTCTTGCCAATAGTACAGATTCATGAGCAAATAAATTGTTATGTTTTGAGCTATTTAATTAAAAATAAACTTTTTCATACGCAGCAATTAATAACCAATAGCGCCATTCTCTCTGTCTCTCTGTCTCTCTCTCTGAAACAAGATGCTAGAGCTGTGAAAAGAGGAGAATATTGTGATAACTGGGTTTTATAGAGCTTGATTTCCAAAAGGAGATTGACAGTTCCTATTCTTTCCTTTCAACAAATTTTGGTGCTGTAAACTTCTTCCTATAATCTCTGAAGCAGACCATGAAGATACCATAAAATAGCATCTCTATGAGAAATTCATAAACAGCAAGCCTTCAGTGTTCAAGAGAAAACCATTTTTAATGCATGGATTTTCATGAAATATGTGAATAAATCACAATATCTATGAATAATAGCCTTGTGTATTCAAATAAAAGATAATTACCAATTATATATCTGTAGAGAAAAAAACTACAAACTCTAAGACCCAAGGAAAGAGCTAAGAACAAGAAGTAGAATTTTTTAATCTTTTAAATGCCATTTTCATCCTTTAAATATTATTCATTACAACTATAGAAATGCAAATTGTGAAGCAGACTTTTTTCCTGTAGGTACACAACTGGTCAATGACCTTTAGTATTTTTAAAATTACATACGGGGGCGCCTGGGTTGCGCAGTCGGTTAAGCGTCCGACTTCAGCCAGGTCACGATCTCGTGGTCCGTGAGTTCGAGCCCCGCGTCGGGCTCTGGGCTGATGGCTCAGAGCCTGGAGCCTGTTTCTGATTCTGTGTCTCCCTCTCTCTCTGACCCTCCCCCGTTCATGCTCTGTCTCTCTCTGTCCCAAAAATAAATAAACGTTGAAAAAAAAAATTAAAAATAAATAAATAAATAAATAAATAAATAAATAAATAAATAAAATTACATACGATTTTTTTTAGACATCAATGTTAGTAATTATGTTTTATATTTTTATTTTATTTTACTTCTTTAGTAATTATGTTTTTAAAATCAACAAGGTTTCACAAATGTATATCTTTGGGTGCATTTATTATTTAAATATTTTATTTATATCCTATCCTTTCTAGTAATCAAATAGCTTTAGAGTAGGGGTCATTCTGTAAATATAAACCCAGTCCATAAAATGTTACATCATTTTCTCTAAGGAAATACGTTCTCTAAGGAAAGAGCAGACATTTTCATTAGGAAGGAAAAGCGAGAGTTATTAGAATCTGCCTGGGGAACTTAAAAAAATTTTTTTCCCATGCCTACCAGTGGCAGAGATGGGCATTTATTGGTAGAACATCCATAGCTATGATGCAGAGCCCCACAACCACTTTGAAAGGTATTGTAATAGAAGGGGGTCAAAGATGAGTGCTCACTCTCTCTTTTTTAAATGAATCATGTTATACTTTTTCAATTTCCATGATTTTTTTTTCCTAATCATGTTATCATCTGAATACATGTTAAGCACGTAACTCTTCTCAAAAGTCTTCCATCATCTGATTAAAAACAACCTGTCCAAATTCATCCTCTACCCAAAATGCTACATCAGGTTTGGTTAACACAGCTTCCTGCAGTCTTCTGCCAATTTCAAGGAATTTATTCTACTTCATTTCCAAAGTCTCCGTTATATCTTATCCCTTTTATTTTTTAAGCACAGCCACTATAATTTTATAACTTTTTAAAAATATTTCCCTTAACACAATATTAACCTTTCCCTTTTATTAATTTCTAAATCCTTATTTTTTCCTCATAGTAAAATTATTTGCAAAACAAAATAATCAGTCCAATGATCTTCTAAATCTTTGTCTACTCCTCTGGCCAGTGGAACTCAGCATATTATTTCTACAAAAAGGAATTCAGTAGTTTCTAGACTTGGGAGGATGAGCAGGGAAGAAGTTTGGTATGACAATATATTTGGTTCTCTGATCCTTTGAGCGTGTGACATCAAGTATGAGTCTGAACTGTCAGGCTCATTTGTAGGACCAAGATTCTGGTCTCTAAGAACAGTTCCAGCTCTAATATGTTATGGCTGATAGCCTCTGAGATTTTCTGCTGGACTTCATCTGTGTGCTTTCTAGCATCAAGTTGTACTGACACATTGTTACAATAAACATTTATTAATCCTCTTATATGGCAGGCATATTTCTGTGATATTAGAGAAGGAATATGAATGAAAAAAAAGCTCTTATTCTCAAGGAGTTTATACTCTAGTGGACAGGTCAGTGGGGACAGAGACAGACAATAAACTAAACAACCAAATAAGTAATAAGAAAAATTGCCAGTGGGTTAAAGATGATATAGTGGTGAATTCTTCATTTTGACAGTTCTGAGTGATAATATGTTAGCTCAGCAAAGATTGGGGGAAGAATATTCCAGAAAGCATAAAGATTCTAAGGACCTGTTAGTGTAACAGAAAGAGCCCTGTGGTAGTGGATGAGGAAGACAGGAACTAGAGAAAGTCAGGTTAAGCAGAAACCAGTTCATCACATAAAGTTTTAAAATGATAGAAAAATACTTTGCCTTTATTTCAGATATGACAAAGAGGGGAGTAACATTACTCAAAGGGTTCATTTTTAATAAGAATCATTTCTGTACCAATACTTTTTGTTCCCCCTAAATAACAATAGCAGGAATTGCTTTTAGGCAAAAATTTAATACCATATATCATCTTACCACACCAGAGTGATTTCAGTCCAGATGTCTGACATCTGTAGTATATTATTGTTTCTAGGCTTCATAAATTGAAGGAAGGGAGGGGATGCTTAGCTATATTCTTTTACAGATTTGAATAAAAATACAAATGATTTAAACTTTTAAATCATTTTCAACTTAAATCATTTCAGCATTTTAAAGCATTTTTCAACTTCAAGGCAATTAAATTGCAGCTATTCTTGTCATATATATATATACACACTAAAAATAATGGATATGTACTTTTTGTAAGATACACCCAAGAGTTAGTTACCTTTTAGAGTGTTGCTTTATCCTACCTACTGAAAACCTTCAGTATAGCCATACTGACCATCAATCACAAAAGGTTATATAACATATCTTTCTCAATTCCTTTTGAATTCATAGTATTCCTTCTGTATCAACTGGAAATACTTTTTTTAATTTTATTTTATAATAATTAAATGTCAGTTTGATATTACTTCCCATGTCCCTTGGAAAATATAAAATAGATTTATACACAATATATACCCAGAGTACGAGAGCAACTGTTCTTAGAAATTCCCTGAAAAATGTACCAAGTCTATGTTTTTAGTGTACCACTATACGAATTGGTTCTTAAAAATTGGTTAGGAAATTACTACCCCTTCACCTTGTTTGACAAAAAGTTTTGTCTTTTCATTGCCTATATCTTTTGTTTCCATAAAGTTGAGTGGTAACCCATCCCCCCCCCAAAAAATCTATCACTGCCTGACTACATTCAAGAAAAATAACAATGTATAGTTTGTATCTGCTTTTTTTATTAAGTTTTTTATTTTAATTTCAGTAAAGTTATCACACAGTGTTATATTAGTTTTAGGTATACAATATAGTGATTCAGCAATTCTAGATATCATTACTCAGTGCTCATCATAAGTGTACTCCTAATGCACCACACTCACCTCCCCTCTGATATGCTTTATTTTAAACAAGTACTCTCAGTTAAAATTCTTTTTTTTCAACAAGAACATTTTTTACTTGAAGTATACTTCAGAATACACTGTTCTAAAAGATATATATAAAACATTCCACCCAAGAAAAATAGAATACACATTTCTTCAAGTACACACAGAAGAATCCCCTAGTTAAATCACATACAAAAAGACATAACAAATATTACAAATTTAAGAAGACTGAAATCATACCAAGCACATTTTCCAACCACAGTGGTACAAAACTGAAGATCAACAGTAAAAAAAAAAAAAGCTGGAGAACTGCAATGTAAATATTAAATATTTAATATGTAAATATTAAACAACACACTACTGCACAAACAATGGGCTAAATAAGAAATCAAACAGCAAACCAGAATATGCCTCAAAAAAAACCCCCACAATATTCCAAAACCTATGGGATGCAGCAAAATCAGATGTTAGAGTGAATTTTATGCTATAAATGCTTGTATTAAGAAAAAAAGTTCAAATAAACAACATTACATCACAAGAAACTAGAAAGAGAAGAAACTTAGCTGAAATTTAGTAGAGAAAGGAAACAACAAAAATCAGAAATAAATAAAACAGAGACCAGAATAAACAGTAACATAACATTGAAAGTAATGGCCAGTTTTTCTAAAAAACAAAAATAAACAATATTGGCTTTGTTTTAAAGCAAAATTTGCTTTAACTACATTAACTAAGGGGCACCTGGGGGGCCAGTCCGTTAGGCATCCAACTTCAGCTCAGGTCATGATCTCACAGTTCATGGGTTTGAGCCCTGCATCGGGCTCTGTGCTGACATCTCAGAGCCTGGAGCCTGCTTCAGATTCTGTGTCTCCCTCTCTTTCTACCTCTCCCCTGCTCATGCTCTGTCTCCCTCTCTCTCTGCCCGTACCCCGCTCGTGCTTGCTCTCTCTCAGTCTCTCAAAAATAAATAAACATTAAGAAAAAACTGTACTGGGGCGCCTGAGTGGCTCAGTTGGTTGAGCGTCCGACTTCGTCTCAGGTCATGATCTCGCGGCCAGTGAGTTCGAGCCCCGCGTCGGGCTCTGTGCTGACAGCTCAGAGCCTGGAGCCTGTTTCAGATTCTGTGTCTCCCTCTCTCTCTGACCCTCCCCCATTTGTACTAAGTCTCTCTCTCTGTCTCAAAAATAAATAAACGTTAAAAAATTTTTAAAAAAAACAAGAAAAAACTGTATTAACTAAGAAAAAAAGAAGAGAGAAACATAATACAAGAGATAACCACAGAAGTATATAATGCAATAACAATTACTATAAACCATTATATACTAACAAATCAGATATTTTGGAAAAAATTTTTTCTAAAAATGCACAAGTTACCACAACTGAATCATGAATCTTGAATCCAAGAAATAGGAAATCTTCTTAGACCAATAATAAGAATGAAAGTTGAATTAGGAACCAAAAATCTCCCAGCACAATGACAGCTTGGAATCTGGAGCCTGCTTTGGATTCTGTCTCCCTCTCTCTTTTCCTCCCCCACTTGCTCTCTCTCTCTCTCTCTCTCTCTCAAAAATAAATAAAGATTAAAAAAAAATCTCCCAGCACAGAAAAGCCCAAGATCACATAGTTTCATTGGGGAATTCTACAAAACATTAAAAAATAATAATGACAATCTTTATTAAAATTTCACAAATAATGGAATAGAAGGAACACATTCAAAATCATTCTACGAGGCCAGTACTATCCTGAGACCAAAGCAGGATAAAAACATATACAAGGAGAAAAAGGTCTAATTTGTCCAATATAAGTATGGATACTCTGACTCTAACCATTTGTGTGATAAATGTTTCTCCACCCCCTCACTTTCAACCTGAGGGTGTCCAGGGTCTAAAATGAGTCTCCTGTAGGTAGCATATAGATTGGTCTTGGGTTTTTTTGTTTGTTTGTTTTGCTTTATTCTGTTTTGTTTTATTTTGTTTTGTTTTAACCCGTTCTGACACTCTATGTCTTTTAATTGGGGTGTTTATATTCAAAGTAATCATTGATAGATATGTATTTATTGCCCTTTTATTACTTGTTTTGCCATTGTTTCTGGAAATTTTCTCTGATCTTTTCTTGCCTTTGTCACTTTTGGTCTCTCTTTTGCTCTCAAAGAGTCCCCTTTAATATTTCTTGCAGGGCTGGTTTAGTGGTCATGAATTCCTTTAGTTGTTGTTTTGTTTTGTTTTTGTTGTTGTTGCGTGTCTGGGAAACTCTTTGTCTCTCCTATTCTGAATGATAGCCTTACTGGATAGAGTATTCTTGGCTCCAGATATTTCCCATACAGCATGTTGAGTATATTATGCCACTCCCTTCTTGTTTGCCAAGTTTCTATTGAGAAACCTCCAACTAGCTTTATGGGCTTTTTCCTTGTAACTTAAGGACTTTTTTTGTCTTGCTGCTTTTAAGGTTTTTTTTTTATCACTATATTTTTCAAATTTAATTACAATGTCTTGGTGTTCACATGCTTTCGTTGATTTTGATGGGAGTTATCTGTGCCTCATTGATCTGGATGTCTGTTTCCTTCCCCAGATTAAACTTTTCTACTATTATTTCTTGAAATAAATTTTCTCTCTCCTCTTCTTTCTCATCTTCTGGGATTCCTATAATACAAACGTTATTACATTTCATGGAGTCACTGAGTTTCCTAAGTCCATTCTTGTGCTATGTAATTTTTCTTTCTCTATTTTTTTCAGCTTCATTATATTCCAGTATATTGTCTTTTACATCCCTGATTCATTCCTTTGCTTCTTCCAGCCTGCTGTTCATTGCATCAAACCTGTTTACAATCTCATTTATTGTATTCTTCATTTCTGATGGACTCTTCTTTAACTCTTTTATCTCTGTGATAAGGGTCTCACTGATGTCTTCTATTCTTTTCTCAAGCCCAGTGAGTATCCTTTTGATTGTTGCTTCAAATTGTCCATTAGGCATGTTACTTTTATCTGTTTTGCTTAGATCTATGGCTATGGCCTTATCTTGTTCTTTCATTTGGGAGAAATTCCTCTGTCTTGGCATTTTGTCTAAGTCTCTGCCTTCTTCTCTGTGTTAGGAAAGGCAGTTATGTCTCCTGCTCCTGAAAGTAATGGCTTTATGGAGAAGAAGTCATGCCCCAGGCCTGGTGCTTCAGGGGATATTTCTGGTGTGTGCACTCTACTGTTGTTTTGGCTGCTCTATCCTTCAGTCCAGTCATCTGCAAAGGCTCTCCTTGCCTGCTGTGTGCAGTGTTTGGTCCCTGGCCTGAATGTGGTGAGTTTTAACTCAGTATGCTCTGCTCTACTTGTGAAATGAGACCTGACACCAACTCCACCCAAACTGAGGCCTTGCAGACTCTCTGGTCAAGAGATGTAGTGTGGGCAGGGTTTTGTGCTGGTCTTGTGGGGAAGGGGCCCTCTACACTGGGACTGTGCAAGTTTGGCCAAGAAGGGCAGTCTCACCAGAAGACCAAGGGATCGGGGTTTTGTGTAAGCAAGTTAGGCAGCTAGTGTCCAAACTGAACTGTTTCCTTCAGGTGGCTCTGTGTTTATGCTGAGGGGTGGGGGAGGAAAATGGTGCCAACCAGCAACTTTGTTCCCAGAGAGGTGTCTTCATGAACACTGCTCATTGGAGAAGTGCTCCTAGAATAGTGAATAATCTATCCCCTACACGGTGTTCCCCAGATGTTTTTCAGGTTACTGATTCCATGTTTTCTGCCCCTGGGTAATTTGTCTGCCTTCTCTCCAGGAGCAGCACAGTGTCCTCTTGACTCTATCCCAGCCAAGTCTGCTGGCTTTTAAAACTCCAGACTTTAGAGACGTGGTGTGGGCAGAGCCTTATGTTGGTCCCTTGGGAGAGGGGCCCACCACACCAGGACCAAGGCAGACTGAGAAGGGCAGTCCTAGCAGAGCACAGTGGGGTGAACCTTGGTGTAAGCAAACTAGTTAGCCAGTGTCTGCACTGCACTGTACTGCCTCCCAGCAGTGGCTCTGCATTTATAGTAAGGGACAGGGGAGGGAAATGGCACCCACCAGTTCCTCTGTTCCTGGAGAGGCACAGTTGTGAACACTGCCTCCCAGAGATGCCCTTTGAGATGAAAGAACAATCTCCCCACAGTGCATCCCAGGTGTTCCTCAGATCACCACTTCCATGCTGTCTGCCCCCAGGCTGCTTGCCTGCCCTTTCTCCAGGAGCAGGGAAGACAGTACTCTCTGGGATCCACTCCAGCCAAGCCTGCCAACCTTCAAAACTCCAGGCTTTAAGCCCCACTGTTTGCAAAAACTCGTAAAACTCAGCCCCTTTTGTTTTCCAACCCAATGGATTTGGGGAAATATTCTCCTTGTGTGTTCCCTTGTGTGTTTCATATTATCAAATTCTATCTGTTGCATTTAATCCTGTAAAACCAAAACTACATGCATATAATAAGTATCTATGTGGCAGTTGGGAATCAGCATGTAATACTTATCCTGGTGACTTTTGGAGTTTTAGCAAATTGACCAAGATGGATTGAGAACCTTTTGAGTTAAAGATACATGTTAGGTGTTTGATGGAGAGTAATGAGTAAGGAATTATTTACATGTTTAAGACATAATTTTATCCTCAGCTTTGTAATATTATTGAAAAGATGAGAAATATCCTAATGGAAAATATAGGAGACAGGGCTCAAGATGGAATGGAAATTTAGAGACCTAGCTTTTAATCCTAAGTCACTAAAACTCTCATACCTTATTGCTACAAGAACCAATCAGTCAAATTAATTAACATTTAACATCTTTCCCTGCTCTAATATTATAAGGACTTCCTGAGAAAGTTAGGTAATTCAAAGATGCTGGCACTAACCCAGCTTCGGCAGCATGACATAACTGAAAACACAAACTGATTCCAGCAGCATAACTGAATTACAGACCAGACATCCCACACTTCTAACCTATTTGATAAATTATAACATACAAACTGAATGGGCACACAACTTCAGGATATTGGTCTTCTCGGGGAAGAAAAGAGGGGCAACTTCCAGAATGGTGGCATGAGAAACTCCATGGACCCACTGTCCAAGAAACAGCCAT
Source organism: Leopardus geoffroyi (assembly GCF_018350155.1). Lineage (NCBI taxonomy): Eukaryota > Metazoa > Chordata > Mammalia > Carnivora > Felidae > Leopardus > Leopardus geoffroyi. Next base: position 32,378,765 of record NC_059330.1, on the reverse strand, counting down.
AATTGGTAAAAAAAAAAAAAAAAAAAAAAAAAAAAACCTGTTTTGTTTTTTAAATAAAGTCTCTGGAAATGTTCCTGAGGGTACACATCAAATGAAAATGACATGCATTCAAGAAAATCTGTATCTCAGTAAGAAGATTGAGAGTCAGTGTTACCTGTTTTCTCCTTAATCTGTTCCCAACTCTACATGGTAACAGAAGCTCTAATTTAGCCAAATATGGTCAAGAAAAAGGGTTCCCTTTACCTCAACCCCCCGGCAAGGCATAGACTATTTCACTGAAAAGGGCGGTCTGCCAGCAGTTTTCATCCCCCACACCCAGCTCCAAGTTTCAGTACGGCCAAAAAGTTGAGGGTTCCCTTCTTCACCCATCCCCCATTTATAGGGCAGAAGTTAACCATAGCAGGGGCAAACCAAGAATTTTCTCTTACTGCCCTTGTCAAAGCTCACTCATACAACAGACATTCCATACTGGGAGAGGCAAGCCAAGAAGACCAGAGGATACTGTCCCATCTCAGTTCTCTGGTCATAAATCAAGGGTATCACTTCCAAGAAACAAACTACTGTCCTCCTACCCAGCTCTAGTGCAGCAGCTCACACCTTCTGATCAAAGCGGAGAGGCAGTGCAAAAAAAAAAAAAATAGAGATCTGAAGCTCTCTCCAGGACCTAACATTATTTGAAACAGAAGATGGGAGATTTCATGCCTAAGTGTGCTCTTAGCAACAATGGACATTTTGGTGATATGCACTTAAGAGTAAAAAGCTCAACCAGAGTTCAGCTAGCTTACCAGAGAGAATAAAAAGCAAGAGATAAGAATAGCCACCCTGGGCAGTAATTAAATTATTATGTCATGAAAGCCTTATAAGGGGAGACACTAGAGAGATGATGTCTCTTTGCTATGTGTAGACACCATAAGAAGTTGACCAGGAAGAAGGCTTTCGCCAGAACCTTACCAGCTGGCACTCTGATCTCAGACTTCCAGCCTCCAGAACTATGAGAAATAAATATTTGTTGTTTAAGTTATCCAGTCTATGGCATTGTTGTCACAGTCCAAACTGGCTAAGACACAGAGACCTCCAAGAATTTATTATAATTATAAATTGATGAATTTCCTAATCCAGCTCTTCTTAGGAAAGAAAGTGGGATAAGGACCAGGTGGATGCAGAGGCTGGGGATGCTCTGTGACTGGCGAGAATGACGGCAGATGAGGATGAAGGGTCAGGATATGGAAAGAGGAAGAAGCAGAGATATTTTTAAAAAAAAATTCACAGGAGGAAGTGTATGTGTTTATGTGTTGATGGGAAGAGATACAGTGTTTAGTTAAAGGAGAAATTCTCAGGTCACCACCACCAATGGATTAATACCATTCTAGACAATTAGAAAAGAAACTTGTTTGGGGCACCTGGGAGGCTCAGTCAGTTGAGCACCAGACTCTTGATTTCGGCTCAGGTCATAGTCCCAGGGTTGTGGGATCGAGCCCCACATCAGGCTCCACACTGAGCCTAGAGCCCACTTAAGACTTTCTGTCTCTGTCTCTCTCTTTCTCTCCTCTACCCTCTCTCCCTCTGCCACTCTCCCCTGCTCATGCTCTCTCTCTCCCTCTCTCAAAAATTAAAAAAAAAAATAAAAACAAAAATGAAAAGAAACTTGTTTGATAAAAATGATATTAAATGAATCGAATGAAAGAAATAATACTCAGGAAATATATGATCAACTTATGTTCTTAAATGTTGCCCAGTCGATCCCTGATATTTCCTGTATAAACTCATTCAAATTATGGGTGATTCTATATATAGTTCCTGGAAACTCTGCAGGGCATCTCTATCCTCTTGGGTATATCTTGAGGGTATGGAGAAGGGTTTTATCTTCTTTAGTGTGTCTTTATTCATCTACTTAGAGAGAGGGGGTGAGAGGCAGAGAGAATGGGAAAGAGAGAGAGAGAGAATTTCAAGCAGGCTCTGTGCTGTCAGCATGGAGGCTGACCCAGGGCTCACACTCATGAATCACGACATCATGACCTGAGCCAAAACCAAGAGTCCAACGCTTAACCCACTGAGCCAGCCAGGCCTTCTGGAGAAATGTTTTATTAGTGTTGTTGTGATATGGATATTATGGGCATGTGGCTCACCTTAGGTAGTCATCAATGATGATTTGGGAAATATAATTTTGCATTTCTGGGCTCCAGTTTCCTTTTCAGCCAATGAGAAGCCTCTATGCTTCAAACTCCCAGTTTAGTCCAATGGAAACTTTGGTCATGGTAGACTCTCCCAACGACCCCGTCTCCTCTATAGAAGATAATTCCTCTCCTTTGGTCTCAGGACTTGCTGCAGTTTTTCCATGGCTTGTGTGTCCCAAATTGCAATTATTTTAATAGTAAAAGGACTGACAGTTTATTTTTAAAGTTAACATATATCATTAGCCAGGGGGTATATTTAAGATGCATAGCCTGGCTTTGGGGAGGGTGGTGTGGGAATATTCTATAGGATAGAGTTCTTTAGGCTTTTGCATGGGCACAGTTTTTCTGTATGGGCTACTGCAGAGAGAGATATGTTAGTGTTCCGCCAAACAATGGCACTCATTAGGCGGGACTCCTTTGGCTTAAAGCAATAATTTTAATTAGCATAAGCTTATGCAAATATCAGTTTATATAAATGACTTCTTGAATTGCAGTAAGGAAGTAATAATGTCTTCAGTTACCCATATCTGAAGTGATATCATTAAGTAGCAATTGAAAATAGAAAATAAAAGAACTCAATTATGCCATTAGTTTCAACACATTTCTTAGATATTAAGATATTTTGATATAGCAACTCCTAGTTCCCTCTATTCTGCCATTTGTCCTTTAGTGTCTTAGATTTAACACAAGTTGTAGGCAAAATAAAATTAAACTATTGTTTCTAAGAGTCACTAAAAATTAAAAGAGTCCTGATCAACTACTTAAAATATAAAATGGTTCTAAGATAACAGACACAGCTAAAAAAGCAAATAATCTTGAAAAGTATTTCAGAGAATGTGGAAGTTTAATATAATTATTACAAAAAAGGAAAGTACAGAATTGTGCACAAGAGTATTAAGAAATAAATGCTTAAATAAGCAACAAGAGAAAAGGCTTTTCAGCAGTATATAATAAATCTTAAAAAGATATCTGTAAACTATTAAATTTATTTTAGTGAAATAAATGTACATTTAACTGAGATATACAGGTAATATGTTTTGCCTAGCACTTCATCAGAATTGCGTCAAAGTAATCGAAGAAATTAAAAGCTATTTTAAAAGACAATTATCAATATAACACAATTTAAAACATACATACAATGTTATGTCCAGTAAAGAAGTCACAAGTAAACATATGCACATTCTATTGATTACCGTGTTACTCGTATAGACTCAAAATAGTTATTCATATAGATAGGGTCTGGAAGGGAACCAACACAAGAAAGCAAACAATGAGTTAAGTTAGGGTTGTGGTATCATGCAGGATCTTTTGCGTAAAAGAGTATCCAATTCTCTTTAATCTTGTTACCTATTTACAAATTGATAGGGTTAATATACCCAAGCACAGGCAGAGTAGAGGATCAAGGAGTGTATTCACTATATTTACTCGTTATTTAAGATAAAGAGCAACGATAAAGGATGTGAAAAGAAGAGAAAGGACACATTTTTAAAACTTTATAGAGCTGTCAAACTGGTCAGAAATCATTTGCTAAAACGTAGTGTGAGTCTTTTCTGGGTTTCCTTTTTATTGTTTCTATCACCTACAGATTTGGCATAACAAAATTATGATGATTCACTGTTAGGCTGTAGAGAGTTTTATAATGTATATGGAAAAATCTTAATAATGTTTGGAGTCTGGGGGTCTGTGAGAAACCATGGGAAATTGCTTTTGAGACCATGGTGAAAAGTGAACCTCATTTAGAGAGATTGAGCAGAGGATATGACAGATAAAAGCAACTGAAATGCAGAATTTAGAATGACAGGTCACCATAGAAGTTAAACAATGCCTTTAGCTCATCCAGATGTGCTGCATTTACCCAATTTTGAGGAACTATTAGTAAGCAAAGCACATATTATATTATGCGTCTTGGTGTTTTCATTATTTATCTAGGGGACCAAGGAGAAATATTCTCTTGAAAGGGAAAGTGTGTTAAACACTCATAAAAATAAACCAAGTTAAGTCTCATCTCTGCCAGGTGGAAGTGGGGATTAATATCTAACAGGAGATGAAGCTCAGAGAGGCAGTTATATCTTTCACTGAATGGATGGAAAACCAGCTGTGTTTCCTGTCAGAGCATATTGTATCAGGGCACAATGAGGGCCTGCCTCTGAGCAGAGGCGTTTTTACATTGAAGACCAAAGAGGACAGGAGTCTCTCGCGAACAGGTCTGAATGATACCTCAGTATAATAATAATACCGCAAGAATACCTCTCAATGTCAGTATAAGAGGAAAAAGGATTTAGTTTAAATTTTTTTAGTTGATACTTTGCAATTGCATATCTCACATGTGTCCAGTCTCCTGGCCCAGAATGAAAATTAATGATTTTAGGAAGTGGATAAGGATTCCATAATTTGCAAGCAAAACTGATGTTGGGTAGTCAAGATAAGAGGATTTTTGTCTTTTCACCTGCTGGAAAGGTCAACAGTGAAAATCTTTCAGAGACTCATTTTACAAATCTATAAATCGGAGCAGACAGGATAAATGGCTTGTTCAAGTTTACATGTTTAATTATGGGAGAAGGAGGACTAGAAATTCAGTTCTTTTTTTCTCTCAAGTAGACTTTGAAAACACTTTTATAAATTAAAAAGGCTACATTTATGTAGGACTTATAGATTCAGTAGAAAATGGCTACATTTTGCTTGAGGTATTTAGTGGAGTTGAGAGGATACTGGCATTGATTGCTAACTGACTTAAAGATAAAAAATAAGAAAAATCTCTCACTTGTCTGAATTGGCAACAGTGGACCTTAAAGCTAAAAACAGATATATTTATAATGTTAACAGATGAGTGCAAGAAACAGCAAACTTTCTACAGGTAGCTCTTAGTTACCAAAAAGAGTAAAATAAATCCAGAAATCATCCCAGTGATTATTATACGTTAAAGAGAAAACATGGTCCTCTTCTATATAAGCCTTCCTTATCAATTATATTTGTGTTCAATGACACAAAAATATATTTGTGTTTGCAGTGGACAGATATTCGACAAATATTTACCAAGAATTCTCTGTGCCAGGTTAGACACTATAAATAATACTGAAGGTGAGCAATGCACATTTTTTTTTACCTTGAACTTACACCTTTTGTGTGAATGTTTGTAAATATGTGAAAGGGCGAATAACAAATGGACAGTTGAGGAAGAATACATTTATTTGTGGGAAGCATTGAGTTATTAACAAAACTGTGGGAACAAGATGAAAACAAAGTTGACTGAGAAGGGAAAGCCAAGGACTAAGGACATAAAAGCAGGTGAACTCAGTCTGTCAATTATAAGGCCCACTCCAGCTACAATATATTCTAAGATGTTGCTGCCCACTGCTTAAGAGACAGAGCTATGATGATAGCTCAAATCATTTCACCTGAACACTGTTTACTGACTCAGAGTTTGCCAAGAACAGTTATTCGATGACATAGGCAACTAAATTTGATGTGCACTAGTGGAAAAGAATGAACTGAGACTACCATATTCTCTCTCTGGAATTGTATTGGGCAAACCAGAAAAACAAACAAACAAACAAACAAACAAAAAAGGACATTAAGAACAAGAGCTAAAAATTCCAGAGAGAGGACAGTGGATAGAAATGGGTCTATGAATTATCTTGGTAAGCCAGAACCATAAGGCAACAGAAACTATGGGTGGCTCAGTCGGTTAAGCGTCCGACTTCAGCTCAAGTCACGATCTCGCGGTCCGTGAGTTCGAGCCCCGCGTCGGGCTCTGGGCTGATGGCTCAGAGCCTGGAGCCTGCTTCCGACTCTGTGTCTCCCTCTCTCTCTGCCCCTCCCCCATTCATGCTCTGTCTCTCTCTGTCTCAAAAATAAATAAACGTTAAAAAAAATTTAAAAAATGGAATCAACAAGCAGAAAATATGAGAAAGAGTTTCCATGGTTAGGGTGTGGTTAATCCCTACAGCTTGTCTTTCCTTCCTTCCTCCCTTCCTCCCTTCCTTCGTTCTTCCCTGTCCCTCCTTCCCTCCCTCCCTTCGTTCCTTCATTCCTTCCTTCCTTCTCTCCATCCCTCCTTACTTTCCTCCCTCATTCTTACCTTCCCTCCTCCCCTTCCTCCTTCCTTCCTTTCTCCTCTAATTGAGGTAAATAGCACATGACATTAAATTTATCATCTTAGCCATTTTTAAATGTATAGTTCAGTCATGTTAAGTTTTTCACAGTGTTTGCAACATATCTTTAGAACTTTTTCATCTTGCAAGACTGAAGCCCTGTACTCATCAAACACTAATTCTCCTTCTCTCTCCCCAGCCCTTGGTAACAATCTACTTTCCATTTCTATGATTTTGTCTATTTTAGATACTTCATATGAGTGAAATCATAGACATATGGTATTCTGTGTCTCTACAGATTTCTTGAGTTGTGTGGTTTTCCAGTCTGACTCAACTTAGGGGCAAATGGATCACTACATCAGGTAGGAAAACAAATAGCCACCCATGAGAGACAAAACAATACAAAAAATCAACTAGTATGGAGCAAGATTTTCTTATTCTGTCTGGGAAATAATTGAAACATGCACTTCGAAGTGTTGATTTATTCAACAAAATAATATTTTGGGGGGAGTACATGAGCCCAAATGATGGATTAGGCATTGGTAATGAAGGGAGATTAAAATAAATACATCCCGTTTTTTGCTTTGTGCCAGGAAAAAAAAACATTTTAAAATATTTTATTGATTTTAAAGTAAGCTCAATGTATTTTAACTGAGCTTAGAGACTTGAGGGAGAATGCAACTAATGATGGATTCTTTAATAATGTTTTCATAAAACATTAAAATAGGTCTTAGTTCCACTCATCCTTTACAATGACAATACTTCTTGCTATATTAATCTTAAAATAAACTTGATGTATTTTAATCCCGTGTGAAGGTTTCAAATACACATTGTACTGTATTTTAGTAAAATGTATAAATGATGACATCTCTGTAAACAGTACTATATGCATAGAGATACTGCTGAGCTCACTGGGCGTTATAGAACTGGGGTTATCAAATACCCTGCAAGCTTTGAAAGAGTCCTCCTTTTTATCATGCTAAACATTTTTTTTTAAATATCTTCTACGTTGGCAAAACTAGACACACACTGTGAGAGTTTGTAATTAGGGTTTACTTAGAAAACATATTAAGTGTTATTAGAAAGCTTTTGTGCAAGTGCTAATGAACATACTGTATTTAACCATCATCAGACAGATTAAATACAAGAGACTAATGTTCTAAAGTAAGCAACTCTCAATAATGAGAATGTGCTAATAATTACAGTGTTGTCGTTATAAGGAGGAGACTTATTTCATGCCATTTATATTAAACTAATTTTTTTAACTTCTTACTAGTGACATAGTTGGACGATAGCTGTTAAAGTAAACTTATAACAGATGACCTCTGGGGAAATTGTATGGATTATAATAACAGGAAAATGAATTTGAAAAGAAAAAGTATTATCTGATTATGTGAAAGACCTTCAACAAATAACTAAGTATTTGGAAGGTCTTACCTCTGGTCTTTTCAGGATCAGTGTGAACCTATTCAAGTAAGTGACCTTGATCTGGTACTATTAGACTCAATGACAAGGGAAAGGAGGTAGCCAAATTCAGGTGGTGTAAGAGATCAGGTTTTGCATGAAGATGGATGGTATAAAGCAATGAATTATGAGTTAGAGGACAAGGTAATGAATGGAAATGATGCAAGACTCATTCTGGGGCATCATTTCCTTTCTTGGGAGTCAAGGTCAAAAGATAAGCTTCTTTGTAAACAAAGGAGTAAGTAGTACACATATTTCTCTGACTGGATCAGGAAAAGCTTCCCTCACACCTAGAAACCAAGTTCCCCTCAATTCACTGATCCTTTCTCATTACTTTGTCTTTCTCCAAGATATGAGAAGGTCCTTAAATACTCAGAGAATGAATATTGTCCTCAATACTCTAAATGTTGCAGCTCATATCAGATTGTGATGATAGAAAGGAGAGATACATTTGGGCAATGGCTCAAAAACTTAAACGTAATAGAAAACAGGTCAGCAGAAAGCTTCTTTAAAAGTAAAATTATGGGGGCGCCTGGGTGGCTCAGTCGGTTAAGCGTCCGACTTCAGCCAGGTCACGATCTCGCGGTCCGTGAGTTCGAGCCCCGTGTCGGGCTCTGGGCTGATGGCTCAGAACCTGGAGCCTGTTTCCGATTCTGTGTCTCCCTCTCTCTCTCTGCCCCTCCCCCGTTCATGCTCTGTCTCTCTCTGTCCCAAAAATAAATAAACGTTGAAAAAAAATTTTTTTTTAAAAATAATAAAAGTAAAATTATGTAAGTATAAAGAAAATAACTATTTTGAAAATATAGTTTTTCTTGGTTGAAGCAAGAACATTTACTAAAAGGTTTATTTAAATGAATTCCATATTGCAAAGAAATTGCAGGTAGGCTCAAAAATGTAAACTTAGACTATGTTTTAACTCAACACCAAACCCCCAAAATAATCCAATTACAAAATGGACAGAGGACCTGAATAGACATTTTGCCAAAGAAGACATACATATGGCATACAGCCACATGAAAAGATGCTCAACATCACTAATTATCTGAGAAATTCAAATCAAAATTACAATCAAATATCACCTCACCCCTGTCAGAATAGCTAGAATTAAAAACAAGAAATAACAGGTACGAGTGTTGGCAAGGATGTGGAGAAAAAAGAACCCTCTGCACTGTTGGTAGGAATGCAAACTGGTGCAGACACTGTGGAAAACAGTATGGACATTCCTCAGAAAATCAAAAATACATCTACCATATGATCCATTAGTTCCAATACTGGACATTTACTCAAAGAAAGTGAAAACACTAATTCAAAAAGACACATGCACTCCTATGTTTACTGCAACATGATTCACAACAGTCAAGATATGGAAGCAACCCACTGTTCTTGCATAGGTGAATGCATAAAGTAGACATTATATATATATATATATATATATATATATATATATATACACACACACATATATATAAATGACATTTATATTATGTCTTCTTTATGCATATATATACATATATATATAATTTAGCCATAAAAAAAGAATGAAATCTTGCCATTTGCAAAAACATGGATGGAAAAGACAGAGAAACACAAATACTATACAACTTCACTTAAAGGTGGAATCTAAGGGGCGCCTGGGTGGCGCAGTCGGTTAAGCGTCCGACTTCAGCCAGGTCACGATCTCGCGGTCCGTGAGTTCGAGCCCCGCGTCGGGCTCTGGGCTGATGGCTCAGAGCCTGGAGCCTGTTTCCGATTCTGTGTCTCCCTCTCTCTCTGCCCCTCCCCTGTTCATGCTCTGTCTCTCTCTGTCCCAAAAATAAATAAACGTTGAAAAAAAAATTAAAAAAAAATGTGGAATCTAAAAAAAAACAAAACAAATGAATAAAGAAACAAAAAAAGTAGAAACAGTCTCATAAATACAGAGAACAAACTGATGGTTGCCAGAAGGCTATGGGTGGGAGATGGGCAAATGGGTGAAGGTGAGTGGGAGGTACAGACTTCCAGCTGTGGAATGAATAAGTCATAGGAATAAAAAGTATAGCAAAGGGGGGACACATGGGTGGCTCAGTCCATTGAGCATCCGACTCTTGATTTTGGCCAGTGTCATGATTCCAGGGTCATGGGATCAAGCCCTGCATTGGGCTCTGTGCTGAGAGTGGAACCTGCTTAAGATTCTCTCTCTTTGCCTCTCTTCCCCTCTCCACCCACCCCCTTAAAAAAGAAAAAAAAAAGTACAGCCTAGGGAATATAGTCAATGGTACTATAACAGCATTGTGTGATAACAGATAGTAGCTACACTTGTGGTGAGCACAGGTTAAATACACTGTGAAATCACTATTTTGTGTTCTTGAAACTAATTTAACATTGTGTGCCAAATAAATATATACATATATATATGTATTTAAGATATATATTTAGATATATATATTTAAGGTATATATATTATATATATATATATTTAAGATATATATATTTAAGATTAAGATATATATGTTTATGATACATACTTATATATTTAAGATATATATATCTTAATTGCAAACTACACAACATACTTGTAAAAACAAGTGGAAATTATAAGACAAAATTATTTGAAAAGCTTCAGGGACAAAACAAAGTAGAATTCTGGTAAAAACTAATCCAATTCTATCACTTTATGAATAAAGGAGTTAAATTCCTTAGATGTAAAACCAGTTGTCCTAGATCATGCCTCAAATTTATCAAGGTATTTCTTTCTTTAAAAAGTTCGTGTTTGTTGTAATCTCTCCACCCAATGTGGGACTTGAACTCACAACCCTGATCTGAGATCAAGTCACATGCTCTTCTGACCGAGCCAACCAGGCACCCCAAGATATTTCTTTTTAAAAAACAAAAATGAAGAGAAAGAGTATGAAGACAGAATACACAGAGACACAATATAATGGAGGAGCAAAGCAGTTAGGTTCAAGATTAGAGATTTGATAAACTGGAAAGACCTGAAAAACACCAAAGATTAAGAAAAGTATGTTGAATAAGTTAAGGCAAAAAGTTACAGGAGTGTATTGGAAAGTCTTCCAAAAAATCAGTATCAGTACAAGAGACAATAGGAAGTGAGACTGAAAATTCTCATTCTGGGAAGATAGCATCACAAACCCTACGGTAATGAATTCAGAAACAGCTCTTGTCAATCTGTAGATTCTGGGGTAGGTTATCATTAAAAGACACCAACAGAGATATGACATAACATATTGATTCTAATGCCATTATTTCAGCATCTATAATTGTTTGTCCAAGACTGTACTAAATTTTATACACACACACACACACACACACACACACCCGCTCTTCCCCTCATTTTAGAAATGAGTATTATCCAAGCAAATTAATAGGATCAATCAATTTATATAGGGAATGTCCACTTCTTGTATACTGCATTTTGGAATTATAGCATATAAATTATTTATAGACAAATAAATATTCCACATGGAAATCTAATTCCTAAGGCAAAACCTCAGCTTAGTAATTCATAAGTAGTTTAAGCAACTGTGATTCTTGAAAAAAATGTAATCACCTGTCTTAGATGATGTCTTATAATTCATTCTCTCAGTTAATATGGATTTGTTAGGGATTCTTATGATTCCAAATTGCTTATCACCTTTCTTACGATGGAAAATAATTAACAAGTATTTTAGAGCTTTCAACTCCAGTAGTATTTAAGTGTGGAATACTTTAAGACATTTTGTTTTGTTTTTGTTTTTGTTTTCTGGAAATCCTGGTTGTGGACAAGTAGAATGCTACTGTAAAGTTATTAGAAACAGTTCATGGCCATGTTTACATTATGAAATCATGAATCAGTGTGGTTTCTGTGTGATTGAGACATTCTTACCTGATTATTTTTATCTACAGGGAAATTTTAAGCAGCTACAATTTATGTCCTGATTCAAAATTCTAATATCAGTAAGAGACAAATGGAAGTCATTCTGAGGTGGTATTATCTCCTTGCAGGCTCAAAATGTATTCAGTAATGGGGTTAAGATTGAAAACTGCCCCCCCAAAAAAGAGAAAATACTAATTTTGAGAGTTTAATGAGACTAAAATTTCTAAAAAGCTGGGTATTTTACTTAATTCAAGTATTTGGATACCTTTTTAAAATATTTTCAGCGCACAAATTTTTAGCCACAGTTACAGCCTAAATGCTGTGTGCTTTACAGGGCCAGAAAAACAAATTTAGCTTTGATCAAATATTTCAGCACCAAGATAATTGACTTTCCTCAAAGGTAGAATTAGATAAAAGAATGATAGAGTGCCAACATATCAGGCTATTATCAGATGCTATAATTTATATGGTCCACATTGATTCTGTTCTTTGTAGGAGCTAATGCACATGCTTGTAGATTTAGCAAGAGGATTTTAAAAAGGAAGTATAAAATCCACAAAATATATATCTCCGTGAAGTTTTATACCAGCAAATCCATGAGCACTGAAGCGAAGAAAAGGCAACCTATATTTTATATGATATTTAATTTAACTCCTCCATTGCCCTTTAACACATAACACCCAGCCATAAAGTCTAATTTTCTTCTGTTTCAATAATTTAACATGATATAGAACAAAAAGTTACAACTATTTATATTGCCTTAAGAATAAAAATCAATTTGCCCTAGTCAAAGATAATATAAAAGTAATTAATTGAAATACAATTCTTAAAAAACTTTTAGTATCAGTAAATGAGGTTGAAAAAAAAGTGAAATCCTCTGCTCTCAAAACTGAAATATTAACTAAAACATTTTCAGAACAAATTCTATGTCTAAATCTTTAGTGAAAATCTTGTGACTTATTTAAGATTCAGTAAAGAAGAATGTAATCTAAACAGTCAGGAGTTGATTGTGTATACCAGCAGAGAATAGATTCTCAGGGCACCTGGGTGGCTCAGTCAGTTGAGCGTCCAGCTTCAGCTCAGGTCATGATCTCTTGGTTCCCGAGTTCGAGCCCCGCGTTGGGCTCTGTGCTGACAGCTCAGAGCCTGGACCCTGCTTTGGATTCTGTGACTCCTTCTCTCTCTGTCTCTCTCAAAAATAAATAAACATTTAAAAAAAAACATTTTAAGAATAGATTCTCTAAAAAAGTGAATAATTAAAAATCTTGCACTTTCGAAAGTCTCTTTCGCTTCAGATGTGGAATGAGACCCTATAGGAAGAAGAATTTTATCACATATTATGACTGGCAGGAAATAAATGAAATGATCAACTCTCCGTCCAAAAAGGGGTGGGGAATGGTATCTGAGCAGGAAACAAGTATTGACATGCAAAAAGTTAGATGATTCTGAGGGTAAATATTTATATAGTACATACTGTTATCTAAAGACTGAGCTGTAAATCACTGGCAAAATGGTAGAACTGTATTTAAAATTCTTTCTTCTCCAGTAAACTGGGGGTGAGGGGCAAAGGCCATGAAAATGGCCCCTACCTTAGTAGTAGCACCATAGATCTGGGAAGAAGCAAAGGGATGAGAGGCTGCAGGAATTCCCATGAGTTCAAGGGAACCAAATTTTCATTAACAATAAAAAAAAAAATCTGAAAAAAAAAAAAACAAGGAAACAAGCCAATGTGAGTGAGATTCAGCAGGAAAACAAATAAACTGACTTAGAATATCTACAAGCTGATGTAGAATACAACTAATTTCAGATTAAAATATAAAATAAATGGATTAAGGATATGTTACAAAATGAGAAGAAATACCAAAACTAGTGAAGCAGAAAGGGTCTACAATGAATAACTGAAGATATTTGAAAACAAAATCAAACATAATTTTTGGAATAAATATGATTTTTAGTATGAACTACTAGATGGATGGGTGAAAACTATGTAAGTTAAGGTAAAAAGAGAACTTTTTAACTAGACCACAAATGATTAATATCCAAAAATGCATCGAGAGTCAAAACAATGTAAAATATAAAAATGAAAACATGCAGAATAAAAAGTCCAGTCACTATCATAAAGTACCAGAAGAACATAGTAAAGAAGCAATATATGAAGAGATGTTGAGTTCATTTGTTTTAAACTAATAAAGTACATTTATCGAAGATAAATGGACATAAGATTACAACATACATAAGCAAAATAAATGGGAAAAAAATCATTCCAAAAAATATTCCACTAAAACTGCAAAGCCCCAAAGACAAAGAGAAGATTTAAACTTAAAGCCAAAGAAGATCAATAAATAACAGAAAAACAGATCACCAACAAAGCAATGACAATAAAACTGACAACTGGCTTCTTGATAGCAAAAAAGAAACAAGTAGACAATGAAATCCAATATTCGAAATTTGAGAGAAAGTCACTATCAACCTGGAATTCTGCACCTAGCAAAATTGTGTTTTAAAAATAATGGTTATCATTTTCAGGTAAGTTAAGTAATCATGATACGCATTCAAGCATAACATAGAGGGAAATTCATAGCATTCAGTGTCTATATTAAAAGAGAAGACAGCCTAAAAATGGTAAATTTAAATATCTGGACTGAGATGTGAGGGATAATACAATATAAATGCACAGAAATCAAGTAAAGACATATTAAAGATATGAGCAAAGTGGAATAAAACAAAAAATAAAGATCCATAATGGAATCCACAAAGTTAAAAAGTGATTATTTGAAAGCCCAACAAAATAAGGGAAATAGTAGCAAAATTCATTAAGAATAGAAGAGAAGCATAAATGAATAAATGAGTGAATGAATGAATTATAATAAGAAAGGGCATAACTAGTGGGCAATAAGTAGAAAGACGAGTTACCCCCATGAAAAACTTTTACACTTAAGTTCCAAAAATTAGATCCAATGTGTGAATGTCTAAAAAATTTTACTTATTGGAATTGAATGAAGAAGAAATAAAATGCAAAATTCATATAAGTCCTGAAGAAATAGAAAGTTAGGGGCACAGGGATAGCTCAGATGCTTGAGCTTCTGATCTTGATTTCAGAGTCATGATCTCACAGTTGGTGAGATCGAACCCTGAGGCAGGCTCTGTGCTGATAGCGTGAAGCCTACTTGGGATTCATTCTCTCTCTGTCCCTCTGTCTGTGAGAGTGCAGTGGGAGTGACACTCTGGACCCCGGAACCACTGTAGCTCCAGTGCACATGCGCTCCAGATGGGCTTTGCGACTGTCCCACGGACATGAGCACTCTAGACATTGGCTCCCTGGCCACTCCACAGGTGCCGGAGGTTTAGACACGGGGCCACTGCCACCAGAAGCATGCCAGTGAGCAGGTGCCAGAGGAAGCCACGAATTTCCCCATGGGAGAAAAGAGATTGGAAAGACACCAGGAGTCCTCTGCCACCAACAAACCCAACAGCACTTGGCCACTATGGACACCTGCAGCCTTGGCCGCTGAGGATCCCTGCCATCTTCACTCATTCTAACTGCAGCTCATGGGGCTGCACAGAGGCTAAGACAGCTACATACACCCTGAGCCTCCTGCCCCATGCAGCCAGCCCTCACACCCACCCATCCGTACCAGGAGGCTTTTCCTTCCTCAGCATTAGAGGGAGAAGATTTCAGGTTATCTAGTTTATAATATGGCTGCAACTAAAATTGCTTATTCGTTCTTCAATTGCCCCAATGTAGTTTCCACTGCACTGAAACCATATACTGGAACTGTGTGTGATTACGCTTGCTGTGTCGTTGAATCTCATCTGATCTGGACTATTCTGTTTTCCTTTACATGAGCAATCATCAGCATTCAAAGGCTTTGGACTTCTTTTTTTAAATTTTAAAATTCAATTTAGTTACATACAGCGTAGTATTGGTTTCCAGAGTAGGACCCAGTGATTCACCACTTACCTACAATACCCAGTGCTCATCTCAACAACGCCCATCATCCATTTAGCCCATCCCCCCGCCCACTTTCCCTCCAGCAATCCTTAGTTTATTCTCTGTATTTAAGAGTGTCTTATGGTTTGGGGCACCTGGATGGCTCAGTTGGTTAAGCGTCTGACTTTGGCTCAGGTCATAATCTCATGGCTTGTGAGTTTGAGCCCTGTGTAGGGCTCTGTGCTGACAGCTCAGAACCTGGAGCCTGCTTCGGATTCTGTGTCTCCGTCTGTCCCTGCCCCTCCCAGACACACGCTCTTTCTCTCTCTCAAAAATAAATAAATATTTTAAAAAAAGAGTCTGCTATGGTTTGCTTCCCTCTCTGTTTTTATCTTATTTTTCCTTCCCCTCCCGTATGTTCATCTATTCTGTTTCTTAACTTCCACATATGAGTAAAATCATATATTTGTCTTTCTTTGACGGATTTATTTTGCATAGCATAGTACACTCTAGTTCCATCCATGTTGTTGGAAATGGCAAGACTTCATTCTTTTTTGATGGCTGAGTAATACTCCATTGTGTATATATACACATATATGTGTATATATATATATACACACACATACCACATCTTCTTTATCCATTTATCAATTAGTGGACATTTGGGCTCTTTCCATAACTTGGCTATTGTTGATAGTGCTGCCATAAACATTGGGGTGCATGTGTCCCTTTGGATCTGTATTTTTGTACCCTTTGGATAAATTCCTAGTAATGCAACCCTAGGTTGAGGGTAGTTCTATTTTTAATTTTTGAGGAACCTCCATACTATTTTCCAGAGTGGCCACATCAGTTTGCATTTCCATTAATAGTGCAAAGTGTCCCCTTTTCTCTGCATTCTTGCTAACATCTGTTGTTGCCTGAGTTGTTAATTTTAGCCACTCTGACTGATTTGAGGTGGCATCTCATTGTGATTTTGATTTGTATTTCTCTGTTGATGAGTGACGTTGAGCTTCTTCTCATGTGTCTGTTGGCTATCTGGATGTTTTCTTTGGAAGGGTGTCTACTCCTGTCTTCTGCCCATTTCTTCACTGGATTATTTGTTTTTTGGGTGTTGAGTTTGGTAAATTCTTTATAGATTTTGGATACTAACCCTTTATCTGATATGTCATTGCAAATAGCTTCTCCCACTTAATTTGTTGCCTTTTAGTTTTGTTGATTGTTTCCTTTGCTGTGCAGAATCTTTTTATCTTGGTAAGGTCCCAATGGTTCATTTTTTCTTTTGTTTCCCTTGTCTCCAGAGACATGTCAAGTAAGAAATTGCTGCAGGTTGTTTCTTGTTTTCTTCTCTAGGATTTTGATCGTTTCCTGTCTCACATCTGTTTTGGTTGTGTGTGTGCGTGTGTGTGTGTGTGTGTGTGTGTGTTTTACTCTGTTTTTAACTTTTTAAATTTATTTTTGTGTATGGTGTAAGAAAGTGGTCCAGGTTCATTTTCCCACATGTTGTTGTCCAGTTTTACCAGCACCGTTTGCTGAAGACACGTCTTCTTTTCCTTTGGATACTCTTTCCTGCATTGTTGAAGATTTGTTGGTCATACATTTGTGGGTCCGTTTCTGGATTCTCTATTCTATTCCAATGATCTATGTATCTGTTTTTGTGCCTGTACTTTGCTGTCTTGATGATTACAGCTTTGTAATACATCTTGGAGTCTGGAACTGTGATGCCTCCAGCTTTGGTTTTCTTTTTCAACATTACTTTGGTTATTTGGGGTCTTTTCTGGTTCCATACAATTTTATAGTCGTTTGTTCTAGCTCTGTGAAGAGTGCTGGTGTTATCTTGATAGGGATTCATTAAATGTGTATATTTATTCGGGTAGTGTAGACTTTTTCTTTCCCTCCTGAAATACCCCTTTCTTTGCTTTTTTAAAAATACTGTCTTCTGTGTTTCTTTCTTTTTCACCAGGACATAACTTTCAGTTTATTTTTGCCAACTTCACTTCTTTTCTCTACATTCTTGCCCAAGTTGATATCAATGACTTTTCACACTTTAATGTCATCCAAATGCAGATAAGCTACCAAACTTACATCTTCAACATATTTCTCTTTTCCTGTTTCCTACTACTTACATCTCACCTTACTTGATATATAAATTTCCACTCTAGAACCTGTTTTCATAACTCAATTCAGACTTCCCCTTCCTGGCATGCAATATTCCCATCAACACACATGGTTAAACTAGAAATCTGAAGTTCATCTCCACTGACTCTGAGATCTAAACCTATCATTTAATCTTTTGTAATTTTAGGAGAAAGTTTTTGGAACAATGCTATAGCATATTATCTTTAAATGCAGCTTTAGGGGCGCCTGGGTGGCTCAGTCGGTTGAGCATCGGACTTTGGCTTGGGTCATGATCTCACAGCTCGTGAGTTCGAGCCCCATGTCAGGCTCTGTGCTGACAGCTCCAAACCTGGAGCCTGCTTCAGATTCGGTGCCTCCCTCTCTCTCTGCCCCAACCCACTCACATTCTGTCTCTGTCTCTCTCAAAAATAAATAAACATTAACAAAACAAAAATAACAAATAAAAGCAGCTTTATACATTGATATGCCCAGGGGAAGTCATCACATGGAAAGTTATTATTTGGGGGAATAGACTATAAATAATTTTATTTTATTTTTTAAAAATTTCATATTAGGGGTGCCTGGGTGGATCAGTTGGTTAAGCATTTGACTCTTGGTTTCAGCTCAGGTCATGATCTCACAGTTTCATGGGTTCAAGCCCTGCATTGGGCTCTATGCTGACAGTGGATGCTGCTTAGGACCCTCTGTCTCTTTCTCTCTCTCTCTCTGCTCCTCCCCCACTCATGCGGTCTCTGTCTCTCTCAAAATAAATAAGTAAACTTTAAAAAAAATTAAAATTTCATATAAATAATATAATTATAATCAGAAAAACAGATGATTAAAACAAATTTGAAATTTTTCTTGAAACCAGAAATCCTCGGGATCATTCTTTTTTGATAACTTAACCAATCTCATATATATCCCTTAGCTCAATTGCTTTATTACCTAGACATATCTGGCAAACTGAGGGCAAATAAAAGCATTCCTTTTATCATATGTGTTTGGAGTATTAAGAAAGGTCTAACCCTAATTTTCAAGATTTGAGGGTTAGCAGTATAGATACAAAGGGGTTTCTTTTGAAAGTCAAGATTCTGCATATATGTTTTAGCTACATGCATGTGTTTAAACCATTAAGAAAATTATGAAATGGAAGATTTCATTCTCCATCTGATAGTGGTCTTAAATTTATATTTATGAATGTTAGCTTTGAATGACCAAAGTTGATTCTTTACATTGCTTGTAATAGTTTTTTAATGGAAACCATTAGTTTGAATTATGAGCAATCTAGTATATATTTTGGAATGCATTACTTCAAGTAACTGCTAATAATTCTGTGAAAGTTCATTCCATATGCTGAAATATATGGCAGTTATGTTAAAATTAAATGGTACTACAGACCCTTGATAAGTTTATTAATTACCAAGAAACTTGAATACTAAATATGTTATTGATGGAATAATTCACTTAAAGTAGTGACCAGTGTAGAGGAATGGAACACACATAGACATTGGTGGAAAAAAAAGATATGAATTTGAAACCCACCACTTACTGTCTGTGTGACCTTAAGCAGGTTGCTTAACCTCTCTGAGCATATCTATACAATTTGAAAAATAATTCTTCTTAGCATTCTAAGAATCAGAAAAAAATTATGTAAAATTCCTGACTTATAGTAATTTATATCTTTCTGACTACTTTTAACTTATTAACTTAAATGATACCATACATACAATTCTGATATTTTACATCACCTACCATGTACCAGATGAGACTGGTTGGTTAGTCAATCCTCATTGTCTCTGTTGACATTTGACTCTCTTGGTGGCTTCATGGCACTTGAGATGAAGGCTGTTTTGGGTATTTCAGAGTGGGAAAGGGAGAACTACACATGTAAACACACAGCCCAAAATAGTCAAGAGGAAGCACACGTGTACTCATTTTTGTGATTTTAGAGCAAACATTCCCTCCAACCCTGCTCAAATTTCAAATTTCTTTAGCCCATATTATCAAGATGACAGTTCACAAACCGGGTTATCTAGAGTGATTCTATTCACTCAACAGGTAGTAACATGTTGTATTTACTAGAATGTGCTAGGTTGGAGGAAACTATATGCATGTCCATTAGCAAAGCATGAAAATATTTCACTAAAATATGCTCATTTCGCTAAAATATGCTTAACAATTAACAAAGAATAATGGGGTAATAAGAAAAGTGAATGCAATGAACTTATGTCTGGTTGGTATAAATGGCACATCACAGATAGTTCAGAGAACATCATCACTTCTTCTTATAGCAACTTCAGCCTTGGCTTTGAATCAGAAAGGTATACTAAAATCTCCATACATAAAATCTGCATTGGAGACACATGAAGCAGAATTTTAAATAATTATTGATCAGGGAAATATTCACCATAGTTATTTCAAGGTACTTTATAGTACTTGAGAATACAGAATGCTCCATTTCATTATGAAAAAAATTCAATCCGATCAATTATATTATACAGATTTCTCATTTGCTGGCAAAACTTCAAGCATAATGGGAAAACTTTAAAACTGGAGCTGGAAGAGGCATTTAAATGTCATATTGGTTATTCCCCTGCTACAAAATTGACTTAATTCAATTCACATAGATCATTATTGATTCTAGTTCTACAAAATGCGAATGAAAAAATCCTGTCTGGCATAATTTAAAGTCTACAATGCCAATATTTTTTCCTCCCTTATATAACTTCAATTTGTTGAAATGCAGGAATGTCACATTAAATTACAATCAATATTAGTAAATAAAATTCCTGTATAAAAATGTATTTTCCAAGTATCAACTTAAGACTGTCTAAAACCAAAATATGGATTATATTCATATTGTACCCAAGCAAAGCATGGATAATTTCTTGGAATTCCTTGGGGATTCCCCAAAGTACTGTCTGGAGATTCTCATTATTTATGTTTCAATTTTTTCAGAGCTAATTGCTATTCTACATTTGTTTTGTTTTGTTGTTTATATTTTATACAATATATTTTGCTATATTTATTACTTATATTGGTTTATGGCCATGATTCTAAGCTTCAGTGCATATGCATCAGAGTCACATAGCAAGCCTATTAAGAACATAGCTTTGTTAGCCTCAGACATGCTCACCTACTTACACTTGCTTGTCTCAGATTCTGATTTGGCAGAAGTGCATTAAGGTCTAGGAATATGATTTCGAAAATAAACCTTCTGATGGTTCTGGCTGACTGGATTGCACAACTGGAAAGTACAGTCCTATGATTTTCTTTCCCGTGCTCTCCTTGTGAGCATTGTGCGTGAAGTTTACCCTTGTGCTAATGTGTTAAGTGGTTCATCTTTTTAAGGATTCAAGAGTTTTGATGACAGACATTACCTATTTGATACAATTTTCTGATGAAATCATATTTATTTGTGACTTCTGAAGGAATGAATCATGTACTAAATTTTCAAGTTCTTCTATAGTTACCACTTGTAGCTGTTTTCTACATCTCCTTTAGTCAGTTTTTATAGATAAATTTTTTATTGTAAAATTTGTTTGTGTTTGTGAGGTGGAGGGGGTTATATCCTGCTAGAATAATTTCAGATTTTATATTTATAAGCCTCTTCTTTCTCCTTCCTCTCTGTTTACTTCGTTCTGTGTCTAGTTTCTTCAGTTTAATGCTTAATTTTTTTCATACTCCTTTTATAGTATGAATAGTATGATTATCTCCTAACCATGGACATGGTATAGCTCTGCTTAGATTTGGGTCTATTTTGATGCCTGCCAATTTTTTTTTTTTTACTTCTTAGATATCATTTTATTAAATTTAATTCTACATTTCATATAAATTGTATTGCTGATGTGAATGGGATAATTTTTATTATTTTGTTTTCTAAATGTTTATTTTAGTTTCATTGTAAGAATTTTTATTTTGATGTACCAGTGTTTGTGTAAGGATTTTTGTTTTGTACCTGGAAATTTTGCTGAATTCTTATTAATTCTGATAGTCTGACTATTGCTGGTCTTTGATTTTCTATGTAAGTAACATTTTATATATAAATATATATATATATATATGTAATTTCATTTTTCCTTTTCAATTTTTAGTTTTCTTCACATTTTCTTTTTTCTTTCTTTTTAATTTTTTTTAACCTTAGCTACTAGATCCTTTAATACAATGTGAACGGCAGTAATGGAAAACAGCACCCTTATCATGTAGTGACCTTAACTAACTTCAAAAATCTCATGTTTAATATATTTGTTGTAGTATTTTTTATAAGAAATAAATTGGGCTATTTCTCTGAAATACTTGTATAAATATGGATGGTCTGTTCTATGAAATTTGAATATGTTCGATTTAAGCTGCCTATGAAATCAGCTGGACCAAAAGATCACTCAGGTCATGGAACTTGATTACCAATTCAACACATTGTATCTCTTCACCTCCTATTTTTCTGAGTAATTTCGCATTAAATATACCTCTTTTAAAGATCATCTATCAAGGGAGTGCCTGGGTGTCTCAGTCTGTTAAGCATCTGTGACTCAGGTCATGATCTCACCATTGCTGAGTTGGAGCTGTGCATCAGGCTCTGTGCTGACAGCTCGGAGCCTGGAGCCTGCTTCAGAGTCTGTGTCTTCCCCTCTCTATGCCCCTCCCATGCTCATGCTCTGACTCTCTCTGTATCTCAATAATAAATAAACATTAAAAAAGAAAAATAAAAAATTTTTTAAAAAAGCATCTAACTTCAGCACAGGTCATGATCTCACAGCTCATGGGTTCAAGCCCTGCATCAGGCTCTGTGCTGACAGCTCAGAGCCTGGAGTCTAAGATTCTGTGTCTCCCTCTCTCTCTGCTCCTACCCCACTCACGTTCTATCTCTCTCTCTCTCTTAAAAATAAATAAGCATTCATTTTTTTTTTTTAAATATCATCTATATAGGCTTTTGTTTTGCTCTAGTAGGATAGGTACTTAATAAGGATAAATGTATTTTCCTGGCTCTGTTTTTAGTCTTCCCTTAGTCTTCTCTGTTGAATTGATATAATTTTTTAAAAATTCATTTTCATTAAGATAAATTAGAAGCAAATATTCAGATTCTCTCTTTCAGAAGATGTCCTTTACAATTTAATACACATATTTATCATTATTTTTTCTAGAAATGTTTAAAAGTTTCAGCATTTCTATCTCTCATTCAACCATATGAAGGACTTTAACAAATTTTGACAACTCATTCACTATTTTCCAATCAAGTTTTATTTTATTTATTTTTTCAATGTTTACTTATTAGGGCCTTTCATTCTTTCTTGGAAACTATGCATTCCCTTAGTTTATATTTTCCTCTCTAGGTGTAATTGTTTAGAATTCATTTGGTGAGATTTGTTGAATATTTTCCTAATGTTTATATGAACACATCAGGAAGGTTTTTGTATTACTTTATGAACTATAGTTGCCTGATAGCCATGTGAAAGACTGTCAGTGATGCCCAAACAACACAACCAACTTCATTTTGTTCACAGCAAGAGTTGATAATCCAGGCCCAAGATGATCAGATGTCTGCTCAATTTTGCATCCCATCATGACAGATGATCTGGAGAGTTCCATAATAGAAAAAGCAGAGAGACCATTTGTTGCCTAAGATTGGTGAATTCTGTCAAAAGCTATTAGGACCCCAGTATCAATCAAGTTCAGAGGCAAGACTGGCAAATGCCAGGCAGAGGCATTTGAAGAAGCAGGGAAGCTACACCACCAGCTCTCAGAAACAGATCCATGCCAAAGACCACTTATGGAAACAACAGCAGACCAGGGCTGTTGTTCAACAGTGGTGACATGCTTCTGGCCTAAACCTCCAGAAGGTCTAGGACTCCACAAAAGATGATCACTTGAGGGCCCAACTATGGGGATCAAGGAATCTAGACAAACTAACTAGGTCCTGACAGAAGTTTTGAGGCTAAAGACAAAAAATTAGCTTTAGAATTTTGTCAGAGGCCATTTCTAATTAGTGAATTAATTTATTTATTTTTAATGTTTATTTACTTTTAAGAGAGAGAGAGAGAGCACGAGCATGAATGGGGGAGGAGCAGAGAGAGGGAGACACAATCCAAAGTAGGCTCCAGACTCTGAGCTGTCGGCAACAGAGCATGATGCAGGGTTCGAACTCATGAACTATGAGATCATGAACTGAGCCAAAGACAGGTGCTTAACAGACTGAGCCACCCAGGCACCCCATCGCTTCTAGTTTAAATGTTCACTTGTGTAACACCAAGGTGTCCATTTTGTGGTGCAACAACTTTGTAATTGCAGGAAAGCCTGTCAGATTAAATTTGCACTTTCTAGGCTGTTGATGTTCATCGAATGCACTGTGCTTAAATGGTAGCACTCTCCATGGGGTGCCTGGGTGTCTCAGTTGGTTAAGCATCTGAATTTGGCTCAGGTCATGATCTCACAGTTCGTGGGATTGAGCCCCACATCAGGCTCTGTGCTGACAGCTTAGAGCCTGGAGCCTGCTTGGGATTGTCTCTCCCTCTCTCTCTGTCCTGCATGCTCTCTCTCTCTCTCAAAATAAATAAACATTTAAAAAAATTTTAGCACTCTTCTAAATATCTAGACAAAATATGAACAATTTGTTTCCAAAGGGAAGGCCACAGTTTAAGGAAATTTTATTCCAAAGTTGAATTTCTCTGCATTCACAAAAAAAGAGATCTAAAAGTGCTTGACCATGTTTTATATGTTAAGAAGTATTATAAGGTGCTTTAAATAGCTGGTTTTATTAACTTTTCCACCCTAATCTATGAAAAGATATGCTCACTGCTAGTCTATACGTTTGGAACCAAGACTGAAAATGATCACATAATTTTCCCAAGGCTACACAGTTCATGTCTAATCAACTCTGAAACTCCTGCTGCCTCTATTTCATCAAGATGTCCTCTATAATCAAAATATGTTGACATGTCTAGGCCTTAAGAAGTGAAGTCCTTCATCTGAAGAACTTTATATGCCTTAAACATGAAAACAATTATATAGACCAGAAGTAGCCTTAACATTGCACTCTTATGTTAAATAAGGTAATGTACGCTGTATGGAAAAGTTACTATCCACTATATATCAAAAATTATATGCTATCATGTATTTTATTAAGCAGACAGTTGATGATAATATCCTTCTACCTAAAACTAAACCAGTCCTCCATGCTTTTAGTATGAATTCGGTTTAAATCTGACATGTTGATGGTTAGATGTCAAGATGCTAATATTGACTTTTATTTTTTTAATCACTTTTCTAGGCAGTTAAGGCAAACTAAGTAACTCCACAGATTTCTACACAGAATATTGATAAAAAATTCATGTGACTTCACAGCTGAGGATATTTATGGCTTTCCCTCCAATTAAATAGGGAGAAGGTAATATATTCTAAAGTATTTGACTGCAACATTGCTCCCAGGTTTTAAAGCATAGCAAAAAAAAGTGATTTAGTATAAAAAGACATTACTTTGCATTAGTATTCTTTTAAACTTCAAAGACACAAGAAGTTCTATCAAAAAAAAAAAAAGCACAAGATTTAGGTTTTAAAAATTCTTTTTAATCTTCTCCATAGTTCTATTAATCAATAGCTGTAAACTTAGCACAGTGCAGGACAAGTCAGCAGTTAAAAAGAAACATGAGAATTAATAATATTGATGGTGTCTGGAATGAGTTGGGTCCGTATCTCCAACAAGATACAAAATCAGTGCAATTTGTAGTCAATGGACGAATACACTTTTTTCAGTTCACTGATATTTTTTAAAAGCACTGCTTACAGAATTCTCTCCAGAAAACCATTCTATGTTATTTTCATATTTTCTTCAAAATTTAGTAAAATTTTAATGGAATTCTATTGTATGCTGATTGTGGAAAAAATGTATTTGGAGGCTAAAGCATTTCTTGTTTCTCAAAGCATAAAAACCTAAGTATTGGGGCGCCTGGGTGGCGCAGTCGGTTAAGCGTCCGACTTCAGCCAGGTCACGATCTCGCGGTCCGTGAGTTCGAGCCCCGCGTCAGGCTCTGGGCTGATGGCTCAGAGCCTGGAGCCTGTTTCCGATTCTGTGTCTCCCTCTCTCTCTGCCCCTCCCCCCGTTCATGCTCTGTCTCTCTCTGTCCCAAAAAAATAAATAAAAGTTGAAAAAAAAAAAAAAAAAAGCATAGGCTTTAAAAAAAAAAAAAAAAAAAACCTAAGTATTCACTCAAAAATCTTTAAGTCATTCAACAATATCATTGCGCACTGAGTGCCATAAATTCAATGGCATTTATTGCATGAGGAGAAAGGGTTACAAAGATCAATAAAATCACATCAATTACCTCAAGGAACAAATTCCATTATTTTAATTCATCATAAATAAATTACTATATTTAAATCATTCTAAGAGCCCATCAACTGTAAAGTGATGTCTCTTGCAGGATGTTAAAATATAAAAACTGTGTACCTTGGAATTAATGAAATACGACATAATGCAGAGTCTGAAACCAAAACTCACTTAATTGTTTTGCATCCTCTCATTTCATTTAGCATCAAACTATAACACTTTTCATAGGCCACTAAATAATTTAAAAATAATTTTTTAATGTTTATTTATTTTTGAGAGAGAGACAGAGCATGAGTGGGGGAGGGTCAGAGAGAGGGAGAGACAGAATCTGAAGCAGGCTCCAGGCTCTGAGCTGTCAACACAGACCCCTACATGGATCTCAAACCCATGGACCACAAAATCATGATCTGAGCTAAAGTCGGATGCTTAACTGACTGAGCCACTCAGGCGCTCCAATAATTTTTGAAAACATAATTTTAATGACTTCATATTAGCCTACTATATGAGTGAACCATTGCTTATTAATAAGATCTCTAGTTACTATTTTTTATTCTTTTCTACATACTAAATGTTTCCATCTTGAATATCATGCTTACCATTGAATATTTCCTTTGGATAAACTTTTTTGTTGTTTATTAATCTGAGATCAATAATTATGATACTATTGTAATACATGATACTCTGAACTGACACTCATATATTTTTACTCTGAAACATTTTTGTTTGCGTAAAATACTTTTTTTGCAAATAAATAAATAAATCATATTTATGATTGTTTTTCTTTAGGAAGGGTATTAGATAAGGCACTTTCTGAGCCTGCCATGTCTGAGAAATATTTTGTCTGCAGTGACTGGGTCACTTTTATTTTTCTTCTGTAAATGTTATTCAATTTTCTTCTGACATTTTAGTGCCACTGAGATTTCTGAGGCCAGCCTCACTTTTGTATATTTCATTCACCCAATGAATATCTACTGAGCATTCACAGGGGTCTAGGTGCTGGTAAACAGTTACCAAAATGGCAGGGTTGTTACCCTTATGGACTTTTTTGTCACATAGGATCTGTCTTTTTTAGGCAGCAACTTCTTTTCACCCTACATATTTAGAGAAATAGTATTTCCTTGTCTCTTAATTAAATTTTATGTTAAATTCTGGGATGGCAAACAGATTTCATCCAATTTTCCAAATCTGATGGATTGTTAATGGCGACCTCTAGGGATGTGTTGAAAAATTAGGAGATTGATTTTGAATTCACTGAGAAGAGTTTCATAATCGTCAGTCATTGTGATAGGTCCCCTGGCTGCTGAGTATGTTCCAGTCCAAGTCAAGCAAAGATCTCTTCAATATTTTTCCTGAATCTTGGTGATCCATTTCAATTTGCAGCTGTTTCCCCCCACCCCCCTGCCCAAGTCATTTTTTTTAGTATTTCTTCCATTACTGATTCTTTACCATCTGTGTTCTTAACTTTGGGAATACAAATTTTATACATAACAGATACCTGTGATCTGCATACATTGTAGTTCACCTTTGCTTATTTTTATCTCCATCTCCTTCTCCTTTTGGGAAATATTTCAGAAATGACTGTGTATGCAATAATCTTTCTTCTTTTTCATTGTAGCCACCCACTACAATGACTTTTATTATTCACTAATGAAACATTCACTTTGTGTATCAAAGTTGGCAGAAAATGTACGAAATTCTCAAATTTGGTATGTTTAGGAAAGGTTTGAAATAGGTGCTAATTATACATGCATGGTCTGGATATAAGAAAACCACAAGGTAGAGTTGATTACTCTGGCACTAATAATAGCTATGTGCTTTTTCCTCCCCACCTCCAACCCTCTTTTGCCTGAGGTGAAACAGCAGTTACCAAAACCTGGAGCTGGAGACAGCCATGTGGAATGGGCCACCTGCTATTAGCTAGTGGTTAAGAGCAGATGAAAGCCTACAGCAGCCCCATAGGGAGAGAACCAAAGAATAATTCGTAGCAAGGTGTTTTAGGATTAAAAAATGCAATCCTCTCTATTTACCAGGAATATAAAAAAAAAATGAAAAAGAAAAATCCAACAGTGTGAAATGACTTTACATTGACTCATGATATATAATAACATTATATGGCAGAACTGAGACCAAACATATTAACCATAATACTAAACTTAACTCAGTAAGAAAAGATTTGTTTGATTGGAGTAGGCAAATCCAAACCCAATTCTTTGCTGTGTGCATGAGACACATCTGAAAATGAAGTGGCTAATATAAATGGATGGGGAAATAAACGAGGAAAATACAATAAAAACAAAGCGGGGGGCGGGGGGAGGGACGCTTCTGATATCAAGCAAGACTCCATCCAAAAAGCAGTAAGTGATACAAAGAATGGAGGATTGACAGCTTTGGCAAATGAAAGTCCTGAAATCTCCGTTAACTGAATTTCAGATGAACGGTGAATATTTTAATATACAGAAATCTCATGCACATTTGCAGCACTATTTAAAATCATTTGTTGTGGGGGCACCTGGGTGGCTCAGTCGGTTAAGCGGCCGACTTCTCTCAGGTCATGATCTCGCGGTCCGTGAGTTCAAGCCCCGCGTCGGGCTCTGTGCTGACAGCTCAGAGCCTGGAGCCTGTTTCAGATTCTGTGTCTCCCTCTCTCTGACCTTCCCCTGTTCATGCTCTATCTCTCCCTGTCTCAAAAATAAAACGTTTAAAAAAAAATAAAATCATTTGTTGTGTACATGAAATCTAAATTTAATGGAGTGGAGATTCATGTATTTTTCTAAGAACTTCACTCTTTCCCCCACTACATAATGTTCACCTGAGCAAGCACAAGCCAGGGGATGTAATCATAAACAATTTCATTTTTGTCTCTCACTGCCTCTTTAACTCTGCTGTGTTCCCAGCAGGTGTTACTCCTTCCGCTTAGAGTTTCTAACTCCTCCAAGGGATGCAGCTTGGGAAGGAAGAACAGCTAAGGAGAGAAGAAAGTTCCAACTTGGCTGAGAGTGTTGTGGTTATTATTATACAGACCCTGTTGGAATATGTTCAGAACTGACTAAATTTCATTCATTGTTTCTGGGGAGATCCTCTTGCCATCTCTGGGGACGTCGTCTTTACAGTCTCTTTGATGTGAGTGAATGCATCTCATTTCTGGCCGGAAGTTACTCCTTCCTTGGCTTGTAGGAATACAGCACTACCTTCCGTTTATCTCTGCTGATTTAGCCTTGCCCCTCCGGGTAGTCTTTTGGATAGAATCCAAAACAACTTGTGTGTGTGTTTGACATCTGTATCACAGGAGGCACTCAGACATTCTTGGAAGCTAACCACTTGCAGCCACCTCTTCTTTGCTCAGCCATCAAAATAGCCAACCAACTCGTTTCCAGCCTTTTGGATTTTCTAGGGTGAAACAGTCATTATTTTGCTCTGTCACTTACGTTGCAGAGAACACATACTATGCCATAAAGCCTCTAGCTAATTCACTCTAATACTTCTTCTGTATTTTGCCTGTTGAAAATGTATTTAAAACATATATCATCTTTTAAAAACCCACACAAAAAATTTAAAAGAAAAAATATATATTTTAATAAGTTAGGAGTTACAAAATGGTAAAACTCAAACTACAAGCTTTGAAGGAGTATAATTAATAGCTTACAATATGGTTGCATAATTTGACTCAACATTTCCAATCTTTCAAATGAAAAGCTTCCAAAAGATCAAAGCACCCACTACAAAGTCTCAGCTTTTCTCAAGGTTTTTATTGGAGGTAAAAATGAGAGAAAATGGAATCATGTGTTATTTTACAAATGTCATTTGATTATGAAAAATAATGTGTTTATAATAGCAACATGGATATATGGAAAAACAAATCAGGGAAACAAAAACACACATAATTGCCCTTCCTAGAAATAACCATAATTATCATTTTAGCTTATGCCTTTTTATCATTTGTCTAGGTATACTTGTGCATAGATTTTTAAAATAAAAATTTTAATATTTATTTATTTTTGAGAAAGAGACCAAGAGAGAGAATGAAAGAGAGAGAGAGGTCACTAGCAGAAGAGGGGCAGAGAGAGAGAGGAAGACACAGAATCTGAAGCAGACTCCAGGCTCTGAGCTGTCAGCACAGAGCCCAACATGGGGCTTGAACTCACAAAACCATGAGATCGTGAC
Source organism: Leopardus geoffroyi (assembly GCF_018350155.1). NCBI lineage: Eukaryota > Metazoa > Chordata > Mammalia > Carnivora > Felidae > Leopardus > Leopardus geoffroyi. The sequence continues at coordinate 32,348,656 of NC_059330.1, read as the reverse complement.
CTGAGCCGAAGTCAGACACTCAACCTACTGAGCCACCCAGACGTCCTGTGCATACATTTTTATACAATGACATACATACTGTATAAGTATTGCAACCAATATGTTTTCACTTAATCATATAGTGTAAACATTTCTCATTCCATTAAGTGTTCCTTTTCATCAAATTAACATTTCGCTAGATGGTAACCTGTAATTTATCTGCTCATTCTCCCGTTTTAGGCATATCAGAAATCCTGTGATGAATATCTTTGTAAAGTTATAAAGTTCATCTAATTTCCTTAAGATAAATTCATAAGAGCTAGTACCTCGGTCCAATAGTTTAAAAGTTTTGAAACCTCTTACCCATATTGCCAGATGGTTGTCCATAGGATCGTGTTCAATTGCACTACCCACTAGCAATTTATGAGAGTGTATCTTTTGTTACATCACCACTGATGCTTGGTATGACCATAAAATAATAATAATAAGCACTATTAGTTTGATTTTTGTTCTGATAACTTTATACCAATATTTTAAAAACTGTTCAATAGCATAAAGCATCTACAAAATATAAATAGTGTTTACTCAAGAAGTTTTGGAAATGCCCAGGAAACAAAAGATTTCTTTACTACAAGATTTCTCAGAGCCTTTAGCATGCTTAACATACTAAAATATATTTTGAATCTATAAGTATCAGACTGGATTCTCAATTTGCTTTCTTCTACTGGGAATGTTTTCTATAACAAGGGTTTTTGTTTTGTTTTTTTTTTTTTTAACAGAAGAGCCCAAATTCAAGTGGAAAAACTATCTTTGGGGCTGAAATTTACTTGTTATGGGACTAGTTACTGTTCAAGCTGTTTTCCTATAACTTTATTCCCTTTTTCTATGTAATTGCTCATGCTTAGAGCAACTAGACATAAATCTGGGGAGCATAAAACAAATGAATAAAAAGCTAAGTTTTGCTAATTTTTATGTTAATTATTTGTAGATAAATAAAATATTTTTCCATAATTTTGTTTTTTGACTAATTTATTTATCTTGTTTGTTTGTTTCAGTAAAAAGCTAAAATATTTCTTAAGAATATTCCTAGAAACTTTATCGTTAGGTAATTGTAACTCAAACTTTAAGGAAAACGTTAAGTTTTATTTTCTGAAAATACTTTTACCTATCTTTCCAACCTGCAGTTTTTCCTCACTGATACAGCTAAAGTAACTGGGTATTATCCAAAGGGGAATATGATATTATATAAAAGATTCCTAGAGAAAATTGACCAATCATCAAGGCATTGTCAGAATTTTCAATCTTGTTATAAAATAAAGATACTCATTTAATGGCATTTGTGTTTGGAATTCTATTTAAAGTTGCATGTTGTAGAAAGTGTGCAAAATGGAACGGTGCAATTTAAAAAAGTTGTAAAGTGCTATCATTTTGATAAAATATTGGATTTGTAGGTGGTCGACCAAATTACACATGAAATCCAAACACATTGTCTTAAAATAATTAGTGATATTTCATCATACTCCATCAAGATATATGACAGGTAAGATGGATATCATGCAGGTTGTATACAAAAAAACTTAATAGTCTTCTTTTTTTTTTTCTTTTAATGCTGAAAGCATAGATCAGGTTTCACTGATACTGATAAATCATGCCAACTCTAATAGCAACAGTGAGGGAAGCTTTTTTTGGAAGATAAAATAAATTGGGAGAAGTCTGTTAATTTTTCACCAACTTATTAATTAGTTTTAGTTAATTTTATGGAAAGAAATTTTTTATATATATTTTTTAATGTTTATTCCTTTTTTGAGAGACAGAGCATGAGTGGGGGAGGGGCAGAGAGAGAGAGGGAGACCTAGAATCTGAAGCAGGCTCCAGGCTCTGAACTGACAGCACAGAGCCCAACGTGGGGCTCGAACTCCTGGACCTGAGATCATGACTTAAGTCAGAGGCTTAACTGACTGAGCCACCCAGGCGCCCTAAGAAACCTTTTTTATTTTTTTAAAGACCACTGCAAGTTACTACATTTCTCTGAATTTTAATAAAAATCAGGTTGTGTTTAAGAAACACTTACAACTCAGTTGCTTGGGTCAGTGCCCAATATTCCCCATTTTGCGATTTGTTTTCAATATGCCTTATGTCTTGTTTAGTTCCTCTAATCTTCTATTACTACCACCTTTTGTGTTATATGTATATTTTTTTCTAGTATACTGTTTTACTTTGTTGTTTCTTTTACTATATTTTGTAAATTGTTCTCACTTGTTGCCCTGGGAGTTGCAATTAGCATATTAATTTATAATTTGGTTTAGATAAATATCACCTTAATTTCAATAACATACAGAATCTTTGCTCCTATATAACCCCATTCTCTCCTTCTTTCCGTGTGCTGTAATCATCACATAAATTACATCTTTGTATCTCCACAGTTTTATAATTATTGCTTTATGCTGTTACCTTTTAAATTAGATGGGGGAAAAAAGTATTACAAACAAAAAAAAATGCTTGTGTACCGTATTTTATATCTTCCCATGTAATTACCTTTACTGGTGTTCTTTTTTTGTTTTGTTTTGTTTTTCATTTCAGCCTGAAGGACTTTCATTAGTATTTCTTACAAGGCAATTCTGCAAGAAATAAATAGTCTCAGTTTTTGTTTATCTGAGAATATCTTAACTTCTCCTTCACTGTTGAAGAATCATTTTGCTTGATATCAAATGCTTGGTTGACAGTCTTTTTCCTTAGAACACTTTACATATGTCATCTCACTGTGTTCTAACCTCCATGGTAATGACAATAATGCGGCTATTCATCAGCTGTTGAGGCTCCCTTGTTCATAATGAGTCATTTTTCTCTTGCTGTTTTCAAGATTCTTTGGCTTTGGCTTTGGGCAGTTTGACTATGATGTGTCTATATGTGGATTTCTTTGAATTCATCCTACTTAGAGTTTGCTGAGCATCTTGGATGTGAAATGAATGTTCTAATGATTGTTGGTCACACTGTTCAAATACTCTCTTTTTTTCCTAGAACTTCCACTGTGTATGTTGGTTTGCTAGATGGAGTCTTTTGGGTCTCAAAGGCTAGATTCATTTGTCTTCACTATTTTTTTTTCTTTTCCTCAGACTGAATAATGTCAACTGAACCATTGTCAATTGAATCATTGTCCACGATTCTTCCTTCTTCTACTTCAAATCTGAAGTTGAGTCCCTTTAGTAAAAATTTCAACTGCAGAGTTTCTATTTGTTTCGTCTTTATAATTCCTATCTCTTTATTGACATAGTTGGCAAGACATTATTCTCATGATTTCTTTGCATGTGGTTTCCTTTAGTGCTTTGACCATATTTAAAATAGTTGATTTAAAGTATTTGTCTATTAAGCCCACTACCAGGATTTCTCTAGGGCGAGATTCTATTAATGTCTCTGTTTTTTTTTATTCCCCTGGTTGTGGGTGGTACTCTTATTTCTTTATTTGCCTCATAATATTTTGTTGAAAATTGGACATTTTAAATATTAATTCTGGAACTCAGATTTTCCCCCATTCTTAAGTTTGTTTGTTTCTGTTTGTTGTTGTTGTTTCTGTCTGTTTTGTTATTATTGCTAGTTGTTTAGTGTCTTTCCTAGGCTAATTTGGTAAAGTCTGTGTTCTTTGTTGTGTGTGGCTACAGAAGTCTGTGTTCCTTTCACTTAGTAGTCAGCCAATGACTAGTCAGCTAATGACCAAACATTTCCTTAAATTCCTTGAACCAATAAGTCTCCCAACCCTTGCTGAGAGGACTGTGTGTGTGTGTGTGTGTGTGTGTGGCAGGGATGGGGGTGTTGGGATATACCTTTCATCTCTGACAATACTGCCTTCATTTTCAGTTCCTTCTTGCACAGGAATTGTAAATCAACCAGAAGTGAGCTATTAGAAACTTCTAATGCTTCTCTCGAGCGTGCACATAGGATTCTGATCTTCTAGGTGACCATGAATATTCTGGAACTTTCCATATCCCTTATGGAATCTTATTCCTTAGTTTTTCCTAGTTTGGGTCAGCTGCATCAGACAGCTGTGATGATAAACAATTCCTATGTTTTGGACAAATGCCCTAAGGATAGAGTTGTTTGTATAGAAGAGACTGTGTCAGGTTAAAGAAAAACAAGCCCTGAGATGGAGCTTTTCAGGGAGCTTCCTGCCTGGTCAGTAATCTGAAGTGACAATTATCTGGGGATGAGGCTTTTGTTCTGTCCTGTGTTGTCCTCTGCAGTGGCTGCACGCCTTCCGGTTTTCACAGATATTACCATTGTGACATTGTCATTTTTCATAGCGACTGCCGAGCTTGGAGAGGATAATGGAGAGAGAAGTATTTAAACTCCAGAAAACATTGTTTTTCCTGAGATTCAGCCAGTGTTCTTGAATAAACACCCCTCAGATTGTTGCAAGTCTTTGGTTCATTTCCAGATTTCCAAAAAAGTGGATTCTGACAACTTTTGCCTGTGGTCTTATTGCTTTTATGGATTTTGGAGGTCCTTACTCTATGGTCTCAGAAGTACTTTCTACAGCTTTTGCATGTTTATGATAGTTTGTATGTGGAATTGATCTGTGAATTTAGATAGATATGTGATATTTGACTCAGATTTTATCTCCTTGAATATGAAAAAATATCCACTATCTTCTGGCATTACGTTATTGCCAATAAAAATCAGATCACCATCTTTTTTTTTTTTTTTTTTGCCTTCTAAATGACTTAATCATTTTGCTATTTTGTCTGAATTTTTTTTCTTTCAAGACTTCATTTCAAACACATATTTTTTTAATGTTATTTATTTATTTATTTTTGAGAGAGAGAGAGAGAGAGAGAACACAAGAGGGTGAAGGGCAGAGAGAGAAAGAGAGGTAGACACATCTAAAGCAGGCTCCAAGCCCCGAGCTATCAGTGCAGAGCCCAACGCAGGGCTTGAACCCACGAACTGGGAGATAATGACCTGAGCCAAAGTCAGATGCTCAACTGACTGAGCCACCCAGGCACCCCTTCAGGGCTTCATTTCAAATGAAGCCTTCTGGCATCATTTTCCCCTTATACGTGGTATCCTTTCAGCCTGTAATTCAAGCATTTGTTTTTTTCACTTTTAAACTTCAGGGATATTTTCCTGAAGGTATATCATAGCATTAGTTCTGTTTTGTTGCTTTTGCTTTCTTATCATTTTATTTCACTATTTTTATCTCTATTTTTTCTTCGTGTTTAAAATTGCTTTCCTTCCTGGGTCACTTGGGTGGCTCAGTTGGTTAAGCATCTGACTCTTGGTTTCAGCTCAGGTCATGATCTCACAGTTTGTGAAATCAAGCCCCGTGTCGGGTTCAGCGCTGACAGTGCTGAACCTACTTGAGATACTTTCTCTCCCTCTCTCCCTGCCCTTCCCCCACTCTCTCTCTCTCAAAATAAACAAACTTAAAAAAAAAAAAGACTGAAAAGTTGCCATCCTTCTTACACTACATTTGTAGTAAGGCATCTGTTCCTCTGTTTCTTTCCGTTATTGTTTACTTACGAAATTCATTTTCTTTTATTTCTTTCTTGAGTTCCTATGACCTTATCTTTGAATTTTCCTTGTCCTGATGTATGTTATTATTTTATATTTTGGATCACTTTTAGCCTGCTTTGAAATATTAGGTTAGAGATTTATCTGATTTATATGTATAAATTTGTTGTGTGGTCTCATTCTCTAGAGGGACAATATTCTGCTCGCTGCTCTTTCTTTTGTTACAATAACTTTGTGTGAGATTCAGTCATGATCCTTTTAAGTGGCTCATGTATACATTATATTAGTTTTGTTTAAGATTTTGAGAGAGAAGAACAGATTCTCTATCTCTCCCGTAGTAATCCTTCTTCTGTGTGTGATCAATTCAGAAACACTACCTTTCGTTTTATGAAGTCTTGGTTCTGTCCTCCTCTCTTTTCTGTGTTTTCTGTATGTTCTGCATCTTCTTTTTCCTTTCTACTATTTTCTGTATCCTTCCCAATTTATATTACTCCCATCAATGTCTCTCCAATGGAAGAGAGATTTTTCTGGTTAGTTCTGAGAGCTTATAGGGCCCAGAGGACTTTGTTTCTCTAGGTTTTACTCTGAATCACTTACTTGCATTAACTCATATGTTAAACTATGGAAAAATACTAACTGATGTTAGATGCTTTTCTCATACTGGCCCACTGTGCTTCCATGAAGTCCTGTTGGCTCTGTAAGGGTTCTCATCTTCCCAGGGCTCCATCAATTCTGTGGAACCATATGAGACGTGTGTCTGTCAGTGTTTTGTCCTTCCTCGTTTACACTTTGGGTTTCAGGGGGGAATGTCACTTTTTTTTTTTTTTTTTTTTTTTTTTTTTTGGATGTGATCTGTACATCTGGATATTCTGCCTTCTTTTTTACGGGGAAAATTTGCAAATGTTCCAAAAAGATACTACCATTACCACCACTTTTACAAAATATATCCTGCATATAGGGTTTGGTTTTTTTTATTCATGGTCTTTCCATTCTTTAGAGATTATGCCTGTGTAGTCTAGTTTTCAATTATAGATGGGAAACTTGATGCCAGTTTATTTTGTCTCGTTACTTGAAGCTTGCTAGTCTTTTTATTTGTTGGCTTGTGCCTGCAAAATATAGAATTTTTATTCTATATTCTATATAGAATTTTATTCTATATTCTAAAGCAGAAAATCTCACCAGCATATGACTAAGTATACTTAGTCTTTAAATTCATAGTGCCTGTTATTCATTGACGATTATTTTCTACCTACTCTTCTCAGGTAGAATTAAATTGTATATGTCTAAGAAAAATATATTAGAACAGAACAGAAGAACAGGACAATCCTTGACAGAACTTATATCAGTACTGCACAGACATAACCATCTCCTGTAAGAATGACAAAAAATGTAAATCATTAGGATGTCTTAGCGTATCTTTCTTTTGTCAACTGTGCATAAAGCAAAGTGTGTGTTCATTGATTTCTTTTATAGCCTCTCTTTTGGTCGGCTCTCTCGTCTAATTCTGGAATTTATGTTATATATGTATTGCATCACCTGGCTTTGTCCTCTTGTCTCTTATCTCTTCCTTATCGTCCCTTTCGTTTATACGTGAGGAAAATTTCTTGATCTGCTCTTATAATTCACTGTTCGTTTTTTGTAGTAATCAATGTGTTATCTATTCCCATCACTGTGTTTTTTGTTCAGCAATAATCCTTCTTGCTTAAGATTGTTCATAGATTGAGGTTTCCTGAATCTTACTGCATGTCTGACTTGCTTTCTTTTTATATTTTTAATTTTCCCCATTCTTGCTAGATGTGTCTTTCAAATGGGACCATTTGCTCGAAATATTGTTTTCCTTGTCTTTAATTGCTAAAGTTAACAAATTCCTACTGTTCCTAACCTGATGGTTTATTTTCAAAAGGTGGGTATATTGGCAATCCGGATGGATCAAATACTTTTATAATTACCTGTTCGAATTATTACATTCTGTGCAAAATAAAATAGACATGTTCTTAATTTTGCCAGCGTCGAGGGTTCATTTGCTTGAAAGAAGTATAAAGTGAGCCACACAACCTGATGAGGTTACAAGCTGAGGAGTTTCACTGTCAAGGGAAAGGGAAATTTTTTTGAAAAATTTTTAATGTTTATTTTTGAGAGAGAGAGAGAGACAGAGCATGAGTGGGGCAGGGGCAGAGAGAGGGAGACACAGAATATGAAGCAGGCTCCAGGCTTCGAGCTGTCAGCACAGAGCCAGCCAGGGCTCAAACCCACAAACTGCGAGACCATGACCTGAGCTGAAGTCGGACGCTTAACCGACTGAGCCACCCCGGTGCCATCTTCCCTTTTTTAAATTTTTGTTCTGTTCCCGCCTTTCCTAATTGCGGTAACTCCTTTCATGTGGTGCCTTCTGGAGCTCTCCTTTACTTCAAATATTCTCTGAGCCAGCGTTAAGCTGGGCAAGACCGTGGCATCTGATACATCTCCTGAAGTCCTGTGTTGGATCAGACTTAGTTCCAGCAATTGCCTCACGATCTCCCAACCAACAGTCCATGTTACGGTTGAAAGTGCTTGGTACCCTGAGCTGGAGGGGAACAAGGCAAGTTGTGTAACTGAGTGGAATTCTAATTACGTGTATAGAAGAAGGAACTGATGGAGGAAGAGTCAGTGATAGGTAGAATGACTGTATCACAAAGTTTTGTGTGGCCAATTTAACAAGAGCCTGATTCCCCTGCTAGCTGGCAGATGACTGTCCCTCAAGGCGATGCCTTCCTCTTTGTTCTGTTGGCCCAGGCAATTCCTGAATGACAGTGAGTTCTGCAGCCAGGTTTCTTGTGTGCTGCTGTCCAGTGAATTTCCTAAAATCCGTAAATTTGGGGCTTATTAGGGATGGGTACACCATAATTTTAAGAAGCCCAGATTCTAAATCTGGGCTACGCTTCAGATTTCAGAGTTTTTGTTTGCTTTTGCTCTTTTAATACTGAAGTCCAGGCCCCACCCCAGACTAATTAAAATTGAATGTCTATGGGATTGTTATTTGAAAAATTTCCCCCAGGCAATTCTGATGCCTGGTCAAGGTTAAGAATCACTTGTCATAGAGCCTGTATTTGTATCCTTTCTTTTCCTTTGATAAGCCCTATGACCAAGCTGTACAATGTGGGTTATCTGTAGAAAGGGGTAGTAAGAGTGCCATGATGACAAGGGGAATAAAAAGGTTGCTCTACCCAGAGTTATGTGTGTGGGAAGTTGGGACTACAGAAATTGGCACGTTGGGGTATGGAGGCCAGTTACTTTCTTAAGAGAGATCTATTGGCCTGGGATAAGTTAATGATCATTTACTTTGTTCCATGGATATAACATATTGTTATTAATCTTAAAGTTATCCTTACCTTCCAAGGAGAAAGATGCTTTCTGACTATTAACAAATGTTAATTTTCTAGTGGCTCACTTAAAAGGCAGCATTTATGGGACCTAATGAATTGAGTGGGGCTGGAGGAAGAAGAAGAAGGGGAAGAAGGAGGGGAAGAAGAAGAAGGTATAGTTCCTAGCCTAATGTTCTATGAACTTTAGGACTCACTTATGAAACTAGGGGGAAAACCATAAAGTATTGTGATAATTCTATGATGCACAGATGTGCAGTACAGCATAAACTTGAATCACATTTCATGCTTTTATGTAAGTGGTGGGCAAGGTATGTGGGGGCATCAACACAGTCTTCACATGAAGAGCATAGTACAGAAAGCCCCAGACACAAAAAAGAAACCATGGACTCCAGGTATAACTCAGAAACTTTCTGATTACATAATCCTGCCTAAACTCTCAAGGCTTCCTGAGTCCCCTTTCATCACTTTAGAACTGGTCTGATAATAATTGGCATGTGTAACTTTTCAAGAATATTGTGAGGGATACCTGGGTGGCTCAGTTGGTTGAGCGTCTGACTTTGGCTCAGGCCATGATCTCATGGTTCGTGAGTTTGAGCCCCACTTTGGGCTCTGTGTTTGCAGCTCAGAGCCTGGAGCCTGCTTCAGATTCTGTGTTTTCCTCTCTCTCTGTCCCTCCCCCACTTGTGCTTTCCCTCTCTCTCTCAAAAATAAAAAATAAACATAAAAAAATTTTTAAAAAAGGATATTGGGAGAAACACAATCATGTAATCATGCATGTGGAAGTAATCTGGTAATTATAGAGGCTATGTAAATATCATACACTACTAATGTTACCTATAGCTTCATGTCTTCTTTTAATGTTATGATACAAAATATGTTCATAAAACAAAATATAGAAAATGTGATAGGGGTGCCTGGGTGGCTCAGTCTGTTAAGTGTCCCACTTTGGCTCAGGGCATCTCGCAATTCACAGGTTCGAGACCCACATTGGGCTCTGTGCTGACAGTTCAGAGCCTGGAGCCTGCCTTGGATTCTGTGTCTCCCTCTCTCTCTGCCCCTCCTCTGCTTTTGCTCTGTGTCTCTCAAAAATGAATAAACACTAAAAATTTTTTTAAAAGAAAATGTGATGAAAAGCTTGCCAATCAAATATAACAGAAAAAATGTGTTCTATTTCAATAAATGCTAATCATCTAATTAAAAGTTATGTGTATCTTGGTTTTGATTTTCAAAATGTACTTAAATTCACTTTTCTGGTAGTTGATAGGGTGATGCATATTATCCTACCCCACATATTTCCTTAGGGGGAACGATACTACTGTTCCAATCTCTGGGGTGTGGTGGGGGGGGGAATATTACAGATTTTTCTCCACATTCCACTCTTCTGCTCCTCCTGGGGAAGAACTCAAAGCAATTAACAAACTGAGATGAGACAAAGATGTTTTCTCAGTTTCCTTGTCATTTATCTTTGTGTTTTTCTTAAACCTCCTCCCCTTCACATGCCACCGAGTCTTTACAATGATGATCTTAGACTGGTAAGAGTATGCGGGTTTGCATTGTACTGTGTTCTGGGTTTCAGAGTCATAATTTTGCCTAATTATCATCGAATCCATAATTATAAAGCATAAGCAACGCACCAGCTTACAGTTGTTGCTTCAGGCAAAATTGTTGTGGCAACAACCTAAGTAATCGATGGTTGACAGCAAAAAGTGTTTCTCTCTCCTGTTTTAGGCGCTGGGACTCTACTGGCTGGTTCAGCAATATGTGTAACTTTAATCTGAGGCCAGGCTGAGTAACTCCAATCTGTGACAGGTCATTGTCATATCAGTGGTCAAGAATGGAAAAGAATTTAACCAAACCACACAGTCACCCTGACGCTTCCATTTGATCGTGGAAAGCATCATATTTCCTCATATCTGATTGGCCTCCGCATGTCATGGAGCATGTCCTTCATTCACTCAAAGTGAATGAAGCTAGGATGGATACCCTGCCTGTAGGATGCATGCACAAGTCACATGACTGTGAGCGGAGAGGTGTAATTCTAGTACAAGGAAAGGAAAAATAATCCAATGTTAACACTGGCTAGGTGGCATTTGCTCCAGAAGAAGTCTAAAATTGAATCAGGCATCTGGGAGAGGGCCTCTGAATAAGGGTATGCAGAACAAGAACTGGGAATAAAAGAATTTTGAACTGAAGTTTTACAGATTCAGATTTATGCAAAACAATGAATTTCATTTTAATTTTTCCCTGGGACTTTAAGAAGAGAAGAGATTCCATGTTATTCAAAACTAAATGATTTGTTGTGATGCATACCAGTGCCATAGGTGGGACAAGGAGCCCTGGTCCCAGGGAAATAAACCAAATGTCCCATTTGCTACTGAGGGAGAACACCACCGTCAAGGGGAAAATGACTGTATGACCCCAGTATGATCTCCTACCCTGATGGAGTTGGCTGAGCTCTGGTTGATGTTGGCTTAGTCATTCATTGATGTCCAAGCTTGATGGGTTAAGAACACTCAAAGTGAAGAACATTGGTGGGGGTAGTGTAGGAAGAGAGAAGGCTTATTTACATACTTCCCACATTTTTACCATGGAATGAGGGTATCTGTTCCATCCACTGGGGAATGTTATTGGAAAATTGGAAAGCTTGGTCTCATGCCCTGCCCTTCCCTTGCTTTCGTACCCTGGCCTGCTCTTTGCTTCCTGGCCTAGTGGGAGCCAGCTCTCATACACTTCTTCTCTCTCATATGGTAAAAAGACAGAGGCATTTCACCAAGAAGCAAGGGGAGGCCTGCAGTTCACCTGCTACTTTTTTCCTTGCTCTCTTAAGCATTCCTTCCTAAGAGAAGCATGTTATTTGTCTCACTGTTTCTCATGATACTTTCTCTGACTTTCTCTTGTATTGACAAGCTGTGAAACAAGCCATGGCCCCTAGGCAGTTGGCTAGTGCGAGTGCTCAGAATTCAGTCTGCAGACCCAGAGGCCCCAGCTGCTCCTGTTCTTAAGGTCTAGAACAGAGCTTTCCAATAGAATAGAACAGAAGGTGAGCCATGTGTATCCTTTTAAATTTCCTAATAGCCACATTAAAAAATAAAAAGATGAAGTGACACTACATTTAATAGTATATTTTATGTCATCCAATATATTCATGCTATCATTATTTCAACATATAACCAATATAAAAATTATCAATTAAATCTCTTTTTTTGTATTAAATCTTTGAAATCCATAGTGTATTTTATACTTAGAGCCCATCTCAATATGGACAAGCCACATATCAAGTGCTCACATGACACACATGCTTAGTGGGTATTTCTCGGACACCGCAGGTCTAGAGTTCTGTTTTTGTTTCCACTGGAGGTTAGAAGATGTTGTAATTTCTTGTGAAAACAGTCCCGAGGTGCATGCTACAAAAGCATATAACAGCTGAAGTGTATTCTGTTATTTATAAAAGGGGACGTTATACTGTACCTTCATTTTTTGTATCTGTTTTCACTTGGTTCAGCACACCAGATATTAAAATTCAGAAGCCTAGCTTCTATTTTATTTGTATTAGAGACATTTTATCTTACCAGGCCAGTGGATCCATGGTTTTCTGCAAGATCAAGCCAACATGATTTTTGAGCTCAAGCCTTGTAAATTATAAGAGTTGATGGACAAGTGAACTTGCAGCACTGTTAAGGGCATAGAGTATTTCATAACAATTGACTGGAAAAATTCCACATACAATTCAACAGACATAGAAATGTAAGGTCTTTCTGATTATATTTCTCATCCTTTCAACTAGTAAATTATTATTTATTAATTCATATTCTAGCTAAAGTGCAAAGCTCAGCTAAGGTGTTTATACACATAGTGCAATAAAAAAGGGACATTTTAAATCCAATAACAAAGTTTACATACCATCGACCTTTAACTTGATATATTTGATATTGCTCAATAAAGATAATTACTTTTCAGTTGTAATGTAATGTCATACTATGTGACCATTCACAGTAATAGAGAACTTTACCTGACTGCCAATAAAATAGCAAAAAAAAAAAAAAAAATCCAATTAATGAGGTTCCAAGGTGTCATAATTATAATTAGCACACCAAAGGGATATCTCATTTGATTAAGTCATTATACAGAGAATTTAACAGCAATGCCAACTATTCTATCAGCTATTAAATGTGGATTAAAAAAAGAAGAAGAAAGGTGCTTTGAGCATGCATACATGTTTTTACTTACTTTATGGGCTCCCCTAAGTTTTTAAGATACACAAGACTAATTGTATGGTTCAGTTTTAAAAGGCTCTGCTAGAATGTTATGGAATCCAGCATATACACTCAATTACTTAAAATTCTGATCTCTATTATTGACCACAGATTACAATGGACATATGATCCTCTTATTTTGCTTTTGCATATCATTACTTAATTCTATTCTAGAAATATTTGAATAAGACGTGTGCAAGGCAGGAGAAATAATCATTAAAATATGGGCTCCATAGCCAGAACACCTACATCACTTGCTAACTCTGTAATCTTGAACTATCTGATTATCTGAATTCTTTGTTCCTTGCTTTTCTTAACTGTGAAAAGGAGATAACAGTCATTAACCCCTAGAGTTGTGTGACGATTAAGATAATTAATACGTGTAAAATGATTCAGAGCCATTCTCGGTAAAGAGAAACTAGTTAGTAAAATTTTGGTGATGGTGTTTCATCAGCAACAGTGGTGGTAACAGTGGTAATAGTAACGTCCTTATCTGTAAATCTGCACGTAAAGTATTTGAATCATCTGTCAATGAGGAAAGAATAGCTGCATTCTGGGGTGGGTGGTTTTGTGGGGTTTTTTGGTGTTTTTTTGTTTCATTTTGTTTTGTTTTGTTAAAGATCTCAACTTCACTACTCCAACTTAAATTTCTTTCTTTGCCTTCTAAAAAATTCACAGTGGAAAAAATAGCTGTTATTCAAAGAAGATAAACTAAAAGATATACTGCGTATGTAGTCCCTTGTCTAAAAGACTTGCTCAATAAATACCACCTCTCATTCTTGTTATTTTACTATTGCTGTCCACCTACTTAGATATTCTCAACTCTAACCTTAGAACAACTTAGAGATCCATAAAGTTATGAACTGGCAGCTGCTTTCTTTTCCTCCACTAAAATACCTTGTCCTTTACCATGACCGATATAAATAACGGTTATTCAGTAATTAACTCACTGTACAAACAATATTTGCTTAATACTGGCAGTCCAGCTGGGCACCGTGCCTAGTCCTGGAACTAAAAACAAACCTCTATTCTTCACAAGTTTATAGTCAAATGAACCAGTGGTCTCTAGAACAGGGTCTGACATTGAGGACCATGGACAAGTGGACAAAATATTCACATTTCTGGGTTTATTTTTATCTCATCCTTTCTCATGTCTATTCTGTGCATATTTTATGTAGTACAAATGTATTTATGGAGTGGGAAATGTGTTTAGAAATAAAAATATTCATGTATTAGAAGAATTTTAAATATCTACTTATGTGAGCATGTGATGTAACTTGTTTATAAAGATGGACATGAAGCGAATGCAGGGGCCAGGTACTCTGAGCGGTACGCAGAAACTTGCTTGTAGACAACTCTGTACGTCATGCTTACGAGTTGAGAGTTCATTCTGTGGGCCATTGATAGTTTGTTGGAATTTAAATAATGGAGTGGCATGCTCAGATTTGAATTTTAGAAACAAAAATATAGATTTAACATTTATCTAGGGCTGACTGTGAGTCAGACACTGCTGTGTATTTCATATGCATAATGACATTAAATGTAATGTTCATGTTTTGTGAGACAGGCAGTATTTCAGGCTCTGTCTACAGATGAATAAAGAATAAAGAAGATAACTACCCTGGCCAAGTAAGGAACTAATAAATGAGTCCTTTTTTTTTCAGAGAGAGAAAGGGCACAAGTGAGTGAGGGGCAGAGACAGAGATCCCAGGAGAGGCAGAGGGAGAGAGAGAGAGAGATGGAGAGAGAGAGAAGCAGGGCTCATACGAAGTGGGGCACAAGCTCACCTGATGTGGGACTCGAACTCGTGAACCATGAGATCATGACCTGAGCCAAATGAGATGTTTAACGACTGCACCAAGTTCTAGGACTCAAATCTAGGTCTGATGTACTTACGAGGATACTCTGTTACAATAGCAGGATGGGGGACAAGTAAGACTGGAAACTTTAATATTCAGCTGGAAACACACCAAGAAGAGATGGTGAGTCTGTCAGTTGTGCTGAGCAAGGAAGTGGGCACCGAGATGAGGAGTTAAAGTCCACTCAGCCAACACCTGAGGAGCGCCTCCTGTGTGCCTATACCACTGCTCGTTCCAGCATGATTCTTGGGTATGTTGTCCATTACAACATTCAACATCTCCCTCAAACAAAAATTATGAGATTGATTTTCACAAAAATGTCTGCATTTCTTGATAAACAGTAAGATTCCTTTTATGAGACCATTGGGATTATGTAATTTAAGAAGTTTACCTTTAAGTCTCAGGTTTCAAAAAGCTAGGGGTGCAAATTCAAGATCAGCCTCATTACTTACTATAGCCTAACATTTCTGTTTGTACTATTCTTGTGTGTTCTAAAAATGTATTCTTTACAGCAATTAATCTTTTGTTAAAAGTCATATCAATTTGGGGGAAAGGAATATGCCACATGACATAAATGGCTACGGAATAAAAACTATAATTCAAAAACTGGCATCATGCTATTTATAAAAACGTGTGACTTTCCCTCTTTGAATTGAGATGCTTAATTATATTTTTTTAAAAAGAGAAGAAAAACAATTAAAAAAATTAAAATATTTTCTAATCACATGAAGTGCTCCAAATTTCAAACAAAATCCATCAACAAGACTCCTTAGCAAACATACCTTCTTCACATGCTGACCTCTCTTTTTTTTTTTTATTGGAAGATTAATAATGTATCTTAGCAACCACACCTGGATTCAAGGCACATGGGAAAGTCTTGGCAGTATTCAAGGTCAAAATGTTCTAAGCATAGACTGAATGCCAAGAAACTATATGCCACTTTACTTCTCAATGTATTAACAAATTTCTGTAGATGGAAAGAGAGAAACAAAATTAAAAACAGGGATGGGTGCCTGGGCAGCTCAGTCAGTTCAGCGTCCGACTTCGGCTCAGGTCATGATCTCGTGGTTTGTGGGTTCAAGCCCCGCATGTGGCTCTGTGCTGACAGCTCAGAGCCTAGAGTCGGTTTCAGATTCTGTGTCTCCCTCTGTCTCTCTCTGCCCCTCACCTGCTCATGCTCTGTGTCTCTCTCTCTAAAAAAAAAAAAATAAATAAATAAACATTAATTTAAAAAAAGGGGGGGGGGAAGGTAAGAAAATGAAGAAAGGAAAGAAAGAAGAAATGAAAAATGATGAGTGGATAGGTAAATAACTGTTCAATTAGGATGAAGTCGAGTGGTCTAGTTTAAGCAAATATAATGTATGTATCCATCAAATGCTAGTGAGTAGTTGGTTAACTTTTGGTCTTGTGATCATAAGTATGGGAAAAAAAAATATATATATATATATAATTATTGATTATTGATTATAAAATGAAGATGGTATTTCATAAGTCTTATTAATGTCTGCACACATGCTGGAGACAATACCGACATAGCATTTTGTGGAGGTACAGAGGATGTAGATTTACCTTGTCAGGTTAGCTCTTAAGGCTCTCAAATGCCTCACTAGCAAAGTTGTAAGAATGAAGTTAGAGCAGACTGATTGGAAAACACCGACGTATGATACTGTTACTCTCATTTCCACACACAGAGAAATTGGAGAACAACTGCGAGGGAAGACTTCTGAGTGTGGAATGAGACAGAGAATCCCTGTGGCACGATTTCCCCGTGGTTGGAGACTGTTCTGTGAAGCCCAGCAAAGATTAAAGCAGTAAGACATGCTAGTGAACATTGCAGAAATGGAGTGCATGTGTTTCATTTGCCTGATGAATCCAAAGGCAGGTTAAAATTAGCAATCCAAATTTAATTATTTTGACGTAGAGAAAAAATTTAAAATTAGAATATCTTGGAGCTCATTAAAATAATTATGTAATCGATTCATTTTTGACTCACAATTTTGATCATTATGTTCACATTCTGTGAGTCAAAAAATGAAATGCCTTAAAAATTTCTTACAATCAAAGTGTTTGAATAACTCTGAGAATGGATCTTAATGAAACATTAGATATTTAAGGTTGAATTACTGGCTCATATAAGACATGAATAAATGGTTTGAGTCTTGAAGGGGGAGTCACAGAACTTTATCCTCAGGCAGGAGCTCTTCAACATAAAAAGATTAATTTTTACTTTCTAGCATGATTGCAGGGGTTAAAATAGCAGGGCATAAGACTGAAAATAAACACTTCAAGGGAAAACACATACATGTAAATGTGCGCACGCGTGTGCACACACATGCACCCAGATTTAAGATTTTTCCTTTGGAGGAAACTCAAAGTAGTAGAATAATACATACATAATACATACATTTTTTTTCCTAATAGAAAGGGATCTTGGGGCGCCTGGGTGGCTCAGTCGGTTAAGCGTCTGACTCTGGCTCAGGTCATGATCTTATTCACAAGTTTGAGCCTTGTGTCGGGCTCTGTGCTGACAGCTCAGAGCCTGGAGCCTGCTTCGGATTCTGTATCTCCCTCTCTCTCTGCTCCTCCCCCACTCACACTGTCTGTCTCTCTCTCTCAAAAATAATAAACATTAAAAAAAAAAAGAAAGGTATCTTAAAACTCCTTATATTTAAATTCCTTATTTTTTTTAAGTTTATTTATTTTGAGACAGAGAGTGTGAGAAGGGGAAGGGCAGAGAAAGAAGGAGAAAGAGAATCACAAGGATGTTCTTTGCTGTCAGCGTAGAGCCCAACATGGGGCTCGATCTCACCACCAACCGTAAGATCCTGACCTGAGCTGAAATCAAGAGTCTGGTGCTTAACCCACTGAACCACCCAGGGGCCCCTACATTCCTTATTTTGTAATAAAGACTAAAATGTAGAAAATGAACTGGAACAAAAACCCTTCTATCCTGATTCCAAGTCAAATACTATCGTTTTTGCCTCTTGTGCCATTCAAAGTAGATACAAATATACCAATCATATAAGACAATAAATTAACATAAAGATTTAAGAAATTAAAGAGGGGAGAGTGATCTGAGGTGATCAGACAAGTTCTATAGAGGAGAAGGGACTTGTGCCAGATCACGGACAATGGAGATATCAGGCAAGAACAGCAAGAACTATAGGGAACAGCAAGCAGAGAGACCAGCTCAGAGAGAAGAATATTTCTACTCTATGTCACAGAGGGTAGTAGAGGGCACGTCTCTGTTTATTTCTCCCTAACGATACTGCAGCAAAGATTTTAGTATCCCTCTCAGCCAGGTATTCCCATTACCTTCTTATATTTTTAAAGCAAGAATGAACATTTTCATGACACTTTCGTATATTTTATGTCTTTTGACTAACACAATTGCCCTATGAGATACTATTAACATTTCATCTATGAGAAAATGGAGGCTCACACATTTGAGCTGATTTATCCATAGTCATATAGCTATTTACACACAAAGAATGGTTTGAATGCAGGTCTTATGACTCCAAGCCTTGAACTTTTCTACCATATCACAGCTAGGATTTATCCAGCCTGATACTAAAACAGCTCTTGGCCCAACAGAAAACACTGGAAGAAGATGCAGGGGCAATTTGGAAAGATTGCTACCCCTTTCTGTCAAGAAGATAATTGTAACTTTAATCTGGATTTAACTTTAAGGAATTCTAGTTCAACTGTCTCATAAATTTGTTTCCCTCATGGCTACTTATGTGTCCTCAGGCTTTTTGGTTGGCAGAAAGCTCAGAGATTAATGTTCCTGGGATATCTCCAATGTCCCGCATGCATTATATGGCTCTTACTTGTACCATCTAATGCTATCTAGTCAAGGGTAAGGGAAGGATATGGTAGGATTTCACTAAGTTAAAACTAAGTACAGTTCATTGATAATGGTATTATAACTTCATGCTAGCAAAAGCCACAATATAATGTTTTTATTTTTCAGTGGAAACCAAGTCACCTGAATGTCTGCACTTTACTTCTTTGTCTGGGCCCGAGTTCACAAGAGATTTTGCAAGACTAAGATAAAATCATGTCATGTCATTAAAATCACAATAACAACAAATACAAACAAACAATTAAAATATAGTCAAGTAGATGACGTTTTATGGTGGGACAGAAAAAATAGTTTCCCTCGGGGCGCCTGGGTGTCTCAGTCGATTAAGCGTCTGACTTCAGCTCAGGTCATGATCTCATGGTCCGTGAGTTCAAGCCCTGCATCGGGCTCTGTGCTGTTAGTTCAGAGCTTGGAGCTTGTTTCAGATTCTGTCTCCCTCTCTCTCTGCCCCTCCCCCACTAACTCTCTGTCTCTATCAAAAAATGAGTCAACAGTTAAAAAAAAAAAAAAAGTTTCCCTCTATCCTTCTAGGTCCTTGGCTGAGACATACCTGTAATAAAAGACAAGTTCAGGCCATTGACTTCTGCACCACTAAGAGTTTCTATAGAGATTTATTCATCCTCCTCATCCTCATAGAGGAACACATCTTTCCAGGTAGAGATTTCTCTTAGAAATATAAATGCCTCTCACCAAAAGGTAACTTCTACTTGTTTTCCAGAGCTTCCCCCATGTCTGCTCTTTCTTAAAGTTAACCAGCTCAAGGAAATCCTTATGACAAAGAGACATATATATTTTGTTCCCCTTCACTATACAAATTTATGAATATATTAACCAAATTGACTGCCAGGGTTGGTGGATTTTGCATTACACAAATTTAACTACTCCCCTAATTTGAGTGGTATGGCAGATTGTCGTGCTAAACAGGCCCCCCTTCAGATAAGGACTCACTTCCCAGATCTGAGGGGAACAGTTTGCATTGATAGCCTCTGGCTATTAGCTTTTGGGAGTTGGCCTTAGGTTTCAAGCTAAGGTCACCATTTTGGGGATGGCCCCAGTGACCAAGAGAGGTGATGGCGGTCAAGGGCATGTTGTTTTGGAGGCATCCCCTAGGTAATAACTGAACAAGAGCCTCCACATTGTCTCCCAGGGCAGGGCTCTTCTATCAGGCAGTGTTGACCCAAAGCTCCCTGTGGGCTAGTAGAGTTTTGGCAGATCTGCAGTGCTATCTGACAGGTCCCCTGCCCTATCCTGATATCTCCCATTTCCTTTCATAGGTGTTATTCTCCAGCGTTAGGTCCCCAAAAATCCACCTAGTAAATCCTTAAGATCTAATTGGCTTTATTTAACGATCCATGAATCGGGCACCATCCCATCTAGCAAGTACAAAGTGGCTCTAAAGGGCTACAGAAAGAGAAAGGTTTTTAAAGTCAGAATTAGGAAATCATAGACAAACAAATAGGAAATCATAGACAAACAAACAGACAGACAAAAGGATTGTTTCAGGTGAGGCACCTCCCTCTGGGGGCAAAAGGGTCTATTAGAAATTTCCAGACTGACTAGAAAGTTCCAGACTGATTGGTTAAGACTGCATTTCTGCAGAAGGTTAAAACTGCAATTATGTTAGGTATAAAATCTTGATGGGCTTAGCTCAACTGACTCTATTTTGGACCGGTTGTTTCTTTTTTAAAATGTCACAAACTCAATGAAATCTCTGACATCTTTGGGCATACTGACTCAAGTTCCTCTGTTACACATAATCTTCATTCCATATTATACTATGCATCACAGTGTAATTGTAATTATTTGGTGTGGTTGCTGTCTCTACATCTGCCCAATGAAACGGTGTTTTATTTTTTCCACTTATATCTCTGTTAGATAATACACATTTAGAAAGAGACCGTATTCTTCAGGGAAGATGTGTCATTTTAGAACACTAGTTCGCAAGAGACTAGTGGATTAAGGATGGAGACAATGTCTTAGAATTGTGATCAGTCTCAGTTGGATTATCCACCCTTATTTTATCCTTATAAAGAGATGCTAAAAACTGAAATGTATCCTCAAATCCTAGTACAGAAATTCACACAAATATGCCATAGTCAGTGATATTTAGTACCTCTGTGGAGTGTTTAAATTGCAAACCTTTCCTGGACTCTACATTTCAACATCCTTTTCCTATAAAAAGGATAAGCATGCAAAAAGGGGAAATCCTACAACACAATAGAATTCTGAGAAATTATGCAAAAGAAAAGTACCACATTTTATAGAAAATTCCTAGTAAATTTACAAGTAATATATGGAAAACTAACCAATAAATCAGTTACTTTTTGTTGTAATTCAGTTTCTGAAAACTTCTAATAAGATTGATAGCTTCCTTTGATAATTATGTTGAGCTATTGTGACGTATAGTGTATATGGAAATAACTTTTGAAGTACATTTATTATATAATCCTAAATCTCTAGATGTAAATAATAATAAAAAAAGTGTACTCATTTTTGGAGGGGGGCACTTTGTTCTTTAAATCACACTTTAATTGAAGTAGCTACTAACACACCTTCATTAGGTGTATGCCATGAAAATTGAAAGTTATGAAGTTCAAATATAATTTTGGAGAATAAAAGTGATGTCATTTACTGGATGGCAATAAAATAAAACAAAAATATGTGTATTCAAAACTTTATGTGTTTAGGAAGAAGAAGATAATTATAAATATGCACAAAATCATTAACAATTTTTCCTCTGAGCTATTTCTCCATTGCTTTGTCTTGACATTTCACCAATACAGCACTATAGTAGTGGGAGAAGGAAGGCAAGGACGGTGAACCACATTCTTCCATCAGGAGTCAAGAATAAGCTGGTAGCTAGTCAAGATGCTACCTATTCATGGCATATATCCATTTTCGGAGTCCAGTAGATAAAACAAGATCAAATGAACATAAATACAGGCTTGCTCAGTAGACTAACATTACATAGCAAAGCTGAGTGGGGTCAGAATTCACAGTCAGGACTGAGGCAAATAAAGGAAGGAAGCACAGGTTTCCAGTGTAGTCAAATGGACACATGATCGAGGACACAGAGTAGAAACCTAAGTTTGAGGAACAGGTTAGAGATGGGCTGAAGTTGAAGACAGAATCCTTACAAAGAGCAAATGAAACCCTGGAGCATGAAGACTATACTGCTATGATTTCTGTTGACCCATACATTTCCATCCCTAGTTTTTAAATTCATGGACCATAGCTTCAAAGCAATGCCTAATACGTAAAGCGGATTGTATTATTTGCTGCATTCATCAAAATGTCCGCATTCCTTTTATGATAAGGAATGTTATTATTATCCTTTTACATATAATTTTATAATAAGAGTAATCAGCAAAAATTAACATGTTTTTTGAATTTCTTTGAAAATAAAAAATGATATACATCAGGACATACCCACTGACCTGATTCAATTATGGCTGAATGAGTACAATATGGAAGATCTAATTCAAAGTTAGGGTCGTAGCCATTCTAGAACTATGTTGCCTTTGTCGTATCAGAACACAACTTCATCCAAATTCCCTAAGACTGTAATATTTTAATTTTGATAAGAACTGTATCCAGACATTTTTAAGAAGGCTTCCTTTTAAGAGTGTATTCTTTAACCTATTGCGATGTAGCTTTTGATTAAAAAAATACATGGGTGTTATGAGAGAAAACAGCACTGCTAAATTTATCATCAGACTCCTGTTCAAAATTTGTAAAAAGAAATCAATAGGGTTATTTGTATTGCCTCTCTCTTTCTGAAGCACTTTTGTTGGTTGATAAAACTCCTGAGTAGGTGAGTTTGAGCCAGGGGGGCTTGAGGAGAATCCTTACTCTGTCATTCTTTTCTTTACGACTTTGGACCAATTGCTTTCTCTTTCTGTATATATATTTTTTGTTTTGTTTCCATTTGTAAACCAAGATGACACATTCCATCTTTCTCCTTCATTGGGATTTGGGAGTATTAAAGCATTGACTGATTAAGGCATCTAAGAACTGATTTTTATTTTTCACCCTCGACAGGTAACTTATGAAAGCAATGCACCATATATTAGAGTTAGGATGACTGATTTATATTGTATTATATGGATGTGTATCCATAGTATCACAAGTCACCAAAAGTGGCGATATGTGGTTTATAATACTTAATTTTGTATAAAAAATGTATAAATGTGTTTTGCTTCACCTCTCCATTTGTTTTTAATTATAAATTAACATACTTTTCTTTAAATTATTAATATTAACAAGTACATACAATTCAATTCAAGATTATAAATTCCTCAAGTATTACTTCAGTGAAAAGAAAAGAAAAGAAAAGAAAAGAAAAGAAAAAGAAAGAGAAAAAGAAAAAGAAAAGACCAATCTAATACAAATCTTCTAAGGTTAGTGATATTTAGCTATGAGAGTTACTCAAATTTCTATTGGTTTTTTTCCTAAAATGTTTTTAAATTCCCTTCTGTAGACCATGTTGTGCGTTTTTTATTGAAAGATAGAACTTTGATACATTGTACACCTTAAACTTATAGTGTTATGTGTAAATTACATCTCAATAAAACTGGAAAAAATGAATAAAACTACCAGATACAATCATTCATTCACCAAGAAAATAGTCAAAGATACTACCCAGTGTTATTTCCAGGAAAGCGTAACTGATATATAGAAAGAGGTAGAGATGACAGAGATACATGATAGAGATAGATAGATAGATGATAGAGATAGAGATAGAGATGATAGAGATAGAGATGGAGATAGAGATGGAGATAGGGATGAGATATGAATGATAGAGACAAAGTGATAGAGATAGATAGATAGATAGATAGATAGATAGAGATAGAGATGATAGAGATAGAGATAGAGATGCAGATGGAGATAGAGATGATAGAGATAGAGATGGAGATGAAGATGGAGATAGGAATGATAGAGATAACATGATAGAGATAGATAGAGAGATAGATGATTGATAGATAAATAGATAGATAGAGATGATAGAGATAGATATAAAGATGGAGATAGGGATGGAGATAGGAATAACAGAGATAAAATGATAGAGATAGATAGAGATGGAGATAGAGATGATAGAGATGGAGACAGAGATGGAGATAGGAATGATAGAGATAGAGAGAGATAAAGAGAGAGATAGAGATAGAGATGGAGATGGAGATAGGAATGATACAGATGGAGATAGAGATGGAGATAGGAATGATAGAGATAACACGATAGAGATAGATAGATAGATAGATAGAGATGGAGATGGAGATGATAGAGATAGATATAAAGATGGAGATAGGGATGGAGATAGAAATAACAGAGATAAAATGATAGAGATAAATAGAAATGTAGATAAAGATAGAGATGATAGAGATGGAGATAGGAATGATAGAGATGGAGATAGAGATAGAGATAGAAATTATAGAGATGGGGATAGAGATGGAGATAGAGATGGAGATGGAGATGCAGATGGAGATAGGAATGATAGAGATGGAGACAGAGAATTACCATCAGACTCCACAGCTTTAAAGGTTCAGTCCCATTAGAATGCCCTCACTTCATAGGCCAGTAGCAAGTCCCCACACTTCTGTCCTGCTTGGCTACAAAGTCGGGACATCACCACCATGTTCAGTAGTTTGCTATAATGACTCATAAAGCTCAGGCAAATGCTATATTTATGCTTATAGTTCACCACAATAGATATAAATGCACAGCCAGATTAAAGGTACAAGGGAAGGAGCATCTGGGTGGCTCAGTTGGTTGAGTATGTGACTCTTCATATCACCACAGGTCACAATCTCTCAGTTGTGAGATCCAAGCCCCCCCTCAGGCTCCCCACTGCGCATGGAGCCTGCTTGGGATTCTCTCTTCTTCTTGCTCTGCCCTTCCCCTGCTCTCTCTCTTCTCTTTCTCTGTCTCTCTCTCTCTCTCAAAATAAATAAATATTAAAAAAAGAGGTACATAGGAAGACATCCAGAGGGCCTCAAGTACGGAAGTATCTGTCCCTATGGAGTTGGAGGTGCCTACCTCCAGGAATATGGATATATTTTCCAATTCAGAAGCACCCTAAACCGTGTAATTTGAGGGGTTTTTATTGCAGGTTTCATTACATAGGTATGGTTTTAGCCATTACATAGGCATGATTCACTTAGATATCTAGCTACTCTCCCTTCCTAGGAATTATGGTGTGGGGCTAGAAGTACTAAACTTCTAATCAAGTCTTGGTTTTTCTTGGGGCCAGCCCTCATCGTGAAGCTGTATGAGGGACCACCAAGGGTAATCTCATTAGAACAAAAGATATTCCTATCACCTTTATCACTCAGGAAATTCAGAGGTTTAAAAGCTTCAAGGGTTCCAGGAACCAGGGATAAAAATCAAATATCTTTCTTATACACCACAGATGACAAGGAAATTTATGCTGTGGAGGTAGAAAGAAAGTGGGTGATGGGGCACCTGGCTGGCTCAGTTTATCGAGTATGCAACTCTTGATCTTGGGGTTGTAAGTTCAAACCCCACATTAGGTGTAAAGATTACTTAAAAATAAAATGAAAGAAAGAAGAAAGAAAGAAAGAAAGAAAGAAAGAAAGAAAGAAAGAAAAGAAAGGAGGAAGGAAGAAAAGAAAGAAAGGGGATGTTTGGCATCCACAAGGATTCAAGTTCTAATCCCACTCCTTACTAGCTATTTGATCATGGGCAGAAATTTTAACTATTTAGTACTCAGTTTCCTCATTCATTACAAAGAGAATAAGCAGAGTTAAATAATGTATGGTATGTGAAACATAGAGCACAGAGGTGGTACATGGCTAACACTCACTAAGAGTTATTACTTGAATCAGAGGTCTGCAAACTTCTGCTTTACATGAACAGAGATTTTATGCTTTATAGCTCAGCAAGTTTCTACAGCAACTGTTGAACACTGCCATTGCAGAGAGAAAGCACTCATAGATAAAATATAAACAAACATGCCTGTGTTCCAATAAAACTTTATTTATAAAAATAAACAACAGCCCACATTTGGCTTGTAGGCATTAAATTGCCCAGAACCCTGATTTACATGATGCAAATTCAGAATTATAATAATTTGATATTGTGTATCAACTCTAAATTTACAAATTGACCACATAGAATGAACTTTACTAAAAGAATTGTGCATTTTTTCATGAACTGTGGTGCTGATATTTTGGGTGGCATTTTGCTTCTTCCAAAGACATGTTAAAAACCACAAAATTTCTAGAAAAAAAAGCATAGGCAGTAATTTCTCTGACATTGGCTGTAGCAAGGGAAACAAAAGTGAAAATAAACCACTAGGACTACATGGGGCGCCTGGGTGGCTCAGTTGGTTTAGCGTCTGACTTCAGCTCAGGTCAGGATCTCACAGTTTGTGAATTTGAGCCCCGCATGGGGCTCTGTGCTGACAGCTCAGAGCCTGGAGCCTGTTTCAGATTCTGTGTCTCCCTCTCTCTGCCCCTTCCCGCTCATGCTCTGTCTCTCTCTGTCTCTCAAAAATGAATAAACGTTAAAAAAAATTGTAAAAAGCTACTAGGACTACATCAAAATAAAACATTTCTGCACAGTGAAGGAAACAATGAATAAAGCTAAAGGCAACCTGCAGAATAAAAGAAGATATTTGCAAAAGATATATCTAATAAAGGGTTAGTGTCCAATATATATGTAAAGAACTTATAAAACAACATCCAAAAAAACAAATAATCCAATTAAAAAGTGTCAGAAGACATGAACAGACATTTCTTCAAAGACATCCAGATGGCCAACAGGCACATGAAAAAGTGCTCATTATCACTCATCATCAGGGAAATTCAAATCAAAACTACATTCAGATATCACCTCACACCTGTCAGAATGGCTAAAAGCAAAAACACAAAAACAACAGGTATTGGCGAGGATGTGGAGAAAAGGAAACCCTCTTGCACTGCTGGTGGGAAAGCAAAGTGGTGCAGTCCATCAGGGAAAACAGTATGGAGTCCTCAGAAAGTTAGAAATAGAATTACTCTATGATCTAGTAATTGTACTACTGGGTATTTACCCAAAGAATACAAACATACTAATTCAAAGGGATACATGCACTACAATGTTTATAGCAGCATTGTCTACAATAGCCCAGGCATGGAAGCAGCCCAAGTGTCTAGCAATTGATGAATGTATAAAGAAGTTGTGGTATACATAGATACAATGGAATGTTATTCAGGCAAAAAAAAAAAAAAAAAAAAAAGAATGAAATCTTGCCATTTGCAACAGCATGGATGGAGCTAGTGAATCTAATGCTAAGTGAAATAAGTCAGAGAAAGACAAATACCATATGATTTCAGTCATATGTGGAATTTAAGAAACAGAAAAAATGAACAAAGGGGGAAAAGAGAGAGAGAGAGAGAGAGAGAGAGGCAAACCAAGAAGAAACTTAACTATAGAGAACAATCTGATGGTTACCACAGGGGAGGTGTGCGGGAGAATGAGTAAAATAGGTTATGAGGATTAAGGAGTGCACTTGTGATGAGTGCTGGGTGATTAAAATAAAAACTTAAACATATATATATGTATATATGTTTAAGTTCTAACCTGCAGTACCTAAGAATGTAACTTTATGTGGAAATGAATTGCTTACAGAGATAATCAAGTTAAATAAAGTTATTAGGATGGGATCTAATCTAATACAGCCAGTGTGCTTATAAGAAGGGGAAATCTGGATGTAAGATAATCACAGAGGGAAGTTGACTTGGAACAGATCTTTCCCTACTGCCCCCAGAGAGAGCATGGCCTTGCCAATAAATACCTTGAGTTTAGACTTCTGGGTTTGCAGAACTCTGGGACCATGCTTTTCTGTTATCTTAAGCCACTAGTTTGCTGCACTCTAGGAAATCAACACAGATTTTGGTGCTGGGAAGTGGGGTGCTGCTGTAACAAATATCTTACAGATATGCACATGTCTTTGGAAATTGTTAATGGCAAAAACTGGAAGAGTTTTGAGATGCATGAAGAAAAAAATATATACTGCCTTGAAGACACTGCCGTTAGAAGGAAGGACACTGAAGGAGGCAGCAGTGAAAAATCACTGATTTGCAGTTTAGAGGCAGGATGATGGTAATTGAGAGGACATTCCAATGTGTAATCTCCAAGCCTTCATTTATTTTAAGAATGCCTAAAATACCCCTTTGCTGGGTATTATTTTTATGAGGCAGAATATCTGCTGAAGCAACTCCCTCGCAGAAGCAACTTAATCTGATACATCGTGTCAAAGTCTTGGACCCCACGTAGAGCACATTTTCCACCTCCTAGGAAGAAGTGTCTTCTCACCAGAAGTGTCCCTTCTGATTCATCGTATAAGATTTTATTCAGTTTGTCAAAGAAACTAATGGAGGCAAATGTCAAAAATTCAGAGCTCCTTAGACAAAAACTGACAACTATTACAAAAAGAGGCAACACCATCCTAGTTAATCAGGTATGTCTACTTTCTTTGTTCAACAATTACTGAGTGTCTATTACGAACTACGCCTGCATTAAGCGAAGTATGCCAGCCTGCCATGATTTATGTGTGGTAAATGTCAAACTAGTAATACCAGACAGCTACAGTAGTAGCAACTAGTGGAATCAAGAGAAACAGACTCATAAATACAGAGAACACACTGTTGGTTGACAGAGGAGGCGGGGAGGAGTAGGGGGGGATGTCAGGGATGTGGGGAGGTGAGGGGGGTGGGGGTGAAATAGGTGAAGGAGATAAAGAGGTACAAACTTGCAGTTATAAAGTAACTAAGTCTCGGAGATAAAAAGTACAGCATGGAGCGAGGGGGGCGGTGCCTGGGTGGCTCAGTCGGTTAAGCGTCTGACTTTGGCTCAGGATATAATCTCAGGGTTCGTGGGTACAAGCCCCGCATCGGGCTCTGTGCTGACAGCTCAGAGCCTGGAGCTTGCTTGGGATTCTGTGTCTCCCTCTCTCTGCCCCTTCCCTGCTCATGCTCTGTCTCTATAAATAAATAAATTAATTAATTAATTAATTAACAAACATTAAAAAACTTAAAAAAAAGTACAGCATAGGGAATATAGCCAATAATATTGTAATACCATTGTCTAATGACAGGTGGTAATTATACTTATCTTGGTGAACATTTCATAATGTATAACATTGTCAAATCACTATCTTGTACACCTGAAGCTAGTATAATATTATATGTTGACTATTAAAAAGAAGCATTATTAGAGTCCATGACATTGAACTTGAGACTTAAAATACGCAAGAAAAAAAAACCTAAGAAGAGTTAGCCAGAGTATCTCCCAAGTTATATCTCACAAGGGTTTTTCAAGAAATAATCCTGGAATAGGTAACAAATCCATCAGGGGAAGCCAGTGTGGTGGTTTCAGGGATATTTGAGCAGAAGGGGGCTCTTAAAATATCCTGTTAATAATATGGACTCTTGTGGCTACCAACTGTGGGTCATGTTATAAAATAAAAACAAACTTAAGAGCAGAATAGCAAGAAAAAGATTAGTAAAGAAAGCATAGATGGTTAATTAAGTAGATTAAAATTTTTAAAAGTTGAGAAAAGAAATGAAGTGCTAAGAAAATAGAATATTCTAAATGAGGATTTTAATAATTAAAGAATTAACACAAAAGGAGCTAAATTCAAGGTTTTTTTTGAAGAATTAGAATACAACATCAAATGAGTCAAACAGAAGGAACAGTAAAGAGGGGGAAAAGCAGGTATAGAATTAGCAAACATTTTTAAAAATTTATTTATTTGGAGAAAGAGAGTGTGTGCAAGTGGGAGAGGGGCAGAAAGAGAGAGAGAATCCCAGGCAGGCTCCCCACTGTCAGCACAGAGCCCTATGTGGGGCTCGAACTCATGAACCCTGAGATCATGACCTCAGCTGAAGCCAGATGCTTAACCAATCAAGCCACCCAGGCACCCCTAGAATTAGCAAACATTTTTTTAAAGAGGTTCAGAATAAAATACTTCTACAAGGTATAAAAGAGAAAAAAAAATTTTTAAGTCAAATGCTGACAATAGAGTATAAGATGAAGTTTGAAGACAAGAGATACTGCAGGAATCAAAGAATGGCAACATTCCAGAGGAGAAAGAAAACCCACCACTCTGGCAGGCCAATTACATTCTGCTAATAAACGGTTGATTAAACAGATGTCTGGATCTTCAGATGTATCCCCTAAATTTGTTTTCTTTTCTGGTTGGCAAGGGCCGAACGGCAAAGCCTTTTTTTCTCCCGCCTTAGGTGTGCAACAATAGGACAGTCTGTGGTTTGAGCCTAACGTTTAAGACCTGCCAGTGAGGTTAAAGCCCCCGGAAGGAAGGATGGCGGGAGCATCCGCAGCAAAGCCTAGGAAACCTGGAGGTCTCTGGCCTAGGACATGCTCTGCTGCCGAATTTATTATACAAGGAGGAAATAAATTTAAATTCAAAGTATTGTTTTATTTGTTCCAATAAGCAACATGCCTTTTCCTGAAGGAGCCATATCTCTTTTCTAATGACAATTGGCATTTATTAATATATCATTATGATTAATTTCACAGTCTTACTCTTACTTCGGCTTCTTGCTGGGATATAAAAATCTCATATTCTTACACGAACTGCTGCTTGGACTGGACAGGATAACAAATACAGGTTTCACTTTTCCCCATGTTTCAATCTTCATAAAATTCAAATTCTCTATATTCGAGAAGATGCTTCTTAAAATCCATCACTATTTGGTAGTCTCTACTGATTTGGAATGATCAAGTAAATATCCAGCCTGTTCCTGTTTGAATTACAATTGGAAAGTGTAATGAGGCTACTAAGCGTCACCTGTGCGTGGAAATTGGGAATGAATGGCTGGCAGAGGAGTGTTACAAGTACCCTGTATGTGCAGGATCATAGTGCAAAGCTATGATTAAGAGAGGCAGAGGCAGCCCAGACTCTCAAAGGCATATGTCTGGGGTAGAAGAATAATCCTTCTGGGCAGTGTTTCAAGTTATAGCCTGCAGAATGCTTGAGTCATCTCTGGGCTCAGGTAAGAAAAAAAAATGAATTTTTTTCAAAAAGCAGATTTTAACAACCTAATTTTCCTGATTTCCTACTTTGGCAAAAAGTTCTACATCAGGCATTGAAGAGGTAATTAAAGTCAAGATGTTCAGGAAATTAACTTTGATAGCATTAGAAGGGAAAATATAATGCTCCAGAGTATGTTGTGTTTAGTATATCATGCTTAATACGATTTTGAGGGGAAAAATTGAAAAATGGAGTGTAACAGAGAGAGCATACTGTTCTGTATCACCTTGGCATTGTTAACGCACTTACCTGAAATGGTAAAGCACCCTTACCTGTATATTAATAGTACATCATTCAACTACAGGCATTCTCCAGATTGGCCCTATGTCTTAACTGAGTCATGAAGGACATATGCATTTATAATGAAATATAAAGGTTTTTTTTTTTTTACCTAAAAGAAAGATCTGGATTAATTTCACTTTTTCAATGGTTGTAAATAAACAAATAGCATAAGGTTTACCATCTTAGCCATTTTCAAGTGCATAGCTCAGTAGTGTTAAATATATTCACATTATTGAGGAACACATCTCTAGAAGTTTTTCATCTTGCAAATGTGAAAGATGAAAGACAGTGCAGAAACTTGGACTCTTACAGGCCGATGACAAAATGGCAAATGGCCTATGAAAAAAATGAGTATAAATCCATTTATACTCTTCAAAGAGGTAAATGTCTTCAAAGAACTAAAGTTTAAAATGTATTTCTAGCGGTGCCTGGGTGGCTCAGTTGGTTAAGCGTCTGACTTCAGCTCGGGTTGTGATCCCATGGTTTATAAATTTGAGGCCCTCATTAGACTCTCTGCTGTCAGCACAGAGCCAGCTTCAGATCCTCTGCCCTCCTCTCTCTCTGCTCCTCCCCTACTCGTGCTGTCTCTCCCTCTCAAAAATAAATCAACATTAAAATAAAATAAAATAAAATAAAATAAAATAAAATAAAATAAAATTCTATCCTGAGGTTAAAACCTTTCTAATTTTCTATCCTGAGCTTGAAAACTTCCTAATTTTTAAATATTAATCTATAATAAATAGTTATTATATAGTTGTGTGTGTGTATATATATATATGTATGTATATGTATATGTATATGTATATGTATATGTATATGTATATGTATACATAATAGCATTTACCACTGAGCTAGAAACAGCTTGTTCATATAAATCCTGGAAGTGCTTAAATGCATGGGATTCAAATGTGGTCCCCACACGATATCAAGCTTTGACAATTGTGGCCATATGGTGTTCATGTCCCCCTTTTCCTGAGAACATCCTGATCTTTTAACAAATGTCTCCTTCGTTGTGTATTTACCTCCTTTGGAAATATGGTAAATCTAAACAACTGTTTCCAACTCCAAGAGCATTTGGCAGGAGGTCTATTCTCTTCCCATCCAAGTACAGCTATGGGGCAGATGCGTACCAACTGGAAACTTCTCTTTTTTAGAATGACCCTGACTAGATGCTAGCTGCCAGGTTTCTACTTTTTGGCTCCTGGAAACATTGCATCCACTCCCTGAGCCTAGTTATCATCCTTCCAGTAAATAACCTTTTATTTAGTTTATCAAGAGTTTTCTTTTTTGCTTTTTTAACGTTTATTTGATTTTTGAGAGAGAGAGCATGAGTGAGGAAGGGGCAGAGAGAGAGAGAGGGGGGAAAGAAGATCCAAAGCGGGCTCTGCACTGACAGCAGCCAGCCTGATGCAGGGCTCAAACTCACAAACCCTGAGATCATGACCTGAGCTGAAGTCTCGGACACTCAACTGACTGAGGCACCCAGATGCCCCAAGAGTTTTCTTATTTATTTGTTTGTTTAATGTTTATTTATTTCTTTTTTAATGTTTATTTATTTTTTTAATGTTTATTTATTTCTGAGATAGAGCATGAGTGGGGGAGGGGCAGAGAGAGAGGGAGACACAGAATCAGAAGCAGGCTGTAGGCTCTGAGCTGTCAGCACAGAGCCTGATGTGGGGCTCAAACTCACAAACCATGAGATCATGACCTGAGCCAAAGTCGGTCACTCAACCAATTGAGCCACCCAGGCGCCCCAATGTTTATTTATTTTTGAGAGAGAGAGAGAGCATGAGCAGGGGAGGGGCAGAGAGAGCAGGGCTCTCCGAGCCGTCAGCACAAACCCTACGCAGTGCTGGAACCCACGAACCGTGAGATCATGACCTGAGCCGAAGTTGGACAGTTAACCGACTGAGCCACCCAGGCGCCCGAGTTTTCTTATTTTTAATTGCTAGCATACCGGAAACTAGCTGATAGATTTACCAAACAGCTATATAACCTTGAGGAAATTACATCCTTTCTAAGGATGATAATAATATCTGCCTTAGAAGGTTGTTGAGAAAATTAAAGGAGGTAAACTGCTTAGCACATAGCTAGCCATTTTGCTATCCTTATTGTTGTTGCTGCTATATGGAGTGCATAACCACAAGCCACAAAAGACACCACAAAAACATGGGTGCCTTTCCTGTGGCTCTCGGGCATTCATATGAAAGCCAACAGACTGAAGGGATATAACATAGGGGATTTCTGTCATATATCCAACAGCCACGTTTAAAATCAATTTTCAAGCATAAAACCTGACCTCGGTTTAGAAATAAATGGAATTATTTTCAGTACTTGCTTCTAAGCCTTCCTTCCCAATGCCAGCTCTCACTCACCGATTATCTTTAGTGGTTTTGCTTATTTCGGAATCCCCATAAAATTCATTCAAATAAAATTCTCCAGGGCATCAAAATTGTTGTAGTGGACTGGACTTCCCTGACAATGAGTTATCAGTCACAAAGTACTTTCTCCAGCTGCATAGATATCAGGGGAAGAACATCTTATTTATTCTCCCCAGTTGAGCAACTAGCCCAGGCAGGGGCCAGAGAAAGCAGAGTAAGTGATAAGTGGCTGGATATATGATACGATTATTAATAACCTGATTGATCAACCTTTTCTGACAATCTCTTGTCCCTAAGTAGTAAATTCCCCAGTGAAAGCAAAAAATGTGAACTCAATCTAAAAAAACAACAAAATGTTACTTCACCCACTCTACACATTTTTGCCCTTTGATCTCATGGTCCCTTTCATGTGCCGTTTGATTCCAGTGGACAATTCAAATACATGTGGATGGATTTTTTTTTTCCCCATAGAAGTAATTAGGTTGTTTGAGATAGTACAAGCTGAGGAGTACATACTGATTAAAGGCTTCTGCTTCCAGTTATAGAGAGCCGACCTTAAATCTGCTCTCCTCCCTATGGTGCAAACTGTACATAATTGGGAATATTTTGTACCAGAACCAGAGAAGGCATTTGTACGCAGGGTTTTCGCTACACAGAGCTCATGGAACCAGGCCCACTTTCAAGGTTTATCTGCAAGGAGAAGAAGTCACTCGGGCACTCACAATGCTTAACCATTGCACTAGTAGCTGGGGTACGACTGCACGAGAAAGTGGTCTTTTGCCTGGCAATCTTAACACAATAGCTGTAAATTCAGACAGACGTAGTTTTGGATGGCTATTTTACCTTCTGAAATGTCCTCAGACAGGACATCTTTTTATTATTCATAGAGATCAATAGCTTATATTCACAATCTGTTTGGTCGTTGTGATTCAGAATCAAACCTTGTTCGCTGCATGTTTCCTTGAAAACTGACAAGTTTGGGGAAGAGAGGAAGAGAAGGTAATTATTAAAAAGGCACAAAAGGGGTGACTGGGTGGCTCAGGCAGTTAAGTGTCCCACTCTTGATATTGACTAAGGTTATGATCTCACAGAGGGGTGAGATCGAGCCCCATGTCAGGCTCTGCACTGACAACATGGAGCCTTCTTGGGATTCTCTTTCTCCCTCTCTCTCTCTGCTCCCCCACCCCCGACCTCTCTCTCTCAAAATAAATAAATAAACATTTAATTTTTTTAATGTTTATTTATTTTAGAGACAGAGAGACAGAGCGTGAGCAGGGGAGGGGCAGAGAGAGCCGGAGACAGAATCCGAAGCAGGCTCCGGGCTCTGAGCTGTCAGCACAGAGCCTGATGTGGGGCTCAAACCCACAAACCATGAGATAATGACCTGAGCTGAAGTCGGACACTCAACCGACTGAGCCACACAGGTTCCCCAATAAACAAACATTTAAAAGAAGGAAGAAAAAACCCTGTAGTTCCCTGTCATATTTTCATCACTATCCTTGGCTTCGTGTCTGTATGGATTTCACTTAAGAACATGGGGTAAAACGGGCCTGGCTGTTTTTGCAGCTATTGACTTTAACTGGCATAGCCTTTTCATCAAGTCCAAAGGGAATGCATCACTTTGGAGGTATCAGCTTGAGTTGGAAGGTTTACAAATAGCCTTCATCTTTCTGCATAAAGATTCAGGCAGTGCTATTTTCTGCAACATACCAAACAGTACAGTTGCCACTTATCTATTGAGGTGCTCCCAACAAATCAAACTAGATAAGTAAATGCTCAGGAAAATGCTCAGTATTATCACAGGAAAAATACTAACAGTGGCCTGTGAAATGCAGACACAAGGCAAAACACGTTAAATGTAGAAATGCACATAGTATGGTAACTGACACACAGTTCCATAAATGTTAGCTAAAATCATAATAACACATATTATTAGTTAATTTTTATTCTCTTAAAGTAGATCTGACTAATCATCTCTTACAGTTCCAATTACCTCCTCTATGATGATAAATCTCAAATGCATCACGAACCCAAATCTCTGAACTGATTTCCAGGTGTAAACAATTGATCGATTGAATCCAATATTTCCTTCAGTGTACCTCCAGCCCGTCATACCCAATATTTTTTATCTTGGCTTATCAAGTTTGGAAACCTAGGAAGCCTTAGATTCCTTACTCATTCTTCACTGCCTGTGATTGAGTCACTGAGTCATTCGATTTCAGCTCCAACATCTCTTTAATTCATCACTTCCTGTTCTCTACACTTCCCATGTCCTTTTCTTGCTCACATGCACATTTTTCTCAAAGAATTATTGCAAGATCTTTGGCACTCTTCCATTGGTTATCTTTAAATTATAACACATAACATGTATATATATACATTCATATATGGACATAATTATACATATATGTAACTATAACGTTACATATAATAAATATAACAATATATAATATATCATGTATATAACATATGTAACAAATATATATATGAACTAGGATTAGCTACATAATTTGTGGGGCCCTGTACAAAGTTAAAATGAGAGAACCCTTCTTCAAATCTGGAAAAAAAAAAGTACTGTGAAAGGGACTAAATGTGTGAAATATTCTTTTTTTTCCAGTCTCTCTGTCTCTTTGTTTTATTTCCCACCTTCGTGGTGTTTTTTATTTGTTATTTAAAGTAACAGTCCCTCCAGGGGCCCCTGGCTGGCCCCATCAGTTCAGCAGTTAAAGAGTTAAGCTACCCACTCTTGTGTGACCGAGCCCCCGGTCAGTGCAGAGCCTGATAGGGATTCTCTCTCTCCCTCCCTCACTGCCCCTCCCCCACTGGTGCACATGCTTTCTTTCTCTCACAAAATAAATGAATAAACTTAAGTAAGTAAATAAACTCACACACCCTCCAGCGTGGGGATATTCACAAGGTGAGTGAAGAACCTCACAGGCGCCCAGGGCCAGGCCCATGATTCTCCATGCAGCACTCTCAAGGCCCAGCAGCATCTGAGATACCCTCACACCAGCTGCCAGACGTGTGCACTGAGATCTGGCAGGGCTGGGGAGTCAATCGCTCCCTCAACACATGGCAGACCAGTGCCCCCAAAAGAGGGCACGTCTTCGTGTGGGGATGTTATCTGTACCCAGATCAAGATTGAGCGGCACACTCTTTCCCTACCCAATCACCCCTGGAAGGAGCAATAACTCATGATAAAAATATTCTTAGAGAATTCCAAATTTTCTCTCTAAATAAAATATATTACAGTGTTTAATTATATAAACTTTGGGGTCACAGAGCTTTGCCTGCCACCAGCTTTAGGATCTTGGATAAATTTATTAAATTCTCCAACCCTCTAATTATCACAGATGAGTCTGCAAAATGAGATAATAATAATACCAACTTTATAGGATTTTTCATAAGGGCTAAATGAGACTATCATGTAAATTGCTTGCTTGATGTTAGCTATAACTGATATGAAATAGTCTACCTTATCCTATTTATTGTTTTCTTCTATGAATCCTGAATTATCTCTTATTAATATTTCCACTATTGATTTGTTAGCATTTTCCTATTGTAATGTTGCCCATCTCTTTATTTTTGACTTTTCTTGTATCATTTTTTTTTTTGTAGTGTGGCTTGAGAAAATAGCATGTAGTTATTTTTTTTAAAGCCTGGGAGACTTTCATGGGGAAATTTAACCAAACTTACTGAGTTTAGTGATACACTAACTATGACCATATGTTTTTGCTATTACTTTTCTTCTTCCTACTTCAGAGTTTTGCTCTTGGTTAATTCCTTTTTACTACTTTGGTTTGGAAATTATACATCCTTACAATTATTCTATTGGTTTCCCTTAAATATGTAATAAACGTCTATTAACAGATGCAGATTTCTATCTACGCCAACACTTAAACAAAACAAAGCCCTTAGTCGTTTTCTCTTACTAACTCCTCCTTTGCTTCCATGTTTCTTAAATTTGAGTATCACTGTTCCCTATATGTCATTTCTTCTCTTTTTGACACTTTTGGCTCCTTTGCAGTGCATGTTCCATTTTTGTGTGTCCGTGTGTGTGTGTGTGTGTGTGTAAATTTTATGAGTCATTACATGTCTGAAAATGCATTTATTTTCCCCTCCAATTGAATGCTATTACAGCTATGCACCATTCTGATTTTTCTTCCTATCTTTGCAAACACTGCTTTACTGTTTTCCCCATTCGATGTTGCAAGTCCGAAATCTAAGGCTGTCTAAGTATTATTCATTGTAGGTAAACACTTTTCATTTCAGGTTTTATCTTTTCTTTTTGGAAACTTTAAAGATTTTATTTTCATCTTAATTGAGATTCAGAATTTTCACCAGAATAAGTTTAGATGTGTCTGTTTCACTTTTGCTCAGCCTCTGGCAGACTCTTTTAATCTGAGACTGAAGTCTTTATGAAGAAACCAGAATACCAAGCATCAATAGAGTAATGTCAAAAAAAATAAGTCTTCCCTAAAGATGGCAATGGGCGTCTAGTCAGCTGTAATTAAAACTCCACGGCCTTGTCCCCACTTTTCTGCCTTAACAAATGCTTCTTAATTATTCATGGTGCTTCAAGCACATTCGGGCATATTGTGCTATGAAGCAAATAAGAACATTATTATTTACAGCTATTAATTTCCATCAAATACTTTCCCTTGGGGGTAAGTTGAGGCTTCTCCTGTTCAGTGTTCTCATTCTGTGTTGGACATCTCTCAGAGGCTAACTAGCCAGGGAACACTCAATGACACATCACTCCCCTTTATTATTCTGACACAATTTTGGGGCGCCTGGGAGGCTCAGTCTGTTAGGCGTCCAACTTTGGCTCAGGTCATGGTCTCCTGGTTTGTGGGTTCGAGCCCCGCGTCGGGCTCTGTGCTGACAGCTCAGAGCCTGGAGCCTGCTTTGGATTCTGTGTCTCCCTCTCTCTCTGCTCCTCTACCACTCATGCTCTGTCTTTCTCTCTCTCAAAAATAAATAAACGTTAAAAAAATTTTAACCTGACACAATTTTATCAGGCACTCATTTTGTTACAAACCCCTAGTTGGGCAAGAATTCCACGTAAATGAACATGTTGAATCCCAAATGGTATGAGGAAGTAAAGGTTGCTTTAAGACCCTGGCACCAAAACCTTATGTAATATTTTGTTTCTCTCTTTTCCTTCAGACGCTACATCGTGGCCTAACCTGATTGTTTTCCTGGATTTTTCTTTTTCCAGTTGGTCATACCCTCATTGATCTGATGCTCATGATATGAACACCTCTATCTACTTCTATTTGTGTGTGTGTGTGTGTGTGTGTGTGTGTGTGTGTGTGTGTTTACTGCTCCTTGGGAGATTTCTAACTGCCTGAGTCATTGGCTTTGGCTGCATAAATTGGTGAGCTGAGGCTGCAGATATGGAGCTGTCCCGACCTCACTCCCAGGTTATAAATGATGCTGTCTGGCTAGAGGACACTGCATTAATGGGCATTATGGATGGGCCTGCTCTATTTCAGAACTGTGCTTTTCAAGCCAATCTCTGTCTGAGACAGGGGAGATCTAGAAGGCTACGGTAGAGGGAAAGAAGTTCCCTTTTTCAGGTGAAAAATAAGTGTAAGGTAACCATAAAGTGACCAGATATGAAAACAGTAGAGGTATGCTGGTGACAAAAAAAAAAAAAAAAAATTAAAAACCTCCTATTTTTTTGCCTGAATAATCTATTAAAATCTCAGTTTCATTTTACTTTACGTAATAAAATGAAACACAAAATGAAACAAAACAATAAAAACACCCCTCCTGTTATTTTTTAACTTATACCAAATCATTTTTATATTGAGGGACTAAAATGGAAATGTATTGCCTATGATAAGTGCATTTTAAAGTCAAAGGGAAGTAGGGGAGGCTACCTTGGGGCAGAGAGGGGGCAAGATAAATGATTATCGCTGGTTCAACATGAGTCAAAGAGGTTGGTGTTGGCGGTAGCCCTCTTAGGGGGTGGAGTGACAAGCCGTAGGACAATGACTTGCCATGTCAATAATTTACCTACGTGGTTATCCTATTTACTATAGTTCCTTCAAGGGAAAAATATCTTTAAAAATGTATGATTATTGGGGCTCCTGGGTGGCTCAGTCGGTTGAGCGTCCGACTTCAGCTCAGGTCACGATCTCACGGTTTGTGAGTTCGAGCCCCGCGTCGGGCTCTGGGCTGATGGCTCAGAGCCTGGAGCCTGCTTCCGATTCTGTGTCTCCCTCTCTCTCTGCCCCTCCCCCGTTCATGCTCTGTCTCTCTCTGTCTCAAAAATAAATAAACATTAAAAAAAATGTATGATTATTGATAACTGAGGAAGGAGGAGGAAGTGACATCAGCTGGGATTTGGAACTTAGGACATCAGGACTCTGTTTCCTTCCCTTACATTAAATTCCGGAACGATCTTAAGCAAGTTATTCCACCTTTCCGGACCAGCTACTCCTCACCTGAAGAGGAATGTGACAACAGCCCCCCTACATTGATGTGGAGAAGATTAATGCAATGATGTGTTTCAGTGCCAAGCATAG
Organism: Leopardus geoffroyi; assembly: GCF_018350155.1. Taxonomy (NCBI): domain Eukaryota; kingdom Metazoa; phylum Chordata; class Mammalia; order Carnivora; family Felidae; genus Leopardus; species Leopardus geoffroyi. Next base: position 32,308,579 of record NC_059330.1, on the reverse strand, counting down.
TGCCTGGGGGGATTGAAAGTGAGGTGCAAATACCTGCTTCTCTCATTCCACCCCTTCCTTTGGATCGCTTCCCATCTGTCCTGCCTGCATCGGCTTCCTTTTTAAAATATGCTTCATGCAGGTTTTTATATTTCAGTTGAGAGTTTATAGTTAGCACTTGAGACTCACATTACCTGCCTTTGAAATGCTCTCAGTTTCCCCTTGGACGTCGAGAAAATCACAGTGCCAGATAGGTTTTGTAAACCAGAGCAGTATCCATTAATTCAGTCCCTAGAATGTGGAGAGAAAAACACAGAACCATTTTTACCCTGACAATTTCCAAGGCATCGCTGCTTAAGACTGAAATAATTTGAGAAAGCAGATCATCTGAAGCTAATGGCATTCAGTCATGTTCTCAATTTAGAGACCTTCTACTGAGTATCAATTACTACTCACACTTCAGAGAGGGTAACAAATCAACCCGATTTCGGATCATTTGATATGAGAGAAAAAAAATTACTAGGAAGCTTTATGTAATTTTCACTTTCACTGCTTAAGCCAAAGAGGGAAAATGATAGAGAATCAGAGACCAAAATCTAACCTAATCAGTGAAGTTCTTCCTGGCTAAAGAACCAAAGACTATTGTAAAATTGTAAAATTCTTAACTAAGGAGCAATAAATTCTCACAGTTAAGCTTTTTAGACAACAGAAACTTATTAAGAAGAGCAGGGCATGATCAGTCCCTCAAAGGGCTTACACGCATTTCCTAAATTGATCTGGCTTCTAAGTTCTTCCTGGTGCCTTGGGAGTGGAGTGTGATTGTCTGTGAAGTGATGAAGGTTCTTTGTGCAAAGCACATATGCCCCAGCCCCAGCTTAGGTCCTTATGAGGGCAGTACAGTCATTAAATGTCACCAGCATGTTCTTGAGGCAAAGCCATGTCCGACAAACAGACAGCTGGGGCCACTTGATTTAAATGTTTTCTCTTGACCCTCAAAGGCACATCTGATTGGTAGAGAACGTCTTTGTGCTAAAACTGGCCAAGTCTTTCCTCCAGATCTGAAGTGAGGGAAGAAATGTTTATTTATGGATGAATGTTCTGGGGTAATGCTCTGGGGTAAAATCACCTGGAAGACACAGCTACAGATTGCCTTTATAAATTGATGGGCGATTACATCATGAGTTGGCATCCACTACAGATCACAAAAGTCAGTCCACAACACTGCAGGTGACTTAGGTATGGGTGAGACTCCTTTGACCCTTCATGGGCATTTCGGCTTTGGACTCAGTATGTCATTGCCCAGCCCACTCTTAAGTATACTTAAAACATCTTTCTTGAGTCCTCATTGACAGGCTCATTACAGGGTAACTTCATCTTGACAACTACTAAAAGCATAGTGCTTCCCAGCAGGTGTCCCATAAACAGTATTCACGGAAGCTATGTGTCTCTATGATGAGTGTGCAATGCAACATAGCCACAATTAAGAAGTGCTGCCACAGGTGCAGTGTTTTATGAAGCATCATCTGGGTCCTGAGCAGAAATTCATAAGCCCATAGTGTTTGCATGCTCACTTGTTAAAACATGGGATTCACTCACCAACGCAAAATACTACCAACAGATATTTAAACTTTGCTGGGTTTTTACTTTGTTGTTTTTGTTTTTACTCTTTCTTTGCTCCCTTCCCTCCCTCCTGTATTCCTTTCTTGGCCTTTTATTTTATTTTTCACTTCATTTACCATGAGATTTTTGTCTACTTGAAGCCAACTACATATTAAAAGTACCAATTATGTGTAAAACATTATGCTAAGCACAGTTGGGGATATGGCTACAGCTATAACAATGTCCTCATCCTCAAGGAACTTACTTTAGTTCCCAGTGCAAATATGTGCACAAATGTATATATAGCAAAATAATGATGACAGTATACACCAAGGAACACTATGCATGCTTATACAAAGCCCTCTTTGCATAGAGACATTTATATAGAAACAAAAATGGCACCTGAATTGAGCTTTGAGGAATGAGTAAGTTTTTTCAGAAAGCAATAAACTGACAATAAGAATTCAAGACAGATAGGATAGTATAAAGAGATAAGTAAACTAGGGGGTCAGAGCCAAGTTTTTTAGAGCTTTTAAGGCATAGTGATTAAAGGTTAGTGATATGATTAGCCACCAAAACAAAACAAACACCCCTTGGAAAATTAGCAGATGATAGATGGTTTGGGGATAAAATGACAAATAATATATATATATGATCAGAGCCATAGACCCAGAGTGGTGAAATCCAGAGGCAAGAACTAATGTTTTGGGAAGATAGGAAGCCAGGACTTTATAGCCTCATAAAGTGATAACATTTCAGGAGAGAGTAGATATATAGGTCACTTAGAGAGTTGTGAGAGGAGGAATATGTCAGGACCTTGGGAAAACACACCCTTTGGAGGTAGGAAGAAATCAAGAGAGGAGCCAGGTTAGTGAAGAATAATGGACGTCAGAGGAGAAGGCATCATTAGATCAGATGCTATGAGGATCCAAGAGCATGAGGACTTAGAAAGGACTAGAATGTATATTTAGGCAGAGAGCAGAGCATCAGACTTATAAGTCCATAGTTTGAGTTTGTATCCTTGATCCACCACTTAGCTGTGTGAACTCAGGGAAGTTATTTAGCCATTCTGGCCCTCCATTGTCTTATTCATAAGATAGAATTGTGGTTGTAAGCAAACATGGAAAAAATAATTTGAACAATACTGGCAAATAGTGAACAATATAAATACGTTCTCCATCTTTCTTTCCCAGCAGACTCTCTCCTTCACGCCTATTTACACCAGCTGCATTGAGACTGATCTAAATGACGGTTGCAAGTCCTGAGTCCACATGACTTGTTAGCTCAAGTGCACCCAACACTGATCAAACATGCTTCTTAAATGTTTTGTTTTTGCTTGGTTGTCTCCTAATTCTCAACAAAAAGAATCTAATTGACCCAACCTAGTCAGATTTCTTCCCCCCAAGTCAATCAGCGTTGGCCAGAGATCAGAGTAAGATGGTACTGAATTGGGCACCATCAGAGCTGGGGAAGTGCAGACTATCTTAAGTGGCAGAGATGGCCAAAGTGGGCTTGATTGCCATTTCCGATACAAAGGGAACAGATAAAGGCTAGAAAAGGTCAAATATAAATCCTGGGTTCAGAGTGCCATCTTCTGTTTATGTGCTTATAGTGCATAGAATGGGGGATCTAAAGCACTCTAGTTGGCGAGCACAGATTATAGCTTATGGTTCTAGTCAAGCGAATGGCTTCATTCACCAAAACCTAACAGTGACAGAGGAGGTGGTAAGATACCTCACTCTTACACACATGCCCTCTTCTGGAGTTCCTGCTACTAACCATTACTATTCAATCACTGAACTCTCCAGCCAGAGGACCGATGCTATACAGACAGAATCGTGCTCTGAGACAGGCTCTGCACTTATTATCTGTGTGACTTTGGTTGAGTTCCTTAATATCTGTGCCTCAGTTTCTTTTTGTGTTAAATGGGAATGTATTCACCAGCTCACAGTTTGTTACACCTAGCACAATGGCTGACCTATAGTAGTTGTTCGATAAATGTTATATGCCCTTGAAGAGTGAACACAGAGTGGAAACATTTACTATATGAGACAGAGTGAATCAGAGGAAATGAAGCTTGAGCAAAAGTCCTAAGATTCCATTTCTTTTTTTCTCTATGAGATGCCCTAGTTATGTGATGTTCGAATCTCAATTTTCCTTTGAACTTCAAGTTTCTCATGTACAAACAGGGATAGTCTTTAATTGCTATGAATATTTTTCTAGATGTTCAAAGGGCCAAATGAGCTAGGGTGTAGGAAAACACTTTACAAATTAGAAAATGCTGAATACAAAGTATCATGAAACCTTATTCTAATCATTATTATTGAATAACTGGAATTTTAAAATGTAGTCCATATAGATTTTGTTTTTAAAACATCATTAAAGTAGATTCTGGAATAAAATATGTTATTCTTAATCTCCTAAACAGAAATTTCTTATGATGTGGGCCAAATATGATGAACGAGTGGACTTGGCTTTGTCCATTTGCTACTTTAAAAATATGGCTAAAAATGTTTTGAAAACGTGTTTAAAATGGGAGATTTCATACAAAAACCTATATTTGCATCTCCTCTTGAAAAAGAAAAGGAGTGTCTTATAATACAGAGACAACATTTCACGTGGGCATGATGTGCCATAGCTGAGTAGCAGCTATCTACTTCCAATAGTGCACACACACATTCTGGTTTGCCAGAGTCTCCACAACTCCTTAGTATACTACACACTGAAGCTGAGTGTCACTATTTATCAGCAAACACTATTTTATTCTACTTATACCACAGTGTTTGGATTTGCTGTTGTTGTTGTTGTTTGTTGTTGTTGCTTTCAGTTTTATTTATTTTGAGAGAGAGAGTACCAGCAGGGGAGGGGCACAGAGAGAGGGAGAGAGAGAATGCCAATCAGGCTCTGCACTGACAAGGCAGAGCCTGAGTGGGACTTGAACCCACGACCATAATAAGATCACGACCTGAGCTGAAATCAACAGTTGGACGCTTAACTGAATGAGCCACCCAGACGCCCCACTACAGTGTTTTTTGTGTGCCAAGTAGCCTCCTTTATTATTGACTTTATCTGCCTGTGCCCCCTGTCCCAAAATATGCATAACTACATCAGTATTCCTCCACGGAGAATCCATTTCCTGGGTATAACACCCAGGACAGAGTCTGAACCACCAAGAAAATGGTATGATCAAAGGCACAAAAGTGAATTATTATTATTATTTAGAAATAATTCCAAATATAAGAGTGAAACATGCTGTTGTCTTCCTGTTAAATATAAAACTCATAAATCTGAACAAGACACTCTCAGCAAATGCCAGTTAATCTAAGTTTCTCTACATTTGTTGTATATTTTTCTTCTCACAAAACCAATGATATTGAGCTGAATGCACCTGTGAATGGGATTCCTAGAGTCTGTAATCTCTAATATCATATGTAACATTATCTGTGTTTGCCTTTGTCTAGGAAGTGGTCCCTTATCATCATATAAATTCCTAAATATTTATTCCTTGATATTTATTTATATCATATATATATTTATATCAATTAATATCAATAATTTATATCTATGTATATATATTTATATCAATTCCTTTATATTTATTCCTAAATATAAATTCCTTCACATTTAATGTGAAAAGTTGCTCAACATCACTAATCACTAGAGTGATGTAAATCAAAACCAAAATGAGAGATCACCTCACACATTTTAGGAGAGCTATCAAAAAAAAAAAAGATAAGTGTTGTTAGGGCTGTGGCGACTAGTAACTCTTGTATACCCACTGGTAGGAATGTTAAATTGGTGCAGCTACTATGGAAAACAGTATGGAAGTTCATCAGAAAAAATTCAAAATAGAACTACCATTAAGATCCAGCAATCCCACTTCTGGGTATTTATGTAAAGGAATTTTAATCAAGATCTTGTAGAGACAGCTGCATTCCACGTTTACTGCAGCATTATTTATAATAGCCGAGATACAGAAGGAACTTACATGTCTATTGACAGATAAATGGATAAAGAAAATGTTGTATATGTATATAAGGGAATATTATTCGGCCTTAAAAAAGAAGGAAGTTTGCAACAACTTCCAATTGGAAGTTTGCAACTTCCAATTGCAACAACATGGATGAACCTGGAGGACATTATGCTAAGTGAAACAAGCCAGGCACAGAAAGACAAATATATACGATCTCACTTTTACATGGAATCTAAAATAGTCAAAATCATAGAAGCAGAGACTAGAATGGTGATTGTCAGAGGCTTGGGGGAGGGTAGAATGAGGAGGTAAGGGTCAAAGGGTACAAAGTTTCAGCTATGTAAAATAAATAATTTTTGGAGCTCTGTTTACAGCATAGTAGCTACAGCTAACAATACCGCATGGTATATTTAAAATTAATTAAAAGTTACATTAAGTGTTCTTACCACACAAAAAATCATCATCGTTATCATCATAAAGAGGGTGGAGGAAACTTTGGCCTTGATAGTGGTGATGTTTTTGTGGGTGTATACTTATCCCCAAAGTCATTGACTTGTATATTTTAAATACAATTTTTTACGTATCAATCATAAGTCAATATTTTGGTTTTTAAAAATCACTATCCTACAGAGAACTAATAGTACTTTAACTATAGTATCTAAGTCTGTGTTGAAATTTAATAATTATGGGAAGAGGAAATACATTTTCTCAGCCAATCCTGATAATGAAATATGGTGGGTTGAAGGCAGGGATGTCACAGTGAAAGAAACTTGTGTATGTGTGTAGAGGTGTGTGCACGTGTGTGTACGTGTGTATATATGTGGAAATCCTGATTTCAAAAAAAAAATAATGGAAATATGGAAAAAAATCCTGAAATATGCTCATATCCAATGAGATCTACTCAGATGCTGCACACACTTATTAAGAGACAATTTTCCACTGATCTCTCATGTTCCATCAAGTCTTGGGAGCAGAGGTACTAACTTTCCTTTTATTCCAAACTATGTTTCCAAGGATGTTTGTATAGCAAAAAGCCTTGGAAGATGGAGACCGTCACACTCTGTAGCAGAGGGCAGGATTGTTCAGTAACCAAGATAGTGTCTCCTTTTATTTTATTTATTTATTTTTTTTAATTTTTTTTTTAACGTTTATTTATTTTTGAGACAGAGAGAGGCAGAGCATGAACGGGGGAGGGGCAGAGAGAGAGGGAGACACAGAATTGGAAGCAGGCTCCAGGCTCTGAGCCATCAGCCCAGAGCCCGACGCGGGGCTCGAACTCACGGACCGCGAGATCGTGACCTGAGCTGAAGTCGGTTGCTTAACCAACTGAGCCACCCAGGCGCCCCGTTAGTGTCTCCTTTTAGAGCAAAGTTTGTTTACAAAGAGGCTAAAATTTTAGACCCTTCACAGTTTTTGACAACATTCAGCCTCACCCAATCCTCTTTCTTAGAGCCCTTTGTCTCATTTCTTAGCCTTCCTCAGCTTCTTTGGGGTCAATATTCCCATCTATATTGCCAAAATCCACTATCTCTGGCCACACTTTCCATGGAGAACCTGGAGAGAAACTAAAATTTAAAGTTTTCAGCTGATTCAAGTCCCTGACCCATCAGAGCATTACCGGCATCTCAAACTTTTAATATTCCAGTTGAGAATGGAAAAACAAAGGAATGAAAAAAAAAAACACATCGTTACATAAACATTGATTCTTAAGTAGAATAGAAACTGATAGAACCAGTGGATCTTGTGCACATCCACCAAAATTATACCGAGCCGTATGAGGATGGCAAATTTGCTCAGCCCTGAAAGAGGTAGGGTGATGGGTATCTCTCTACTCTATGAAGTCCTCACTTGAAGTAAAAGGATATGAATCCACCATACCAGTGCAACAGCCTTATTGATTTTTTCCTCTGTAGTTCAGTTTATGTTTCTGAAACACTTTAGTGACTTAAACTTAGGATGCAGAATGGCTGTTTACTGAAGGCTCACTCTGAAATAGCTATTCTTACCTCATTTATATTAAGACACATGGGAGGGGGAAGTGGGCAGACGCAAAAAATGGAAATAGATGAAATTTGCATTAGAAGGATGTATTAAGTTGCTTTGTGCTTGCTTTGATTATCTTATGTCAGGAAGACTTGCTAAGAAAATGGAGAATCTGGAACTTTTAAAAAACAAATTTAAAATTAAACAGCTTTTAGGTGTAAGTTGAAGCTAAGGAGATAGATGTCTGTCAGTGTTTTATTCACACACACAGATATGTAAAAAAAAATTTTGAAAAAACACTTTTTATAGGTAATGAGATATTCTCAAAAAAAAAATCTTTATTTGTCACTTTTCCCTTCATATTTTTGACCTGTTTCCCTTCTTATTTAAACCTTCATTTGAGGGGTGCCTGGGCGGCTTATTCAGCTAAGTGTCCTGCTTCGGCTCAGGTCATGATCTCATGGTTCATGAGTTTGATCTGTGCTAACAGCTCAGAGCTTGGAGCCTGCTTTGGATTCTGTGTCTCCCTCTCTCTCTCTGCCCCTCTCCTGCTCATGCTGTGTGTCTGTCTGTCTGTCTCTCTCTCAAAAATAAATAAACATTAACAAAAATTTAAACCTTCATTTGAAGGTTTTGCTTCTAAATGTCTACAGATTGTGACCCAGGAATTCCAAAATGCGTAATTGGGAGTCTTCCTTCCAAATATATGGACAGTATAATGTACTGGAGAAAAACCATCCGCACTTAGAATCCTCCCCCGCTGTCCTTTGAGTGGTGTGGTATCCTATTCAATTATGCTTTATTTATGTTTGCCAAGTTAAAATGAATGAAAATTTAATTTTAGGTTGAAAATTATAAATTCACAACACATAGTGGTAACTGGGGATGCTCTACAGGCCAGAGGCTGGAGGTAGAGAACAGGAAGAGAGAAGATAGGTTCAAAAGGTAAGTTCCATCCAGGGATGGAATGCACAGTATGAGACTCAGGACTGCTTTCTCGAGCACACTAATTCCTTCCTGGGGTCGACAAAACTAGGGCTTCTGCACATCAGATAGATAATATTTTCAGGCCTTTTGGGAATAATAAAAGTAGAGTCTGCAAAGTTAAGACAGGTAACATCAGAGATGCATGCCACTGTATATATCATCCTTCACTCAAAGAAAAATCTCGTAAGAACAAACTATCAGATCACAGCTTTTTTTTTCCCCTTTACAATCTGTGCCCCTTTCACTTACACTGGAGCATCAAATGAATGCTTCAGCAGAAGTTGGGGGTGTTTAATAATTTAACAAGCACATGGGTCTATAGTATCATATTATTAGGCAATGCCAAATGAAGAAAAGACATTTCTTCATTTAGCAAGTTCTACTGAGAGATTCTTGTACTTTAGACATGATGCTAGGTGCTGGGAATACACTGATAAATAAAACAGACAATATCCTCACCCTTGTAAGATGTGCATCCTAGTGACCACAGTCTATACGGTAGTTCCCGCGTATCTGTAGGAAATAACATTCCAACTCCCAGTGGATGCCTGAAACCGTTGCTGGAAGCCGAGCTATCCCAGCCTGAGTGGCAGGGCCGGGCTGTGGACGGATTGGTGACTGCAGGGCAGCCCGCCGACAGTGAAGCTTCTTGTCCTCCTGCTTTTAGGTAATTTGGCCTTATTAAAGTACCTGGGGGTATTGTCTGTTGGGGAATTGCCCTCGGCAGGCCCCCTGGGAAAAGAACCATTAGCGAAGAAAATAAGTTTCCACAAGAAATTGTGCGGCCTTACATTTAGCCCTTGCCATCCCCTATGGAGACTCCTCTACTTACAGGAAGGATAGCCTCATACATTTGCCAGCAAAGAGGGCCTGTAAAGGAGAGACACATGGATTTGAAAGTCTCACTCTGGCAACTAAGGAGTGTATCTCTGGGCACAGGTGGCTTCAACCCCTAGGCCCACCTGGCCCCCCGGAGGCATTCCAGATGATGACTGAACCTAGTCGGTTAAGGTACAGGATGGTCCATTCGTTCCTAGGTGCATTGTCTCTCTGAGAATGTATGAGGCATGGGTTTCTAAGGTCCTTTCGGTCCCTTCCTGGCACCTTGGACCGAGGCAAACACATTGTTCTTCTGGCCTCAGGTGGTTAGGAGGTCATGTCCTAACAGGTCATGTCCTGCAACTGTTCCATTTGAGGTGTTGAGAAATGGAGGACCTTTCATGTGAACAGCAAGGCAAATGCTTTATAGACTGTAGATAATTACAGATAAACGCAGATGCATAATGGAATAATGTAAGAAATTAATCAATAATCAAAGGGTATGCAGGAACGTTAGGGGAAAATCGCCATGTTATTTCTTAAAGGTTGATTACACATAGGAACATTTTCAAAGTTAGGTAATGTTAGAAAAACATAGATGATGTATGTTACAAGGAAATCACTAGCGAATATAATGCCACGTTTACTACAATACATCGGCCAGTTCAACACGCTGCTGCTGTCTGTGTCCATTTTACTTTAGTTTTAGTTTTTCATTTTAGTTTTTTATTTTTTAGGTTTTTATTTTAGTTTTGTTTTATTTTCACCGACACCGTTCTTTCTTTGGGAGCCCCTGGTTGCTGGAGCTGGTCTCCGGCAAACCGTAGATAGTACCCAATCCCAGATAGACTATTTTTTTCTACGCATGCATACTTATGATAAAGTATAATTTATAAATTAGGCACAGTAAGAGATTCACAACAATACTAAAATAGAACAACTGTAACATTATGCTGTAATAAAAGTTATGTGAATGTGGTCTCTCTTCTCAGAATACCTTATTGTACTGTACTCACCCTTCTTTTGAGGTTGTAAGATGATAAAAGCCTGTGTGGTGAGATGAAGTGAGGTGAATGACATAGGCCTTGTGGCTGTAGTTAGGCTACCATTGACCTTCTGAAGATAAATCAGGAAAATCATCTGCTTCTGAACTGCAGTTGACTGTAGGTCACTGAAACGACAGAAACACTGTACATAAGAAGCGATTACCATTATAGTTCATGGGAATATGGAAGAAAGAAAGCAGGGTGAAAATTGAATAGCCCACCTAGATCTGAACCAGAACAGGCAAGTGTAAGGGGCTAGCAGCAGGAAAAGAAGAGGGAATTGGAAAGACTCAGTAGGAAAACCTAGTGGTCAGTCCTAGTTAGTTTTCTCTTTTCCTGGGCACAGAGCAAGATCCTTTTGTGGCTAAGTGTAACAGTTGCTTGGTTAGGGTCAATGTACTATAGGAAAATATGGTGTGTGTCATTTCCAAGCCAAATCATTGAATAGCCAGGGCATAGTTCCATGATGGTCTCTTTCCTGCCTCAGCAAACCAAAAGAACTGTTGTTGAGAAGGCAGAAGCAGAGGGTTGAAGTGGACACATGGATGATAGTTTTTGGACAGTCACCCTGCTTTGTAGTGGCCTCTGTGTGAAAAAGAAGCACATTTTCTTATGTTAAGATTTGAGATTGTAGTGCGTTTTCTTTAGCGTAGCTTAACATGCCCTAGCCACTACGGTGGGGCTAATGGACACATAATACATGAATATGTAGAGTCATGTATTTATTGAAGGTAGGAATGAGATGCTAGGAAAGAGGGGCTGGGAAGGAAGGGAGAGAGTAGGGAAGAAATCCACTTTCTTGAAGCCAGTAAATGAAATTATAGAAATCCCTTGTTGCTTTACAGAAGAGCATATCTAACTCCACTTCAATTTGTTTGCCAAATAAGAAACAGATTGGAAAATTACTTAGAGTACAACTGTTCTTAAGAATTTAATGAAAGAAATATTCTCTAAGACCAACACCAAAAAAAAAACCCATAAAGTATGTATGATAGAGTTTTTGTTTGATCCACGTATTACCGCTGTATCATATTACTAATTTGATTTCATTCATATGAAATGTGCAAGTACAAAATTTTGTGTTGTCTGTGTGTGCATGTGTGATATAAAACTAAGTTAATTTTGCTCAGTTCCACCAGGGAAATTTCAATGTAATTTTTCAACTGCATAATGAAATGGGTTTTACGTGGGTAGGCTCAGATCTCTGACTTACACAGAAAAGGAATCATTTTTGTTTTGTTTTGCCCCAAACCCTGGAAACAAATAAAAAACATGCAAAATGTGCAATACATAAGAATATCAGTAATAGACTTAAAAAATTGTTTTGGCCTCAGTTGTGGAAAAATAACTACCCCTGAAACGGTCATTTAGCAGCTATTGGTGCCTTGTTCTCCTGGTACTCAGAATTCATTCATTTATTAATTCATTCAAATATTCATTCACTAAAAAACATATTGAGTGACTATGATTTGCCAGACCACATTGAAGGTTCTGAGAATTTATCTGAGACCAAGACCAACATGGTCCATGTTCTCTTAAAGCGTATATTCTATTGGGGGAGGGGGGAAGAATATAACTAATAAATTAAAAAGAAAACATCAAATAGTGTAAGTGATATAAAGAAAATAAAACAGGAAGATGGAATATCGAATGTCTAGGGTCTAGGGGCTTCTTCAAGTAGCGTGGTCAGGTAGGCTTTTCCAAAAAGCCCTCTTTAAGCAGAGATCTTACTGGCAAGAAGGAGGCACTCTTGCAGAAATCCGGGGAAGTTTGTTTTCAGTCAGAGGGAATCAAAACTACAAAAGTCCTAGGCAGGAAAGGGCATAGCATTACTCAAGGAACAGAAAGAAGACAGTTATAGCTCCGTCAAGGTGAGCCAGGGAAAGGTTTGTAGTAGTTTGTAGTGGTTAATGTCATGTGTCAACTTGACTGGGCTAAGGGATGCCCACATACCTGGTAAAACGCTATATCTGGGTGTGTCTGTGAGGATGTTTCCAGAAGAGATCAACATTGGAATCAGTAGACTCAGTAAAGAAGTATGAATGTGTGTGGGTTAACCATCTAACCCCTTGAGGACCCAAACAGAACAAAACAGTGGAGAAAGAGTAAATTCTCTCTTTCTCTTTTTGAGCTGGGACATTCATCTCTCTTCCCCTTATACATCAGAGGTCCTTTTTCTCAGGCCTTCAGGCCCAGACGGAATTATACCACCAGCTTTCCTGAGTCTTCAGCTTGCAGATGGCAAATTGTGGGCTTCTTGGCCTCCATAATTGTATGAACCAATTCTTATAATAAATGTGGTAAATTTTAAATACCAACTCGACATTTGAGAAAAGATGACAAGTTGCAATTAGACAATGACAGTCTGAAACTTATGACTGGAGAAAAAAATGAGGAGACTATAAAAATATATTTAAAACCATGGAGCTAAATGATACTATCTCGAGAACGAGAGTGTCTTGAGTGAGAATGTCTATAGAGAAAGAAGAAATAATCTTCCATTGAGCATTATGACTCCCTGTATTTAGAAGACTAAGAAGAATCAACAGTAAGGATGGAGGGAAACCAGGTGAATATATATTTTTAAAGCCAAGAAAAGTTGTAGATTAATTGTATTAATGGCTATTGATAGGTCCTATAGGAAGGAAGAGAAAGGACTTCTAGGTTCTGGCGTCATGGAGTTCATTAACGACATTAATAAGAGCAACTACCAAAGAATTATACAAACAGAAACCCAAACAGTGCACTGAGGAAAAAACAGTGGAGGTTGGCATAAGAAAGTGGAGAAAGTAACTGTAAACAATTTTTCTAGGAAAAGTTGCTGTGAAGCCAAGTGGAAAAGTCATACCATAGCCAGAAGGATGACATGAGACCAAGGGAAGTTATTATTATTTCCTAAATGGGAGTTTCTAGGCATGTCTTAATGATCATGGGAGTAATCCAAAATCAAGGGAGACATTAATGACTCAAGAGAGAAAAAAAAGATGATTATATGTGAGAAATTCTTGAGAGAGAGAGAGAAGAATTAGAATACAGAGCCTAAAATACCCCATGACAGAAGCAGGTATATTTAATCCATTGGAACAGGAGGAAGGCCTGAGTGTAAGGGTACAGATATAGGTAGATCACTGGATTAGAGCTGATTCAGCCTGGCTGTTATTAGAAAGGAGATCAGGAACTTCATCAGCACATGGTCAGCAAGGACAGGTCAGTGTTACAGGCACCTGAGTTACTAGTTCGAGTGTGTGTTTAGGATTTTTTCACTCCCACATTTCTAATTAGAGATTATGCTTTTTTGGTGCTGTAGTGAGTTATCATTTGCTTGTCTGCTGTGCAACTCCCAAAATTCCATGGCTATTGTTCCCCCCCCCAAACTATCCCCATTCTTTTAGATTTTATATCTTTTAAAAAATGCGTTACAGTAATTCTATTGAGTACTTGGCTGGTAGAAAGATTAAATGGGAGCACTTAACCCATAGATTTTACCAAGAAGCTTATAAAATCTTTTTAAATTTTTTAACGTTTATTTATTATTGAGAGACAGAGAGAGACACAGCATGAGCATGGGAGGGGCAGAGAGAGGAGGAGACACAGAAGCTAAAGCAGGCTCCAGGCTCTGAGCTGTCAGCACAGAGCTTCACGCAGGGCTTGAACTCACAAACCGCGAGATCTTGACCTGAGCCAAAGTCAGACACTAAACCGACTGAGCCACCTAGGCACCCCTAAAATATTTTTAAATAGAATAGTCACGATACCCTTGATTTATCAATACAAACTTAACTTTAAAACTATAGAGTATAACACTTGATAAACTTGATAAAATAAGTTAGGTTAATTCTATAGTCACACACACCCAAAACTATATTTAAAAGTACATTGCCCTCCCGTTTATGGACCGCATGTTTGTGTCCTTTCAAAATCCATATGTTCACACCCTAACCCTTGATGTGATATTATTAGGAGGTGGGAATTTGGGAAGTAATTGGGTTTAGATGAGGTCATGAGAGTGGAGCTCCTATGATGGGATTCATGTCCTTACAAGAATACAAAAGATTGGATTGACTCTTTCAGACATGTGAGGATGCAGAGAGAAGCTGGCCACCTGCCAGCCAGGAGGCAGGATCTCACCAGACACTAGATCTGCTGGAACCTTGATCTTGGACTTGTAAGAAATAAATGTTAGTTGTTAAGCCATCCAGTTTATGATATTTTATTATCAGCATCCCAAAATGACTCAGACACCCATTGTGTCCATTTTTTCTTATCTGGCCTTGCCTTATTCATAGTGCAACAAATTGTAAGATAATTAAAATGACTACATCAGAATCATGGGTTTTGAGACATTCATGAAGAGATTTGGGGCAACCTATGCCTTAATCAAAGAGACTCAGGGACGTTTCCTCCAACAAATTTTGTTTTCTTTATTGTAAATTGCATCGGAAGCAAACTGCAGTCTTAAAATACAGGTATTTTGCTCTCATTGTGATTATTGTAGTAGACAATTCTTGAGGGTATCTTCATAGCCCCTGTGCCTTTCCCACATAAACTGTTTCCATAACCATGGCAACACAGGTGTATGGTTGCCTTTCTGATCTTGAGGAAATAGGTATTAGTCAAAGTCATTCTGTATGCAAGGATCTGGGAGCAGAAACCCAGTTCATAATTCCTGAAATGACATGTTCTCAGTTTTGGAATTGGGATGGCATGGTAGCATCGGAATTTCTGGGAGAATTCATTTCGCCTCATCTGGGTCACGTGTCTACCCCTGGGCAATGGTTATGACCAGTAAGACTATGACATGGCACAAGAGTAAGGACTTTCCCCCACCCCATTTTTATGGAAGACTGAAAATTATAGAACGCAAAGAATGATTTTGACTGGAACTGTCATTATCCGAAATGTCAATAAACTGAAAAACTATCTTTATGATCAGAAAGCTGGAATAACAATATGCTGAAAGGAGAATAATTTACAAAATGAGATGATCAATAGTGTCAGAAAGTATAAAGCAAAACCATTTGATTGTTTACTTTCAAACATGCAGTTTTAACAGTTTAGAGGGATCCTGAAATGGTTACAATATGTAAATAAACTAGGTGGGGGTGGGGAGAACTTCTAAAGCAGAGACCACAAGTTCTAAAGCCCTGGTTGTATCCTCTTTCTTGACCTGGTACATTTTATAAGTTTGGCAGTAAGGATAGTAGGATGTGATCCATTTGTAAAGTATTTCTCATTCTCAGTGTCCAAAACATGAATACTCGATGGAGTTTTTGATGTGTTTTAAAACCAACAATAGAATTCTTAAAGAATTTTCCTATCATAGAAAACCATACTTAATACCATCTGTGTAGGAAGATCTGATCCAATTCGTGGTCACGGTTTTAACAGACTACTGAAAAATTCTCACACACAGAATGAGACCAAGGAAAATCTGATGAATTAAGTAATTAGGTTTCTTGAGTACCTTCAAGTGAGTCAGCTTCTTTCTTATGTGTAGAGTTTAGTCAGAGTCAAAATGAGATATAATTGCTGATAGAAATTAACTGTGGCCCAGACCAGGATATCCAAATTATAACATACAACACTTAATGTATAAGTTAACGGTCTTTGTAAACATTAGAAAAGGGCTTTAGCTTATGTAAATATGAGCTTACTTGTTGGGATGATTCATAGAGTCAGAGGAAAGCTGAACTAGCTTCCCGAAGCACAAGAACTAGGGCGGCTTTGAGAAGCTCAGCAGTAGAGCTGAGAAACCATCTTTCCAGGGTCCTATGTCACGTGAATTCTGCTCCAACAGCCTTATATTCCCAATTTCCATTCAAGACTCTTAACTCTTTAAATTCTTTTTTTTTTTTTTTAATTCGAGAGGGAAGGGGAGAGGGGCAGAGGGAGAAAGAGAGAGAAAGAGAAAGAGAATCTTAAGCAGGCTCTGTGCTCAGTGCTGAGCCCGACATGGGGCCTAATCCCACGACCCTGGGATCATGACCTGAGATGAAATCAAGAGTGGGACGTTCAACCGACTAAGCCACCCAGACACGCCAAAATTTTTAACTCTTGAGAGAGATCATCTAATTGACAAAGTCTGAATCAGGTGAATCTCTCTACGTGAGGATCAGAATCTCATGGTCAAAAGACACAATCGTAGTGATGTAGAATAATTGTGAGCGGTTACAATGTCATCTTTGAGCTGACTTCTCTTTGACTCTTCCATTTCTCTCAATCTGTTTGATGTTTTATTCATCTCTGTACATGACCTATCCTAAATCTTGCTATCTGCCTCAAAAGTCAAGTACTGGTAATTAAATTTAATAAGAACTTTCTATCACTCATTCTCTGTTTTAAATGTTTTTCATATGTTCTCTCAATACAAGATAGTTTTTATTATCTCCATTTTACAGGAAAGTAAACTGAAGCAGGGAGTATCTACCTTTCTCAGTTCATAGTTACAATGTAGTAGAGACAGGATTTTAACTAAGCTATGAGTTTCTGAGCTGTGCTCTTAACTATTATACTATATCTGCTCTGATAAAATGCTTATTAAACAGTCATTTGGTTAAAAAAAAGCAATCTTTCTGATCTTTTTAGAAAGGCTAATATTGTGTGTTTAAAGTGGGCTAAAAGTTGTTCTTGTCTCCACCCACACTAAGTAGGACTGATCATTAGATCAGCTTTCTAGAGGCACACCTTTCTGGACGTGGAAGAAATATCCATGCCGCTTTGTACACAAAGTACCTCCCCTTTCCTCTGCTAAGAACACTTATCCAACTATTGCTGCTGTTTCTTCTCCATCATCAATTTCTTTTTTTTTTTTTCCTTTCTATCCTAGATCGTGGTGATCAACATGCAAACACATATAAAACATCTCTTGACTCACTTCCTCACTACCACTCCATTGCTCTGTTCCTCTTTATACCAAAACTTCTAGAAAGAGTCCTCTGTACTCTCTGTCATGAGGTATTTTCCTCCGATTTGCTAAACTCTCTCCAGAAAGGTCCCCTCCTCCACTGCTCTTCTGAACATGCCCTTGCCAAGGTCACCTAGGACACACCCTGGAAAGTCAAGGGTCAATTCCAGACTCTCCGTCCTACATACCATTGATCACTGTTTCTTCTTCTTGTGTCTCCTTTATCCTTACACACTTCTGTGACAAGTTTTCCACCAGCTTATGACTTGAATACCATCTCTACGCTGATGATTCCCCCAATTTCATCCCCAACCTGAACTTTTCCTCTAAGTCTATACTCTTATATTTTAAGTCCTTTCTTGCCATCCCTGCTTTGATGCCTCATCAGAAATTATACATCTACCACATCCAAAAAAAAATCTTGATCTGTATCAAATTTATATTAAATCTTGATCCAGTACCAAATATAAATTTATATTTATATTTCTAAGAACAAAACCCTCGGTTCATCCTTGACTCTGGTAAGAGACATATCTACATGGCTCTGAAGGCTCATTTCCTTCCAACTTTTAGTAGTTCATCGATAAGTCAGCTCCCTGGGATTGAACCAGGCTGTGAGAAGATAGGCCTTTAGCTGCTGTTCTCCTGGCCAGCGTACAAGGCTGTCCCCAGGCCCTTCGTGTGCAGATCTTGGTCCTCTGCATACCCACCTCCTAGCATTGTTCCTGGCCAGGAAATTCTTTGACTCATTTCTTATTATTAGCATTCTAAACCACTGTGCATTCCCTCGCCTCTTTTGGGCTGATCTGTAAATAGATAACAAACTGTGGGGTCAAGAGCCTTTTCTTTTTCAGACCTCTGAGTTTCACATCCAGCCTGTTGGCTAAGGAAGGCCCTTTCTGCTGGAACTCTGGTGCTTACAGAACATCCATGCTTGTCCCATGCTGTGGAATAAGGACAGTCCGGGGAACTTCGGGTTGTTCTGTTAATTCCCTGCTTGTAAGACTATCTCCCACAAGCTCTGTGCTATATCTGTGCTGTGTGGTACTTGTGATGTGTGTGGGTGACATCCTTGAATAACAGACCTTTTCCTTCCTCTCACACTCTTCAACCAATCCGTCAGCAGCTCTTATCAGCCCTGCTTTCAATGTATATTCAGAATATGACCACTTATCACGCCCCCAACTACCATCTGATTGAGGACACCAACATCTCTCAACTGTATGATTTAGGCTTCTAAATGGCCTCTCTGCTTCCACCCCTGCCCTCTATGCAGTCTGTTGACAATGCAGTAGCACAGAGGCCCTCCTGAAATGAAAGTGCAAATCAGGCAAAACCCTCCAGGGCACTCCAGCTTACTTAGAGCAGGAAAAGCCCCAGTCCCTGTACAAAGACGATGGCCCTGAGGGCATGACCTGACCTATACTCCAGAAGATAACCTGACCCATGCTCCACTTGCTCTCAGATCTCACTTCCTACCACGTAAGCCTTTGTCTGCTGTGTTCCTCTGCTGGGGCTGCCTCAATGAAGCACCACAGACTGGGTGTCTTCCACAACAGAAATTTATTTTCTCATGGTTCTCAAGGCCAGAAGTCTGAGATCAAGACATTGAAAAGTTGGTTTCTTCCTGAGGCCTCCCTTCTTGCCTTATAGGCTGTTTTCTTCTGTGTTTGTATCTGTGCCCTTATCTCCTTTTCTTATAAGAATACAGTCATATTGGATCAGAACCCAATGATCCCCCTTTAACTTAATTACTACTTTAAAAACTGTATCTCCAAATACAGCCACATTCTGAGGCACTGGGGTATAGGACTTCAATGTATGAACTTTCAAGACGTGACAACCACTCTGAGCATGCCCACTAGCCTTTCTGCACATTCCAGAGCTTCAGCTTGGCTGGAATGCTGCTGTCTCAGGCCCAGAACTGGATGTTTATCTGTCTATTTGGACAATGCTTCCTCCAGATATATCTATGGCTCTATTCCACACCTCGTTAAGTCTTTATGAATATACCATCTTCGCTGGAAGGTTTTGTCTGTCCAACCTTCCTATAACCTTCAAACCCAAGACTTCGGTCACATTCATTCATTTCCCTCCATAGCACTTATTATCTTGCCTACCATCTGTCTCTCCTAACTAGAATATGAGCTCCAAGAAGACCTATATTAACTGCTGAATCTCAAGAATCTAGAATAGTGCCTGGCACATAGTTAACATTCAGTAAATATCTGCTGAAAGTTGAATTCTTTGATGCCTAAATTAGTTGGTTTCGAATATGGCCTGGATGGGCAAAAATCTGTTCATTTCCAAATCTAGTGAAAAATAAGTTATTAATAAAAAATCTGAGTTCATGTAGCAATACAATGGTATTAATAATAGAAAATGTAATGAATGGTAGAAATAAATACTATGGAGCATAAAATAGGAGAATAATAAATGGAAACTTCCATTATATTTTTTCTGTTCAAGCCAACGTATTCACTGGAGTTCTATTAGAGTAAGCATAAATTCATTTTATTGTTTTCTAACCTTAAAAAAAACTTTTCTCCAGGCACCTAGGTGGTTCAGTCCATTAAGCATCTGACTCTTGATTTCAGCTCAGGTCATGATCACATGGTATGTGAGATCGAGCCCCGCATTGGTCTCTCTCCCACTCTCTCTGCTCCTTTCCCGCTTTCTCTCTCTCTCTCTCAAAATAAATAAATAAACTTAAAAAAAAAAAAAAACACTTTTTTCTCCAGGTGGTCAAGTAGTGCTGGGGCAGCAGGTGGGGGTGGGGGTGGAAGACATCTTTCCAAATAGACAAGCCTGTTGCCCAGGCACCAAGGTGAATGTGGGAACCCTGAATCAAGTCTGTGAAATTTCCTCTCTACTTGGGCAGACGAGAAGGGACTGCTGGAAGAGACATAGCCCAGAGCCGTGCCAAAGGCAAGCGCAGAGGCACTTTCCCTGATGAATTTTACTTCTACCTTATGTTTCTTGGAAGCAGAGTGTGGTTGTTAATACATCAGAAAGACTGGGGGCTATAAAGAGGAGGAGGAAGAGTTGGAGCGGTACTCAGTAAATACTTTAAAGTGCCCCAGGGATTGAGAGAAGGCCTGGAGTGAGTGAGACTGTTTACCAAACAAAGCTTATATCATCACATTTCATATTTTGCCTGGCTCCCACGATGTGAGCTACATAAAAATGCATTCGACTGTGGCATTCCCCTGCTCCGCTGGCTTTAATTAAACTTGCTTTGTGCTTAGGAAATTAGCAAACTCTTTGCAGTCGAGGGGAGAAAAACATGGGTTATTCACATGGGTAGATTTTTCCCTTTAATTCACACAGCTCAAATGCTTTGTCATATTCAGCGACTCTGGTGGCTACAGCACAGTGCCAGAATCCATCAGCAGAGGCTGCTCACCATGGCTGTAGAATGGGATTTCCACCTGACTCCAGTGCACATGATTGATGGCATCAGAGAAGAAGGTCACTGGGTTCTGGCCCTTAGCAGGGATCTGTCACTCTGTAAAATGGCCCCACGGCAATGAGTAGAAACAATGGGTCCCCTTGTTGAACCAACAGGGGCAGTGGCTTAGGAGGTGTTTCCTGGCCCTCCCTGCTGACAATACTCCATTTCACGTGCGAATGACCAGCTGATGTTGGAGGTCTGAGCCCATAACAAACCACCTTTCACTTTTTACAAAGAAATAACATTATCTGCTGAATTGTCAGGCATGAAAAATTAATCCTTTGGCGGCAGCTGTGTGCAATATTTCAGTTAAGAGGTAAGGGACATGTGGAAGGGAAAAGAAAATAAAACCCTTCTTTGAGGAGATTGGGGCATGATTTCACTTCACTTAAGTAGAAAACACAAAGCCAGTAAAAAGTGATTAAGGCACAGAACAAAATTGATTAGAGAGCAGAAATCTGAAACTCCAGAAGCCTCAAATCTGTTTGAGGCCAAGACTGGCTTGTTGACATATGTTCTTAAGTTAAAGCCACAGAACCAACAAATGGCCCTCCTGCAACCAGTCTCTGAAGACCACAGCCTACATAGTGAAACTCCAAAGCTTTCAGAAAAGATAACCGGTCCTTAATTACATCCCTTACCTACTTACTACTTCTTAGATTACTAGAATAATGTAAGTTTCTGAATTCACTCATTATGCTTTCTCTGGGCTCCAGTCTCCTCTTCCTGAAATAGCCCCATCTTCTTGCCTTCACATGTCTAACTTCTAGTAGAAAGTTTCCCAAGCTGGGATTCTGTTTCCTTTGGTAGATTTGCAGACTCCAAATAAGCCTCTTTCAATATTCTATATGTGACATCGCTGTTGCTATTAGGTAAAAAATGAGCCAAGCAGCCTTACGATGGGTCATAGACCTGATTGATTAATAAGTTACGTTAACCTTGGGGTTCCCTTGAATAATACCTAGAAGCCACTGGCCTCAAGGTTCAAGTCCTAACATCCCAGTTTGAGTTACCTATGTACCTTACCTGCTTCAGTCTTCATACACGTTGCCATATCATTTCCTTTCATCCAGACTCCAGTTCCTTAGCAGGCAGTGCAGTATATTTCTAATTTGGGGTACAGACTGTATAAAAATGCCCCCCTTTACCTTCCTTCAAAGCTCTGGAAGTGAAGAGTGGCTCTCTCCAGTGAGAGGATTTTTTGCCTTAGACACACACTCATGAAAAGTAAATGCAAACCAGTCCACAAGACATACTTCAAGGGGCTCTCATGCCAGCATTCCATGCCCTAAAGGAGCATCTCTCTGTCACTTGCACCCTCTTCTGTCTAATGAACATTTGTGTGGTTTTTTAAAAATTTTTTAATGTTTATTATTTTTCTTTTTTAAAAACTTGTTTTATTTTTTATTTTTTAAATTTACATCCAAATTAGTTAGCATATAGTGCAACAATGATTTCAGGATTCCTTAGTACCCCTTACCCATTTAGCCAATCCCCCTCCCACAACCCCTCCAGTAACCCTGTTTGTCCTCCATATTTATGAGTCTCTTCTGTTTTGTCCCTCTCCCTGTTTTTATATTATTTTCGTTTCCCTTCTCTTATGTTCATCTGCTTTGTCTCTTAAAGTCCTCATGAGTGAAGTCATATGATTTTTGTCTTTCTCTGACTGACTAATTTCACTTAGCATACTACCCTCCAGTTCCATCCATGTAGTTGCAAATGGCAAATGGCAAGATTTCATTCTTTTTGATTGTTAAGTAATATTCCAGTGTGTGTGTGTGTGTGTATAAATATATATATTATATATTTAATATATGTATAATATAATATATATTATATATTTAATATATATAATATAATATATTATATAAATATATATATATATATATATATATACACCACATCTTCTTTATCCATTCATCCATTGAAGGACATTTGGGCTCTTTCCATACTTTGGCTATTGTTGATAGTGCTGCTAAACATGGTGGTGCATGTGTCCCTTCGAAACAGCACACCTGTATCCCTTGGATAAATGCCTAGTAGTGCAAATTCTGGATAGTAGGGTAGTTCTATTTTTTGTTTTTTGAGGAACATCCATACTGTTTTCCAGAGTGGCTGCACCAGCTTGCATTCCCACCAACAATGCAAAAGAGATCTGCGGAGAGAGACCCTCCGCATCCTCACCAACATCTGTTGTTGCCTGAGTTGTTAATGTTAGCCATTCTGACAGGTGTAAGGTGGTATCTCATTGTGGTTTTGATTTGTATTCCCCTGATGATGAGTGATGTTGAGCATTTTTTCAAGTGTCGGTTGGCCATCTGGATGTCTTCTTTGGAAAAGTGTCTATTCATGTCTTTTGCCCATTTCTTCACTGGATTATTTGTTTTTTGGGTGTTGAGTTTGATAAGTTCTTTATAGATTCTGGATACTAACCCTTTATCTGATATGTCATTTGCAAATATCTTCTCCCATTCTGTCGGTTGCCTTCTAGTTTTGCTGATTATTTCCTTCGCTGTGCAGAAGCTTTTTATTTTGATGAGGTCCCAGCAGTTCATTTTTGCTTTTGTTTCCCTTGCTTCCAGAGACGTGTTGAGTAGGAAGTTGCTATGGCCAAGATCAAAGAGGTTTTTGCCTGCTTTCTCCTTGAGGATTTTGATGGCTTCCTGTCTTACATTGAGGTCTTTCATCCATTTTGAGTTTATTTTTGTGTATGGTGTAAGAAAGTGGTCGAGGTTCATTCTTCTGCATGTCGCTGTCCAGTTTTCCCAGCACCACTTGCTGAAGAGACTGTCTTTATTCCATTGGATATTCTTTCCTGCTTTGTCAGAGATTAGTTGGCCATATGTTTGTGGGTCCATTTCTGGGTTCTCTATTCTGTTCCGTTGATCTGAATGTCTGTTCTTGTGTCAGTCCTGATGATTACAGCTTTGTAGTAGAGCTTGAAGTCTGGGATTGTGATGCCTCCTGCTTTGGTTTTCTTTTTCAAGAGTGCTTTGGCTATTCAGGGTCTTTTCTGGTTCCACACACATTTTAGGATTATTTGTTCTAGCTCTGTGAAGAATACTGGTGTTACTTTGATAGAGATTGCATGGAATATGTAGATTGCTTTGGGTAGTATCGACATTTTCACAATATTTGTTCTTCCTATCCAGGAGCATGGAATCTTTTTCCATTTCTTTGTGTCTTCTTCAATTTCTTTCATCAGCTTTCTATAGTTTTCAGTGTATAGATTTTTCACCTCTTTGGTTAGATTTATTCCTAAGTATTTTATGGTTTTTGGTGCAACTGTAAATGGGATCGATTCCTTGATTTCTCTTTCTGTTGCTTCATTGTTAGTGTATAGGTATGCAACCAATTTCTGTGGGTTGATTTTATATCCTGCAACTTTGCTGAATTCATGAATCAATTGTAGCAGTTTTTTGGTGGAATCTTTTGGGTTTTCCATATAGAGTATCATGTCATCTGCGAAGAGTGAAAGTTTGACCTCCTCCTGGCCAATTTGGATGCTTTTTATTTCTTTGTGTTGTCTGATTGCAGAGGTTAAGACTTCCAATGCTATGTTGAATACCATTGGTGAGAGTGGACATCCCTGTCTTGTTCCTGACCTTAGGGGAAAGCTGTCAGTTTTTCCCCATTGAGGATGATATTAGTGTTGGGTTGTTCATATATGGCTTTTATGATCTTGAGGTATGCTCCTTCTATCCCTACTTTCTTGAGGTCTTTTATCAAGAAAGGATGCTGTATTTTGCCAAATGCTTTCTCTGCATCTATTGAGAGGATCATATGTTTCTTGTCCTTTCTTCTATTGATGTGATGAATCACGTTAATTGTTTTGCAGATACTGAACCAGCCCTGCATCCCAGGTATAAATCCCACTTGGTCGTGGTGAATAATTTTTTAATGTATTGTTGGATCTGGTTGGCTAATATCTTGTTGAGGATTTTTGCACCCATGTTCATCAAGGAAATTGGTCTATATTTCTCCTTTTTAGTGGGGTCTCTGTCTGGTTTTGGAATCAAGGTAATGTTGGCTTCATAGAAAGAGTTTGGAGGTTTTCCTTCCATTTCTATTTTTTGGAACAGTTTCAAGAGAATAGGTGTTAACTCTTCCTTAAATGTTTGGTAGAATTCCCCTGGAAAGCCATCTGGCCCTGGACTCTTGTTTTTTGGCAGATTTTTGATTACTAATTCCATTTCCTTACTGGTTATGTGTCTGTTCAAGTTTTCTATTTCTTTCTGTTTCAGTTTCAGTAGTGTATATGTTTCTAAGAATTTGTCCATTTCTTTCAGATTACCCATTTTATTGGCATATAATTGCTCATAATATTCTCTTATTATTGTTTTTATTTCTGTTGTGTTGGTTGTGATCTCTCCTCTTGCATTCTTGCTTTTATTTATTTGGGTCCTTTCCTTTTTCTTTTTGATCAAACTGGCTAGTGGTTTATCAATTTTGTTCATTCTTTCAAAGAACCAGCTTCTGGTTTCATTAATCTGTTTTACTGGTTTTTTTGGTTTTGATAGCATTAATTTCTGCTCTAATCTTTATTACTTCCTGTCTTCTGCTGGTTTTGGGTTTTATTTGCTGTTCTTTTCCAGCTCCTTAAGGCATAAGGTTAGGTTGTGTATCTGAGATCTTTCTTCCTTCTTTAGGAAGGCATGGATTGCTATATACTTTCCTCTTATGACCACCTTTGCTGCATCCCAGAGGTTTTGGGTTGTGGTGTTATCATTTTCATTGACTTCCATATACTTTTTAATTTCCTCTTTAACTGCTTGGTTAGCCCATTCATTCTTTAGTAGGATGTTCTTCAGTCTCCAAGTATTTGTTACCTTTCCAAATTTTTTCTTGTGGTTGATTTCGAGTTTCATAGCATTGTGGTCTGAAAATATGCACGGTATGATCTCAGTCTTTTTGTGCTTATTTGGGGCTGATTTGTGTCCCAGTGTATGGTCTATTCTGGAGAATGTTCCATGTGCACTGGAGAAGAATGTATATTCTGCTCCTTCAGGATGAAATGTTCTGAATATATCTGTTAAGTCCATCTGGTCCAGTGTATCATTCAAAACCATTGTTTCCTTGTTGATTTTTTTATTAGATGATCTGTCCATTGTTGTGAGTGGGGTGTTGATGTATCCTATTATTATGGGATTACTGTTGATGAGTTTCTTTATGTTTGTGATTAATTGATGTATATATTTGGGTGCTTCACATTGGTGCATAAATATTTACAATTGTTAGGTCTTCTTGGTGGATTATGATATAATGCCCTCCTTCATCTCTTGATACAGTCTCTATTTTAAAGTCTAGATTGTCTGATGTAAGTATGGCTACTCTGGCTTTCTTTTGTTGACCATTAGTATGATAGATGGTTCTCCATCCCTTTATTTTCAATCTGAAAGTGTCTGTAGGTCTTGTAAACAGCATATAAATGGATCTTATTTTCTTATCCATTCTGTTACCCTATGTCTTTTGATTGGAGCATTGAGTCCACTGATGTTTAGAGTGAGTACTGAAAGATATGAATTTATTGCCATTATGATGTTTGTAGAATTAGAGTTTCTGGTGGTGTTCTATGGTTCTTTCTAATCTTTGTTGCTTTTGGTATATATATATATATATATATATATATATATATATATATATATTTTCTCCCCTCAGAGTCCCCCTTAAAATTTCTTGCAGGGCTGGTTTAGTGGTCACAAACTCCTTTAATTTTTGCTTGTCTGGGAAACTTTTTATCTCTCCTTCTATTTTGAATGACAGCCTTGCTGGATAAAGAATTCTTGGCTGCATATTTTTCTGATACAGCACACTGAATATATCCTGCCACTCCTTTCTGGCCTGCCAAGTTTCTGTGGATAAGTCTGCTGCAAACCTGATCTGTCTTCCCTCGTAGGTTAGGGACTTTTTTCCCTTGCTGCTTTCATGATTCTCTCCTTGCCTGAGTATTTTGCGAATTTGACTATGATATGCCTTGTCGATGGTTAGTTTTTGTTGAATCTAATGGGGGTGCTCTGTGCTTCCTGGATTTTGATGTCTGTGTCTTTCCCCAGGTTATGAAAGTTTTCCGCTACGATTTGCTCACATAACCCTTCTACCCCTATTTCTCTCTCTTCCTCCTCTGGGATCCCTATGATTCTGATGTTGTTCCTTTTTAATGAGTCACTGATTTCTCTAATTCTTAAATTGTGCTCTTCTGCCTTAATCTCCCTCTTTTTTCTGCTTCATTTTTCTCTATAAGTTTGTCCTCTATATTGCTGATTCTCTGTTCTGCCTCATCCATCCTTGCTGCCACTGTATCCATCCATGATTGCAGCTCAGTTATAACATTTTTCATTTCATTCTGGCTATTTTTTACTTCTTTTATCTCTGCAGAAAGGGATTCTAATCTATTTTTGACTCCAGCTAGTATTCTTATTATCGTGATTCTAAATTCTGGTTCAGACATCTTGCTTGTATCTGTGTTGGTTAAATCCCTGGCTATCGTTTCTTTGTGCTCTTTCTTTTGGGGTGAATTCCTTCGTTTTGTCATTTTGAAGGGAGAAAAGGAACTAATGAGGTAGAAAAATTAAAATTAAAGAAAATTAAAAATATATATATTAAAATTAAAAACACACACTCACACAAAAATCGAATAAATGATGCTAGATCCTAGGTGTGTTTTGGTCTGGGTGTTGAAAGAGGTTTGACAGATTAGAGAAAAAAAGGGGGGAGGAGAAGAAAAAAAAGGAAATCATTTGAGAACTTGAAAAAATGAATTCACTGAAGTAGACTAAAATGAGATGATGGAGATAAAATAGAATTTGAAAATATATATACAGAAGTAAAGAATATGGTAGAAAAAAAACAAAAATATTTTATTAAAAATTAAAAACAAAAATGAATTTTTTCTGTTTATATATTCAAGAAAAAGAAAAGAAACGAAAAAGAGAAAAAAGAGAAAAAAGAAAAAATGGAAAAAAGGAAATCGTTTGAAATTTTGAAAAAGTGAACACTGTAGTAGACTAAAATAAAATGATGGAAGTAAAATAGAATTTGAAAAAATTTACACAAAAGTAAAAAATATAGTGATAAAAATTAAAGAAAAATATTTTTAATAAAAATTGAAAATAAAAATGATTTTTTTCTCTTTCTGTATTCAAGAAAAAGAAGTGTAAAAGAGAAAAAAAAACAAAAGAAAGAAAATTGAATAGATGGACCTGCTAACAGACTGAAGTAGGACTGAGATTACTTCATTTTCCCCTAGAAGTCAGTCTATGTAGCGCTTTATTGTCCATAAACTAAGCCGGTGGTGAGACTTGTTTTTTTGAAGAGCAAAGTTGGCCCAGTTGGGCGGGGATCAGTGTAATGGCTCTGCTCTCCACTAGATGGCGCTGCTATCCTACTGGGGTGGATTGTTGCAGGGCTCGTAGGTGCGTATGCACATGCACAGGAGTGGTGAAAATGGTGCCACCCAGCTACCCAGTCTGTTCTCCTGGATCAGCAATCGCACACCCTTCCTGTCTTCAGCTCTCGTCCACTCCCTGCTTTTTCACTCTCTGTGACCAGGCCCCAGGCAGTACCTCTCTCCCACGTTTTGTCTTAGATGCGGCTGTTTTACCCGGCCCCTTACTTTCAAAGGACTGTGACTTTGACCCCTTCTGCCCCTCTGTGGGAGGGTCTCACTGAGCAATGGCCGAATTCCAGCTGCACCCATGAATGCTTGCTGGACCTGCTGCTGCCGGTGCCCCAAGACTGCGACCAGATGCCAGCCTACCTCAGAAGAAGTTCACGAGATAGTGTTGCAGTGGCTTTTCAGGGATTATGGAAAATCACAACACACATCTGGCACCAGGCTTCACCTTTAACAACCTTGTTCCAGCACCAACGAATGTGGCCGTTTTCTAGGGTCTCCTGGGACCAGGTGGCTTCAACAGTCTCTACCAAATGTCCTTCCTGCAGTGGATCCGCTTTTCCCTGTGTGGGCTGAGAACCTCCCAGACCCCACTCTGTTCCTGGGGATTTGCCCTTCCCACCAGAGCACCACCAGGTATCGAGCTACGGAGTTGCAGACTTTGTGCTCCCCTTGTTTACAGTCTTAATGGAATTTAAACCCTCTCCTTTCTCCTTTCTCCTTTCTCCCTTTTTGGTTTAGTCCCTGTGGCTGTTTCCAATTTTCTGCTTTCTCTCTAGCTGCTTTTGGGGAAGGGTGCTTTTTCCGTATTCTCCCCATCCACCCCCCCCCAGTCTCTGTCCTCTCTCCATCTGCAAAAGTGGCTCCCTGCCCACTGCCAGCTTCTCTCTCCCCAAGTTCACCTCTTTGCACCATGTACCTGCTGAATTCTGTGGCTCAGGTTGTGCAGATTGTTGTGTTAATCCTCCAATCAGTTCTCTAGGTGTGTAGGATGGTTTAGTATTGGTCTGGCTGTATTTCATGGACATGAGACACACAAAAAAACTCCCATGCTGTTCTGCCATCTTGGCTCCTCCTCCTTAATGTTTAATTTTTTGAGAGAGAGAAACAGAGTGTGAACAGAAGAGGGGCAGAGAGAGAGGGAGACACAAAATCTGAAGCAGGCTCCAGGGTCTGAGCTGTCTGCACAGAGCACAACACAGGGCTCAAACTCACCTGAGATGAAGTCAGATGTTCAACCAAATCAGCCACCTAGGCGCCCCCTGTCGAATTTGGATTTACTTTAAGTAACAATCTAAAATGCTTCAAAATGGCATTCTCCGGCCACTGAGTGAAAAATAGCATCCTATATTGTATCCCTTTACACCATCTTCATTATTCCCCCTTCACGATCTTTTCCTCAATTGCTATCAGGGATTTCAGTATTCCACATGGGACAAGCCTGCCTGCTTTGTTTGCTGCAGGGTTCTCCATCCAACATGATGACTAGTTTATAATGAACAAATATTGTTTGTTGACTGAATAAGTGAACAGATTACAAAGCAAGTATCTCTCAGAGGGATAACACACAGATATTCAAAACACCTTCCCTAAGAGTAGGTTCTGATAGGAAGAAAGACACTCTCTAAGGATGGAGGACAAGGATCATGGGGGCAGTGGCCAGAGTGTCTTACCTATAGTGTCCTCTGCAGGCAAATAACTTTATCCCCAAGTCTACTTCCTCATCTGTTAGCTAAAGTTGTTATAAAATTGACATTAACCAATGTAATACTGTGCATTATACTGTGTGTCAATTATTATGACTTTTCCAATTCTACCTATTGGCTCTTTTTAAAAAAATTTTAATGTTTATTTTTAAGACAGAGAGAGACAGAGACAGAGACAGAGTGTTAGCAGGGGAGGGGTGGAGAGAGAGGGAGACACAGAATCTGAAGCAGGATCCAGGCTCCGAATGTCAGCACAGAGCCCCCTTGAACTCACGAGCCAGCTGAGATCATGACCTGAGTGGAAGTCAGATGCTTAATCGACTGAGCTACCCAGGTGCCCCTCTATTTGGGTCTGAATGATTAGCCCCAAAGCCTAGTTGCAGTTATCAGAAACTGATAGAGGTGAGAATGACGTTACAAAACAAAAGTGTCCTCTTTGGTTGCTTGAAATCAATATGTAAGAGTCCCTTGCTGAGGGTAGCGAGCTCAGTGTCATGGCTGATAGGGGAATACATCACTGATGATGGTTAAAGATGATGCCCCAACGAAAAGAGTTTTGAAGCAGTGAGGACATTGAAAGTTTGACCACAAAACCTTGAAAAGATGGGGGAAAAAAAAAGGAAAGCTTGAATCCAGAGTTAGGTGTGTGATAAAGAAGCAGAGAGCAACAATCCATCAGAGAGGCAGTCAGAAGGCAATCAACTTTTAAAGCATTTCTGTTGTGCTGCAGGGAAGTTTTCGGACTTTCAGGTCTTGGGATGTCATTGTTAAAGTGATAGGTACCCTGACCAGTGCTGCACAGGGCTGACCTAGTCTTTATTCACAATGGCTCAAAACCTGCACATTAACTCCCTGGGTTTGGGCCATTTGGGTTCCTGGCATAAGGAACTAACAAGGATAAAAAAAATTCCTTTTACTATTTTTCCCCATATCCCATAGAATTAACCATACAATTCTCACTTATTTTGCACTGGTTTTTAGGTTATGGCCACCTCATCCATTTCTGTGTTCTTAAAACAGGGCTTCAATATAGAATAGGTCTGGATCAAACTAGTAAAAAAAAGTGTAATATATTGACTAACAGTGTAAGGTTACATTGGAACTTTGAACCACAACTCACTGAAGTAATTGACCTTTTTTGTTGTTCAGAAGTTTGGGTTTTTAGTGAACTGAGTTGAGAAATTCTGAAAACAACCCCATTCAGTCTTTCACCAGTCAGTAGTCAGAGGATTTTTTCCAAGAACCTCATGGTTCTCTTTAAAAACATTTGGAGATGGGAAATGCATTTCAATCTCCTCAGTGTGGTTATGCAGATGACTTAGAGGAAAGGATCCAGCAAGCTTGTTTGGCATATCTTGCTTTGGAGAAGTGATCATAATCTATCTCCCTGTCATTTTTGTCCACAAGACAGAAACATCCTTAAGTGGCTGTTTGGCACTAAGGGAGAGAGGTTTCTCAGGTTCCATTGGGGAATTTTCTTGAGGATTCTCACTGTGTGCATGTGTGTTGGTATGTAAGGAAATATTTCCAGTAGTTGTCTCTGAGGAAGGGGACTGGGGATTTAGGGTTTTGATTGGAAAGGTGACTACTTATTTAAAACTAACTTTTTATTTTGCATTAATGCCAGATTCACAGAAAAGTTGCAAAGATAGATATCCCTCATCCAGTTTCTCTGGTTTTTTCCAGTATTTTTATTGGACTAAAATACATACAGCATAAAATTTACCATGTTAAGCCATTTCTAAGTGTAAAGTTCAGTGGCATTAAAACTATTTATAATATTGTATAACCATGACCACCATCCATCTCCAAAATTCTTTTGATCTTGTAAAGCTGAAAACCTATACCAATTTAACAAAAGCTTCCCAGCTCCATTCTACTTTTTCTCTATATAATTTTGACTCCTGTGAGTACCTCATACAGTATTTATCTTTTTGTCACTGGCTTGTTTCAGTTAGCATAATGTCCTCAAGATTCATTCACACTATAGCATGTGTCAGAATCTTCTTCCTTTCTAGAGCTGAACGGTATTTCATTATATGCAAATGGCACATTTTGCTCATCCATTCATCCTTTGATCGATGCTTGGGCTGCTTCCATGTTTTGGCTACTGTGAATAATGCTACCGTGAACATGGGTGTGTACATATCACTTAAAGCTCCTGCTTTTGATTTTTCTGGGCATGTATCAAGAAGAGGAATTGGTAGGGGCTCTTGGGTAGCTCAGTCGGTTAAGTGTCTGACTTCGGCCCAGGTCATGATCTCACGGTTCACAAGTTCGAGCCCCGCGTCAGGCTCTGTGCTGACAGCTTAGAGCCTGGAGCCTGCTTTGGTTGCTGTGTTTCCCTCTCTCTCTGCCCCTCCCCACTCATGCTCTGTCTCTTTCTTTTTCCCTCCCTCTCTCTCTCTCTCTCTCTCAAAAAATAAACTCCTCACTTTACACAGATTTTGCTGCCCCTCCCCCACTGATGTCTTTTTCTTACCAGATTTCATTTTTAACTTTATTTATTTATTTATTTATTTCATGGACAAATTGAAGTTATTTATGTAAGACATCTCGTGTCATAAGCAAAGGGATGGGAGATCAGTATCATTTGATACAAGTAAGGAAGGTGAGCTTAAGGTCCCATATGCTTTTTGGTCTGTGTGCAGACTCATGGTCCAAACAAGTGCTGTGGTCCCCACTGGGTGGTGGTCCATGTTCTCTTTATTCATCTTCATAGCCGGTTGGAAGTGGATTCGTGTGAGAGTTATGGAATGGAGTATGATTACCATCTCCCCAAGGAAAGGGATTGACCCTGATGTGTAGATGGGGGTAGGCGACAAACTTAGGTCTCTCTTGCTCTCCCAGATGTGACTTCAGGAAGACGTTCAACATGCTCACACCTCTGAGGGAGCCCTACCAAGGATATGAAGACCTTCCACATGCAAGCTGAACCCTCCTCACCATGGGCACCACTTGACACAGATGCCCCAGCTGTGCCCCCCACTGACCTAGCAGCCCTGAAAACTGGGACACAGCCACTGCCATTTTTGACCTGGACCCATTTTTACTTTATACTTTTTTCAATGGTTCAGATTGTTAATCTTGTGCATCAGTTTTTACGACCATAAAAATATTAAAGTACAAAAAAATCCAATACATATACTTAATTTATGATAATTTTATTGTTTCAAAACTCTGTTCAACACTTATTTATTAGGCACCTAAACTATGACCATTCTGAGGAACTGAGAAGAGATGATTGCAAAAAATGCTATCTTTTCCTTTAATTTGCTTGCAATGTAATTTTTTTTAAGTTTATTTATTTATTTTAAGAGACAGAGAGAGAGAGAGAGAGAGAGAGAGAGACCAGAGGAGGGGAGAGGGAGAGAGAGAATCCCAAGCAGGCACCAAACTACTAGCACAGAGCTGAACTCAGGGCTCGATCCCACCAACTGTGAGATCACAACCTAAGTGGAAACCAAGAGCCTGATGCTTAATGGACCAAGCCACCCAGGTGCCCATATTTTCTGTGTTATATATACATTGGCAAACAAATGTTTTACCTGGAATGATCAATAATTGAATTATAAGCATTGTTAAAAAATTATGTGAAAGGACAGTCACACTTAATATTCCAGGCACCGTACAAAGCAGGCATTTGACATGCTTTACCTGGATTATCTCATACCTCACAACAACTACTAACAAATAAATGAGCATTATTTCTACTTATCTATGAAAACTTGAGGAACAACAGAGTCGGACAACTTGTATAAGGAAAACTGTGTGCAACAGAGCTAGAATTTAACCCCTTTCTTTATGATCCCTGAATCTCTATCTCTTTTCATTTTCCATGTGGTTTCTATTAATAAGTCAAATTCAACCATCCTAAAATCAAATAAGTTGGCTTTGCTGTTTCTGAACTCAAGCTAACTGACAGGGCAGGTAAATTAAGGCAAGAAGGCAGAGCACAGTAAAATTATAAAAGGAGACTCACCAAAAGGAAAATCGATGCACATTAATTTTGCATATTTTGCATAATTTTTAATGACCACTCTAAATCACAGTGTGCTCCAGACATTAGGGATATGAAGCACACTCAACTTCAATGTTCCTTAATGTGCTTGTAGCTCATAACTGGAACTGCGTTCCACTATGATTTGTTCCCATTTTCATTAAATCTTGGGCTTTTAAAAAATTTTATTTCTTCCTCCTGTAGATTCACCCATAAAATATGTTGAGGAATCATATCTTCTCTTGAGGTCGTTTTTTTCCAGGTACTGTATATTTCAAAGTGATGGCCCAGAGGTGGAACAGAGATTAAGTGGAAGAAGATGCATTGAGAGGGAGGCTGCAACTGTGGTTAAAAGAATAAAGCAGGCAGAGATTTGAAGAGGAAATAGGCTCTTGGCTTAAAGTATCGTCTTCTCTTAATACAGGTGAGAGTTGGCACTTTTCGCCAGAGTTGTATTTTCATGAAACTCTGTATTTATTAACAGGACTTAAAGCTTCGGAAGTAAAGACTCAGCTAGAAAGTTTGAAAACTTAGTGAAATTCTGACTTTTCTAGAAGCTTAGCTCTCTTTCAATGGGGTACACACTTGGGATTTGGTTAAGTACTTACTTAGGTCAGATTTCATCTCTCTTTCTGGCTGGAGGGAGTATTAAAACAGTTATGAGATTAAGACAATAGAAAAACCTTGAATATGACTGTGCCTTATTTACCCAGCAGGAAACTAGACCAGAAAAATCAAATGCCAATGCTTAAAAGTAGCTATTAAGCCAAGAATGTGTGTTCTAAGTCTTACCACTACAGACTGTCATTTCTTGAGGAAAAGTTACCCCCTTTCCCCAAAAAAGATTTGAGATTCTTCAAGATGTAAGTGAACATATAAATAAAGACAACTGAGAAGAATAAAATTCCTATCTTCATTGTATTTTAAACTGCTTGAAGGCAAGGACCATGCCTTCTTCATTCAAGTATCATCCAGCTTCCCTGATTACCTTCAAAAATATTCTTCTCTGGTGAACCTGTTATTTGTGATACAACATCTACAACAGGGAAGAATAGGTTTGTTTATTTGTTTCATGATTTAGAGAACTAATTCAAGAGTTGAAGTTCAAAATACATAGGTTCTGCTGACTATCGCCTATTCATCTATGATTATCAAAAAGTAATTGACATTACAGAGCTGGGATGACATTAGAGAGAATACTTTAAAAAGTATAGGCCAGTATACAATGTTTTGTTATGTAGAGTCTAATTTATAGTTAAACAACTTAGCTTGCCTTCTGCTCCTTGACTATTTATATTATTTCTGCCCAGAGTATGGATACATTACAATGATTGTATAACAGGTTAAGTTAGAGCATAGGTTTTTCTATATATCAAACATTATTCTGGTCCCAAAAGACATATGCAAACACGGGGCACAAAATTACTTACTAGTAACAAGGCTGGCTTATGGTGAACATGTCAGATTTGATCTGTTTTTCAGATTATTCTGCTTTAATTGCCATTCTTCCAAGGTAAGCTTTAGAATGAGATAATTCATCCCTTAAAACTTCACATGGTGCATGATGATAGCTAGCAGTTCATTCACTTTACTATGTACATATCTACTCTCTCCCCACCTTGTAAGACAAGCCATTGTTTTAGGATGAATTATCCCAGATGCAGACCTTGAGCCAAGGATTTGAATGCTAGTGAATTATAGGGTAAATGCTCCTAGAAGAAAGGTAAAAGTGGGGGAGAAGCAGGACACACGTTGGGAATAAACCAAGAAAGGCTACAATATCAGGGGAAGCTTTGGCCTCAGCCTGATCCCACCAGGAGCAATGGAGTACACAGTATATCTCAGAACTTGTGCCCCGTCTGCAGTGCTGGGGGTGTGGGAGGGAGACTGGGACTCTGCAGGAGACTCAGCAGATGTACCCTCTCTCCTTCACAGTTTATTGTCTGCCTGAGTCAAGGATCATTTTGTCACAAATCAGAGATAGCACCTCAAGCTGGTTTAAGCAAAAAGTAATGTACTCAACTAATACCTGACTATGTCATACAATACTAGACAAGCCCAATAGCCTACTCATACTAGAGACTGAACATGGAAACGAGAAAGTCAAAAGGAACCAAAGCAACCCTTCATCTTCTGTCTCTTTCCCCAGTGTCTCTGTTTCTTTCTAAAGAAACCCTCTTTCTGATGCTCATTAGCTATTTGGACCTCCAAATGACTGGCCCACTCCCTATGTCTTCATGAACTTTGACTTCCTAGAAAATGCAGATGACTGAAACTTCTGGATCTCTTAGTTAAAGTTCTTGAAAGAGGGAATCAGGATCAGGTAGCAAGTTTTGTTTCCATGAGCTACAACTGGAGAGGAGAGGCAAGAGCTAGTAAAGCATGACTTGAAGAACCCACCTGTGCACCCAAGACTTAGATATGACAGACCTCAGAGAATCAATGAGGATTCAGCAGGTACCCCCCCACCCAAGGCATTTCTATGTACTGTTACATACGATTTCCCAACATGTAGAAGAGTGCACAGGATGTGGCAATCAAATGCTTTGCCTTTAAATGCATTTACTTTACAGACGTGGAGTAAAACAAAAGCAGATTATGAGGTCTGTTTACTGATACCTTAATTATCCCCTATTACACATAATGTCAATAAAATCGGAAATACAGAAATGCATAAGCTAGCATCCTTAATAGTTGCCTTAATAGTAATATTATCCTTAAATAACTGAGCTTTATACATAGTTAGCAGCACTGTAAATTGGTAGAATCTCTTAGAAAGCAATTTGATAATAACCATAAGAGCTATAAAAATGTTCATGTCCATTGACCCAGTAATTCTGCTTAAAAGAAACTATCATAAAGAGTTCAAAATACAGGGAAAAGCTTTATATACCATATGTTTGTTACAGAAGAATTTATAGAGGAAAAAAACAGAAAATCATCTGAATATGCTTCAAAAAGGGAATAATTAAATAAATTACTGAAATATTTTTGAGTCATTAAAGTTCTGGTTATGAAAAGCATGAAGCATCATGGAAAAATGTTTATGTACTCATAAGTAAAAGAGCAGAATGCAATATTGGAAGGAAACTCAGACAAAAAACGAGGGTAAAAATGCATAGGGAAAAAGGAATTACCCCAACATGCTAATCATGATTGAAACAAAGTAATGAATTTTTTTCCTCTACTTCCTGAATTGCTTCCAGTGTGTTTCTATTATTTTTATAAAATAAAAAGTATACTTCAAAAATTGCTAAACTACTATCACCACCCTCTACATCAGATATAGTTTGTATTCTCTGGAGCTGTTTCTTAACACTCTTCAACGGGCTCTCTTGAAACCTATTACTTTTTGAAAAGACTTTTTAAGTTAAAGACTATATCCCTAAGTGCTTGGAAACAACTAGAGGAAAATAGAAAAGCCAGCTTAAGTAACTACTTTGGAGAACCTTTAGTAAGGACCAGAGAAGTGTCTGTGTTTGAAAAAAAAAATACTAAGAGTGAAGGGGAACTGTAAATCCTTAGAAATGTCTGAAACTGTCAATTGTAAGGCAGCAATATGATACAAGGATCGACTGCATTAAGTATGTGTCCTGTGAAGCATCCAAGAAAGCAATGCAAGGGGTAGTAATTATGCATCAGCAATGTAGATTTTCTTTTTCAAGCGACTATTAGCCTGATTCTTCTGCCTGTTTATAGGAGGCTAGAGTATTATAAAACCACACAGAGGTAAAAAACAAAAATTGCATCTCCCATGTTCAGAATAAGTAAATGGTGGCTTACTGAAACTGTTTTGAGAACATAGTGCTATGCCCCAATAGCATGAAAGGAGAATTAAATTATTATGACATTGTCATTGGTTGCAATTTGTAATGCACCGATTTCCAAATTATACTCTGCAGAACACCAGTCCCAAGAGATGTTCCTTTAAGGAAAACAGTTGGGGGGTGAAATATATCTGTCATATGTTGCATACATGGCTCTTTAACAACTAGTATATTCCTTTAAAAGTCCCACAGGAAAGACAGCTATTTTATCAGCTTTTCCAAAACTTAACTGCTCAAGAGATCTCCTTCCCTACCATGTAATAACTATTG
Organism: Leopardus geoffroyi; assembly: GCF_018350155.1. NCBI lineage: Eukaryota > Metazoa > Chordata > Mammalia > Carnivora > Felidae > Leopardus > Leopardus geoffroyi. The sequence continues at coordinate 32,270,639 of NC_059330.1, read as the reverse complement.
TCATTGAGGAAAAGTAACGTTCAGTAAAATACAGTTTGGCAAATGCTTGTGTGATGTTGGAAGATTTCATAGACTAATAGATGTAGGTTCAAATCCAATTTCTGCCACATACCAGCTGCGAGAATCTGAATGAGTTACTTGAGCTTTCTTATCAGATCAGAGATCTTTAAATGGTCTTGGTCCCCCTAACATATAGTCAGAAACATACAAAAATGCATCAAGGACAAAAACCTCTTATATTTGGTGATTTCTAAGACTTTGTACTCACTCACTCCTGGTGAAGTTTTTATCCTAGCTCTTGTTCCTCTTGGTCATGCAGACCCCAGTATTCCTTTTGACCTCCCTTGTGCTTCTTACTGACTTTGAAACACATTTCCAGGTCTGTTCAGGAACCACGAGTTCTGGGCACAGGGCTCAGGCAGTATAAGATGCCTACACATCTGCACAACTGAACAAAGGTGCAGCAGCTTGAACCAACAAGATGAGCCCTCTTCCTTTGGCAGCATACCTCTAGAGCACTCTACAGAGAAAATTTAACAACCCGCTCATTTCAGGGGAGGAATACTTAAGGAATCTGGATCGATATCACAGAGTGGGGCTTGAAGGGAAAATCTGGACCTGAAAAACAATCAATTAATAACTGGCACAGCAGTGGTATCTAATTGAAGTTTTAATTTGCATTTCTCTAATAATGGTGAGCAACTTTTCTTTTGTCACTCATATATCTACTTTGGCAAAGTGTTCAGATCTTTTGGGCTCTCCATTTTTCATGGATTTGTCTTATTATTTAGTAGTGAGAGTTTCTTATATTTTCTTTATATATCCTTTATACATTTCTTTATTGAATATATATTTTACAAAGTCTTTGTCTCAGGCTGCGTTTTGCCTTTCATTTCTTTCTTTTTTTAAGTTTATTTATTTATTTTGAGAGAGAGAGCACAGTGGGTGAGGGGCAGAGAGAGACAGGGAGGGAGAGAGAGAGAGGGAAAATCAAAAGCAGTCTCCTGTCAGTGTGGACTCAATGCGGGGCTGCAACTCATAAACCACAAGATCATGACCTGATCTGAAGTCAGATGCTTAACTGACTGAGCTACCCAGATTCCCCGCCTTTTACTTCTCTTAAACTGTGTCTTTTGAATAACATTTTTTGGAGATTTTTAATTGATCTATTTTCTTATTTGTAATCTGTGTCTCCACTTTTCTATTAAAAAACGCTTCCAGCCCAAAGTCATTATTACCTTTTAAAAAGTGTCTTCTAGAAACTTTAGTTGTAACATGATATTGGCAGGCTGCATCTGAGGACCCAGAGAGGGCCCCACATGACCAGCCAAGAGGGTCCTTGGCTTTGTACAGCATAGAATCAAACATAAGCCAAGAAGTGAAAACAGAGTTTATTGAATAGTGTTAAGTGATAGAGTATAGCAGATTGAGTGGGAGACTTGGAAAAGAAAGGTGAGTGAGTCTCTTCATCACTTGGTGTTAGGGGTTTATATTGGAAAAGAGGTCCAGCATATGTGTTCCTTCAGGAATTCAGGGTAGGGTTAGATCAAAGGTGAGTAACAGGTGAATAGGTGCTATTTCATAAATCACTAAACACAGGGGTTATTGATGCCGGCAGCATCAGTAGAGGATTGTTCAAATCTAATGTCCTGGAACTTGTTTGGGATCCAGCTCTTCTTACATGTTATCAGGTCCTTGGGAGTCTAAGAGAATAATTAACTTCCTTGCTTCCCCTTGGAGTGGGAACATAACTTCTTTGGTTTATTCTGATGCAAGGTGAAATATAGGACATAAATAAATGGGGCCTAACATGGAAACAGCAGAGATGGAGACTTTCTAAAATGGAGTCCCTCCAGTTTCCCTATCTCAAACATTTGCATGTGGTTCATTTCAAGTTAATTTTTTTTTTTTTTTAATTTTTTTTTTTTCAACGTTTATTCATTTTTGGGACAGAGAGACAGAGCATGAACGGGGGAGGGGCAGAGAGAGAGGGAGACACAGAATCAGAAACAGGCTCCAGGCTCTGAGCCATCAGCCCAGAGCCCGACGCGGGGCTCAAACTCACGGACCGCGAGATCGTGACCTGGCTGAAGTCGGACGCCTAACCGACTGCGCCACCCAGGCGCCCCTCAAGTTAATTTTTGTAGAAGGCATGAGATAGGGTCAAAGTTTATGTTTTGCATAAAAGACAGTGAAGACAATTCCCTTAGAAAGTAAAAGCATGTCCTGGGATGATAGCTACACAAGAGGTAATCTATCCAGTTTGGAGTAAGAGTATTTAAGATTCCAGGAATGATATTTCCAAGAGAAAAATAATCAAAGTAACAGAACATCTGATGTATTTGACTCTGTTAAAATAAGTTTCAATTTTTTGGCAAAGAATGTAAAAGAATAATTAATGATAGCTTCATAGAAAACTAAGCAAAATAAAAGCAATTATTAACTCTAGGAAAAACAGAAAGATTTATAGGAAGAACTATTTAATAATAGTATACTGTGTGACACAAATCTAATAGGCACAATTATGACTGAACCATTGATTCTGATAAGGTTCAAGAAAAGATTATGTGGGCTCTGTTAATAGTGGTGTGTCAGGATGAGGGTCTCTGTAACTAAAAACACTTTGGAAATGATAGACTAACTCATGATTTGAATAGTTAACAAAGTAAGTTTGGGCCAGTGTCAAAACTTTTGAAAGCATCAGCTTTCTTTTTTTTTTTTTTTTTTTTTAATTTTTTTTTTAAACGTTTTTATTTATTTTTGAGACAGAGAGAGACAGAGCATGAACAGGGGAGGGTCAGAGAGAGAGGGAGACACAGAATCGGAAGCAGGCTCCAGGCTCTGGGCCATCAGCCCAGAGCCCGACGCGGGGCTCGAACTCACGGACCGCGAGATCGTGACCTGGCTGAAGTCGGACGCTTAACCGACTGCGCCACCCAGGCGCCCCAGAAAGCGTCAGCTTTCTAATCTGGAAAGTTTGGATAATATCTACTTCACTGGATTGCTTTGAGAGTTAAAAATTATCATTGCCTAGCAGAATTTCTGGCATATGTCATGGCTCAATAAATGTAGTACGTTATTTTTTAATGATTACTCTAGTCTTGACAACATGATTCAGAACAAAATGTTATTAAAATTATATTCTATTATATTTGTTCACACAGAAGCTATACTACTATAACAAGAGACTGAAAAATGCCCTCCTTCATCAAGACAGAAGTCAATTTCTCTCCTAAATCTAGTCATGGAAGGCATTCCAGGGTGTTTGGGACAGCATTATAGTGTTGAGCAGCCAGGACCCTTCTATCAGGAATGTTTAAGTGTTGCCCTTGTCTACAAGGTCAAAGACAACTTGCTACCACACCAAAATCCCACCCACAGGAACACTTCCCATTTAAGGCCATGATCCAGAAGTTACAAATAGCACTGCCACTAATGTTCCACTGGCCAAAATTTAGGCCTAGTTAGATGGCCATGGCCACCAGCAAAGAACTGTGAGAAATATATTTTGGGGGCAGCAGCCATGTGCTATGATAGAAGTGGTATCACTATGGAAAAGAAAAAGGAGAATGAATAATTAAAGGGACAAACAACAGTTTTCTACACACCTTCTGAATTCTAAGTGTTTAAGCTAAAGTAATTTCCTCACTGGAATGTGAGGGGGGGGGGGAAGATTGGAGTGAGGAGCTTAAGAAATAGGATGAGTACAAAAAAAGTGTTATTTAAAAATCTGAATACTAATATATCATATTTTTGCCAATAAAAATGTAAGACAAGGAAACAACGGATCCCTTTGTGCTGGTGAATGAAAAGCCTTTAAGGTTCATAGTCTTCAATCTTATTCCCTCCTGTGGCACCTGAAATCCAGAGGTGGTAAATCACTGTGCAAGGCACTTAGTTACTTAATGGCATGGCTGAGGCTAAAGTTCATTCTGTCTGCCTCTTTATGCTTCCACTTTGCCTTAACAAAATATACAGGAATATTAGTTTTTCTCTCTCACCCCCCCAAATGAGATATCCGCTGAAAGACTAAGTGAACAAATGTGGTTGATGTTGTGGTTATGCATTTGCTTTCATGTTTACCAACAAATACATCATCATCATCATCTAATAAATATTTAATGAGTGCCTAGGAAGGGCCATAGAGTGCCTATGAATATATCAATGATCAAAAACAGACCCAAACCCTTGACTACAGAGAGCTTAGCTTCCAATGAGGAGACACAAAAAGTGGAAGTAATAAGTAATGTATTGTGATTCACAGCACAGTAAACAGCACTGAGAAAAACAAAGCAGAAAAAGGGATAGAAACTTCTCAGAAGAAAGTCTGCAATTTTAAATAAAATGGTCTTGGAAGGGCTCACAGAGAAGAAGACATATGAGTAAATACCTACAGGAAGTAAGGGAACATGGCCGGGGATATTGTAGGAGCATATTGCAGCATAGAAACATAAAATGGACCTGTCCTGGCCTGTGAGTGTATCTGACCCTGAGGAACAGCCAAGAAGGCCTATGTGACCAGAGCAATGAATGAAGCAAGTGTGGGAGGAGATGACTTCAGAGTGGAAAGGAAGGGGGATGGGATGGGATGGGATGGGATGGCCAGAGTGGAAACGGCCTCACAAGCCTTGTCAGGACTTTGGCTTTCGCTATATGTAAGGAGCACCTTTGGAAATTTTTTTTTTCTTCTAAATTTTTATTTAAATTCTAGTTAGTTAATATTTAGTGTAATATTGGTTTCAAAAGTAGAGTTTAGTGATTCATTACTTACATACAACACCCAGTGTTCATCATAACAAGTGCCTTTCTTAATACCCATTACCCATCCAGTCCATCTCCCACCCATCTCCCTCCATCAAACCTCAGTTGTTCTCTATTGTTAATAGTTTCTTGTGGTTTGTTTCCCTCTGTTTTTCCCTCTCCCATACATTCATGTTTTGTTTCCTAAATTCCACATGTAAGTGAAACCATATGGTATTTGTCTTTCTCTGACTGACTTATTTCACTTAACATAATACACTCTAGCTCCATCCATGTCATTGCATATGGCAGGATTTCATTCTTTTTGATGGCTAAGTAATATTCCAGTGTGTGTGTGTGTGTGTGTGTGTGTGTGTGTGTGTGTGTATCTTCTTTATACATTCATCAATCGATGGACATTTGGGCTCTTTCCATAGTTTGGCTATTGTTGATAATGCGGCTATAAATATCAGGGTGCATGTACTCACTTTGAATCTGTCTTTGTGTATCTTTTTGGGTAAATACCTAGTAGTGCAACTGCTGGATAGGAGGATATTTCTATTTTTAACTTTCTGAGAAAGCTCCATACTGTTTTCCAGAATGGTTGCACCAGTTCAGTTTGCATTTCCATCAATAATGTAAGAGGGTTCTCCCACCCTTAGGTTTTTAAGCAAGGAGGAACATGATCTGATTTTCACTTTAACAGATTAATAATACTAATATTAATGGAGCTTCAACTTATTGAGTATAGTAGTTTCCACTTACCTGCTGAGGATATATTCCAAGACCCCCACTGGATGCCTGAAACAAAGAATAGTACCGAATTCTATATAAACCTTTCTTTTTCCCATACATTACAAATTTTGACAAAGTTTAATTCATAAATTAGGCATAGTAAGAAATTAACAGCAGTAAATGATAATAAAATAGAACAATTATAACAATATACTGTAACAAAAGTTATGTGAATGTGGTTTCTCTCTCTCAAAATATCTTATTGTACTGTACCAAGCCTTCTTCTTGTGATGATGTGAGACAATGACATGCCTATGTGATGAGGTGAATGATGTAGGCATCATGACATAGTATTAGGCCACTGTAGACTTTCTGAAAATAGGTCAGAAGGAGGATCACCTGCTCCCAGACTGTAGTTGACCTCAGGTAACTGAAACTGTGGAAGGTGAAACCACAGATAAGGAGGGAATACGGTCCTCTATTCTTGGCACTACAATGAGTGCTTTATGTACATCACTTCAGTTTAATTCCCACAGCACTGCAAAATAGCTTTTAATATCCCCATTTGTACAGATGCATAAACTGAGTCTCACAAAGGTTGAATACATTTATCTACTAATTAATGGCATTCTTAGGAGCTCATCTCAGGTACTTCTGCCTGCAAACTCTTTGTTGTTATTCACATCATTCTATCACCACTGTGACAGCTCATTTGAAAGGTTTATGTGTTCTTGTCTCTCCATAAAATTGTTGCCTATTATATTCTGTCCACTGATATCATAAATAGATATGATAAAGAGGTATTCTACTGTGTCATTATGAAGAGTAGTATTACTTATGATAGCAATTATTACTCATTAGCATTTGATGAAAACAAGCTCTGTGCCACTGCACTCCTAATCTAAACAGTGATCATAAATAACAAACCTTTGCAATTGAAGTAGGACTTCTAAGGGTGTTTCCTTTTTAATCCCAGTAATGAGGCATTGAAATTAACAACCTTTTTCCATAATTATGGGAGTTTTTTCTCAAGTCTCTTCCCTCCTCTTCCTCCAAATTTCACCTTTTCCTTGAAGCCTTCCTGCATAGATGTTGACTTTGCTGATTTGCATTCTCCCTATGCATACAGTCCCTACCTCATGGTCACTTGCAATGGTTCCCATAGACAGGCGTGAGTCACTATGCTGAATATTGCTATTTTCTGTATTTCCGTCACTTCTTTTATAGCTGCAGATCAACCCCTTGCTTTTGTGGGGCCCAGAGCAAGAGTACAAATGGAAGTTTCATATCTTATGTCTATTTAGAAGTTATGAATCAAGCTAACAAACTGTTAAATCAAATATATTACATAGGCCTACACTGAGAACGGTAACAATGTATTTATCTATCTTCAGTTCTTTAGAAATTCTTTTCCAAATCCCCCCTTTTTTAAATTTTAATCATGATCTCAATTTATACTCATTCTCTATGTTAGAAAAAGAAATGAAAAAGTGAAATGGAATCATGTGAAAAGAGTACAAAATTTAATATAGGTTATTAAAATGTAAGTTAAAGTGTAAAAATTAAAAGATTAAAACTATTTTTCATATACATTGTCTAAAAAGCTCTCATCTAAATAGTCAATTTACTAAAATTAAAAGGTAAAATATAAATTACATAATTAGAGATATATTCATATGTTAATTATATTATAATACAAACCAATAAATATATTACATTATGCAAATTAGGCTAAATTTGTTGTTTACTTTTTAAAAACTGAATCGACTTATAAATAGCTTAGAAAACTAAAACTGTTTACAGTTGTAGCCCTCAATGTTCATCTAGTTACAAATATAAATACAGTTGATCCTCACTACTTGCATATTCTGTATTTGCAGACAAGCCTACTTGTGAAAATTTACTCATGACCTTAAAATCAATATCGCTGCATATTGAAGTCATCACTGGACATAATAGTGAAAAATTGAGCCACCTGAAGTGCAAGTTCCAAGTTGGCATCCTTTTTGCTATCTATTTAGCACCAATTTCTCGTTTTGGTGTTTTTTGTTGGTGATTTCACTGTTTAAAATGGCCACCAAGCATAGTTCTGAAGCATTGTCCAGTGTTCATAAATCCAAGGAGGCTATAATTTGTCTACTTAGTCTCCTCTGTACCAGATAAGTTTTATTCAGACACAAGTAATAGTGTGTTTGGCCATGATCTCGATGCTAATGAATCAAAAATATATATTAAATAAGGTACCTTTAAACAGAAATACACATAAAGAGGTTATGTATTGCTTGATCAAAAAAAATATGATCAGAGGCTCATGGGAACTTATGCTGTGTTTCACAGGAATAGTGATACAGTATTGGCTAATTCAGTGTTCAAGGGAACATAACTACTATGGAAGAATTTTCTAACATTTTGTCTTAGCCAGCGAAGAGCATGTAGGTGTATCATGTGTTAAAGCAGATGTTGAATAAACATTTATCATGGCTTTTGTGGAAATGAATTTTGGATTATTTAACAAATTATGCTATAATACTCTTAGTTCCCCTTCCATTTAATTAAAGATAGCAGAATAAAGATTCTAGGTAAATACAGAAGAACAGAAGTTAATCATTCTATGAGAAAGTAAATAAAAATAGTAAAACTCAACAAAATTTTTTATTACTAGCTGTGAAACAAGAAAAGAGATTCAGCCTCTGTCATAAATTTAAAAGTGGTAGCCAAAGAAATACACAGAAGATTCTGCCCAGTTTCTGAATCCTAATACAACAGTCCAAAAGAAATACAGGGAAATAAAACCTGAGGGAAAAAATCATGAGAATTCCAGCTACTGGCCCTTTATTTCAAGGGAAACAGGTCCTAACTACAGAATCCAAGAAGTGATAGGAAAAATAACTGCTTACCATTTTCCAGGAAAACACTTTGAACCGGTGAATTATCAAAAATCCAAGTATCTCTGCCTCCTGAAATAAGATAAACCCACAACTGGGAAATAAGGTAGGAATAAACAGTGGTATAGGATATTTCACAAAGCATCAGTGTCTAGCTCTGATTCTCTTTATCCATTAACACTACCACCCATAGTGCACTTCAGTTACAGGGAAGTGAATGGAAAGCAATATTCAACCTTACAATTGTAGGTCAGAGGAGAATATAAATACCGAATTGAAGTAGAAAAAATTTCAAGGAGGATCCATCAACAAAACATCAAAGCAGAGTTATTCTGAATAGAGTTGATCATACTGAAAAGAAATGGGCCAAATTTTCAAACATAACTCGGATGTACAGAGAAAATACAGCTTCTTTATTTTTTCTATAACTAAGATGGCAAGTCCTATAATTACTCATGCAGTGATTAGCTCAGGGGAAGGGAAATTTAAAGCTTCACCTAAGAGAGTAGATCTTAAAAGTTCTCATCATAAGAAAAAAAATTATAATTCTGTAGGGTGACTGATGTCAATTAGACTTACTGTGGTGGTCATTTTGCAATATATACAAATATTGAATCATTAGGTTGTACATTTGAAATTAATCTAACTTGTATGTCAACTACACCTAAATTAAAAAAAAAAAAACAAAAACAAAAACAAAACCTTCATCAGATCCATGATCCAAGATTGTAATAGTCCTTTTCAGGTAGTGTTTAGTCTCTGGGACAAAAATCTCTCAGGTGGCCTCCCTCTCCCCATAAAGGGAGAAGGATGTGTTTTCTTGAATGTATGATAGTAAAGTAGAGTCAAAACACTCAAGCTTCACATTGTCTATGTCTTCTGGAATAGAACACAATCTCTCTCATCTACTTTGGTACTGCTTACCCTGCTGATGCTGACAGCTTTTTGAAGTCTACAATTGGTGTCACCTATGATTTGGTATCTCTACACTTCATCAAGGTCCAGTGTAATTAGCTGCCTGATTTGGCAGCTATTTTAATGCCTTTGTTTGCTAATTCTACCGTCTTTGTCATTTCTGGGTCTGTTTCTATTGATTGATTTTTCTTCTGACTATGGATCATATTTTCTGCTTCTTTGAAAATACCTGGTAATTTTTTATTGGATACATACATTATGAATTACATATGTTTGAGTGTTGAACTTTTAAAAATATTATAGGTCTCTTTCTTCTGGGATACAATTATTTCAAACCAGCTGGATTATGTTGAGGCTTATTTTATAGATCTGTTAGGATAGGTCCAGAGCAAATTTTACTACATGACTAATTTGGTCCATTATTAGACATTGCTTTTCTGAGGCATCTGTCTAATGTCCCATGTATCATTAGTTCTTTCCACTTTGGATGATGAAAATAGGAACTCTTCCCAGCCCTGTGGGATCTTTGTGGATTGTTCCTTCTACATGTGCACACTGGTACTCAAAGACTCAAAGGCAACCCTCTGCAGATCTCCAGCATTTTCTATTTCTCTCCCTCTGTGAAGCTCTCTAGAGCTTTCTTCTCTGGTGATTTTGTCTGTAAATTTTACCTGCCTTGACCCTTCAAACTCCAAATTCTGTTTTCTTAACTCAGCCAGACTACCAAGCTTTGTTCATCTTCCCCTCCTTGTACAGTGCTTTGGGAAACTCCAAGCAGTAAGTTGGGGCAATCACAGGGCTTTACCTCCTCTGTGTCCCTCCTCTCAGGGGTCTGTTTCCTGCAATGCCTATTGCTCAATGTCTGCAAACAATTTCATATATTTTGTCTAGTTTTCCAACTGAGAGGAAAGGTAAATTTGTTTCTTTGCTCTATCATAGCTAGAAGAGGAATTTAAGTGTTATTTCTAATTGTGGAATGAAACTTAATGTTCTCTGGAAAATGAATTTCAGGCCTCAGTGGGCAGATGAGGGAAGTAATGTTTGTTTTGTGGTTGTTTTCTTTTCCCTAGTTGGGTTTTTCTAGTTCCTAGAAATGGCAGCCTACTCTGTTTTCCTGCAAAGTCATCCTTCTTGTCGTTTGTTTCTAGTCCCTACAGTTACTTAAACATTCTATATGGATCATTGATCATACTAGTTTGTGATAATCCTCTGAAAATAAAATGACTCACCATTTTGCCATTGAATAAGAGAGATTTTTTTATATCTTTTTTTTTTTTACTTTTTTTGGGAGGGGGTGATATTTTTAATTGATATACTTCTGAAATATGCTTGATGAACATTAAAAAAAGTGAATATTCCTGCCATTCTGAACATTCCATTTCAGAAGGACATGGCAAATAAAGTTTCTAAAAGTTACTCTGATACAATCCACAGTTTGGAATTATTTGTTTATTTTCTTGGTTATCTTTTAAATGTTCTATTGATCAGTATTCTGTTTTTCAGAACTATCTTTGAATAGGAATTTCCATAATATAATTACAACAGGTGCTGATATCAGTAACTGCATAATCAAAAAAGTCCTTTTAGTGATCAAAGCATGGTCACTTTGTGTATTTATATTAAATCCTTTTTATTTTGAAAATTAACAAGTCTTTGGTAGAATATTGACTAATTCCTCTTTCTCCTGAATACTTGAGAACTAAGCTTTCCCATATCAAACTGGATAACAGAATTTCTTTATGAAAATCTAGGTTGGTAAACAGATAATAGCATGTCTTCACTTAAAAGAAAAAGGAATCATGAAAGTCTTCTATATGTGGTGATTGAGTTATAGATTCATTTATTCATATGTAATATTGCAGGCACTGAGTTTGGTGCTCCTATATTAGCAGATTAGATTTGACGGACAGGTAATCCTTGCCAGCAGACAGCTATCAAATCAAGCAAGTTCTAAGAGTTATTAATGGAAGCTAATAGAGTTAAACATAGCCCCAGCAAAAGATATCATTTATTACTAAAAAAAAAAACAAAACAACAACTTCCATTTAAATAGTCTACATTGATTCAACAAACTTTTCAGATAAGCTTAGTGTCATCTGGCACATTTTAGAGTCAAAATAAAGTTTTGTCAAAATGTGTAAATACAGCAATTACACATGCACCACCATAGATGTTTATTTTCGATCTTTTACAATACTTCTCAGACATGCACTTTTTTTCCCCTCAGCAACCACAGAGATGTTATAATTGGAAGAAAAATACTCTACGATTACAGGTTTGAGTTGTTCACCTCTGTGACAGGTATCTGTTGTAGATATGGCACTTGGAAGCTACAGGGAGACGCCATCTTAAGAACTTGAAAGTAAGATTGCACTTTGTTAAGCAACAAGCAGTCAAAAAAGGTAAAGATATGAAGAAGAAAAAAAAAACTTAGACAAAAAGACTCAGAGACCAGAGAGTACTCAATAATCTGATAGTCTGAATTTTTGTTCTTAGAGGCTAACTTGGTTTGTGAGTTCGAGCCCTGCGTTGGGCTCTATGCTGACAGCTCAGAGCCTGGAGCCTGCCTCAGATTCTGTGTCTCCCTCTCTCTGCCCCTTCCCCGCTAGCACTCTCTTTGTGTCTCTCTCAAAAATAAATAAACATTAAAAAATTAAAAAAAAAAAAAAACAGAAGAGGCTAACTTGCCTCAAAGGATCGAAAGCAAAATAAAGATCTGTGTCTACCCCAAAGCCATCCAGAAGAAAAAACCTTAGCAAATTTTATAAGCAAAACTACTTTGTGTGTGAGAGATGAGTGTATTAAGCTATTAATCCATTTGTCTAATTCTTTCTAGTCCAATATGCATTAGGCAGCACTCTGATCATAATTTAGTTTTACACATAGGTGTGTCGACGGTAAGGAAATATGTGAATCACGTGGCCCAAAATGCTTCCAGGCCTTTGACAGTTTTCCTCATTATGAATGAATACATTATCATTATTTCTCAATAGATAAGTTTCATGGGTTCAGTTGCTATGAAGCTTTGCCTGAAAAGTGGTTCCACTCTTGATTAGAAGATTAAATGAAGTTTCTGAGCCAAAAAGACTGAGAAACAGACTTGGCAAACTCACCTAAGGAGACAATGCACATCCTTCCCTATGCTTAACAGAATCCATCTTTGTAGTCTCTTGAGCTGCCAGGTAGAATGGACAGTTTGTCTAACACAAGGGTTGAATTAAATACAGCTCAGCCTGCCAGCTGATCCTTTATAAGGAGGAATACATCTAGGCTCAGAGAGATGCCATTAATTTATGTCACTTAAATGTTAATGGGGAACTGCAACACAAATGAACCTTGAAAACATCATGCTTAGAGAAAGAAGCCAGACACAAAGGTCACATGGTGTATGATTTCACTTATAAGAAATGTCCAAAATTGGCAAATGCATACAGATGAAAAGCAGATTAGTGTTTGCTAGAGTCTGGAGGAAAAGGGGTGGGGGAGAAAAGACTAATGGATACAGAGTTTTGTGAAAGGTGATGAATGTTTTGGAATTATATAGTGGTGATGGTTGCACATCCTTATGAATATACTAAAAACCACTGAAATGCACACCTTAAAGCAGTGAATTTTATGGTATGTAAATTATATCTCAATTTAAGAAATATTAATGGGGCCATGTTAGGGTTGTTGAATTTCAAATGATTCTTTTTTTTCCCCACATCTGTCTAGATTACTTATTTTATAATGCACAAAATCAGAAATGATAAAACAGGTTTCACTAGAAAGAAGGAGAAACTAGTTAAAACCAGGCCATTTAGAAATTCTGATATACGTATCTGACCAATACCATGCATAGCCTAGAAAAGTAAAATTTCAAAATTCCATTTCAGTTCTCTTCAACTGGCATTGGTTCTTATCAATAACACAGTAAGTGGAAAGTTGATGAATCTCTGGTCCGCTCTCCATATGGAATGTTTTATGCTGACGTAGGTATTTATATGGGATTACTAAAATTTAAGGGCTTAGTCATTCGTTTCTTCAATAAATATTTCATAAACAGCTACTGTGTGACAAGAACTGTGTGAAGTACAGAGATAAAAAGCAGTATGAGCAACCACTAGGTTCTTCCCCAAAATGTTCCTCATAACAGGAGTCAGAGGTGAAGTGTTAGATTGGAAAACCTCTTGAATTGACCTGTTACAGCTTTTGGTAAAACTTGCCATTCTTAATGTAAATGTAAGGAAAAATGAAGGATTTCTTTTGCCTTTCTTCTCAACAGCCACCATTTTATATAGACATTGGAAGTAGATGTGGGAAGTAAACCTGTTGATGACCTATTTACAGTGATAGAAAAATCTTCAGGATGACTTAGCATGTTCTGTGTTATTCACAGAAACCAAGATAATGATGACATTTAGGGATTAATTAGCCATTTTTGGAATTTTACACATCCTGCCCCACATGGTTGGAAGAGGTGATCAAAGCAATAATCTATAGCAGTGATTCTTTACCTACTTGGAGGTTTGCAGAACTCCTTTGAACATTTCATTGCACTACTCCTCGCCTTTCTAAAAAATGCATATAGGTACATATAATTTGAAAATTGCAAAAATTTCAAAGGGTGGTATTTTCTTTAAAAACCATCCATGGATTCCAGAAGCATCATAGAGATTTTAAGAAAAGCTTGCTTATTATAAGAAGAATATCTTATTAATATAGATTGATACATTCTTAGTTAATTCATTCAATCAATTAAATAAGTGATTATATATAAAATGCTTAGAAATGTATCTGGCTCACAGTAAGTATCCAATGAGTGTTAGATAATTTTTTTTTATTGTTGTTGTTATGTTGAGTAATGGCTAACCTTTTCTGTTTCTGTTTTAGGCCACACATATATTTAATGTAATACATCTAATCACCTTAAGCAGTAGCTATTTTGATGCTTACTGCTTTACAGATGAAGAAACCGAACATACAAGAGTCATTCATCTTGCCCAGCGTCCGTAGGGTTTGTACTCAAAGCTCCAACTTCACTCCCATTGCCAGTGCTTCAATTCATTACCAGTATTGTTGTGTTAGGGCTCATACTCAAATCTAGAACTTATCGTTCCATAACCCAGTCTTTTGTTCCCTGGGATATGCCACTGTTGTTTGGTTCCAAACAGCCTATTCAAAATTTGTCTGGGATTATTCACTTAGATCACCGAGGTGAACATCTATATCTTATAGGAACAATTTTCGTTAATATAAAGTCAGATCAAAGTTAAAATGAGAGCGAGGCAAACCCCCTACTTGAAGTAAATGTCATAAATTTGCATTGGCAGTATGCTCCGAGGGCTACCTTTTCATAAAGTCAAGGAGTAGATAAATTACCATACATTTTCTTTGTCAAGTGAACCTTCCCCCCCTACTCACCTCACTATAAAGGGCTGAATATTTCAATTCTTATAATTTTAATATGAAGAATCCTAGGGCACATTTAAAAGGTTATACAGTTTGTGGGCAGATTGCGTCCTTGCACACCTTGTTTTTGCCTTATTACGGTGTAAATCGGAGGTGCTATGGTCTAAATTACTTTAAATCTTAGAGTTGGGCATTTAAAATCTCAGAGATGATTAACACTCGTGTTTTCCCTGATAGTCAAGACAAGTTTGTTTGTTTTTTTATAATTTGTCTAAGACATTCTGGCTTTAAATATTTCTTAGATTAAAAAGTGCCTGAATCTTAAATGCTGAGATACAGAAAGAGAGGATGTGGTGGGGAAGGGGGGGAGGGGGGGAGAGAGAGGTCTACTTATATTTGAATCTTTAGGAAGGCAGAACAACTTATGAAAGTATAGTCTTTAATCACACTGCTTTTCTGATCCAGTGATGAAATTAAAATATAAATGGAAAGATACACTGGTTTATCAATTGTAATCAATTGAATATCTATGAACCTGAAAAGTTAGGAATTTTGGACTTAAAGGGTTAGCTAAGAGAGCAATGGATACTTCTATATTAAGTAGAATTCTGCCTTTAGAATTTTGGGGGATTTTCCCTTTACAGCAAACAACATCAATGAAACTCCTCCTTTTTTTTATTCCCTCCTTTTTCTTATTCCTCAAAAAACATTTATAATCCCACTTGCCCAACCAACTAAAGGTAGGCATTACATTACATTACAGTTCCAGTCACTGGAACAAATACTTCTGTGAATAGCTACATGAAGTTCAAAAGGATAAAGGAGGTTAAAATATGAGAATTCTAGAGAAATACCAATGGACAGAGTGTGGGCTGTGGGGGCAAGGAGAGGTCAAGAGAAGGAAACACAGTGAAGCCTCTCACTATAGTCCTCTTTGCCAAACATATTTAATTAGTTATAGAAAGATGCCTGTCCTCTGGGGGAGGGAGGTGAGCAGACAGTATGACCTAGAGCCATCATGTTTCCTGGCATCCTTTTCCTGGTTCTACCCTGAGTTGTGTCTTGGGCAGAGCCTGAGCTGAACTAGAGACGGCCGGGGAAGGACTGCTGTAGTCACTTCTCTGGACTAGTTCTTGGCTTAATGGGTGTGTATGCAGGTGAATTCTACAAAGCTATTCTAGTTGCCAGAGGTCTCAAGAAAAAAGAAGACAGAGGCATAAGAAGTGGTTTGGAAATATGGAACCTGATGATTTGAGTGGCAGAGAGGTAAGCAAAGACACCATCTACTACCTCTGCACCCTTCCTCCCAACCAGTGTTCCATAGCACCCTGGTGTGACCCAAATGGATCACAAACGTACCTCGATGCAGATCCCCCCAGCCCATGAGCCAGCTGGGTGACTTTTACCCCAGCAGGCATAGAACGATGATCCTTTTCTAGGAGTCCACTGGTGTGAGCTATATTGGGGAGCAGTGCCCATACAGCATGTGACCCATACCACTTTCATGTCTCTAGGTAGTTTTATGAATCAAGAATATTGATAGCGTATTCCAGGAACTTAACACATATTAATTCACTTAACCCTCATAGCAACTGACAAAGTATTTATTATCCGTATTTTGTACATGAGGATATAGAAGTCCATAAATGTAAAGAAACATACTGAAGGCTATAGAGCTGGTAAAGAGCAGAACAGGGAAGAGGGAAACTCAATTGCACCTCATTGCAGAATCTGTGATCTTACACTCTTCAGAGGCCTGACTGGAACAAAGAGCTTATTAGAACTCTTCCTTCCCCCCTAGACTCTGAGCTTCCTCAGAAGAAGGAATGTGTCATCATATTTGGCTAGTTAGAGGCTGGCACATACATCCATGTTACTTAAATCTAGAAGACTGCTATGTGAAACCTCCAAGCATGCAAAGAATAAGTTGTTTGCTATAGTCAGAGCTAACTAGACACTTCCCTACTATACAGGTTGCAGGAATACAAGGATGCTTTCCTTCTTTTTTCCCTATTTTTTTCTCTTATCTAAGCTAGCAAAAGCACATATGGCAAATTACCCTGGAGTATTGTTATACCGTGAAATCTGCTGAAGAGGCATCTCTTTCTAGATAGCTGTGCGCGCGCACACACACACACACACACACACAAACACACTCATCCATCCTGAATTTTACTGTGGGGCACTTCCCTGGGACACAAAATCTCTGGACTCCAAACAAAGGAACAATCCGAGAATATAAGGTTCCCAAGAAACAATTCCATCTCACCAAAGCTAAATGAGCCCAAGAAGAACTTCAAAGGCTATACCTTATTTCCAGGTGATACTCACATGGCAAGTCTCTAGGTCTTTTAATCTATCACCCCTCTTATAATTAGAATAGAGTGGTGAAATGGTTGTCAAGGAGACACATATTAACACATTTATCTGCCTTGAAAAATGAGCTTAAATATAGTCAGAAAAATAACTGTGATTTGACCGAATGGCTGACCAATCAGGTCTAGCTCCCCCCCTCCAACACACACACACCCTTTGGATTATATGGTGAATATTTTCCATAAACTGAAAGAGGGAAATCAACCACTCAAAATTTTGAGGAAAATGTATGTAACAAATATAAATAGTATGTTGGGAATTAAACATTACAGTGTGTACCTATTGAGGGTTTAGGTGAGCTACTTCATGTTATTGTGGCCTCAGCATCTATTTTGTTTGGCCAAGCAGGTTTTGGGGGCCTTAATATGACATTAGCCCCACATGAAGAGCATGCCTTGGATAATAACCCACAGAGTTCAAGCCAATGTAAGTTCCTACTATAACTTCCCCAGTACCCTTGTGATAAACAGTCTTCCCCACCTCCTGATGCACCCCTTCGATAAGACCGTTTGTGGAGCTTACCAAAACCTCATTGTTTTCGGTTTGAATTGACCAGTCTGGCCTCAGCCCACAAGCCCCAAAGCACTCTACCCATGGACCCTAATAAAGGCATATGTCCCAGCCCCTGCTCCTTCGGCTTGCTCCCTGCTTTGACTTCCCCCTGAGTCCCCTCAAAGCACAATGTGAACTTCCTCCAGGACCTGTGAGTAATAAACTTCTCTATTTCAATTGTGGTCTTGCACTGAAACTTTGCCCATCGTCCAACACCCAGGGGCTCTACGTTACAAATATTAATTTCACAAAATCACAACAGCAAACACAAAATTAGATGTCCACTTAAATACGTGAAAGGACAAACATTTATTTAAAATACAATTTTATGAAATATACAAGCTAAAAAAAATGTGTAGACCTCCTCTGAACCTGCCTTTAGAGCTGAGCACTTAAAAATGATGCTAACACCATGTGGGCAAAGTGGGTGAAGGTGGTAGAAACCTGTACAAAAGGCACAAACTTGCAGTTATACAGTAAGTTATAAGGATGTAACGTATAGTGTGGTGACTGTAGTTGAATATGCTGTAGTGCATATTTGAAAGTTACTAAGAGAGTAGATCTTAAAAGTTCTCATCACAACAACAACAAAGTATGAACTATGTAAGTTGGTGGATGTTAGCTAGACTTCTGGTGGTGCTCTTTTTACAATGTATACAAATATCAAATTATGTTGCACACCTAAAATTAATACGGTGTTATAAGTCAAATCACCTCAATAAAAAAAAAAAATGCTAACGCATGACTTTTCAGAGGACTTTTTTGTCCTTTTTGTCCTTTCTGGATGATCAGTGACATCCATCATCTGGATGATCAGTGACATCAGTATTCTTTATTGTATGACAATGCCTACACGTATGGCATATATGAATTTGGTGTTGATGAGGTCCTTGTGGATGCCCCAGAGCAGAGGAGCTTGGGATCTCATTACCCTTCCACCGCAAAGGACCATCACCAGGGCACCAGGCAAAGTACCAGGCATCATAATTTCACAGCTTCTTTTCTGTCATCAGAGATTTTCCAAGTCCAATCTCTCCTGTTTGGGGGTATGCGTGTTATTTATTCCACATGCTTAAAACAAAGCCTCACAGTCAACATCTTCACACGAAGCCTTTTGTTCACTCCATTTAACTATATATAAACTCTTTCGCTGGTTCCTTGGCTCCCACCTCTAGAAATGTTACCACAACTGGTTCTCACTTTCCCCTTCAGTTTCAGAGTCTCTGTGTCTGGCTCTTTTGGTGTTTTATTCTCTCAGAAGTCATTCCACCATATCATTTTTTGTTTGTTTGTTTTTACAAAAATAAAGAAGGGAAAAGGGAAAGTATGAGAAAGCAGGCGGAGACAGAAAAAAAAAAACCTGAAAGTCCCCTTCCGTTTGTAAAAGGGTTCTTTACATTGAGAAACCTAATTCGTAAGTGCATGCCCCTGGATGATGCTCTAACTCTGGATAGATTTCTGAAAATGGAAGAACTCCTGAATTATTATCTGCATTTGCACAAATAAATTCCACATTTCACATCTATTGCTAACTGACTAGCTTAATCAGATGCATATCAGTTGGTGTTTAAGCCACACAGAACTATGACAGCTGATGGCTGTGTGTATTAAATCAGCAAATATTTATTGAGCTCCCTGTAGCTGTGCTCTGGGTGCTGGTGATAGGGGGGCGGCCCTGGTCTCCATCCTCATGGGGTGTATTTTCTAATGGGTGGAGGCCCCTAAATGTGAGTTATAACACTCAAAGTCAGCTGAAAAGCATGGTGTAAGTAACTCCTGGATCTTTCAAGTTAAAGGACACACACCTAGTGTAAACAAGGGCAAAATACCTGCTCTACTCCTGCATCGTATGCTCATTTCCTCTCATCTCATGGAGAGAAAGTGTGCTGTGTTTGGAAGGAAAAGCAACCTGGAATTGGATGAATGTAAGAGTGTTATTTGGAACACTTAGGAACTGTCGATCCATAGCGTTCTGTTTTCCTCTTCAAGTGGGGAGAATTATACATACTTCACAAAGTGATGAAGATTTCATGACACAAAATAACGTAAAGTATTAGACAGCCCTGGACATAGTCACATGGTCAGTAAATGCTGCTCCTTATTTTTTCTTCCTCTTACCTTTTTCTTCTGTTCTTTGCCACCATGAAAGGCAGACATGGAGATGTATTCAACATCGAAGGTGGGGCGATGCAATTTAGGCTTCTTTCTTCTTCCTCCATTATAAGAGCAATGTGCAGATTACGAGGCACCCAGGACACAGGAGAGCATGACGTTCACCACAAAATTGTTATATAATGTTAAGTATTTCTTCCAGCAGTTTACCCCCAGCTCAATTTAAAGTTTGTTTTTTTTCGGTCGCCTGGGTGGCGTAGTTGGTTAAGCATCCAACTTCGGCTCAGGTCATGGTTTCAGTGGTTCCTAAGTTCAAGCGCCATGTCGGGCTCTGTGCTGACAGATCAGAGCCTGGAACCTGCTTCAGATTCTGTGTCTCCCTCTCCCTCTGCCCCTCCCCTGTTTGCGCTTTGTCTCTCTCTCAAAAATAAATAAATATTAAAAATAAAATAAAATAAAATAAAATAAAAGTTTGTTTGTCTTATTTCCAAGTCAGAAGGGCTCTAACATTGACTGAATGCTTGTATATGCATACTTATTAGCATCACAAAGCCTGAAGGAACTGTTAGATTTGATGTTTTAAAAAAATTGTTTTTAATGTTTATTTATTTTTGAGACAATGTGAGAGACAGACTGCGAGCAGAGGAGGGGCAGACAGAGGGAGACACAGAATCTGGGGAAGGCTCCAGGCTCTGAGCTGTCAGCACAGAGGCCGACCCAGGGCTCGAACTCACAAACCATGAGATCATGACCTGAGCCGAAGTCGGACACTTAACCGACTGAGTCAGGCGCCCAAGATTTGATGTTTTTAAATATTCCTGTAACAAGGAATGTAGGAGGTGCTGTGTTACACCGAGCCACCTGTTCCAAGCTCAAGTCCCCACACGATAGGCAACATGAACCTAATGACTAGTCAATGTGAGGACAAAGGACTAGCTCCCCTGATGGAAGCTAAGACAAGTCTGAAGGACTGCCCTACCTTGGATTGGCTGAGGCCACATTGTGACTATATCACAACTCAGCCTCTTCTCTGCCTTCTCCTGCTTCCTCCCCATCTCCTGGCACGTGTTGCTGGAGAGAACGAGCTCCAGAAAACTTATCATACACTCATCACCATCTCAGAGGCTGTTTTCCTGGGAAATTGTCCTGCAGCGAAGTGTTGTATCTTTTTTTGTTCCGCTCATTGACCTCAGTGTCCTGCTCAGGTTCATAATTTGGCAATTTGGTGTCAGTTTCGTAACTCAGAGTCCTGCGGTAACATGTTCGTACAGTGCAATACCGCACAGGAATCAGAATAAACAAATGACGGCTATATTACAACCACTTGTATGTATTCCATGAACCTATGACTGAGAGAAGCCAGATACAAAAGAGTACTTTATATGACACAAAGTAAAAACTTCATCTTTATATAAAGTTCCAAAAAACAGGAAAATGTAAAGTGTGAGAACACAAGATAGTGATTGCACTTGCCGGGAGAAGTAGTGATTAGGAGTGAGCGTGAGGGCTTTATGGTGCTGGGAATGTTGTGTTTGATCTGGGGGCTGGATGTTGTGAAAACCCCTCAAACCATACACTTAATGATTTGTGCAGTTTTCAGCAGGTAGATCATATTCCAAACGAATGTATTAAAACCAAAACAAAAAATGCACACCTGATAATATAGCCTTTAGGGAAATAAAGCGAGTCTAAAATGTAAAGATCTAGAGGCATTTTAAGAAGCTCGGAAATAGAATATTCCTGCTGCTTATCATAAGCCAGGCAATAATCGTACCAAACATGAACAACAGGCAAGCATTCAGTGGTGGATGGTTTTGTACTCTGCAGAATCATTTACATATATTTCCTACAAAAATATTTATTCCCTCTTTCTTCATGATGACAAATTATCATGGCCTGGCAGGTGATCCACCACTGAAATATTTAGAAGGCACTTAAGATGGAGAAAAATCCAACAAACACCATTTGAAATCCATTTAAAGAAAATTTCTCTCTGAACAGCAGAAAAGCAAAGAAGGCAAGTGATGGCAATTTATGACATGACAAAATCAATTAGCTTGTTATGGGATCAGCCTGCTTCTAGAATGAATGGGTTGAAGATAATAACACACTCAGTTAACTCCTTTCTATCTGTCCAGGATGGCACGTAGAAGTCATGTGATGTAATGGTTCTGCAAGAAAGAAATTTGTAGCTAAGAGGTGTCTTCATTAAGATACGTCTTGAGCAGGTAAAATAAAACTGGCTTATGCATTATAAACTAGCTTATGCAGAACTGGAAATCTATCTGAAGTATAGTGGTATGCTCAGGAAATTAAATATATATATATTGGTAAACAACCACAGTTTAGGGAAAATGGGCACTAGAAGCTATAACTAAGCTGCTCCCTTACATGCGTGCTCTCTCTCTCGATCCATTTCTCCCACCCTTCCTCCCTCTCCCTTCCTCTACCTCCCTCCTTCCCTCTACCTCCTCTATTTCTTCCTCCCAACCTACCTCCTTCAGTCCATTTCTCCCTCTCTCCCTCCCCCCACCCCCCATTCTCCTTCTTTCTTCCCCCAACTCCTCCCTCCCTAACCCCAATTCTCCTCTCTCTTTTCTCACTTTCCTGCAAGAGTCACTTATGTTTTATGCCATTCTGCAAAGTAACATGGTGAATATCCACAGTTAAATGAATGAATAAATGAATGAGATCTATGACATTCTAAAATACTTTTAAAATATGGAACTTTATGGGGCGCATGGGTAGCTCAGTCGGTTAAGCGTCTGGCTCTTGACCTTGGCTCAGGTCATGGTCTCATGGTTTGTGAGTTCAAGTCCTGCATTGGGATTCACGCTGACAGTGCAGAACCTGCTTAGAATTCTCTCTCTCTCTCTCTCTCTCTCTCTCCCCCCACTTGTGCTCTTTCTCTCTCAAAATAGATAAATAAACCTTAAAAATTGTTTAAAATATAGAACTTCAGTCTCACTTAATCCCATAGAAATTAATACATAAAACAAAAAATATAAAACCCATTATGGCTTCTATACATACACCAAAAGTACTTAGATAATGAGTTATAATGATATTTTTGTTTCTTTGGATTTATTCTCATGTGTAGAACCATACTAAATGAAATTTTCTTTAAAATTTTGAAATATAGTCAATACCTAGATGGTGCAAACCTGATGTCTTTTAACTTCATAGAATGTATTACAATACATGAATAGAAGTTTGGGAAAATTTTTTACCTTACCAAGCACCCACATTGATCCTTTAAAAATACGCATTAAACAACCCCACTCTTCTCTCCCTAGAACTCACAACAAAATCCAAGACCCTGTAATGGCCTAGAGAGCCAACCTTTCTCTGAAAATTTCTCTGAAATTAATTGAAGCATTCTCTGAATGAACTGAGCCCTGATGTTCTAAGGCATGCATTGCATGTCATGAATGAGTTATTTTGTATGCATTGGGGATGGGACTAGCTCTGCACCATGGTACAAATAGTGGATTAAGAAAACGTCACTCAAATCATTTTTATGTGGTTTAATTCTCTTGTACAGCTGAAAAAGGCTTCCAGACTATTTCCTCTTCAACCATGCTCTCTTCTACCTCTCCTAACATCTTCTGGGTTTTTCTTTGTTTGTTGTTGTTTGTGTTTTGTTTTGTTTTGTTTTGTTTTGTTTTGTTTTGTGGGGTTTTCTCCTCTTTCTTCACCCTAGTCCAAGCTTACGAGCTATCTTGAGATTCTACAGGCAAACTTGACATGCTCTCACCATAGGCTATTTTCAGTTGTTTTTCCCTCTATTAGGAATGGTCTTCCCCTAGATATCTGCATGGTCTGCTCCCCTCCCTGCTTCAGGCTTATAAGGGCATATTCTCAGCAAGGCACGCCCTACTGTCTCCACTTCTTGTTTTCCACAAACACACACTGAAACACCTTTTCTGCTATAATTTTCTTAATATTACATATCACACACAGTGCATATTCTATTTTTTTGTATTATCTGTCTCCTCTCTAACATCAGAACAAAAGCCTAATGAAAGCAGGTCTTCCGTGAACTGTTGGCTTTGCTGTGTCTCCTAAAACTGTTCAAGTTCTCCATAACTATTTGTTGGATGAATAAATGAATTCATTCCATGAATGATGGAAAAGTCTTAATGATTCCATTGCTTCAGCACGCTGAAATCGAAAAAACGTTATGTTACCTAAAATTGTGATCAACCTTACAGCTCAAATTATAGAACCCTGGGTTCTCAACTGTCAGTGATAAGAATGATTCTGTTTCTATGGGGCGCCTGGGTGGCGCAGTCGGTTAAGCGTCCGACTTCAGCCAGGTCACGATCTCGCGGTCCGTGAGTTCGAGCCCCGCGTCAGGCTCTGGGCTGATGGCTCAGAGCCTGGAGCCTGTTTCCGATTCTGTGTCTCCCTCTCTCTCTGCCCCTCCCCCGTTCATGCTCTGTCTCTCTCTGTCCCAAAAATAAATAAAAAAACTTTGAAAAAAAATTAAAAAAAAAAAAAGAATGATTCTGTTTCTAGAGAGAGAACACATGGCTTTTCATGGGCTTTTACAATCTCTAAATTTTCTACAAAGGAGTAAGTTACTTCTTGTAAAAATCCCTACTTGTCAGGTACAGCACCCTACATCCCTTCCCCAAGACTACAAGCCTCTCCTGGTTCCTGGTTCGACTCCCTTTGAGGCCAAACTCAGGTGTTCTCTCAGCTCCGCATACCTACTAAATCAATGGAGCTGTGTTGTACATTCCCAGGCTGTGAGATGTTGGGAAAAGTGTGGGAACTTCCACCTTCAAGGGCAACCAGGTAAAAGCGGGCAATATCGTTTCTAGTCTCAGATCTGTAAGTGTAAAGGAGTTTTCCACTCTCATGGTAGCTACTCTTCAGAGTTGACCCCCAGTATCCTGTAGAATCCACGTTCCTGTGGATGTTCCCTTCAAAGCTGAATCTGCGCAGGGAATGTAAGACAAGTATCACTGTGCCTGGAAGGACTGGAAGCCTCTATCTTTGTCCTCCTGGAAGCCTTGGGTTGCCATGTTAGAAGCCCAGCTAACCTGCTGGAGAAAACAAATTGTAGGAGCATAAAGAGGAAGAGGACCTGAAACTACCTAGAAAGAGAGAGAGATCCTTAGTGATCTCAGTGCCCTCACTTAGCCCAGCCCAGTCTTCTGGCTGACATCAGCCCGTCAATCATGTGAGTGAACCATCTTGGATACTTTAGTCCAGTTGAACCTCTAGATAACTGCAACCCCAGTATACGGTGCCTCAGAACTATCCAGATGAACCCAGGTGACATATAGAATCATGAGGAATTTTTTTTTAATTTTTTTTTCAACGTTTATTTATTTTTGGGACAGAGAGAGACAGAGCATGAACGGGGGAGGGGCAGAGAGAGAGGGAGACACAGAATCGGAAACAGGCTCCAGGCTCTGAGCCATCAGCCCAGAGCCTGATGCGGGGCTCGAACACACAGACCACGAGATCGTGACCTGGCTGAAGTCGGACGCTTAACCGACTGCGCCACCCAGGTGCCCCATGAGGAATTATTATTGATGATAACTCAATTTTTGTGTTAGGCTGCTGATTTGGGGTGTAATTAAGACAATTAATTAAGGCATACTTAACTGGGTGAGGAAGGTGAGGGATAGGGCCCTCTTTAAATGACAGACAGGGTTTTAAGACTCCTGCCTCTATCTCATTTTCTGCTTTTCAACTTGCAAGAGGTGGAAGTAGCTGAAGAGAGGGTCGGGGTGGCTGCCTTAGGACGTATTCTTCCCAGTTCTATCTTTCATCAGAATGAAGATTTTGAATTGTAAAACAGGAATTATTTTTTCTCTAATTTTGGGACTGTTATTTTTACTGGCCATGGAGAAATGCAGGCTTCCTATACCATATCTCAGATGGGGGTGGAGGATGGTAAAAATTTTAAGGTCTCCAGGGCACCTGTGTGGCTCAGTTGGTGGAGGCTCCGACTTCGGCTCAAGTCATGATGTTGTGGTCTATGAGTCTGAGCCCCGCGTCGGGCTCTGTGCCGACAGCTCAGAGCCTGGAGCCTGCTTCAGATTCTGTGTCTCCCTCTCTCTCTCTCTCTCTGCCCCTCCCCCACTCATGCTCTGTGTCTGTCTCTCAAGAATAAAAAATAAAAATAAAGAAGTGCCTGGATGGCTCAGTTGGTTAACCGTCCAACTTCGTCTCAGGTCATGATCTTGCGGTTCATGAGTTCAAGCCCCTCACTGAGCTCTGTGCTCACAGGCCCTGGAGTCTGCTTCAGATTCTGTGTCTCCTTCTCTCTCTGCCCCTCCCGGCTCATGCTCTGTCTTTCTCTGTCTCTCAAAAAAATGAATAAACATTAAAAAAAAATTTTTTTTTTAATTTTAAGGTCTGGGTGTGACAGGGCAATATCAACACTTTATATATCATCCTGCCACATCTCTTTAGATCAGACACATGTCAAACCAAATCCTCTTGGCCTCACAAACCATTCCAAAACAGAAATCTGCCCCCAGTTCTTAAACACTACAGTTGACCCTATATTTGAGTCATTATATAAAGTATTCATTACATTATACTACCAACCACAGACAGCATGTATCCTTAAGGTGTAAAATAAAGTATTTAAAAAAAACTTTTTTTGATATTCCAGTAAAATAACTGAAAAATTTCAGTAGTAGAGGCTTCACTTATTAAGATTACTAATTAAGGTGTCTGGGTGGCTTAGTCGGTTAAGCATCAGATTCTTGATTTTGGCTCAGATCTTGATCTCACAGTCATGAGACTTAAGACTCTCTCCCTCCCTCTCCCTCTGCCCCTCCCCTGCTTGTGCACATTCAGGCTCGCTCTCTCTCTCTCTCTCTTTCAAAATAATAATAATAATAATACATTAAAAATATTTTAAGAAAAGATTCCTAAGCCAGTATCATTAAAGTTGAGCCCAAGTGAACAATTAGGGAGTCAGAAGTAGAATTTTACACTTTCCCTCAAATTTGTATTTGCTTTCCTTTATTTCATTTCTATTCTGTGGGTTCTGAAATAGATCTTCCAGTTGATTTTGTCTTAAAGGAAGTAAATGTAACAATCTAATCTACCCACATTCAAACCTGAATGCACAAAGTACTTTATAAAAAGATGTGTTAAATAATTCAATGAGCAGATTATTATTACAGTGAATTAAATAAATGGACGTAGTATATCTCTAATACCCTAGTGTAAATCCTGCTTTAATTCTATAATCCCAACTGGATACAACATACTTAAATGAGCACTATTAACTTGTATTTTTTTCTGTTCTGTTTAGAAACATAATAACAGTTGAGAGACATTTATTAAGAAAACATCAACTGTGTTTGCACATTCTTAAAGAGAATATTAGAAAACCAGAATTTTAATTTTCATGTGCATAATTTAATATAATTACAATGGAATACAATTAGGTACTTTCAGATCTTTCAGTGTTAATTAAAAAGCTAATAACTTGAATACCTATAAATACTGAATTAGTGGGACTAATGCTCCAGGCAGTTAATCCTTTATTTGTCATTTACTGAAGATCACTTAACTGGGATGCTATCTTTATGTCAGGGATCCCTTACCAAAGACACTTCATGAATTGTAAGGTCCCTAAATCTTAGATGGTATATCTCCCAATGATTAGCTAGCATACTGCACCCTCTCTGGGGATTTTCTAACAGCCAAAGACCACTGCTTTTGACTCACTCCATTAAGGAATTTTACTGTCAGCAATTTTTCTTCTTCCAAAAATCCTAGTAGTGATTTTCAGGTTTTAGAGAAAGGAAAAGTAGCTCCACTCAAAAAATAAAAGCAGAAGGCTCCAATTCTAGAGCTCAGGAAACTTATCAATATTGGGTTTAGTTAGAAATAACATTTTAAAATTAGAAAATATGAGCATCAAAGAAATTAGTACAGCAATTGGTGAAAATACATCAAATAGTGTTTGTTTTTTATAATGATGAAATGCATGTGTACATAATACTTACAAAATAGAATAAAATAAAATCTGATTAGCGTCATTTGGAGGATGCTAGAGAACCAAGTCATTATTCTTTTTTTTTTAAGGTTGTTTATTTTGAGAGAGTGTGAGAGAGGGAGGAGCAGAGAGAGAGAGGGAGAGAGAGAGAATTCCAAGCAGGCTGCTCACTGTTGGCACAGTGCCCAAGGTGGGGGTCGATCTCATGAACCATGAGATCCTGAGCTGAAACCAAGAGCTGGATGCTTAACCTATCAAGCCACCCGGGTGCCCCACCAATTCATAATTCTTAAAAACAGCAAATTAAGTGAAAGTACACACCAAAAAATTACCCTAACACTCCTTTATAAATATCTCAGAGTACCTCCTCAGGTACTCTTCTGAGAGTAATACATGGGTGAGGAATGACAGACTTAGACTATCACCACTTTGCAAACCACTATAAAATAAAGGCTCTAGGCAACAATAATCAACAGTTGCCAAAAACATTAAGAAAGTCTTTTAACTATTAGAAAGAAGATGAAGCAATCTGGTAACACCTTAATCCACTGGTCCATATTATGTCTATATCATTAAACTTTTGCTACAATAACGTTCAAAAAATAATCACAAAACTCAGTAGCATACAACAACAAACATTTATTTCTTGGTTATGAAACAATTAATTGGGTCTGTGGGTCAGGTGATGTTAAGCTGTGCTTAACTCCAAATTTGAGTTGGTTTCATGTCTACTTCAGCCTTTACAATCTATGACCCAAGACGAAAGAAGTCCCATGATGCTCATGGCAGAAGGCAGAAGTTCTAGAAGACTAAACTGTAGCATGCACACTTGAGCCTTGGTGTAGATGTGGTGTATGGGATATTCACTCACATTCCAGAGTCTAAAGCAAGGTAAAGGCTAAGCTTATCACCAATGGAGTGGAGAGGTATATTCCTCTTTTGAAGGATGGTGAGAAGGAAGAATGAGAAGGAGAAGGAAATTATTTGTTGAACAGTAATAGAATATACTGCAAAATCACACACACACACACACAAACACACACACACACACACACACACACACACGAGAGACAAGACATTATAAGCCTCCTGATTTCATCAAATGAGAAGTATGCAACCCAGTCTCTGAAGTAGTCCCATCAAGACTCTTATCAAATTATCAATCTACAGGAAATAAAGGGGCAGAGGAAGATGTTAAACCGCATCACAAGGAAGCAATTGGCAAAATCTAGAATGTAAAAAATACCGCAGAGCAACGAATCTTTTTGTTGTATAAATACATGGAAAAAATAAAACATTGGAGAAGAAACATACAGATTCACAGACATTAACAGAAATCTCAGATAAATGTGATGTATTTGAAGAAACCAAGTGGAAAGAAACTATTGGGCAGATTTAAACAATAATCTAGGCAGTGTTAATTTTGTTAGTTGTGACAATGGTGTTAGGGTTATGGTTTTCAAAATGTTATCATATTGTATAAATACACACCAAAATATTTAAGAATGAAGTGAGATTGTTCCAAATAACCTAAGGATGGTCAAGGGCAGCAGGGAGGCATATAGATGAAATAAATTGTTGCGGATGATGAGTATATAGTACATTATCCTATTGTCTCTACTCTTGAAGCTGTTTTACTTTTTCTATAATAACAAACAGAAATCAAAGAAAGAGACAGAAGGGGAGGGAAGGGAAGGGAAGGGAAGGGAAGGGAAGGGAAGGGAGAGGAGGGGAGAAAAGAGCAGAGAATTTCTTCTCACCCAACAGAGGTGTATGTGGTTAAGAACATGTGGTCCTTAGCTTTCGAATCTTTTGAGAAGATCATGGTCTTTGCTTGAATCTCCTAATTTATGCCCTATGTGCAGGTCAAAATTTTTCCATCTCACTATGATAACACAGTGGCAAAAACTAATGCCTTTCAGTGTGCATTTCAAAGGTAAAAATGTGTAAATTATGAAGTTTTCTTTTTCCTAAAAAATAAATAAATAAACAGTAAATTCTAAGAACCTCTTGCCCCCTCCAACATAGCAAAAGAAAACTTCAGAAACAGATGTGTTTAGATTCTTCTAAAGAATGCCTCTTAATATGCATAAAACTGGTCTGTGTGAGCAAGGCACTTTAGTTAAACGGGATGTTCCTTGGTAAAAGAAATCTCTAATCTTTTAGTAACTGCAAACTATTTTGTTTCATATACCCAAGGGAACAAAGCCACTGATCAGTTATATTCATGTTTTCATAAGCAAATGTACTTATTTTGTCGAGGAAATACCAATTGTGTTTGAAATTATAATCAAATGGCAACATAGTTTTAGAAGTCACAAAGAAAATAGAATTTCAAGAGAACCAGCATTTTAAAAGAACAGCATGTTAACAGGGAGCTCCCATTACCCTACCTCCTGCCCCAAGAAAATGGGCAATGCTTACTCCTGTGTGGCATTTCAATCCACTGTGATTTACCTGAAGGAAATCATTAATTCTTCCCAGCACTTTGAAATAATAGCCTGATGATGAGACACCTAAAAAACACTCAGAGGAAACATTGGTTGCAAGTGCCTGCCCAAATTGCTTAATGTTTGTCAAACTTGAATTGCATTTGAAAGGTACATCACTAGTTATGGATTTCCAGTTCTATTTCCACATGGGCCAGGCTTTACAGCCATTACAAGCTGTAGTTTATTACCTTGCATTATGTATGAGATGATTTTTGTGAGCAGGTACACAAACACAAAGGGGGAAAAATACAAGAAAGCAATTTCTTTTATTGCCCAATATACAGCAGTTAGAAATAATTTGGAAATTTTTCAAATAGCTCATTTTGGGAAATCCTTAGATCTACTCAGGGGTGATTATTTTCGGTAGTGTTACTAAATAATTTGGCTGTAGCTAAGACTGGCATTAATTTCTGAGGGCGTTATGTCTAGTTGTAGAATAGAGGCAAAACGTCATGAAACAGGAATCAAGTTTTGGCTAAAAAGATCTTCAAGCCCAGTTTCTAACGGTGATAAGCTGTGTGTGCCTTTGTCATATAATTTAACTTCTCTGGGCCTCAGTTTCCTCTTCTCAGAACAAGATATAATACAGCCTACCTCACACAATTGCAATGAAGATTCCATGAACCCAATCCAATGATTACTAAAAAGCAGATACTCAATTTTTTTTTCCAAATTGTTAATTAAACAAGAGCTAATAACTGTAACTGAGTTTTACACATTTGGAAGGCACTGTATAAATATAACACAAAAGAACAACAGGATTATTATTTTTTGTAAGATTTGATGGTTATTATTATTACTTTTTTTTTTACTGAAGAAAAGTGGGGGTGTTCTTATTAGTGAGAATATTGTATTAGAAATTGAAACCATTCTCACTTTTTACCTTGATTGATAAAGGATCAATCAGTTCAATGAATCTTATTATGGGAGCTTAAACTTCCAGTGTAAGAAACAAAGAACTCTTGTTAGTGTTGATATGGAATGGCTTCAAAATGATGGTGTGTTTTGACATGTAAAATGCTGTAGATAAATTGCCAAACGTGAGGGGAAATTCTCATGTGTAAAATCCAGCCGCCAGAAAATGAGCAGCTAGTGTCTTCCACAGAGTGAGGGAGAAGCTGTGCCTTTCTTTCTGTACAACTGATTCACCGCCCCAGGATCAGTAATTTATGTACAAATGAGTATAAGCAGAGGGGAGGTGCATGTTCTTTACGATTTTGGCACATTGTTGCCACTTTTAATGCAAAACAGGCTCAAACCTGGCCAATTTTTCTCCACACTTTGGAAGAATCATTTTCTTTTGGCCGGAGACTCACTGTAAAAAATTTCAGGCCTAGAGAGGAGGTTTTGTTCACCAATTCAGAAGGGAGAAAGATCAAAATCTAGGCAAGAACAGAGGCGGCCTTGCAGCCTTAGTTCCACCTGGAGCCACACCTCCCACTACAGAATGAGAGCTGGCTGCACTCACAACAAAAAGGTTAATTTTGTTTCAGATGAGTGAAACATCCCACAGCTGGAGAACGCACTTCCAGCACCAATGCCTGTGTTCTTCAGCAGTGTTTTGCTCAGAGACTTCAGTAACATCTCTGTGAGAGTAGATATAAAAACACATTAGCTACAAGCAAGAAAAGGCGGGAAACCAGGAGGGACCATGGAGAGTGTGTGAAGAGGAAGGTGGAACAGAGAAGGCTGCCATGTGAGATCCCATCTAGGAACTGCATAGCCTCAAGTAAAACAACACAAGTCCTACCTTTCTTTTCTATGAGTTAAAAATACCAGATGCCGACAGTATGGAACAGTTATGAGACCCCAGTAAACTATCTTTCTGCTGTGACCTTCTAAACGTGTCAGGGTATACTCCATTCACTTTCTCCCATTCCTTTTCAAAACAGAAATGTCTTTCACACCACTTAGGCTGTGAACTGGAGACAGGATGGTATGGCAAAATCCAAAATACACGGATTTTAGAGTTGTGTGTAAGCCTAAATCCCAGCCACTCGCTATGCTGCGGTGGAAAATTATCGTGGTATCTGGTATCAAGTTTCTCATCGTTAAATGAAGATAGTAATGCCTCAGAGAATTATAAAGTTGTTTTAAAAATTAAACAGAACTGTAGGGCTCAGTAGTTTAAGTGTCCAACTTCAGCTCAGGTCATAATCTCACAGTTCCCGAGTTTGAGCCCTGCATCAGGCTCTGTGCTGACAGCTCAGAGCCTTGGAGCCTGTTTCAGATTCTGTGTCTCCCTCTCTCTCTGCCCCTCCCCAGCTCACACTCTGTCTGTCTCTCTCTCAAAAAAATAAACGTTAAAAAATTTAAAAAAAGAATTAAACTGAATTAAATACATATACATATACATAATATATGGTATATACAAAATTTTACATTTTACATACATATTTATGTATAGATGTACATATATATATGTATGTATGAGAGACAGAGAGAGGTACAGTTGATTCTTGAACAACCCAGGTTTAAACTTTGCAAGTCCACTTAAATGCCAATTTTTTTTTTTCAACGTTTATTTATTTTTGGGACAGAGAGAGACAGAGCATGAACGGGGGAGGGGCAGAGAGAGAGGGAGACACAGAATCGGAAACAGGCTCCAGGCTCTGAGCCATCAGCCCAGAGCCTGACGCGGGGCTCGAACTCACGGACCGCGAGATCGTGACCTGGCTGAAGTCGGACGCTTAACCGACTGCGCCACCCAGGCGCCCCTAAATGCCAATTTTTTTTTCAGTAAATACAGTAGAGTACCGTAAATGCATTTTCTCTTCTTTATGACTTTCTTAATAGAATTTTCTCTAACGTTATTATAAGAATACAGAATATCATACATACGCACAGTATATCATAAACATGTTGATCAACTTACGTTATTGATAAGGTTTCGAATTAACAGTAGGCTATTCGTAGTTAAGTTTTGGGGGAGTCAAAAGTTATTCATAGGTTTTCAACTGCACGGGAGGTTGGTGTTCCAAACCTCCACCTTGTTCAAAGGTCACCTGTTCATAAATGCCTGAAGAGACAGAGGAAGTGAGAAAGATATTTGAGAACCTAGCCCAGGGTCTAGCACATAATAAAAATTCCGTAAGTAGTATCTATCATTATTAGTTTTAGCATGCATTTATTCATTGTTCCTTCACAATCATTTTTGAGTGCCACCTGTATGACAGGTCACTGCACTCAAGGAGTTTATTTTGTAGTGTTCAAAACATGCACGTGGCAAATTTAGAATAGTGCATCTAACAGAGAGAAACAACGAAGTGCATAGGAGAATTATCCAATGCAAACTTAAGAGCTAAGGGAAATCTTCTTATGTAAAATGACATGTAACTTATGAAATACCTGAAGCACACAAAAGAGGTAACCAAGAGAAACAGGTAAGATGAGGGAGGTATGAAGTTCTATGTGGAGGGGACACTGAGTCAAAGAAAACAACAAACAGACTTTTTAGAGTGTGTTCTATGGGTCATGCACCATACTAAGCAATTTGCATATCTCATTTAAACCTCAACCTCAGCAACCTATAATTATAGAGCTGATACTCTATCTGACTCTGATGCATGGGCTGTTTCCCCAGATGCCATGGCATATTTGGGACTAGCACATCATGGGATTAGAGCATCAAGTTGGACAGGTGGTAAAAGCAGAAGGTGAAAAAGAAAAGGGGGAGGCACCAGTGGCTTGAATGGCACTGCTGATCGGACTTTATGGAAGGGGAGGGAGTGCCTTAGAAGTGTGGTTTAGCAAAGTCATTGTATGGTTTGGTGCATGGAATTGGCTGGATTGGAGACAAATCCGGAGGAAGAGGTCCATTTAGAAGGTTTTTGCAGTAAGCTATGTAAGAGATAATGGTGGTTCAAAGTAAGGCAGTGAAAGAAGTAACAGTAATTTGTGGACAGACCCAGTAGTTTGAAAGAAAATAAGCAATAATTAAATAAG
Source organism: Leopardus geoffroyi (assembly GCF_018350155.1). Classification (NCBI taxonomy): domain Eukaryota; kingdom Metazoa; phylum Chordata; class Mammalia; order Carnivora; family Felidae; genus Leopardus; species Leopardus geoffroyi. The sequence goes on along the minus strand of NC_059330.1, from coordinate 32,236,515 downwards.
GGGAATAGGAAGTAAGAGAAGAGCTAGATTTTGAGCCTGAGAAACAGGGTAGATTCATTGAGATAGGGAAAACAGGAGAAACAACTTTCAAAGTCAAAACTATGTAAGAGGCAAAGTGCTTAGTATATTAGGGCCATTTAGTACATACTAGATTTTTTCCCCTCTCACTCTGTTTCTGGTTCTTTTTGCCTTTCTGAAGCTACTATTATGTACAGCCTGGTTCTAGTTTCACCATCCAACATTGTATCAAATACAGATATGAATTATAATTTCCACTATTCTCCCAGCCAAGAAAAGTCCTTATACAGGGATCTTTTTTTTTTTTTTTTTTTTTTTTTTTAATTTTTTTTTTCAACGTTTATTTATTTTGGGACAGAGAGAGACAGAGCATAAACGGGGGAGGTGCAGAGAGAGAGGGAGACACAGAATCGGAAACAGGCTCCAGGCTCTGAGCCATCAGCCCAGAGCCCGACGCGGGGCTCGAACTCACGGACCGCGAGATCGTGACCTGGCTGAAGTCGGACGCCCAACCGACTGCGCCACCCAGGCGCCCCGGGATCTTTTAAACTAATCAGTAAAGTAATAATCTAACCATTGTCATTTTATGGCACAAATGTTCCCCACACAAGAAAAAATATTCCTAGTTTTAAAAAGATATCCATATGATATCACTTATCAGGAAAATGCATTTCAAAATAACAATGAGATATCACCTCACACCTGTCAGAATGACTAAAATCAGTAACACAAGAAACAACAGGTGTTGGTGAAGATGTTGAGAAAATGGAAACCTCGTGCACTTTTGGAGGGTATGCAAATTGGTGCAGCCACTCTGGAAAATAGTGTGGAGTTTGCTCAAGAATTTAAAAATAGAGATGCTTTATGACCCAGGAATCACACTACCGGGTACTTACTCAAATAATATGAAAACACTAATTCAAAGGGATACGTGCACCCTGATATTTATAACAGCATTATTTATACTAGCTGAACTATGGAAACAGCCCACATGTCCACTGACTGATGAGTGGATAAAGAGGATGTGGTATATATTTATAATGGACTATTACTCAGCCATGCAAAAGAATGAAATCTTGCCATTTGCAACCACATAGATGGAACTAGAGGATATTATGCTAAGCGAAGTCAATCAGAGAAAGACAAATATCATGTGATTTCTCTCATATGTGGAATTTAAGAAACAAAACAAATCAGGAAAAAAAGAAAAAAAGAGGGAAAAAGGGAAAAAAGAGAGGAAAACCAAGAAATAGGCTTTTAACTATAAAGAACAAACTGATAGTTACAGAAGGGAGGTGAGGGGGGAGGGATGAAATAGGTGATAGGAAATAAGTAGGACACTTGTTGTGATGAGCACTGGGTGATGTGTGGCATTGATGAATCACTATATTGCACACCTGAAACTAATATTACACTGTATGTTAGCTAACTGGAATTTAAGTTAACGAATATATATACATAATATTAATTTTAATGTTTTTCAAATAAACACTTTTTCCAGGCAAAGTGCATATAACATTAATGGTATGCCTGGTGTGTGCCTGGTACATAATATATACTCAGTAAATTCACACTGAAAGAATGCTGGCTCTGAGTTCTGCGTGACCAGGTAGTTCTCAAAATCTATCTGCTTTCAACCAGAAAAGTCAAATTGATTGGTACTTGTCTGTACAGTATTAAAAAGCAGGACAAAGTGAAAGACAATGTGAATTATTAAGTCCTCTTCACAAACCTAAAGTTCTATAATTCCACTATGAGGAGTATCAAGAATCATGTGTCCCTCTGGACATATAACAGCACAAAATCATTTTTTCATTAGTGAATCTGGAAAGAAGGAAACTCTAAAGACACTCTGTAGATAAAGCCTATAGATGTCGTATAGATAAATCACAAGTTGTGGGTCATATAAAGCAGAAAGATTCAAAATGCTACCTAACACGTTCACCTTTTATCAGTCCTCAACATCTTCCATTAAGATATGGCTTATCGAATTCTCACTGTTAGGTCCTACGCTGCGTGTCACATACATTATCACAGTCTTCACCACCGCACCATTGACACCAGTTACTACCCATATATGACAAATTAAAAAAAAACAAAAACAAAACAAAACTGAGAAAGAGATAATAACTTTCCCAGTGTTCATATTTGATAACCATGATTCTTGTCATTTTTTAACGTGCTCTGACATATATTAAAATTATTATAAGTATCTATGTGCTTGTTCCAATTCAAGTCACTTTTTATAAATATCAATTGGTAAAGATTTTCTCCAAATTCCAGCTTTCTTATTAGTAAGATGTGATAAATAACATCTACCCTGTTTACTTCAAAAGTTGGCTGGGTATGTTTGTATATGATTTGTATAAGCCCTTTGTTAATAATAAAGAAATACTTACATATGGGTGGAACAGTGATAGTGTTATTAGCTTGCAGATAGAAGTTAACACTAAACTATAATCTGAATTAATAGAATCTCTGCATGATTAAGAATTAGTAGCAGTAATATTAAATACAAGCTTTCTCCTAGTAATATTTTAATAGTTTTCTTACATATAAAATTAATAAAAATTGATTGTGCCTCATTAAACCATCAAATAGATTAATATAATACTTCCAGTTTTTGGTAAATCATCATAATGGCTAATTTTTATTGGTTTGATAAAATTTATCTATATAATTAATGAGACCAGTAATTACAACTCAAAATAAAACCTGACAAAATTGATAATGTTTTCTCCCATTCTCTTTGAGATAGCTCTTTTATATACTATTATGTTTTAATGAAGTAGGTAACAAGGCCCATCTCAAAGGTCCCATTCACAATGTAGAAATATTCTAGGACAACTTTCTGCCATTGAATGCATTTTTCACCTTCAAATATTCTCCCTCACAGAAGATAAATTTTCAGTGAAATGACATCAGAATTCATTAGAAACATTTAATTTTTTAACGTTTATTTATTTTTGAGACAGAGAGAGATAGAGCTTGAACGGGGGAGGGTCAGAGAGAGAGGGAGACACAGAATCTGAAACAGGCTCCAGGCTCCGAGCTGTCAGCACAGAGCCCGACGCGGGGCTCGAACTCACAGACCGCAAGATCATGACCTGAGCCGAAGTCGGACGCTCAACCGACTGAGCCACCCAGGCGTCCCTCATTAGAAACATTTAATGAATCACCTGTGTTTCTCTAATAGTTGTGACCAAACATCATGCTACTAACACTCAGATAAAAGAAGGCTATAAGAATAAATTGCAGATATTCATGCATACCTATACTGAGTCAAATCTGGATGAAAACTGAATTTTGTACACAAGTTTCTTATTCAGATTAAAAATAAAATGCCTTATAGGTAAGGTAACACACTCACCTTGGAGAAATTAAAATGTGCCAAGAGGCTGAAGTCCAGAGTGAGGACCAAACACCTAATCTGTTTTGTGCAGACCATACATTGATCTCCAGTGCCCTTTACGCTTGTAAGTATATGGAGGCATCTGTAGGCATCCATTTAACCCAAACATTTTCTCCAACTACATTTCATCATTGTTTCTGTAACATAATCCAACATAGAGTTCTCATTATTTACCAATTAACTAAAATGCATTCAAGAATCTTTTACAAAGTGGAAATAACTTTATCACCTTTTGAATGAAGCTTAACTGTTTGCAAATTAGAAATATTTTTACTTAATAGCCAGAGAATTGAGAAATTTGGTTTAACTCTTTCCTCCTCCTCTTCCTCCTCCTCCTCCCTCTCTTCCTTCTCCTCCTCCTCCTCCTCCTTCTTCTCCTTCTTCTTCTTCTTCCAGATGAGGAAATGGAATTTCAGAAAAGTGGTGTTTCTTGCTCCAGATCAAATAAGAACCAATGCCTAAGCTGACAAGCCCAGGTCTCTTTTCTGCATGCCGAAAGCTCTCTTATTAAAGTTCTGTGGCTTGCTGGTCCTCTTAACCACACTCATGACAGCCCAATAGGAGAAACAGAATAAACAATAGAAGAAGCAAACACATTAATTACAGAGTGTGTTAATAAAAAGCAACATATATGAAGTTCTTACTGTGTTCCAGGACTTGTTCTTAGTTGCTTGTTTGTTTGTTTTCATTTAACTTGTACACATTCCTCCCAGCACCCCTGTGAGGCAGATACTGTTGATAACTTTTGTAGATGAAAAAAAACCTGAGGCACAGAGAGATTACATAACTTGTTTACTTATAGTCATGGAACTAGGAAGCAGTGGAGTCAGGGTTCAAACCAAGAAGAGACAAAGACACACATCTGTTACGGGAAGGAACAGAATGACAAGGATCCAGTCCCAGGAAAAGCAAAGTATGCAAGTCCTTGATTCTTGAAAAAGCTGGGTGGGTCAAAAAACTGAACGAAGACTGGTGTGGCTGGAATATTATTTTTTTTTTTAATTTTTTTTTCAACGTTTATTTATTTTTGGGGGGACAGAGAGAGACAGAGCATGAACGGGGGAGGGGCAGAGAGAGAGGGAGACACAGAATCGGAAACAGGCTCCAGGCTCTGAGCCATCAGCCCAGAGCCTGACGCGGGGCTCGAACTCCCGGATCGCGAGATCGTGACCTGGCTGAAGTCGGACGCTTAACCGACTGCGCCACCCAGGCGCCCCTGGAATATTATTTTTAAAAAGGGGGAGAAGAATGACACAAGATAAGGGCAAAAGTATGCAGGGTCTTCTTGATGCCTGGCACAAAAAGTTGAGTTTTTAAGCAGTGAAATGGAAAACCACTGAAGATTTTTTAAAAACCAGTTTGTAACATGATCTGAATTACATTTGTTCACTCTGGCTGAAAACTCCATGTTTTTTGAGATTTAACAATCGTGTCTTCATTCACATATCCATTCATTCATTTACTTAACGACTAATTGCTAAGTGCTGAGTTTAGCATACAGCCTTACCCAATATTTGCTGCACGCAATATCTCTTATTTACCAGATCAAACATACATTCACTAATAGCAAATGGTTATATCTAGAGGTTTCCCAACACTTGCTGAAACCTTATCACCTTGTATAATACGAGATACATGTCCTCAAAATTTAAACCAATCTAGTGGTTATTTCTATTTAACCAACCAGTTGTTTAAAGAAAGTATTTTTCCTGAATCAACTGGTTATTTTGACATCATGCTCTATTCCTTAGAATCTTAGTGATCTTTTTTATTTCCAGGTATGAATATGAAAACCGTTTCAAAATGGTAAACATATGTTACTCTGACAGGCAGATACTAGGCTCCAACATTGATAAGTAGTGCTTATCATGTAACCTACAGAGGTGCGCCTGGGTGGCTCATCAGTTGAGCGCCTGACTTTGGCTCAGGTCATGATCTCGCGGTTTGTGGGCTAGGGCCCCATGTAGGGCTCTGCGGCTTGGAGCCTGGAGCCTGCTTCGGGTTCTCTGTCTCTGTCTCCCTCTGCCCCTCCCCTGCTTGCACACACACTGTCTCTCAAAAATAAATAAAACATCAAGAAATTAAAAAAAAATGTAACCTACAGAAATCACACTGAGACATAGTATAAAGCTAAAGATTTTCAATCTTGGTATAACTTTCACCTTATACACTTAGCCAAAAGGCAAAAGCGATCAAAAAGCATGTATAAATCACATATTTACTTCATGGTACACAACAGTTCAATTTCGTATTTATTATATATCTACTATGTACTAGGTACTATTCTAAAGCACTGTCGGAGATACAAACATAAATGGTATGCCTTCATGCTTACAAACTTTTGTTGACATGAGGTTTTGGTATCATGCAATTTTATTCATGTTATTAGGCAATAATCCCAAAGATTAGATTTTGCAACAAGCCTTTTGCAGAAACTTAAAAGTAGCTTTCCCAGTAAAACTGCATTAGGTTCCATTTGTTGAAGCAGGAATATCATGAAACATTCAAAATATCAAAAAAAAGAAAGAAAGAAAGAAAGAAAGAAAGAAAGAAAGAAAGAAAGAAAAAAAAGGAAGGAAGAGAGAAAGGAATGAATTTCAATAGACCCTGCTACAGGTATATCAAAGGATTTTTTTTTTATTCACAGAACCATGGGATCACAAAATCTCTGAACAGAAAGAGACCTAGAGGGCATGTAGTCCAATGCTTTCTGGGTTCACAGTAATATAAGAATCACCTGGGGGGCTTTTTAGTAACATAGATTCCTAGGCTGTGTCTACTAGAGTTTGATTCAGCAGGTCTGGGTGGAGCCAGGCAATCTGTACTTTGTCAAAGATTCCCAGATGATTCTGATATACAGCCAGATTTGAGGACACAAATCTAGCCCAACTCCTAATGGATTTGTTATTTAAATCTGGTCTGCACTATTTTTCCAAACAAATTGTCATTTATCATTTACTTTCTACTTGGATATACACCAGGATAGGACCCTGACTCTTAGACAGCTGCAATTATCAGAAGGCTATCCATAAATCTGCAAAATGTATATATAATACACACATATAACTGTGCATATATGTATATGTGTGTGTGCACCTAAATTATTTGTTAATATGTGTCTTCAAAACGGGGCCGTAAGCCCCATGAGGGCAGAGTCGAGGGCAGTTTTCTTCACTATTTCTATCACTTAGCTCAGACCTTGACATTGAAAAGAAAGTTGTTAAGATATGTTGAATGTATACCTGATTGAATGAGGTCCTTCATTAGTTTGACCTGAGGTCTCCCTCTCAGAAACATCCACCTATTGTGCTAATATTTATAGTTCCAGGAAACTTGGTAAGTCCCCGTTCCAGACACCAGGTATACAAACACAAGTGAAGCATTCTCTTCCCTTCTCTCCAGGGTCTTAATTACTGTATTTACCTAGAGAGAAAGATGCAGATACTTTTAACCAAAAATGGTAAAAAATGATTTTTTAACCAAAAACATGAAAAATAAGTATGAAATAAAGGTGGGAATTGAGAGGCAAATAATCTCATTGTGATTGAGGTAGAGAAAAGGAAGCAATGGATGTCAAGAAATGCTTTTCAAGAGAAGTGATGCTGAGGTAAGTCAATTTCATAATTGAATGTTCACACACCTTATCTCAAAGAGAACAAATTGTGTTCCTCTTCTCTTTAAGTATATAGAGAGAGGTCTGTTCTCAACCCTTCTCTAGGACAAATATCCAAGTTCCGATGATTATTTCCCACGAAAGTATTATATATCCCTTATTGTTTTTTTGTTCCATGGCAAATTAACTTCAATATCCTGAATTGTAAAACTTAAGCCTCTAAGGACAAGGAATACAGCACGTGGCTCTCAGGTTAAAGATCTGTAGCTGAACTCCAAAGGCACCTACTTTGTTCATGAGTAACCTGATTTCTGTAGTTGTAGGTTGAGTTACAAGCAAACGATACTGATATGTACACTATAAGCAAAACCCAAGCCTCTCCCCCCAGTATGTGGAGTAAAATTGAAACTTGGAAGCTGAACAACAAATGGGTTTAAAAGGAGACGCCGACAATTATTAGTTTAACCATCTCAGCTAACATCATAGATTAACTTCCGCAATCAACAGATATATAGGAATCATGTAAATATCCCCAGGTAACCAATGCTGTTTAATAAGCTGGGAAAAGATAGCTCTGAGTTGACGTCGTTGTCATAGAAACAATTGCCTATTAAATCAGTAAGAGGGCTAGAAAAATGTGGACTTATCACTTCTGGTTAAGTGCAATGCATGGGAAAAATGAGACAATGTCAAAAGACAGAGGTACCTACTGCAATGGTAAAATACTATTCTCATTCTAAAAGTTAATTTTCCCCTTGTTTTCTGAAGGCATATACCTAATAAGTTACCTGTCTACTCTTAAAACACACACATACAACTTTTAAACTGGAAGTGATAAATTCCATTTCTTCAAAGAGATTTGTGAAAATTTACTGAGCTCCTCTGAAGAACGAAATCAACCTCAGGTTGCATCCATATACTGGAAAAATACAGACCCCCAAGGTGATCAAACAAACTGAACAGCTGCTAGATGTCCATTAAAACAGTGTTCGAAAGGCACTCATTTGATGCATTTCTCCTGGGAGGTTTGTATCTAAAATGAAGCTAGAAATCACATTCTGTCCTGTAAAGTAACTCTGACAGGCCCAACCTGGGAGCAGGTATGTAATTAATAAATGAAAATTACTAAGCTCATTTCCTATACTTACTTCCTTTCATAGTACCCTCTCTTGAGGGGGCTACACCTGATACTTGTTAGGCTTCTGAGAAAAAGGGGATTTGAAATAAAGAGAATATACCCAGTTGTTTGTCAGGCATAGGCTTCTAACAGGTATATAGAACAAAAAGTAGAAATGGTAAGCTCCTTGAGGGTAGGAATCCTTTGGAATAGGAAGTAGCATGTGGTAAGCATTTCATATAAATAGATTGCTTGGTTATATTCAGTCAAAAAATACAACGTCTCCAATCTTCAGTCTCTAATCTGGAGAAACTGTTCATCTACTAAATGGTCATTCAGGTCTTGGCCAAAAATGATACCGTAACTTGTATCTAGGCCTTTACAGTTTGACAAATGCTATATTTACCTCATTAGTAAAAACCCAGTGTTTTCTTAGATGGACTGTTTCCTCAGAATAAATTCCACAAAATGAGAAGGGTATGGAGATGGTTACTGAATTCTGAATTTTGTATTAGTAGATGAAAATGATACTGCTGCAAATGCAGTTTGAGATCATAAGAACTGTCAACAAATGAGGAGATACAGAGAGGCTATTCTAGTCGGAGAGCTCAAATAGTGATTCCCAAGGCCTGTGTTCCCAGAGCCAGCAGCATCAGCATCACCTGGGAACTTGTTAGACACATAGATTCTTGACTCCACCTCATACTTCCTGAATCAGAATCTCGGGGGTGGGACCAGCAATCTGTTTTAACAAGCTCTTGTAGGTCAATTTCATGTACCCTAATATTGAGAACCATCTGGGCCAGAAATTAGTAATTTGAAAACATACTTTGTTTGAAGGACCTCAAATTCTTCAGTATGGCTCAACTTTAGACTAAATGTGGACAGTGGTTAAAGCTTGAGGATGTAAAGGCAGGCAAGATGGCAATGTGCACGATGTGCCCTTGTATGGAATTTGTGCTGTATCAATTAGGATGATGGAGAGCTACTGAAATGTTTGTAAGCGGGGAATTACTAAGGAATTAGCTGTCAGAATAACTCTAGGAGCAGCATGAGAAATAGACAGAGTCCCTGACTGGATGAGGCTGGCCAAGGAAATAGGGTTATAATTGGTTGGGAGATTTAAAGATGTCACGGTTATAGAAGACTTCTAGAGGCAGGGAAAGGACAGTCTAACTCCACATTAAGATGGGCTGAGGAGGAGGGAGAAGACACACAAAAGCCTGTATTAACCAGTGAGTAGAGGCACCTGCATGGCTCAGTTGGTTGAGTGTCCGACTTCGGCTCAGGTCATCCAGGAACGGGTTGGAGCCCCGTGTTGGGCTCTGCGCTGACAGCTTGGAGCCTGGAGCCTGCTTCCGATTCTGTGTCTGCCTCTCTCTCTGCCCTCCCCCCACCCCACCTTAATCCTCAACTGGCCTATCTGGCAGTTGATGTCATTTTTTGTTGTTTTCAAGCAAATCATCCTACAGGAAAAAAATAATTACAATCTTGTCAAAATATATGTTTGCCTCTGATCCTCTCAGCTTCCTCTCCATTTCCCCTGCACCACCACCCCTCTCCCAGCGCCCTCCCTCTGGCCACACCTCCACAACTTCTAAAGGACACACACAGGGTAAGGAGCAGGTATTAAGATGAATTCTCTGTTTCCACCAAAAGTCCCTCTTTCCTCTCCAAATTATGGATAATGAGGCCAAAAGTGTAATGACTGAAGGAATTTAGAAAGGTAATTACTGAAATAATCCCCCAAATGGTGGTGACTACCAGAGCAGCAACACTCACGTTACAGCTATCAGAGCCTCCTGAAACGTGATAAACACCTCGTGTTTGCAAACCCAGATGCGCCTAAGGAAATGCCCTATTAGCAAACTACCACAAGAACGCACTACATGGAACTCATTTTGATTTTGTAATGAGAAATCCCATTAAAGACGACTATAAATTGTGGCGGCCAATGAGTTTCGAAGGGGGTGCAGGAGCGAAGAAGGATGGCAGGTTTGAAGGCCTTTCTCCGGGATCCTGTCCTTAGAAGCCCGTGATCTGCGGCCGGCTCTGCCTTCACTTGTCCCCGCTGATCACTGGAGAGTTGAAGTTGAAGGGAACGTTCACTGGTTCTCAAACCAAAGCCCTTAGCTTTGAGGCTGCAGGGGAGAAGGGACGTTCCTAAAGCTTAGACTCAAGCGTCCATAGAACTCTTAGCCCACTCCCAACTCCGATCCCTATGTCCTCAGCGGTAAGAGAACATTTTTTCTATTCCAGGTGTTTCTGCACCTAGAATCACCAACGCGCCCTCCACCACCACCGCCCCTCCCACCCCCAGCTTTCATCTAGAGGCCCTAGGCTCTGCTGCCTCTTGTCTCCAACCCTTTGTGACGCCAGTGGCCCCAGGAAGAGCCCTAGTGCTCCCCTCACAAAGGCAGGTGTAAACCACAGGTGTGTCAGTGCTCCGGGCGCTTCAGGCTGGCCTGGGCTCAGGTCCTGCCGCTCCAACCCCAAGGGCCCCCCAAAGGCGAGCCCTGACACCTCTATCCTTCACCATGGCCAGCCAGTTATGCCTCCCCGTCGCCCCTCGTCTCACAAACTTGAAACCCTTGATGCCGCAGGCGGGAGACGTCCAAGTGGGCATCTGCGTGGCGATCCAGCGCAGCGACGGGCGCATCCACCTCGCTGTGGTCACAGAGATCAAAAGAGAAAACGCTTGGGTCACGGTGGAGTGGGTCGAAAAGGGAGTCAAGAAGGGCAAGAAGGTTGACCTGGAGACCATATTCCTGCTGAATCCGGCCATGGCCTCCGCTCAGCACCCCACGCCGTCCTCACTGCTGCCCTTGTCTCTAGCGCCCCCTTCGGCCATCGGGGACCAGTGCACGGCCACGCGGTGGATTGCGACCATCCCCCAGAAAAACGAAACGCCCTCAGGGGACAGCCCGGCTCTGAGAGTCCCCAGCAATCCCTGCCTGATGAAGCAGAAAAAGTCTCCCTGCCTACAGAAAATCGAGAAGCTACAAAAGCAGCGGGAGAAGCGCAGGCAGCTGCAGCTGCAGATCCGAGCCCAACGCGCCCTCAATGTCAACACCGGAAACCCCAACTACGAGATCATGCACATGATCGAAGAGTACCGCAGGCACCTGGACGGCAGCAAGGTGTCCAGCCTGGAGCCCCGGGAAGACCATCGGATCTGCGTCTGCGTGCGGAAGCGTCCTCTCAACCAGCGAGAGACCACCATGAAGGATCTGGACATCATCACCATCCCCTCGGACAATGTGGTCATGGTGCATGAGTCCAAGCAAAAGGTGGACCTCACTCGCTACCTGGAGAACCAGACCTTCTGCTTCGACCATGCCTTCGATGACACCGCCTCCAACGAGTTAGTGTACCAGTTCACCGCCCAGCCGCTGGTGGAGTCCATCTTCCGCAAGGGCATGGCCACCTGCTTTGCCTATGGGCAGACAGGCAGTGGGAAAACGCACACCATGGGCGGGGCCTTTTCGGGAAGGGACCAGGATTGCTCCAAAGGCATTTATGCCCTGGTGGCGCGGGATGTCTTCCTCCTGCTCCAAACTGCAGCTTATGAGAAGCTGGGACTCAAAGTCTACGGGACATTTTTTGAGATTTATGGGGGCAAGGTGTATGATCTGTTAAACTTGAAGAAGAAGCTGCAAGTCCTTGAGGATGGCAATCAGCAAGTCCAGGTGGTCGGACTTCAGGAGCAGGAGGTATGTTGTGTGGAGGATGTGCTGAACCTCGTGGAGCTAGGGAACAGCTGCCGGACTTCGGGACAGACATCAGTCAATGCCCACTCTTCCAGGAGCCATGCGGTGTTCCAGATCATCCTAAAGTCAGGAGGGAAACTGCATGGCAAGTTTTCCCTCGTTGACTTGGCTGGGAACGAAAGGGGAGCGGATACTGCCAAAGCCAACCGGAAACGGCAGCTGGAAGGGGCGGAGATTAATAAAAGTCTCCTGGCACTCAAAGAATGCATCCGGGCTTTGGGTCAGAACAAGTCCCATACCCCGTTCAGAGCCAGCAAACTCACGCAGGTGCTCCGGGACTCCTTCATAGGCCAGAACTCCTCCACTTGTATGATTGCTACTATCTCTCCAGGGATGGCCTCTTGTGAAAACACCCTCAACACTTTAAGATATGCAAACAGAGTGAAAGAATTAACTCTGGATTTAAGGCCCCACCATCTTTGTTTCTATCCGGTTGGACCTGAGGTGCCAAGGATGTTGGAGACTCACGTTAGAAATTCAAAAACATCCCTTCAAAGGGATGGAGTCATTAAAATACCTTGTATCCAGAGTGAGGAGGAAGAACAGGCTAAGCACACTGAAACACTGTCCACTCCATTAGGGGAGGATACAAGGACTTCGTGGATGGAATCAAGACAACCGCCAGGGAACAACATCCAGGAGACAGCTGGTGGGGTAAACTATGATGTTGATTTTTGCATTGCCCAGTTATTGTCCATTTTGGATCAGAAAATAGGTATTCTGACTGAGATCCAAAAGAAACTGAAATTATTACAAGCTGACCTCCAAAAGAAGACCGAGTGTAGTGGAGCCAATGGCAAGAGGTCAGACCTGCAAAGTAATGGCAAGAGATAAGATCTGAAACGATGGATAGGATACACTGCTGTGGCCCCTACCTCTCTTATAAAAGGAAAAATGTCTAAATTATCTAGATATAAAGATCCTCCTGGAAAGCTTAAAACATCTTAAAATATGCTTGTCAGATATGTCCTCTTTCCTCCTCCTCTGTATTTTTGTGACTCGTTTACATTTTGTGGGATGTTGGAGTTCAACTAGGAACCACTTGCCTCCCCAGGGACATTTGGCAATGTCTGGAAACATTTTCAGTTGTCAAAACTGAGTTTGAGGCAGGGTAGTGATACTGGCATAGAGTGAGTAGAAGGCCAGAGTCGCTATTAAACATCCTACGATGTACCAGACAGCCTCCCATAACAAATAATTATCTGGTTGAAAATATCAATAGGTCCAGGGAGGCCTGGGAGGCCCTGCTGTAGAAAGAGCCTAGCTGTGATGAAACCAGACACCCTAAATGGGTGACTGGGAAGGCATCCCATTGTAGATTAAAGGGAGTCGAATTGGAACACACCAAGGGGTACACAATGGGGTAAATCTAATGATATCGACTCATGAACTCTTTCTGTTGCACTGATGTGTAGATTCAAATGATTTCTAAGTTCTAGTCATAATGGGGAGTGGGAAAGGGAGGGATTTAAGTGACTCTGTGTGAGAGAGATTTTTATTTTCAATCTTTGAGTTGAAGTTGCAAAGTACTGTGCTTCCTGAGAGTGATAAAATAAAGTGTGTGTGTGTGTGTGTGTGTGTGTATGTGTGTGTGTGTATTTAGGTGTGTGTGTGTGTGTGTGTGTGTGTGTGTGTATTTAGCATTGGCTTTGTTGACTATGGTGTCTTTAAGATTTTTTTCCTCTTACTCTCTTTGCCAAATTGTGTGCCTACATAATTCACATAAAAAGCTTTCCTCCATCAAATTAGGGTAAGCAGCAAGTCAACAAAGTGGTATAAAGGTTCTGGCCTGAAACAGGAAACATCCCATGAAGGCCTCACAGGTAATGCGGGAGATACCAATGCCTTAAATCAACTGAATAAGGAAAAGAATTCCTGATTCAGTGATCACTAAGTCCATCCTTTTGGGAAAAAAATTAAAAGAGATAGAAACTAATCTGCAAATATAAATATAATAAGAAGTCTAATACATATCTACCTTCAGCAAACATATCTATAAAATGCTATAATAAAATCATTAAGGATCTTTTGCTTCCAAGTCTCCCAGTTCCAAATTCTTTTCTTTAAATTTTTTAAAGTTTATTTTTATTTATTTTGAGAGAGAGAGAGATAGAGAGCAGGCAGGGGAGAGGAAGAGGGTGGGAGAAAGAGAGAGAGAGAGAGAGAGAGAGAGAGAGAGAGAATTCCAAGGAGGCTCTGCACTGTCAGCTCAGAGTCCAACGCAGGGCTCGAACTCACGAACCGTGATCATGACCTGAGGTGAAACCAAGAGTCAGATGCTAAACCGACTGAGCCACCTAGGTGCCCCCGAACTCCTTTTTTAAAGAATAAATTGGGATGATTTGCAAAGAGAGTGCCTGGTAGACTGGGGAAACTTGGGGACAGAAAATGAATGTCCAAATTCTGTTACTACCTTTGGCAGACATGACTTACTGTTTTCAAAAATTTTCCTCTTAAGTTGCAAAGACTTCACTGGCACTAGGGAAAACTGACAAAAAACTACTATAGAGTAAAATAGTAATGTCCGAGCAAAAAACTATCAGTATAAAACAATTAGAGTCATCAGGAACATCTGGTCTTCAGTAACGAGGCAATATTATGGTCTTTAAATAATTTTCTCCTCTGCTGCTTTATCTGCAGGGGTGGAGTTATATACTATTTAAAAAATTTTTTTAACATTTATTCATTTTTGAGGGACAGAGAGAGACAGAGCATGAGTGGGGGAGGGACAGAGAGAGAGAGGGAGACAGAGGATCGGAAGCAAGTTCCAGGTTCTGAGCTGTCAGTACAGAGCCCAATGCAGGGCTCAAACTCATGGATGCAAGATCATGACCTGAGATAAAGTCAAATGCTTAACGAACTGAGACACCCAGGAGTCTCTATACTATTGTTAAACCAAATAAAACTTTGGAGGTCTGTCCTAGTTTAGTACTAGATGATCTTTCCTTCAAAATGAGATTTTTTTTTAACATAAATTATTTTGTATGCAATGAAAAAGTATAGAGTTAAGCATCTGGCCTGGGTTCCAGTTTCAGTTTTATTATATAAATATCTGTCAGTTTTGGCAAGTCACTTAGTCCCACTGAACTTCTTTCTTTTATATGAACCAGGGTAATTATAGCACCTATTTCAAAAGATTGGAGGGTGGCTTTATTTTCTCTCTCCCTGTCCCCATCTTTTATGCCAATGACTAGTGCCTATCATTGTTCTTGTTGTTGTCGTTGTCCTTTTTCTACTATCGTCTTCAACTCCACCCCACCCCTTCCCCCACCACCACTCCTGCAACACAAGTTTGGGGAGCCTACTGGGAGTTTCAGCACCTGATATCAATAACATCCATTTTTTTAATGACATGTAACATACAGTGGAGTGCACAAATCTTATCTATATGGCTCCATGAATGTTTACAAAGTGAACACCACTATATCAACACCACTTATAGAACATAATGTCCCGGAAACGTCATTCCTGCCTCATTTCACTCTGTACTACCCTGCACCAAAGATAAGGACTCTTGTGACAAAAATCATCAAATATAAGTTTGCCTTTCCCCCCCCCCCCATATTTATGGGCTCATAAACTAGATCCTCTTGCATCTCTTATTTCAATTATCTATTGATAATTTTTACATTGTTCTACATTGTTTCACTGCAAAAATACCTCATAATTTACAAATTTTACTCTTGATGGGAAATTGAGTTGTTTCTGTTTTAAACCATTACTAATGATGCTATGAACATTCTTACACATGTCGTTTGGTGCACGTTTATATGTGAAGTATGCCTTGGAACGGAATTCTTGGATCCATAGTATGTGTGTATTCAGCATAATAGGTCATGCGCCTGGGTAGCTCAGTCAGTTAAGCGTCCGACTTCAGCTCAGGTCATGATCTAGTGGTTTGTGAGTTCGAGCCCCGCATTGGACTCTGTGCTCACAGCTCAGAGCCTGAAGTCTGCTTTGGATGCGGTGTCTCCCTCGCTCTCTGCCCCTCCCCTGCTCATGTTCTGCCTCCCTGTGTCTCTCAAAAATAATAAAAACATTAAAAAAAAGTTTAAAAATAAATAAATAAAGAAAGAAAGAAAGAAAGAAAACAAACATAGGTCATGCCAAGGAGTTTTCTTCCAAAGAACTTGGACCAGTGTTACACAACGACCAGCATTTTATAAGAATGATGGGTCCTCCATATGTTTGCCTGCACTTAGTATTGTTATTTTATAAAATTCGAATTTTATACTATCTGACGTGTATGGAAATGTATCTCCTTACGTTTTTTTCCCCCCCTGATAATTAAAGCTGAATATCTTTATGTATGTTTACTGGCTATTTAGCCATTGTCTCCCGTTCAATATATGCATTCTGGATGCAAATTCTTCTTTAGATATATGCATTGGAAATATCTTCTACCAGTCTGAGGAATGCCAATTCACCCTCTTAATGACATTTTTTAATGATCAGAAGCTTACAGATTTAATGTTCAATTTGTCAATTTTTAAAATTTAATGGTTAAGCCCTATTTGGGAAGTCTCTACCCCAAATCATGAAAGTATTTTCTTTAGTTGTCTTCTAAAACTTATGGTCTGGGCTCTGACTGGAGCCAGTGCCTGCTCATATGCCTCCAAGGCAGCAGCAGAAGGAGCTAGTTGCAGGACCAGAGCCAACTGAGACTCCATGCATAGGGTATGAGATGCCCTTGGGTCTTCATCTGGGACCATGTTTGGCAAATCTGCCATGAAGACATGGCCTCGCCTTCTCAAAGCAACTCTCCTCAGTCTTAGGTTTCACTGAAATTTCATAACTTCTGACCTGGATCCCAAAGTTCCCCAAAAAGGCATTTTTTGTCTGTGGATGGTTGATAGATCACTGTTTATTGAAAAGGACAGGAACGCCTGGGTGGCTCAGAAGGCTAAACATCTGACTGCAGCTCAGGTCATGATCTCACGGTTCGTGGGTTGGAGCCCCATATCAGGCTCTGTGCTGACAGCTCAGAGCCTGGAGCCTGCTTCAAATTCTGTGTCTCCCTCCCTCTCTGCCCCTGCCCCACTTGTACTCTGTCTCTCTCTCTCTCTCTCTCTCAAAAATAAATAAAACATTAAAAAAGAAAATAAACAGGAGCTGGGACTTTCTATTCTACCATCTTGCTCACCCTATGAGTCTTATCTCACCCAGAGTTCCCTTTATGGGAAGACTTTACTGATTCAATGTATTTAGTGGATAGACTATGATTTAGATTTAGTATTTTTTCTTACACAGTTTTAATAGGTTGTATTAATTTATTATCATAGAACTATAGTATACTCATTATCTTTAATGGTCATATTATTGGTTCCAAATTTTTCATTCCTGATATTGTACCTTTTTTTTTCTTAGTCAGACTTGTCATATATTTATAAGTTATATCAGTCTTTTCAAAGGAACAACTTCTGGCCATTTTATTTTCTCTATTGTTATAGCTTTCCATTTTGTTGATTCCATTTTTCCTCCTTTGTATAATTTCCACTTTTTTTCACCTTTTTGAGCTCAATACTTAGACCATTAATGTGTCAGCTTTTTTTGGGCTTTTAATATTATAAATTTCCCCTACATACTGATTTATCTACATAGAGTAAGGGCATGCCACATTGATCCATAGTTCTGATTTGCCCTTAAATTTAGAGGATAGCATGCATGATGTCTTCACTGAAATTCACCATCATGGAAACTTGCTTTCCAAAAACTATGAGCTTGCTAAATTATCTACTGAGTTTTTAAGTCACTTTTCAACTGTTTTCTGTTTTTCCCTTTTGAATATTGATCTATGTATGCACAACTTTGGATTCAGCAAATAGCTGAAGGAGAATTTGCACAGGAAGTGTATGTCTCATTCCTCTATGCTCCCCTTTTCTCCAAAATCATTCCTGTTGGCTTGTAGGCCTGAACTTCCATCTCAGCCTCCTATGAGACTTGGTCCCTGTGAGGCTGCAGCAATATTTACTTGGCTAACACTCATTTGGTCTTACTGTTTTCATTCAAGAATCAGCAAATGCCTCAAGGGGAAAAGACAGCAGAAGTGAATGTAATGGCTATCTCAATGTAGTTGTCTTTGTGATTTTTTTTTTTTATAGCTTTGGCTTTTAGTCTATTCACAGAGTTATGCATCTCTTACCACAAATTTCAAACATTTCATCACTGCCAAAAGAAACCTTGTACCCCTCATGCATCACCCCTTAATTCCCATATCCCCAGCCCCAGGCAGTCACTAATGTACTTTGTGTCCCTGTAGCTCTCTGCAATTTTGACCCTTTTTGTCCTGCCTTGTCCTTTCATTATTGTATTCAACTTTACTGTGCCCTTGGTAGGATAGCTTGTTATTCTATCTTGATGACACTATATTTGATGACATAAATAATTATGCATTTTATACATGACATTGTAGACAAACTACATATTTTTAACAGCATTTCTTACAATAAGTTCTAATCAATCTCAACCAAATGAAAATTTCCATTCTATGTTGAAACCTAGCAAGTAAGGGAGAGCTGCATATCAAGATAGGTAACTAATGGCACCCATTGTTGGAAAGTGGATACAGGACAATGTTGAGTTTGTCGTTTGCCACCTAGAGAGATATATGTTAATTATTAATGAGTTTTTATCTGGTTTTTTGCTTACTCATTGTAGGTTTGGAAATTAAGGTGGCGTGCCTGGATGGCCCAGTTGGTTAAGTGGCCATCTTAGGCTCAGGTCATGATCTCTTGGTTCGTGCGTTCGACCCGCATCGGGCTCTGTGCTGACAGCTCAGAGCCTGGAGCCTGCTTCGGATTCTGTGTGTGTGTGTGTGTGTGTCTCTGCCCCTCCCCTACTCACTGTCTGTCTCTCAAAAAAATGAATAAACGCCAAAAAATTAAAAAAAAAAGAAATTAAGGGAAAATGGAAGAAATTCCTGAGTGCAATTCATCCACAGATCTTAACCTTCCTTAGCAACAGCTGTGTAAACAAACTTATTTATGTATGTGTATATATACACACACAGTTTTACTTATATAGTTAGATATTTTCCCCTGGATTGTTACATTCACATCTGTAGAACACAAAAGCTCTCCTTTAGTAAAACAAAAGACAAAACAAACAAAATAAAAACTAAAAAACAAAAAACAAACAAACAAAAAAACACAAATTGCAGTCTTGCTAACTGGTTTTAGTGTATTGGCCTCTACTGAGTTGCCATTATTCCTTAACAAGTGCACATTGATGTCTCCACCATTGCTCATTTTTTCCTGAGAATACATGTGGTCCTTGAAACGATCTCAAAACATGTAGCATAGAATTGAACATGAACTTCAGAAAACAAGACATTATGTAAATGAAAAAAAAACTCAGAAAATTAATTGGGGTCCACTAAAAAGAGACTTGCTGGCTGTTCAAACAGATGTCCTGAAGTTAAAGAGGAGGGTTGTAAAGTAAATTAATGCCTTAACAAGATTGTTTGGAAAATGGCAAAGCTCCTAAAGTGAGAAAAATAAAATACTCTCAGTACTTTGGAAACATCCATTGGCACACAGAAAGTTGACACGCTAATTACAAGCTTGCATCTGTTAATTAAAGGAGCTTTTCTACATTCCTGTAGTGGACAAACTTATTTTGAATTGCTGCGTAACCTTGCAATTAATAAAACTGCTTTTAAGATACTGAACTTAAGGTTTCATAATTTCAAATCCTCCTTCCCACAGTTAATCTATGATAGTAACATTTTACAGGATCATTCTATTACTTTTTCTCAGGGAAATTATTTTCAACGATCTACATAATAAAATGGTATGAGAGTCCTAGATAAATATTTATGTGTTGGTTCAATGAATAAGTGAATTATCTTTTCTTTGAAGTTCGATTACTGATTTAAAATATCAAGTAGCAGAAACAGAGTGTCTAGTATGTGTTTCTCTTAAAAATGTCAAAATTATCTGTTACTCAAAGTGTAGAATATTATCTTCAAAGCAAACTTGTCATTGATGAAGAATTTGTGTGATTCCTTTTATTCTCCAAAAGAGCAACTGCTGAGAGAAAACCTTAAGGCATCATTTTCCTGAAGTGTGATTGTTTCTTCCTATTCAGGCCATTTCCTTTCTAATCTTAAATAAAAGTAATCTCAGTAATTAAAAAGAAAAAAAAAGAGGATTTTAATGGCTTAAAGAAGATATGGAACCAAATCAATGATTGGGGATAAAAATCGGACAGACCCAGGCAGCCTTCTCTATTTGTGTGTTTGAGGTGACCCTCAACTTGAATGAAGCTGTCTCCCAGGCAGAGCTAGAATACAAGGGCTTGAATGGTCACAGAGGAAACAAATGGAATAATTGGGAGGAAGAAAAATGGGAGAAATCATCAAAGCAACAAGTACAAAGGGTTTTACCCTGAACTAATTGAAAATAAAAGTTAATGACATGGTTCCAGTTAATATACTATGCTCAGGCTTATGTTTGCCATGAGGTTTGTGAGGACAAAAAAAGAGAAAACTGTACTGGACCACAGCGACTCTAAATTGTCAATCTTATACTGACTGTCATTACACGATTCTAAATGCTGAGATTGAAACCAAATGAGCTAAGTGAGCAACAATGCCAGATTTAGAGTCAGAAACTGCGTATAATTTCTTCACCCCCCCCTTTTTTTATATTTTAAGTTATTTATTTATTTATTTATTTATTTATTTATATAATTTATTGTCAGATTGGTCTCCATACAACACCCAGTGCCCTCCTCCCTGCCCATCACCCACTTTCCCCCCCTTCCCCACCACCCCCCATCAACCCTCAGTTTGTTCTCAGTATCCAAGAGTCTCTTATGGATTGCCTCCCTCCCTCTTTAGAACGTTTTTTTTTTTTTTTCCCCTTTCCCCTCCCCCATGGTCTTCCATTAAGTTTCTCAAGATCCACCTATGAGTGAAAACATGATATCTTTGACTGACTTCACTTAGCACAATACCTTCCAGTCCCACCCACGTTGCTGCAAATGGCCAGATTTCATTCTTTCTCATTACCAAGTAGTATTCCATTGTATATAATTTCAAGCTTTGCCATTGAGTAGCTATGTGACTTCAGACAAGTAATTTGACTTTCTGTATTCCTCATTATTCTTAAATCTTTTTTTTTTAAAGTCTAGAAATGCAACACTAATTTCACAGAGTGATATTGGAAAATCAACATTAAAATGTTCAGTAAAAGATTTTATTGATAATCTTCTGGGATGCTAAAGATAGAAACATGGGCATATAATTATCTCTGCCTTTAAGGAACTTATCATTTAAATGAGGAGACAAAGCCTTGCACAGCTGAGAAATACATTTAAAAAATGTGTTATCCTGGTATAAAAGGTACTATGGGACAACAAGTTGATGGTTAATTTAGCCAAAGGGGTATTGGAAAACTTCCAAAATGATCCACTCCTGAGTCTGGAATGATGAAGGAAGAAACTGGTAGATCTAAAATGAAAAAATGGGGGTGCCTGGCTGGCTTAGTCAGTTAAGTGCCTGACTTCAACTAAAGTCATGATCTCATGGTTCATGAGTTTGAGCCCCACATCAGGCTCTCGGCTGTCAGCACAGAGCCTGCTTGGGATTCTCTGTCTCCATCCCTTTATACCCTTCCCCTGCTTGTTCTCTCTTTCTCTCTCTCTCTCTCAAAAATAAATAAACTTTTTTTTTTAATAAAATAAAAGGGCCACCTGGGTGGCTCAGTCAGTTAAGTGTCTGACTTCAGCTCAGGTCATGATCTCATGGTTCGTGGATTCGAGCCCCGCACTGGGCCCCGCGTCGGACTCTGTGCTGATAGCTCAGAGCCTGGAGCCTGCTTTGGATTCTGTGTCTCCCTCTCACTCTGCCCCTGCCCTGCTCACACCCTGTGTCCCTCTCAAAAATGAATAAACATTAAAAAAATAAATAAAATAAAATAATAAAATAAAATAAAGTGAAATGAAAGAATAGATATTCAAAGCAGTAAGTAGGCTGAATTCTTTGGTATTAGGAAAGGAAAACCAGCCAAAAGCTGGCTCAACACTGTCATTCTCAATAAAATGTAAGCTCTTTGAGAGCAGGGACAATATATTACTTGGTTTATATTTTTAGCATCTCACATGATCCCTGACACTATAGAAACTCAACACTCGTGTGGGGATATTTGTATTTTCTGTCAGTTTCACCTAGCTAGGGTTGACGGAAAAGTATAGATTTTTGTTTTTAAAAAATCAATATATTTTGAGAAATTATTCTGTCTAGTAGCAGAAAGTAAAATCTTTGCATGGGCAGTTGCCACAAGTGAATGTCTTGTCTTTAGCCTTTGCTTATCTGACAAACAGTC
The DNA here is from genome assembly GCF_018350155.1 of Leopardus geoffroyi. Lineage (NCBI taxonomy): Eukaryota > Metazoa > Chordata > Mammalia > Carnivora > Felidae > Leopardus > Leopardus geoffroyi. The sequence continues at coordinate 32,214,257 of NC_059330.1, read as the reverse complement.
TAAAGAAGGAGTCATATCCTCACATTGGCCCCTACCTGGCCTCAGCTCTCCAACCTGACATCTAGCAAGCAGCTCCATGGAACACCTGCTAATGCTAGTCATCTGTCTTAGCCACAGGGCTCCTCTAGGTCCTTTGGCATCCACTGTCACATCTCTGCCACAGTCAGCCCTACAGGAAAACATTTGGTTCTTAGCTGCCACCTACCAGAGATGCACCCTGAGGCCCTGGAGGCGTGGATTCAGCCACTGCTTGGCCACATGCAGTTCTCTCTACACTTGCAGGGTACTCATAAACGTCTTAAAACCCAACCAGGAATCTGAACATAGGACTCCTTGGGTCCTTAAATCATTGTAGGGTTTGACCACCACCTTTTAGGGTATGTTTCAAAGAGAAGATGATACACAACATACTTCTGCCTCTATCATCCCTCTCATGTTCTCTCCCATTCAATACCTCGTGGAATCTTATTTGGGCAAGCAGGTAGGAAAAACTGTTGCTTAAAGAATAAACTTTATAGCATGATTCCTATAGGTCCATATTTTAGAAAACAAAAGACTCTCCCCCTTGCACTTCTGAAAGCGTTTTCTTGCAAGACCATTGTCTCTACTGTCCATTCCAAAAGTCGATTTTAATATCCAGAAATAGAATATTGCCACTAAATTCTATGTTAACAACCCTCTCCTAAAAGGTGTGATCCTATAATTTCCTAGCTGCTAGAGTAAGGAGTGAGAGTACAAGGAAGTGTGTTTCAAAGATGAGGCCAATGAAGGAAAAGGGGGAGCTACATCAGTTAATAATTCATTATATTCACACATCTGCCCTCTTCCTCATAAGAAACAAAGGACCAAGGGAAGAGATGATGTTATTCTTATTGACTCCTGCGTCCCCAGCACCTAAAACAGCACCTGGTACATAAATGAAAATAAATGTTAAATGATGAATTGTACATAAGGTGTCTCAAAGATTTCCCACCAATGCAATCATTCAGAAGAACATTCAGGGATTAAAGGGCAAGAGATATAAATCTGAGAACATGAGTATTTAAAAGAATATTTATAAGGATAGTGGAAAATTATCAGTGAAGAAGGATGAGAAGGAGGGGTCAGAAAGGTAAAAGAAAAACCAGTGGGGGCAGGGGAGGGTGGGAAATTGGCACAGAAAACACTGGAGAAGAGAATTTAAGGAGAGAATAGTTTACAATGTTAAAAAAAATAAAACCACAGATTGAATAAAATAAACAAGAGTAGGTCAGTGGTTTCTGACAATGTATAGGTCATTAATAACATCTGAGATCTCAGCCTGAATGAAATGGTTGGTCCAGAGGTCATTTTGCAAGGGGTTAAACAGGCAGAGAACAGTCTGGGTAATGAATGTGAAAGTGCTTCATAAATTCTGAACCCCTTTACAAATACAATTAGGATACACAGCTGGTTAGTTTCAGGGTCTGGCTATTGCTCATTCACCAAACTTTCTGAATTCAGCTTTTATTTTTATTTTATTTTATTTTATGTATTTATTTATTTAGTCTTCGGGCATACACTTCCTAAGGCTTTAGCAGACTATGTTGCAATCAATGGAGAACTTAAGGAAACAGATGTCCTTAAATTTTAACAGTCTTCTTGGACCTTAACCTAATCTTCCATATATGCCCCACGTGTAAAAAAGCACACTATCATTAAACAATCTCCGAATAGTCCCCACTGTTAGTGCCAGTTCATCTTCCTGATGCCAAAAGTTTAGCAGCTTTAGCTTAGCTTCATGAAAACTTCTGATTTGTTCGGGCAAAATTGATACACATTTAAATATGGCCTTGACTGCAGCCATGAGATTTGGAACATAGTCTACCACTTGGCCATCCCTCAGAACTGGACCGGATTGCGTTCGTTTCAATCCCTCTTCTTTCTTGCCTCGTTTATCTCTGGTTTCCATCTTGTATAGATTCCTTGTCAATCAAGTCAGCTTGCCACATGCAACACAGACTTAAACTATTATTAATCATACTCTGAGAGGTTTCTTTCTCTGCCCTGAGCCCATACTTCTCAAAAATCCTTATTCTTAATCTCCTTGTAATGACATCTAATTGTCAAAACGTTAATATGAGGCATAAAATAGCAGTTTTATTAGACTAGTTACATATAAATGATTCAGAAAGTAATGAATTGAGTATATTCTTTTTTTAGGGACACTGGCAGGTATTAATATTTAAAAGATGCCGCCACTCTTTGAGATTTTTCTACCAGAACCCTGCAACTTATATGTTCGCCCAAGAATTGTTTATGAAGAAAAGTCATCAAATGAAGTAATTTCGTATTTATTTTTATCGGCAAAACAGTGACATCTATTGTTCAATGTTATATAAAATAGAATTTAAAGATCAAAAGCAAAGATCTGAAGCATTCGTTTCAGAATAATAGCTCTCTTAAAACTAATAGGTAAACATTCATTTTTAATATGAAATCAAATCCAGCTGATTATTTAGGAATATGAACATTTACTCACTATTCAAAAGCCCCAGGATCTGTCTAGTTGCTAAAAAAATAGGGAGGGAGAAATAAGGCAATAAAAATATGGGATGTGATTCTTAAAGTTAGCTGCATTTTACAACAGATGTGTTTTTCTCTTCACAAATCACTCAAATACATACAAATGAAATTTGTGAATGCCCAAACTGAATTCTGAGTTCAAGGCAAGTTTCTTTTTCCATCTTGCCCCTGTTGTTAGGTAAATCTATGAACTATAAAAGTTGTTTACCGTCTTGGCTATAGTTTATTGTTTAGAAGAGAACGGGGCTTGACCTGAAGATGATCAATTTCCTTCTAGCTCTTGCTTTTCTCTAAGATGTCATTCACAACCATTCAATTAAGCAAAATTTTTTAAAGTTGACAATACAGAGGCCATGAGGAATCAGAATTCTCAAACACTGCTTGTAAAAGCATAAATCACTACACTCCCTTCTCAAAGCAATTTGACAATATCTTGTAAATTTTAAGATGGACATATCCCATCATCCACCATTTCCATTTGGTAAGCACTCCAGAAAGAATTTTCACACATATATACAAGGATATATTTTCAAGAAATACAACAGTGTAATATTGAAAATGTTGTAATAAATTATCTATTACAAGACAGTAGATAAAATCTTGCACATATATCTATTGATATACTTTAAAACATACAACGGTTGAATTAGAGTAGAGTCTATCAACATAGGTAAATCTCAACCAAACAATATTAATAAAAGAAACAATTTCCAGAATGATATGTGCCAAGTGATCTTATGTATCATGTAAAAGACCTGCATAATATTCTATTCATTTATATGGACACATCATATGTAAAAAAGTATACAACAATCATGAAGATAATAAATACCCCTTTCAGGAGAATGTTCACCTCTAGAAATAAAAGCCAGTGAATGTAGTAAAAAATGGGCACTTAATTATATGGAATCTTAAATGTTTTCCTTATTGAAAAATAGGTAACAAATCAGAAGCAAAATAAGGCAAAATTAGAAGTTGTTATAAATGAATGGTGGGTGCATTGATTCATATACAAAAATTATACTTTTAGCATGTTTGAAACCTTTGATAACTTTGTTATAAATGGCATTAAAATACTAGGTTGAAATCATATAGAAAAGTGAGTCTCTAGCTAAATGAGTTTCTTTCTGATGAGAGCCAAAATAAATAATTGAGATGATGCAGGGGAATAAAAGAGTTTAATTTTATGAGAAAACATGTAATAAACATGATATGGTTTTTTAAAAAATGATCGGCCAATTCACTGAAAATGATTATATTTGTGGTCATGTGTGAATATGACATTTACCATCACATACAAATTTACCACCAACCAGCAGAAATAAGAAATAAGAGCCTCAACACATGGCCCTTTAAAGAAACCTAAACATGACACTATAAGCATTTTTCAGTACATGACATAGTAGATAATGTTTCAAAACACGGCTACAAGAACCCTAATGTGACTTCAAAGAGCTTCTGAGCAGTGGTTCACTCTGATTGCAAGACGTTCCATTTGCCAGAAGCTCTAGATACCGCTAATGGAGAGGGAAAAATTGGAGACTGCGCATTGTTACCTGGGGTCTTGGCCCCTGAGAACAGTATGTTCTTCTGTTATCAGAATATTTTATTTTAAAATAAATTTCTAAAATAATAAAAAAAATGATCAAACTGATCATCATATTTTGGAAAAATGATCAGCCTTTGAAGATGTAAGACTTAAAAAGTGTAATTTTGGAGAATAACAATGAATGGGCTTTTGTTTAGACACCTAGCAGTCTGAAAGCTCTCTCTCTTAAGACGTATGCAACCTCTATAGTCATTGTTTTCAATTAATATTTTTGAGCTTATATTACATGACAACACTCAGTTGAGTGTTCATTGACTTCTCATAGCCTTCTTAGATAAATGTCATGGAGATCACTGAGGTTTATTTATGTGCAGAGAAAGTTGGAGGAGTCCAGAGAGGACATGCAATCCAAGCTGGGTCCTAACAGAATAGGACAAGAGGCACATATATCACTTCCAGAGTTCTCCTCCCAGCCTACCTTGTACCCTTCATTTCAAGTCTCTTCACTGCCACTTCCTCTCTCCAGCCCTGTATTCAAGTAGGAAGGCTGGTTGTTGCTTTCTACTCACATACAAATTTGAAAACCTGTGCCATGGCTACTATTTTCTGGTCTGGGGTAATATGGAGGAAGCATCTCATGATCTCATGACATCTCCTCACACTTTGCTGAGGGAATATGTCATGGCACAGACTACAAGAAGACATAGAAACTCAGTGGTCAATTGTCAAGTCCCCCTGGACATGCTCATGTGGGTAAAGAGGTAAGAAGTTGGGCAACACCATCCACTTATTTTATTTTTTTTTTCAACGTTTATTTATTTTTGGGACAGAGAGAGACAGAGCATGAACGGGGGAGGGGCAGAGAGAGAGGGAGACACAGAATCGGAAACAGGCTCCAGGCTCTGAGCCATCAGCCCAGAGCCTGATGCGGGGCTCGAACTCACGGACCGCGAGATCGTGACCTGGCTGAAGTCGGACGCTTAACCGACTGCGCCACCCAGGCGCCCCAACACCATCCATTTAAAGCATAGGTTGTAGTAGTTTGGGGTCTCTTATCCTGCTATCTCTAAATATCTCCTTGCCCCCTATTTTTAAAAGTTACCATTCACTTTTATTCATATTAAACGTGTTAATTGTATTAATATTAATAAAATATATATAAACTTTCTATTTCTGACATAAGGAATCACTATAAACTTGGTGGCTTAAAAGGTAGCATACACTTATAGTTCTGCAGGTCAGAAGTCTACTGTCACTGGGCTAAAATCAAAATGTTGGCAGAACTGTATTTCTTTCTAAAGGAGAATTCAGTCCTTTGCATTTCCCAGCTCCTGGAGTTTAGCCATATTCCTTGGCTTGTGGCCCCTTTCCTCCATCCTGAAAGCTGGCAAAGTTGCATCTCCCTGATCTCTCCTCTATCATCACCTCTTTCTCTCTGATTACAACTTTTAAGGATTCGTGCGATTACATTGGACCAATCCAGACAATGCAGGATAATATTTCTATTTCAGAGTCGTTAACCTGAATCACATCTGCAGAGTCTCACCATGCGAAGTGGAATATCCACAGGTTTGAGTTGTGGCCATCTTTTGGTGTAGATTTAAAAATAGTAACGGCATCAACATAAAGTGAAGATATGAGTTGAGAGGTAACCCTTACTTGCTTAGTTGTCTGGTCCTTTACATACATTACCTTATGGAATTTTCAAAACAACTCAGGAAGTTAGATGATAATACCCAAAGTAAGCAGATAAAAAAAAAGGATTTCAGAGAAGTTTAGTGATTTACCCTAAGTCACATAGTTTAGAGGCATCCATTCCAGGAGTTGAACACAGCCTACCTTCTGCAGTAGGCTTCTTAAGGCAGTAGACCAATCTAAAATTAAGAGGTGTATTTTAGAGGAAGACATATTGCCAACATGCAGAAGTTTAAAATCACTTTTTAGTTTAAATAATTTATTTGCAAATCTGACCATTAATCAAAACCTGGCATATTAGTGTCTGCTTCTCCTAGAAACACTCTCTCAGTAAAAGACACGTAGTGTGTGTCCTGATTACTCAGTTGGAAAACTCCCTGCCTTTTTACTGTTCTGTCCCTGTTACATCACCACCATTCATTCATCGTGAAGACATCACCAGACATCATCCTCCTGTCTCTTGCCTTTAACTATGTCACAAACTCACCTATTCCCACTGCCACTCCTTTGGTGCCCATGAAAATCTTCTCTCTCATGTCTGACTGCAATAGCCTTCTGACTGGTTCTCTTGCCTCCTGTATTGCCTGCCCCACACCTACCACCCATTTTCCCTCCTTAGAAGAAGAGTCAACTCTTTAAAATTTTCATCTCAGCCAGAAAGTCACTTGCTTGAAGCTTTTGGAAGGCTCCCCATTTCCCTCATCTCCTCTGAGACAAAGGATAAACTCTTGATCCTAATAGACCTGCCCAATTGACTCCTGCTTTCCTCTTCAATCTAATTTATCTCACAACCACCTCATACTTCTTCCTTCCCTCCTTCACACAAGTTCATATTGTATTGACTTTCTTTCCACTTCCAAAATATCAATTTCCATCTCTCCCCCTCCATCCATCTCCTTCCTTTTTCCCCTCTTCTGTTCTCTCTCTCTCTCTCTCTCCTTCTCTTTTCCTCTATCCTTCACCCTCCCTTCCTCTCTCTCTCTCTCTTTCTCTCTGAGTCTCTCCCTCTCTCTCAAAGGTGTGCACAATCTCTTCACCTGGACTTTCGCATATCTGTTCCTCTGGAAAACTCTCAGGGAAATCTCCACATGTATGACTTCTACACATTCTTCTTTGTGTTCCCAAATCTGAATTAGTGACCCTCATATATGTTCTTACAGCATCATGTATATCAAAACACGTTTTACTCTGTAGTTTTCTTTTCTGTTCATAGCCTCGCTATAGAACTAGACCCTACATTGGAGTATAGGGGCCATATCTTCAAATATTTGTAACTTTTGATTACATATTTGCCTTTTTCTGAGGGCACAAATACTTACATATGCATCTTTTATGATTAGGATTTCTACATATAGTCTCCAATTCAAAGCTAGTAAGACACAAATATTTAAAATTTCCACAGCTACCGACAAGAAAAGAAGTAACTGAATTTTTATAACAGAGTTATACTTCAGATTATGGTAAATTTTTAGATTGAGCATAACTGTTAGAGTTTCTGCCATAAATTTTCATATTCTGATATCTGTGTCCATGTAGTCAGCTAGGCGGCTCCCAAATCATTGTATACATTATCTTTCTCATAAATAACTGAAGATATGTATGCTTGTCTCCCACAAAGATGAATAATTGGGAGTGTTTTTTATTCATAAGTACATCAAGTCTGAGACTAAAAGAATTAAAACAAGAACTCTGCTTTAAGTCAATCAACTTCTGGAGCCAACACAAAAACATGTTAAACTTGATGGCTATAGTATTTCTTTCCAGTTTGTTCCCTATTGTGCACAAAATAGAAGAAGGGACATGTTTCAAACCAATCTTTTATATTGAAATTATGTTTTTAAACCAAGTAACTCATTTAGTGGACTAAAAAAAAATTTAGTGTGAAAACAAGTGGTTTTTCAACTGAGTGCTTCATATTTTGTCTGTTTTTGAGTGATTAAACACACGCTGACTGACCATCATAACAATCAAATTAACAAAACAGCTGCAAATGTTAGTTCAGGCTTAATGTATCTCTTTTTGGCCCACTTACATTTGCTCCTGCTGGAGAACTCAAAGTTTAGTTCTCAGGTTTTGTCAAGGAAAGTAGACTTGAACTTTGAGGATAGTTGGATTGCGGAATGAAACAAAGCAATTGTCACAGGGTAATAGCAAGAGCATCATCAGAAGACAATATTGAGTATGTCGAATACATAAAATACATTCAGAATTATAGCCTGCATCTATTTGACAGACCTGAGGCAGTTACTGTCTGCTGCTACAGTTTTCACATAGATGCAAGAAAAAAGGGTCCTCATGCTTTCTGCGAGGTTGTGGCAGCCAAGACTGAAGGGGAGAATACAGAACAAATCATGGTAATACAGGGGAAAATATGGAGAGATAATTTTTGCAACTCAGAAATAACCTTTGAAAAAGTGAAACAGGGGCGTCTGGGTGGCGCAGTCGGTTAAGCGTCCGACTTCAGCCAGGTCACGATCTCGCGGTCCGTGAGTTCGAGCCCCGCGTCGGGCTCTGGGCTGATGGCTCAGAGCTTGGAGCCTGTTTCCGATTCTGTGTCTCCCTCTCTCTCTGCCCCTCCCCCGTTCATGCTCTGTCTCTCTCTGTCCCAAAAATAAATAAACGTTGAAAAAAAAAAAAAAAAAGAAAAAGTGAAACAGTGAAGAGCCTCCTTTACTACAAAAAATAATATAATATTTGAGTTAAATATATAATTATATATTAATAATATATATTTATATAATATTTCACTATTGTATATAATGTACTATGATATACTAAACTATACTATATAATACTTATATTTATATAATATATATAATTTATTCTATATTACAGCTATTAATTTATTATATATTATTTATATAATAATATAAAACTTGAGTTAAATAATTATATATTATATATTATTATATACATTAACAATATATTACTGTTATATATAAAATATATTATATATCATATAATATAACATATATTACATATAACACATATGTTATATGTAATATATGTTATCATACATATTATATGTTACATATAATATATATTACATATACTATATGCAAATGATATAATATAACATACATTACTTATATATATTTTATGTAATATATAATGTAACATATGATATATATACATATATAGGGAAAAGAAAACCATAATGCCATGTTATTCCTCATTGATGCTATAGAGTCAAATAGAACTGGTTACAGAAGTGATGTATCTGTCATCAAAGCATTACTTCTTTACTTTTTTTAAAAAAAAATTTAATGTTTATTTTTTTTTTGAGAGAGAGAGAGAGAGAGAGAGACAGTGGGGAAGAGGAAGTGAGAAGGGGGGAGACACAGAAGCCAAAGCAGGCTCCAGGATCTGAGCTGTCAACACAGAGCCCAACAGGGGGCTTGAACTCACAAACCTTGAGATCATGACCTGAGCCAAAGTCAGATGCTCAACCATCTGAGCCACTCAGGCACCCCTACTTCTTGACTTCTATTGATTTTCTGACTTTCTCATTATGTGAAAGATATGGATAGACTGAACAGATTATTTTCATATTTTCTTTAGGTTAATTCTCTTACTAAGTTCTGGGCATGAGAAAAGATTGTTATTTTGCCTTGCAAATTCTACTAGAATTTTTAAGAAAAGCATTTTATATTTTACATTGCATTTTCATACATCATATTATATCTCACACTAGTACTGCAAGGTTGACTAATAAGAGTTTTAGTTGGGCTTCCCTGGAATCAGACTCTGAAATGAGGTTTTATATGCAAAAGATATAGTAAGGAAAAGATCCCAAAGAAGAAAAGGAATCCTGAGTAAGGTTGCCCTTTTATCAGAAAAAAAAAAAATGGATAGAGTGTAACTTAATCTCACGTGCATGGAAATTTTAGAGTACAAGTTATGTTTCAGAATTTTACTAATCTGAGATAGGGATCTAAGCTTCCATATGCCCACTGCCTTCAGACACTGGCTAAGCATTTCCAACGGGGACACGTTTTTTCCAAGTAACTCTGTCTCATCCCATTTGCAAGCAAAATAGGTTTCAATAGCCCAAAGGCCATCCTTTGTTTGCTGTTGGAAGCAAAAACACACAGAAGTTAGGAGTAGGGAGGGATACAGCAAACAGTATTTTAAAAAGTAATCCAAAGAGATCTGAGTGGAACACAAACACTAAACACCATAGTCAGGTTTTACCAGCTCACGTTACAAGATGAAAAACTAATGTTTAGAAAGGAAATAAGATTTATCTATCACCATATACAGGTGAAGGTGTAGAACAGATGATATAAGACCCTGATTGTAAATCCTATGTGGCTCTGGCTGGTTCCCCATCCCCTCCCCACCCCCCATTACCTCGTATTATATTATAATGTTATTTAGTTTTGTAATTAACATATAACCTTATACTAAAATATGACCTGATATTTTATAGCACTCTACACATTTCTGATTACTTTGAATATTTTACTTTTGTTCATGTATGTAGTTTTATATGCTTAATTGAGCCAGAGGTCACAAACATAAGGTTCTGGCAGATAATATAAATCAGTGAATCAGGACAGATGACAGAGACAATAAAGAACTGTGCCCCCCTGGAGAGTTGCCACCTCTTAGACCCAGATTATTGTTGCCACAGGGGAATAAAGATCCAGTGTTGCTGCTCTTCCATTTTTCCTAAGCTTGGCCAGAAATCAAGACATTTCACATAGAGTCTCCTAATTTCTAAATACTGGCAACTTTTTTCCTAAGTCACAAAAAGCCATGTTTCTGTGCAGGTTAAAGTATGTGCCTCATGTAAGGTTATTCAAATTAAACATTTTTGAGCTATAATTCTTGCCAAACCAAAATATATAGAGAAAAGGGTTTAATTTGTGTGCTTGAGCTCAGGATCCCTAAATGAAGCCAATGCTTCCATGAACTGTAAATCTTATGCAATTCAATCAACTTTATTTTTAAAAAGTTTCTTTTTACATGAGGTATTTTTGGCTTTGAGTCTCAGTGTGAACCACAAAAAAAGCAAAAGGAGATCTCAAAACCCTTTAACATTGTTCTAAATTCTGTCAAAGTGAGGTCACTGTGACTAAGGCAGTAACTCTTAACCTCATGATACCCAATGTCCCCTTTGGTAACATTTTCCTGTAATACCACCTCTACTTTTTCAGAATAAAATTCAAAAGATACTATCAAACGCTAATATAAGTTTTAATGAAATCAGTATAAAGCCCTAACCATAACGTAAAGAGGAAAGAAGAGAAAACCAAGCTACAATTAATAGCATGTATTTCTATGTCTAAACGCTTGGACACAACTATACTAGAAGATTTAATTAAATTGCTGATGCTGGGGCGCCTGGGTGGCTCAGTCGGTTGAGCGTCCGACTTCGGCTCAGGTCATGATCTCGCGGTCCGTGAGTTCGAGCCCTGCGTCGGGCTCTGGGCTGATGGCTCAGAGCCTGAAGCTTGCTTCTGATTCTGTGTCTCCCTCTCTCTCTGCCCCTCCCCCGTTCATGCTCTGTCTCCTTCTGTCTCAAAAATAAATAAATGTTAAAAAAAATAAAAAATAAATTGCTGATGCTTGTACCTATATATAAAATATATTTGTATTAAAATATGTAAAAATTCATATGTCAACTACAAATGAAGACCAATAAAATTCTGGGTATCTGTGATCTGAATTACAAAAATACTTTGTTCTCAGTAAAATTTTTTCCAAAACAGCAAATAATTCTTGGTATAAGTTTCCAAAAATATTAATAAAGCATATTCTTCTCTTGATGTTCATAACTGTTGAGTGGGAAATGCAATGTGCATAAAAAATCAGCAAAAATACCTGGATTTATGTGTAAAATGAGTTAGGTTCTGGGTTCAGATAGTTACTAAAACATTTTTAGTTCACGTGGATAACCATTAGGACATTTGAAAGTCATACATTACATGAGAGAATGCTTCATTATGCTTATTATCTCCTGTATTAAAAAGTTTCTAGCATCCTTTGTTCTTACCTACTAAATATTGGTGCAGTTTCCCAATTATTGTGACAACCCAGAGTCTTCCAGAGGCACTAAATTATTGCCTAAGGAGCAGTACTTTCCTCTTCAGAACAAATGTTCTAAGACTTATCATGAAGACAGAAGTCAGATGATTAAACTAACAAAAAGTGTTGAATGAGTCAAATAAAATAGACCTCACTTTTTTTTTTTTTTTTCCAAATGACAGCTAACATGGTAGCTGAGAGGAAGTGAAATCTTGAAATCAGCATTAGCCAAGGTTGGCCATCCCTAAGCAAAGAGTAAAACTCTGTTAATCACTTCAGGTTGACAAAACAGTAAACTGAAACAATCTTTGCAACATATGTGGTTGCAGTAAAAGGTCAAGAGGAATTAAGTCAACTCCTTTCTCCTATTCAAACACATTCGTGCATAGCTTTGGCAGGTGCCACTTTCTTTGATCCGGAGATCACCAAATATCCCCTTTAGCTGAAACTAGGATGATTTAATGGTATAGGCAGATTTTAGAGAAAAGGGTCTCTGATTTTAAAGTCTTGAAGAGATTACCCAATGATAATGACATCATCAATGTATGTGTGAACACAGGACTAAAGAATGCCAGGTCACAGGCTCTGATACATTGTTTATAAGAGAAGCATTCAATAAATATCTATTTTAAGTCATATTTCTATTAAGGAATCTTGAGCTAATAGCAAAAAATATCTTCCTGAAACATAATAGCATCATGATGGGGTCTGGAAAATTTAAAGCAAGACTCTGGTTTTAAAATAGTAATAGAATTATTTTCATCAAAAGTCAATAAGATTACACAAAAACACTGAAAAAGGAAAAAAACTAATTTCTTATATCTTCCTAAATGCCATAGGGAGAGACATGGATGTATTCTCAAATCACATTGCTAGTAAAAAACAAACCTTGTTGATTGAGGAGGGCACCTGTTGGGATGAGCACTGGGTGTTGTATGGAAACCAATTTGACAATAAATTTCATATTAAAAAAAAAACCTTGTTGAAACAAAATCACAAGAAAAGTATTAGTAGCTAAGGGAGGACAAAAGATAATCATAGAACATCAAAGACACGAATTTGACCAAATAAATTGTATAGCCATTTGAAACGAGGCCGAAATCTTCAGATTATGAGTTTACTGAGGAAATACAGTAAGTAAAGAGTTTGATGTTAGAACATAAATTTAAGTACATGAGCAAATGTTTTCCTATATATCTAGTATATAGGTTTCCCATTTTATTTCTCGTCCTTCTTCAGATTTAACGATCAAAATATATGCCTTTGACAAGACGGTTGGCTGATGATTCTTAGAAATTAAATGAGAAACTCAAAGGTCAGGGTTCTAATCCATACTCAATCTCTGACACATGCAGTTGTAAGCAAGTCATTTAGTACTTCTAGTCTCCAAATGGATTTAATTATTTTAACCATTTTTAGCCCATAACACTTTATATGTACTAAAAATTATGTAAGCGAAGTATTTGTAACCGTATCCCCTTTAATTCATCAGAAGAGTATTATATTCATTCAAAAATATTATTTAAAGGGGTTTTCTTAAAATTTATATGAAATATAGGGGTGCCTGGGTGGCTCAGTCGGTTGAGCGTCCCACTTCGGCTCAGGTCATGATCTCATGGTCCGTGAGTTCGAGCCCCGCGTCGGGCTCTGGGCTGATAGTTCGGAGCCTGGAGCCTGCTTCCGATTCTGTGTCTCCTTCTCTCTCTGCCCCTCCTCTGTTCATGCTCTGTCTCTCTCTGTCTCAAAAATAAATAAACATAAAAAAAATTTTTTTTAAAGATTTATATGAAATATTAAAGAACTAATGTTTAGATACATAAAATTCTCATTTCTTTTCTAGAAAACTTTCTCCTAACACAGGCAGAGATTGTCTTAATCATCGAACTAACTTTTACCAAACTCATCTAATATTATGGGTACTTTGCTAACCACTGGGGAAACATACCCAAGTCCTTGAAAGAGCTCTTATCAGGTAAATACTATACAGATTGTATATGCATGAAATTTATAAAGCAGGGCAGGGTAGGTTAAATGCCATGAGAAATCTATGCACAGGAGTAGAATGGAACACATGTCACTGAAAGGATTATCTAAGGCTTTCCTGAGGACTTAGACCGTGAAGAATGGATAATATTTCACCAGACGGAGAGATGTTTGCATGGGGAGGGGAATACAGAGAAATTATTACATGATAGAAGAGCTTTCTGTCAGAGAGAATAGCCCTAGGAAAGGTAATATCTCGGTAAATGGTAGGAATTTACATATTTCCTTGAAGACCGAATATATAGATGGAGATAATATGGTCTAAGACTGAAAAGGTGAGGTATGATAAAATCATTTAGTGGCAATTGGAAACCTCTGAATATTTAAACGTGTGAGAGTAATGTGGAGAGAACTGTAGGTTTTTGACACTACTATAAAAACTTAGTATCATTAAGGGACCATGCAATCATGATGGGGAAGAAGACAGACATATTTGTAATATGGTGAAAAACTGCACAAGATTTAGTGACACATATCTTTCATATTCCCTTTACTGAGGGCAACATCAAGAAAATGTGAGAGAACACAAGGGTGTGATTTAAATTTCTAACACTGACTATGAACTTAATTTTTTTAATGTTTATTTTTGACAGAGAGAGAGAGAGAGAGTAGAGAGCAGGCTAGGGGCAGAGAGAGAGGGAAACACAGAATCTGAAGCAGGCTCTAGACCCTGAGCTGTCAGCACAGAGCCCAATGCGGGGGCTGAAACTTACAAACTGCAAGATCATGACCTAAGCCGAAGTTGGACACTCCACTGACTAAGCCATGCAGGTGCCCCTGACCATGAACTTTAAAGCTCACAAATCCTACATGCCCTCCTCAACCAAGGAAACAGGCAAATACCTCCCAGAACACTTTCTCCAGAATTTCTGGAAATTTTCTTGGCTTCCTTCAGCAGCAGAAAGCTTCCATCTATGTGTTTCATGCAGAAGATATATGACTTTTGCATTTGTTTATCCAATTTCCCATGAGCTTAATCTGAATAGCTATCTAATTTATTCTCTGAGGATAGAGTAAAACAGCTTGTCTCTTTTCTGAAAATATGTGGACTGAATTATTTATTTCTAACTTCTTAAGAAGCTTATAAAATGCAGGATGAAAGGTCAGGATTAATTAAGAAAAATGGTGTCAATTCCAGCGGAAGAAATGTATGTTAATTGGCAAAAAACTGCTATAGCCATTACCCTATTGATATTCAGCGAAACTCGATTGGACTGACAAAAAGAATGTCTTTGCCTTAACAAGTTGTGTGTTGTGATAATGTTGATTTTAGTGTTGAAGTGCATACAATTTTTGAATAAAATTTCTCTAGAGTGCCTTTCACTGACAGTTGTGTTTCCCTTCATTATCAAAGGCAAAGGAAAGCCACTCAAGATGTTGGCAGTGAACCATTAGTCTGCAGACTGGGTTGTAAGGACAGAGAAGATTAGGGAAGTTGTAGCCAATACCTCATAACTCCCCCGTTCTCTAAATAATGCAACTGTAATGATTATACCTTTTATGCTAATGAGAACTTAGCAGGGCTTCCCATTCATTTAGAAGGATGCATTTGCGCTGACTGATGCTCATTGGGTTAATGTGTGGTAAAGTCTGAGTGCTGATCTGGGCATCAGAAAGTAGGGGCTCTTCTGTCTCTTGATTTGAGTCTTCACCTTCTCTTCTCGGTCTACCCTTGTACAGAGGGCATTTTATCTTGGATATTTACATTACTATCTTAAACAACATGTCCTAAATAAACCTCATAATCTTCCTTTCTGAGCTGAATTTTATCTCTAGTTTCTCAACCATTTTTTTCATTTCAATACTTATATATATATTTTGCCAGATATTGCCCCAAGTTTGAAACTATAATAACAAACATGTAGACGACTGTCCTCAGGGATCCTACAACAAAACAGAAAAAGACAGGCATGCAAATACATGTGATACAATACAAGCCTAATATGTTACATGCTGATAGAAATTATATAAGACTTTCCCAGTCCTTTAATCCCTGTATCTTATCTGTCATCTGATTCTGGCTATTCTTCCTTCAAAAAATTTTTTTTAATGTTTTTATTTATTTTTGAGACAGAGAGAGACAGAGCATGAGCAGGAGAGGGGCACAGAGAGAGGGAGACACAGAATCCAAAGCAGGCTCCAGGCTCTGAGCTGTCAGCACAGAGCCCAACGCGGGGCTCGAACCCACGAACAGCAAGATCATGACCTGAGCTGAAGTCGGACGCTTAACTGACCGAGCCACCCAGGCACCCCTGGCTACTCTTCCTTCAAATGGCATTTCTTTCTTCATGGGAATGAACAGAAACTCTAAAGAAGGCAGAAATGGTGCTTGGACATAGTAGCTACTCACTAAATATTATTAAATAAACTTATTGAATGCCTGAAATAGTAATCAGAACACTGTAGGTACTGAATAACTATTTTTAAATGAATAAACATAATATTTCTTTTCATTCAGCTCTGATGGAAATGAGTGATCATTACCTTTTATTTGAACTATTGTAGAAATTCCTTCATCTCAACTTCCCCCTTTTTCAGCATCCAACAATAAAACTACCAAATACATTGCCCCTAAACAACTTGTGTCTAATACAAGGATAGACAACCTTTCTCTTTTAAGAGTCACATAGTAATTCTTTCCAGCTTTGTGTTCCATATTTTCTCTTTGGCTACTACTCAATTATGCTATTATAATGCAAACCTAGCTATAGCCAGTAGGTAAATGAATTGGCAATTTGTCCTGAGTTCCAATAATAACTATTCACAAAAACAGGCACTGGATCTGATTTGGCTGTAGTCTGGGAACCTCTGACTTAATAGCTATCTGAGGTTCAGAAAGCATTTTTATAGACATTATCTTATTAGATCTGTATGATGACATTGTAGTGCTTTTGCGCCCTTGCTCAACAAACAGTAATTGATTTCCTATGTTTAAGGAATTAAGTTTAGGCGTGTCTGGGGGGCTCAGATGGTTAAGCGTCCAACTCTTGATTTCAGCTCAGGTCATGATCTCACGGTTTCATGAGTTCAAGCCCTGCACCAGGCTCTGCACTGACCCTGCAGAGCCTGCTGGGGATTCTATCCCTCTATCTGTCCCTCCTCCTCTGTCCACGCTCTGTCTCTTTCAAGGTAAATAAATAAACTTAAAAAAAAAAAAAAGGATTTGGGCTTTGGACTAGGACTAGGAGAGGAATATGCACAATTCCCACCCTAGTAGAAGTCATAGTCAAAACTAAAGAGGCAAGCCTGTAAACAGGTAGTTACTACACCCTGAGATGAGTGTTAAATTATTAGTATACACAGAAGGCTACCAGAAGAGTGTAGGTGTTAATTACCTTGTCCTTGTTTTGTGTTACAGTACTACTTAGGTCTTCAATAAACAGATCACACAGTTTATTGGAACTGTCTGGAGAAAATACATCAAACTTCAAATTCCACTTCTCCCAAGGTACTAGGTGCTGATTTATAATCGCAACTATATTTCTGGTGCCAGTGAAATTCTTTAGACTAGTAGCTTGTGGAAGCAGCCTGCCCCCACTCACTCTGACTTCTCTAACATCTGTAGGAATAAAACACACTCGGGTCTAATCTTTTGGCGCAAAGCATACACATAGTTCCCGAAGATCCATCTTTAGCATCCAGAGTGTGAATTTGGGAATAAAAGAGGTCTGATTTCAAATTCAGACTCCCATCACCTATTAACACAATGATGCCAGGGAAACATCTCTTGTCCTTAGTTTCTGCACCCATAAATTATATTAGAAGAAGAGTAAGAATAATAATAATACATTCTTCTTCTCCTCTTCATCCTTCTTCCTCTTCCTCTTCTTCTTCTTCTTATTATTATTATGGAATTTGTGACAGTAAAATAAAATAAAATAAAATAAAATAAAATAAAATAAAATAATAAAACAATCAAGTACATACCTGGTATTTTGTAGGCATTTAGTACCTCCTAGTGTTCCCCACTTGAACCTAATGCATGAAAAGCTATACCTTGGTTCTGATCCCATTCCAGACCCTGTTCCTGTATGCTTCTGCCTGCTGTAAACTAGGGAGTCAGGGCCTGAACAGATGGTATTTTCATCCATGCCCCTGGATTGTTTTCTGATCTTTGCTCTATGTCTAGGAAAAATAAAGTGAATTATTGAGATCTAAAATATAATTTCCTATTATAAGCAAAACAAATCATTCAAAATAATAATCTCAATGGCCTTAATATTAGTAGTAGCAGCTATGCTTACTGAGTGCTCATTAGACTCCAGGCACTGTGGTAAATGAAATGTTCATTATCTCATCCAATCATTACAAATTACTACTAATCCTAATATTATTCCGGTTTTTTTTTTTGTAACGTTTATTTATTTTTGAGACAGAGAGAGACAGAGCATGAATGGGGGAGGGTCAGAGAGAGAGGGAGACACAGAATCTGAAACAGGCTCCAGGCTCTGAGCTGTCAGCACAGAGCCCGAGGCAAGGCTCGAGCTCAGGGACCACAAGATCATGATCTGAGCCGAAGTTGGATGCTTAACCGACTGAGCCACCCAGGTGCCCCAATATTATTCCAGTTTTAAAGTTAAAGAATTAAAAAAAAATTTTTTTAATGTTTATTTATTTTGACAGAGAGAGAGAGAGACAGAGCATGAGCAGGGGAGGGGCAGAGAGAGAGGGAGACACAGAATCCGAAGCAGGCTCCAGGCTCTGAGCTGTCAGCACACAGCCCCACGTGGGGCTCGAACCCACGAGCCATGAGATCATGACCTGAGCTGAAGTCGGACGCTCAACTGACTGAGCCACCCAGGTGCCCCTAAACTTAAATTCTTTATCTTTAGGGGCGCCTGGGTGGCTGAGTCGGTTGAGCCTCTGTCTTAAGCTCAGGTCATGACCTCGCGGTCTGTGAGTTTGAGCCCCGCGTCGGGCTCTGTGCTGACAGCTTGGAGCCTGGAGCCTGTTTAGGATTCTGTGTCTCCCTCTCTCTGCCCCTCCCCCGTTCATGCTCTGTCTCTCTCTCTCTCTCTCTCTCTCTCTCTCTCTAGGTCAAAAATAAATAAACAAACAAACAAAAAAAAAGAATTTAAGTTTAAACAGGTTAGGTAACTTCACTGCAGCAAACAGTGGACTTCTCCAGATAGCTACTTTTAAAAGTCATAGCCCAGGGGCACCCGGGAGGCTCAGTTGGTTAAGCTCTGACTCATGATTTGGGCTTAGGTCATGATTCACGATTGTGAGATAGAACCCCACATTAGGCTCCATGCTATGCATGGAGCCTGCTTAAGATTCTCTCTCCTTCTCCCTCTGCCCCTCCCCTGCTCATGTGCTCTCTCTCTCTCTCTCTCTTTCTCTCTTTCCAAAAAAAAATTCATAGCGCAAACAACTGGTGAGCTCACCTATCAAATCATCGTAAGAGGCCTTTGCACAATTAATTTGGAATAGCAAGCTCATTAGGTATCCACCTACCTACATAACTACAAGTCTACATACCTATCTATGTGTCATTTTATCTAACTCTCTACCATCCATCCATCCATCCATCCATCCCTTTATTCTTATTAAAAGTATTATTAGCTATCGTACTCTTTCCAAATATAAATATGTCACTCTAACACACAAATAACTTCATTGATACCTAAGCCTAGACAATTTTCAAGTGATGTGTTTTCATCCTTATTTTAACATTACTGTTTTCTTTCTTTCTTTCTTTCTTTCTTTCTTTCTTTCTTTCTTTCTTTCTTTTCTTCTTTCTTTCTTTCTTTCTTTCTTTCTTTCTTTCTTTCATCTGGTCTATGCTGTTATCTTGGTGTCCTTCAGAACTATATGCTCCCTTTGATTCCTTCTTCTTATCCATTCCAAAAGCTCGTGGAAGCATTTTAATTCTAAATTTACCAGCACTTTACATGCACACACACCACGTGGCTAGACAAGACTTTACAAAATTTAATGCTTTCAAAGATCGGCTTGAAAATGCATTTCAGGGAAAGGTGATCATTTTACTTGCTGATAATGTTACTCTGAGGTAAACAACAGCACAAACTTGACGATGAAGGGCAACTGGCAGTTCTGCCTACTTCAGAGTTGAGTAAACAATTGGAATTGGTAAAGATTATGTTGAATTTGCAGTGGTTTTTAACCTTGTCTTCACATTGGAATCACGGAGTAAGAAGCTTTTTTTTTGTAATTAAACTTTTTATTTTGAGATAGTATGCACTTGTGGGGAACATTACAGAGAGTTTCTATGTATGCTTTACCTGTTCCCCAAATGGTAAGAGCTTGCAAAACTATACTAAAATACCACAGTATTGACACTACTCAAATTGGGATATACCACAAGAATTCTCATATTGCCTATATTGCCCCTCTTTTAATTCCTGGCAACCATTAATCTCTTCTCCATTTCTCTAGTTTTAGCTTTTCAAAAATGATATATGCAAGGAATCACACAGTATGTACCTTTTGGGAATGAGTTATTTCACTCAGCTTAATTCTCTGGAGATTCATCCAAGGTGTTGTTGCATGCATCAGTGGTTTGTTCATTTTTATTGCTTAGTATATTCCATGATTTGGATGGACCGCAGTTTAAGCATTCACCAGTTGAAAAATATCTAAGTTGTTTCCAGTTTGCAGCCGTTACAAGTAAAAGTATTGTAAGCTTTTGTGTACAGGTTTTCACGTAGGCTTCATTTCTCTGGTATACATACATACCCACAAGAGCAATTGCTGGGTCATATAGTAGTCGCATGGTTAGCTTTTAAAGACCACACCAGTATGTTTTCAAGGGGGCCGTACCACTTTATATTCCCATCAGCTTCCTATGAGTGATCCAACTTCTTCACATCCTTGCAAACATTTGTGGTCTCATTATTTGTACTTATTTTAGGCATTCTGATAGTGATAGCTCATTGAGGTATTAATTTGCAATTCTTAGTAGTTAATAATGTTTAACACATTTTCATGTGGTTATCTGCTATCCATACATCATCTTTGGTGAAATGTCTTTCCATTCTTTCTCTCATTTTCCAATCTGGTTGCTTTTCAGCTGTTGAGTTTTGAGAGCTTTCTTTAAAAAAAAAATACTAGTCCTTGGCCACATATGTAGTTTGCAAATATTTTCTCCACTACATAACTTATCTTTTCATCCTCTTAAAGAGATTCTTCATGGAATAAGTTTTGGGTTGTTTGTTTGTTTTTAGTTTTAGTAATGTCTAATTTGTCAGTTTTATGAATCATATATTCAGTGTTAAGTCTACTCTTTTCCAACCCTAGATCCTAAAGATTTTCTCCTATTTTTTCCCTAAAAGTTTTATACCTTTACACTTTACATTTTCAGTTCATTTTTATATAAATTGTAAGATTAGATCAAAGGGTTTTTTGTTTCTTTGTTTGACTTTGTTGTTTTGCCTATGGATTTGTTGAAAAAGCTATCTTTCCTCCATTAAATTGCTTTGCAAAATGGTGAGAAATAGGTTGAATTTTGTGATTTTATTTCTGGGTTCTGTATTTTGTTTCATTATCTATGTGTCTATGCTTCCACCAATACAAGTCTTAATTACCATAGCTATATAAATCTCTAAATTGGGTACAGTAATTCTCCCCCCTTCTCCTCCTTTATAAAACTGTTTAAAATTTTTTTTAATATTTATTTATTTTTGAGAGATAGAGACAGAGAGAGAGACAGAGACAGAGAGACAGAGCATAAGCGAGGGAGGGGCAGAGAGAGAGGGAGACACAGAATCTGAAGCAGGCTCCAGGGTCTGAGCTGTCAGCACAGAGCACATTTTGGGGCTTGAACTTACGAGCCATGAGATCATGACCTGAGCTGAAGTCAGAAGCTCAACCAATTGAGCCACCCAGGCACCCCTATAAAACTGTTTTAGCTATCATTATAGCCAATTCCTTTGCCTTGTCATATAATATTATAATTTTGTCTATATCTGAACCAAAATTTTTGGCTGAGATTTTCTAGAAGTTGGATTAGCCCTTTATATCAATTTGGGGAGAATTGGCATCAATGTTACATTAAGCATTCCTATCCATGAACACAGAATATTTCTCCATTTATTTGGGTATTTAGGTATTCTTTGATTTTTTTAATCATTACTTCATAGTTATCAGCATACAAATCCTAAGTACGTTTTGTTAGATTTACATCAAAGTATTTCACTTTCTGAGCCATTATGAATTATACTGTATTTTAATTTCTGTGCCTATGTATTCATTGCTAGTATACAGAAATATAATTGATTTTCGCAACCTTACTTAGCAATTAGTTCCAGATATTTTTTATTTCTGATGGATTATCTGTAATATTTTTTTTTTTTGCATAGACAATCCTGTCAACTATAAATAGTGACAGTTTTATTTCCCCCTTTCCAATCTGTATGTCATTTATTCTCTTCTCCTGACTTCTTGCCCTGGCTAGAACTTCAGCAGTAGTAATAGTGTACTTCTGTGCTTTGCTTCATTCTTGGGACAAGAGGAGAGCATTCAGTTGTTCACCATTAAATACAATGTTAACTGTAGTTTTTTTGTAGATTGCTTTTAGCAAATTGAGGAAATTATCCTCTTTTTTTTTTTTTTATCATGGAAGGGTCTTGAATCATGTCAAGTAATTTTTCTGAATCAGTTGATACCATGATGTGATTTTTTCTCTTTAGTCTAAGAACAGGTGGATTGCACTGATTGACTTTTCAGTCTGATTCTGTGTTGTACATAACTGGATCCTACTGTATATATTATTCTGTTTCTTTCTAGAGAGCCAAGATCCCAAAGGAAGCAATATTACCAATTACTTTTGATAATTTAACACATTAGAAACTTCAATGGAATTCAAAGCAGGGTAATATTACTTTTTTCTTACTGTCCTAAAAAAGAGTGTCATGAAAGAGGTAGATATTGAACTTGAAAATAAGTTTCAATTTGACATAAAGAGCTATAGGTTAAGTCTAGAAAAGGAAACTGTATGAGTAAAGCAGAAAGTCAGTCAACATTTATTTATTTATTTATTTATTTTTTGAACCTTTATTTATTTATTTTTATTTATTTTTTTTTCAACGTTTATTTATTTTTGGGACAGAGAGAGACAGAGCATGAACCGGGGAGGATCAGAGAGAGAGAGGGAGACACAGAATCGGAAACAGGCTCCAGGCTCTGAGCCATCAGCCCAGAGCCTGACGCGGGGCTCGAACTCACGGACCGCGAGATCGTGACCTGGCTGAAGTCGGATGCTTAACCGACTGCGCCACCCAGGCGCCCCATAACCTTTATTTATTTTTGAGAGAGACAGAGAGAGGCAGAGCGCGAGCAGGGCAGGGGCAGAAAGAGAGGGAGACACAGAATCCGAACCAGGCTCCAGGCTCTGAGCTGTCAGCACAGAGCCTGACGCGGGGCTCAAACCCACGAATCGTGAGATCATGACCTGAGCCAAAGTCATACACTTAATGGACTGAGCCACCCAGGTGCCCCTCTTGATTTCTTCATCTCAGTTGTTTCTACCATTTTTAAAAGACTTTATGCCAGTCAGTCGTCTTAGCTTCACACATTCACTGGTACACTCACATTTTGATGCTGGGACTAGGACTCTGCCAACCATATTTCTCCTCTGCCAGTTGACCCCATGTTTGTTTCTGCCAAAACGAGGCACAAGAGGGAGACTCTCAAGCTGGAGGAAGCAAAAGGGGCCACTCTTGCCTCTTTCCTCCATTCCCCCATTCCTGGTAGCCCTCCTCACTGTCTCTTCTTCACTCTGCTGTGGCAGCTCTTCACAGAAGCAAGAGTTGAATCCAGATTATGAGGTTTCTAAATCTCACGGACCCAGGCCTCCCCCTGACCCACCTGCATGCACCAGCTGCAGTCTGGAACCTTCTTCCCCTTCTGAGGTCTAGGTCCCAGGTCCCAGGGACCTTCCTCCAGCTCAGAGACACCAGCCTCAGTTCTGCCAAACCCTCCCCTCAAATGTCTGGGTTTCACTGCTTGGGACCCCTTCTCATCCAAGCTGCCACACTTTGATAATTCCAACCTCTTCCCTTTGGTTCTACAGCCTTGGGAGTGGTAGCTGCTTCCTGACAATGCTGCCGTTGTGACACTTTATGGTTTTCTTTTTATCTCTTTGGATACCTAGTTAACAGCTTTATACCTGCTCAAATAATTGCTATGGGTTTTGTCTCTCAATAGGACTATACTACAAAAATATTTGAGATCCATTTTTTTTAAATTCTTCCCTAAAAACATTATTTTCTCAACAGTGTCTAGAACATATTTACATTATTCATTTTGACAGTTTATTTACTCAACATCCATTCAGTGTCAGCAACTGTGTTAAAGCTGCAGATACAAAGAAGAGGAAGACCCAGTTTCTCTCTCCAAAGATCTCATACTGCCGTAGGAAGATAGAAATGCAAATATATCACTTCAATTATGGGACTGCACATGTGACGATAAAAGATATAGAGATAAAAGATACATGTTAGGGAGTGGTAAATATTCAAGGGGCTGACGAGAAGTGGTCCCATCGGAGTATAAAGACACACACAGACAGCTGAACAACTGAAAGGGATGAGGGTGCTCAAGGAAACACAGAATTGCCTGGAACTGTCTGGTACCAACAAATGGCGCTGGTTAACTAAAGAAAGTTGTGAAGGCGGTGCTGAAAGGGGAAATTGGAGAGTTATACCACATCACAGAGGTTCTTGTTAACGTGCTGGAGATTTCTAACTTTGCCCTTTAGGCCAGACACATTAAGAAATTAATTCACTGCAATCATTTAAATATGGGGAGACTTCACAGAAATTTCTGGCTTCTCTTGAAATATCAGACCATCTGGCCACACCAGGCCCATGTTTCTATATGACAATTGGCTGGAACTGAGTAATTACTGCCCTCTTGAGGTGGAACATATGCTTTCCAGGTGGCCAAAATCTGCTTGCTTTTTTCATTACATTTTTTACCTGGTTGAACTAAGTAGGCATCTGCCACCCTGTTTCACCCTAAATGAAAAATACTTAAACAAGGGAATTCCGTGTATGGCTTTAAAAAAAAATCACTAGAAGAAATATAGTAAATGGTCTAGAATGGGACAGAAGGCTGGACAATGACACTCTCAAAGCACTGATACATAAAGTTGTTTGTTTGTTTTTAATGTTTACTCTTGAGGGAGAGAGAGAGAGAGAGAGAATGTGAATCAGGGAGGGGCAGAGTGAGAGGGAGACAGAGGATCCAAAGCAGACTCTGGGCTGACAACAGACAACCTGATGTGGGCTCGAACTCACAAACCTCAAGATCATGACTTGAGCAGAAGTCTGACACTTAGCGGACTGAGCCACCCAGGAACCCCAATATGTAAAGCTTTTAAGGAGGCAATGGTAGTGGGGTAGAAATAAATGAGCTAGATTTTTAAAAAAAAAGTAGGATTAATAAGATTTGGGAAAAGGACAGATAAGGGAGAATGGGGGATGGGGGTAGGGATAAATGCATCCATTAGTTCCAGGTTTCTGGGTTTGATGCCCATAGTAACATGCCAAAAATATATCGAGAATAATGAAGAGAAAGGGTAGGTGGACAAATTTAAACGTGAATGGGTTGAAGTGTCCATCAGATTTCCAGGTGGAAAGCCCAGTGGGTAGGTGAATACAAAAGTCTGGAAAATTGGCAGGGAAAAAAAATGGTTTAGAGGCATGGATTTGAGCCATCATCTTATGGTTAAACCATTACTTAGGAATAAAATGTGTGATTTCTGTTGTACTACATTGCAATTAAAGGTACCCGTTTCCTCCCAAAAGAAACTGAAACAGTTGAGATAGAATGTTACTTAAGAAGGGATGTTGTTACTAGGAGGGCAGGGAAAACTACAAAATAGAAGTAACGGGCAGACAAAAGTACAAAAGGAGACTATGCCCAAGTAAATTTTAAATCTCTATTGGGGGCGTTGAATTTTCCTGATGAGAAATTAAGTAAGCTACAATACTCCCTTTCAGAGTTTTATAGAAAAAGAAATAAATACGATTTCTGAATAAAGTACTGAAAGACCACACCATTTACCAGAAATTGACTTTATTTTGAAGTGCTTATATTTCCAAGTGTGTATTTATTGGCTTAATGATACCACTAAATAGAACAATTATATCATGTCACCTGGCAGTTTATTAGCAGAGTATTCAAACTGTTGGCCACAGTTTGCTGGTTTGTGATTATTACTCTGATCAGATATATTGCAATGTGCTTATTTTCTAAAATAATCTTAGAGTTGAATTTTAGGGCTGCATTAATCCTCTGATCATTACACAGTATAGATTATTGAAGAAGACACAGATGGTAGAATTTAGAACCTAGAGAAGCCACAGAGGGTACATGGGACCCAGAGACCTTCAGTATACAGTCCTAGTTTACACACTGCATGTCAGAAACAGAACTAGAAAACACATCTCCTGTCTTCCAGTAGATGGTTATGTAATAGAAATATCATTACACTCACTGTTGAAATTCACAGTTACATCATTAGTGGATTCTCTGATTATATGATTAGCAACTTCTCTGTTTTCATTCGTGTTTTCCACCAAACAAGGTTTCTTTATGGTCCTCGGACAATCACCTCTGATAATTATTTAATGCACAGGACACATGCACATGTCTCAGTCCTGAGGACCCACATGCTTCCCTTTTCTCATCTTCTTGGATATACAGGTATGTTCTGCTTTTCAAAAGTTTGCATTATGCCAGTTTACTTTTAAGAAAGACCTACATCGGTACCTGCTTTCGTGAGCCAAAAGAAGTCCAAAGAGGATTTTTGCTTCTACAAAAAAAACGTGAAAAGCAAAAATAGCATTCAGCACTTGTATTGCAGCGAGCCCTTCTGGAGACAGCGTGCACCCCAGACAGCCAGCAAGAGGCCCCACAAGCTCCTTCCCCAGGAGCTACATCACATCTCAGCATCAAGCTGTCCTAACTTGGGACTGTGTCTGTGAGCGTTTGTGTTTTGTCTTGCTTTATTTTGTACATCCATTACTAAGATGTGTCCTGAAGTGTCAGAAAAGCCTAACGGAGGTTAGTTTTTGCATGTGAGAACACCCAAAAATTTTTCATACAAATTATTGGCAACTGTTTCTTTGCTTTATGCCATTTGGGTTTACGACATGTTTCATAGGAATACTCTACTTTCAGGTGTTGGGAGAAACCCGTATTCATGTTTTAATTAAGCAAGTGTCCAAAAGTAAAAAAAAAAAAAAAAAAAAAAAAAAAATGAGTACATTTCTTCTAATACTAGTTAACTGGATATTAAGTAGTCTTTAAATAGCATAAGTGGATATAAATAATGAATAAAATGGACATTTAATTGACTCATAGATCCCCAAAGAGATCAGTTTCTGAAATTAGTCCCAGAGGATGTTCCACACTTGCTTGTATCCTGCACCTCTGTGGGCTACTCATCTGCCAAATTACATAATCTAAGGGGTGCCTGGGTGTCCATCGTTTAAGTGACTTCGGCTCAGGTCATGACTTCACGGTTTTTGAGTTCAAGCCCCGCATCGGGCTCTGTGCTGACAGCTGGAGCCAGGAGCCTGCTTTGGATTATGTCTCTCTCTCTCCCTCTCTCTCTCTCTCTCTGCCCCTCCCCTGATTGCACTCTCTCTCTCTTTCTCTTAAAAATAAAAATAATAATAATAATAATAATAACCCAAAAAACAAATTCCAGAAACTAACCTATTTTTAACCCGAGAAGGCAGTAGGAGGTCGGGGGGAGGCGATAATACTAGGGTACTCAGGAAATTTAATCAGATAGAACAAAGTACTGAAGACACCAGTAAGCCTAACATATTTGAACTTTCGATTTACAGTACAAGACCCAAACAATGCCAAAATGAGTTGGAGCATATGAATAATTCCCCAAAGGTTTCCATGCATTAAACTGAAAAGGGCCACAAGTTTTAAATCTTCTTGGGGGGTACCTGGGTGGCTCAGTCAGTTGAGCGACCAACTCTTGATTTCAGCTCATGTCATGATCCCAGGGTCATGGGATCGGGCTGTGCACTGAGTGTGGAGCCCGCTTAGGATTCTCTCTCTCTCTCCCTCTGCCCCTCTACCCTGCTTGCATGGCTCTCTCACTCCCTCTAAAAATTAATTAATTAATTAATGTAAATTTTAATTAAAAAATTACAAAATAAAAATTTAATTAAAAAATTAAATCTTCTTGGAAAGTCTGGCCAAGTCACAACTATGAATTTAATGATTTATTTATTTGAAATCGGACATGTCTATATAAGTATCATTACTAGATATTCTAAAGGCCTTTTCAGATTGTGGCATTAATCAAAACTATAGTTATTATGAGCCAAGATAAGCTATTTTGAAGAATATGAAAAGTAAAGTCCATTACTGGACCACACTGCCCCTTTTAGGGCTTAGGAAAGGGTCCCACTAAGTGGGTCTGGGCTACAGTTGAGGACGAAAGCTGGATCAGTAGTTGATCTTACCTAGAAAGGCTACAGCTGAATGAGTAAAAGGAATAAATCTGATCCAAAGTTTTAGAGATACTCTGAGAAATCAAGATAAGTAGATATATCAATTGATCAATAATTCTACATAATAACCACCCCAAAACTTAGTGGCTTCAAATGATTAGCATTTATCTAGCTCCTGAGTCTCTCTGGGTTGGGTGAGTGATTCCTCTGATGTGGATTTGAAAGATCTCAACTGAACTCGCTCATGATTTTGCAGTCAGCATACTTGCTGGCTCAAAGTGAGATCGTGTCTGATGGCCTCTGCTTAGATGGCTTGTCTTATGACACCTCCCGTCCCTCCAGCAGGTAAGTCCAGATATGTCCAAATGACAGGCTCGGGGATTCAAGAGAAAGCAGAGTAGGTAAAGCATCTTGGGGCCTAAATTCAGAATTGGCACACTATGAATTCTGCCACATTCTGTAGACCAGACAAGTCACATATCCAATCCAGATTTAAGAGAGGAGAACATGGACTTGACTTCTTGTCGGGGGAGATGTAAAGTCACATTGTGAAGACCAGATTTAGCAAAGCCAAGAATTCACACCATCAGTGCAATAAATCAATATTGTTAAAGAAACTTGAGACTTT
Organism: Leopardus geoffroyi; assembly: GCF_018350155.1. Classification (NCBI taxonomy): domain Eukaryota; kingdom Metazoa; phylum Chordata; class Mammalia; order Carnivora; family Felidae; genus Leopardus; species Leopardus geoffroyi. Next base: position 32,185,318 of record NC_059330.1, on the reverse strand, counting down.
CAGTTATAGGGATTGAAGATAGAAGGCAAGCCAAATGTCAAGAGCTGGGCAGAAATGTAAAGAAAACAGTACCTTTAAACATAAGATAGAATTCTGGAAAATTAATAACAGTTTACATGACCATGTACTGATGTTTGATTCATGATGAAAGCAACTCACTTTCAAAGGTACAAGTCTCAGGCAAATAACTCATCATAAAACGTTTGTTTAGGGGGCGCCTGGGTGGCTCAGTTGGTTGAGCATACGACTTCAGCTCATGATCATGATCTCGCAGTTCGTGAGTTCTAGCCCCACATCAGGCTCTGTGCTGACAGCTCAGATTCTGATTCAGAATCAGCTCAAGATTCAGCTTCAGATTCTGTGTCTTCCTTTCCTTGCCCTTTCCCCATTCACATTTTGTCTCTCTTTCTCTCTCTCAAAAATAAAGATTAAAAAACTTAGAAGAAGAAGAAAAAAAAAAAAACACCCACGTTTGTTTATTCCAGGATTTTCAGTGGTTCCTATTTGGGGATGATTTTGCTGCCCACCCCCGTCAAGGCATACTTGGCAATATCTAGAGACATTTTTATTTGCCACAACTGGGCAATTTTAATTCCAAGACTGCTACTGGAATCTAGTGGTTCAGAGCTGGGGATGCTGCTGAACATTTTACAGTGCTCAGGACAGACACTACAATGAAAGAAAAACCTCCAAAGGTCAACAATGCCAAGGCTAGAAAACATTGTGCTGGACTGATCTTCCCTGTTGAGAAATATTTTTAGTGCAGAGTAATCCAAATTTGCCCAAGAGAGTTAAAGATAGGGATTAAAGACATATTTATAGTCACACTGGTAGTTAACATATAAGTCTGAACTCAACCAACACAAATATTGAATAGCATAGCTGTAAACTTACAAGGGAGTAGACTGAAGGTTTTCTGAGGAGCAAATATTTATAAAAGAACTTCAGGGGAAACACACTCGGGTCTTCCTTTAAGCAAATGAAAAAATTAGGTAACAGAATGGATGTAGTAAGATAAACCAACAGCTACAAAGGAATTGATGTTGAAGAAAAACTATAAAAGCATAGTAACCTGAGATATTTTGGTTAAAAGACAAAAATACTACTTAATTGCTCAGTAAGCCCTGCAGACATGATTACATGGTAGGACAGAAGTAACATCATGTAAACTTATGAGTTCTTCACATTCATGATTGCTCTCCTTTTGAGTATCATTTTAAAATCTAACCACTAGGTGCCTAGGGGCACCTAGGAGGATCAGTTGGTTGAGCATCAGACTCTTGATTTTGGCTTAGGTCACGATCCCGGGGTCGTGGGGTCAAGCCCCACATCAGGCTCCAGGCTCTGCACTGAGTATGGAGCCTGCTTGAGATTCTTTCTCTCTCTGTCTCTCTTTCTCTGCCCCTCTCCCCTCATCATGCACTCTCTCTTTCTAAAGACAGAAATAAAAAAAAAAAATTTAAATAAATAAAAATAAAATTAAAAAAAATTTAAAGTTTAACTGTTTTATTAAAGGCCATGCTCGGGGCGCCTGGGTGGCGCAGTCGGTTAAGCGTCCGACTTCAGCCAGGTCACGATCTCGCAGTCTGTGAGTTCGAGCCCCGCGTCAGGCTCTGGGCTGATGGCTCAGAGCCTGGAGCCTGTTTCCGATTCTGTGTCTCCCTCTCTCTCTGCCCCTCCCCCGTTCATGCTCTGTCTCTCTCTGTCCCAAAAATAAACGTTGGAAAAAAAAAAAAATTAAAAAAAAAATAAAAAAAAAATAAAGGCCATGCTCAAATGTTTTAAGCTCTTCTGTGCTTTCTTAAATGAAATGCAGAAAATGTAATTTAACATCCTTCCCTATATACAAAAATTATAACACACACTCACACATACATATATATGTGACCCATACATGTATGATAAGGTTATTTATATTTAATAATTCTATTTAAGTCTCAGTACAGACTTACTGGTTAAAATCTTACAAAAGACATATTCACTATTCTAACAGTTTGATCAATTTATTAATTTACCATCAATGTGCTAACAATTAATTAATTATTTACAATGCTAACAGCCTAGGATAGTGATGAGAAAGATATATGAGGACTTGTCTAAGATTGAATGACTGGTATCTTGGATTGCCACTAGTATCTCACAGATGATAATTCTTAACTTCAAGCCTTAAATATTGGCATTTGCTTTCCCTGATAACCTATAAGTGGCATGTAAAAGAGAAATATTCAACATGAGTTTATGTAATGTCAATTGTCTTGGGGGGCAGTAAATATTACAGGTTGGTAATCTTTACCTATTAATTTATTGATGTCAATATCAATTTTACTCAAATTACTGAAATTTGTTCCTAGAGGTTTCTTCCAATTGTCTTGAAGAGAACATTATAAATGGCAGTTTGGCTGGCTCCCTCCTATTTTATTTTTCCTACAGAATAAAAAAGAGAATCAAAAAAAGAGATTTAGTAAGGAGAGGGCATAAGATTAGTTAATTATTCAACAAATACGGATCAAATATGTTTGAGCCAGGCAGTGGCTCTTATACACTTGAGAGCCTCACAAAGAAAGAAAATGTCACAGCTTATTCTTTAAAATTTATTTATAAAATATGCCGAAGAAGCAAAAAAGAGTGAAACACCCCACAGCTCTCACAGGAGCCCTTATACATGGAGGAATACACGTACATGTGGGTGCACACACAGTTTCCTCTGGTCAGGATTTCTGGAGATTTCCTGTTCTGTGGCCTGCCAAGGCCCAAGCTTAACACAATCAGGCTGCAATGATAAAGCTGTTCATTACAGAGCAGGTGGCTGAGCTAATTGATTTGGGAGGAAGTGTGGTCTATCAGAGTAGAAGAAGATCAAGCTTTGGAGTCAGACAGCTATTCATCTGTGACCAGCCCAATACTGAATTCACTTCAGTTGATTTTACATCTCTGAACCTCAGTTTCACTAACTTCAGACATGAATTTAAACATTGTTCCTACTCAGAGTTATCCTAAGTCAATGTTTATTCAAGAGTTATTTTCAGTTATCTTTCTCCATTTTTGTCATTGTTAAAAGGTTTGCTTGGCCCCAGATACGAACTCTGCCCTCACAGTTATCTAGTAAAGTCATTTGTCAGGGAAGAAGCAAGTAGGTCATCATTAGTCTAAGCTTGTCTGGTTAAGAAAGATTGACTAATCATTGGCTTCAGCTCAGAAGGAACTTGCATCTGAGTGCAGAGTGGTCAACTGCTTGGGTGGATCTCCTGACAAGAAGTATGTTTCAGACTCCCATTACCCCAGTGGGAAAATCTTGGATGAGGATCTAAGGCATCTGAAGGAGTTGAAGAGTCCTGGTGACCTAAGGAGCTACCCTTCAGATCGATGTTGATTTTCAAGAACTGTGCTCTGGTGTTAGTGTAGTCCTGCCCTCAAAGGGTTCACAGATTCATAGGGAGACGGACACATACACTGATACTTCATCGCAACACGGATTCTGCAGGAGTTCCAAGAAAGACAAGGACCAGCCAGTAGTATTAGGAAAAGCTTCCTACAGGACAAAGTACTTGGAAGAAGATAAAAAGGTCTGACAGAGAAAACAGGAAAGCATCTCCACAGAGCATATACCAAGGGCAAAGTTCTTCCCAATTTATGTATTCAGGCTATAAAATTTTCAGCAGAAAATCACATAGTCAACTTAGAACTTATAAGAGATTTCTCAATGCTGCCTAGAAATGTTTTATACTCTCTCTCTCTCTCTCTCTCTCTCTCCCCGCTTTCTGGAAATCTTACCCAACATTCCTCTCTTCTAGTTACTCCCCTCCTCATCTTTTGGTCTCAGGTTAAGTGGCCAAATGAGAAGCATTTCCCAACTGCTCAAGTCTGGAGTCTGAGCCATCAGACTCTTTTTCCTCTTTTCCCCATCAGTATTTATTATAGCATATAATATTTGCCTCTCTACTTATCTTGTCATTCTCTAGCTGTTTAAATTCAGTGTGGGCCTGGCCTCTCTCTATTCTGATTATCCTCATGTTTTTTAGACTTAACATACACAGTATGCAGTCAATAAGATGTTGAATAAACTAATGAATAGATGTATAGATATAAAATTACATGAATATATGTATACATTTATGTACCTCCCATACACATACTCACATACATCTACAGTGATTTCTTATTCCTTTATGTTAGTACTTCTGCTGTTTCTGGCATTTGCTTAATGCCCCAACTAGTTAAATCAAGATAGGCACAAAGTAGGAGTTGCAAACCAGAGGCAGTATAGGAACTGTACTAGACAGGTCCTTGGTTACAGGGGTCAAAGCAAATGTCCAGTTTTTGGAACGGTGGAATATCACTATAATAGTCTCATAATTAAACTGGTGCAAAATTGGGTTTTTTATGAATCTCAGCCATGGGTTTTAAGGGACTCTGAATGCATCAATTCAAGTTATGAATTCAGACACAGGAACTTTAGTACCCGAGATGGCTTCTTTTCCTCTTTCCCAGCATTACAACATCAATGAACTAAAACATACCCACTGGAAAGTTAACTATATTATAAATCCCTGTCTTTCATTTCACTGCTTTGGTCTTATCAGAAGATATGGGTCTAATTCCAAAGAACTCCACTGCCTGAAACATCTAGGAAAAAAAAGTAGCCACTTTGTTTGTAATGCTGTAAAAATGGGTACCTTACTTAATAAGCTTCCCCTTTCCAGGACGCTGACAGACACCTCAGTTACCAGGCAACTGCCCATTTCTCATAACCAAGAAGTATCATAACACACATCATAAAGTGAAGAAGTATCAAAACAGTGCTCTCCACGAGGATGAACAGAGACTTACAAGTGACAGTGATAAAAGCTTGGCAACAGGAGTGGGTTGAGGGGACCCAGACAAAGAATAATGTAGAGCCCATCTGGCAGACAAGTGGAAGGAATGGTTGGGAATCTTCCCTCACTCTAACTGAAGAGTTGTACACAGTATTTGGTCAACACACCCTAGAGCTCAGCTCTTCACTTTGTGGCAATGACTGCTGGCAATTGATGAACAAGCCATCTGAACAGCTGTGAGGAATTTTTCTGTTAGCTTTGAATATGTGATTGGCAATTGGATGACAAGATTGCTAAGTAGCAAGGCCCTCTATGCATCTCCCCTGGGTACTATAGTCTGACAATTAAGCAAAGTGGGGTGCCGGTCTTGTAGCATGACTAATTTGTCTAGGTGTTGTGCTCTGTGAATGTCATTAATAGAATAGTGGAGAGGAGGTATATCCCCTCCGCTGATATTCAGAAAACCCTTCAGCTCCGAAGTAATCTGTTTTCTCTGTCTAAGGCTCTGCAGAGAATGTGAAGCTATTTCTATGTTCTCTTGAGTAAATAGCCGGAGAATTGCCGAGTCTCAGGACATAGGTGTCTGGAAGTGATGGGGAGGTCCAAGCAGCTATTGGGTAATATTTTTATGTGGAATGGTTATATTTCTGCACTTTGCAAAGAAGGGCAAGAATTCACTATAAAAAAGACAGCAAGAGCACTAAAAGTCAGAGCAACCTGTTTGGGGTCCTGTCCCACTATATACTGATGGAGGGGACAATCTTGAGCAATAAATGTAAACTCCCTCGCTCCCTGTTGCCTCATTTGTCAAGTTCTGAAAATAATGCTAAATTTTAATAGTGTTTAATAAATTTTAATAGCGTTTTTAGCCAGATTAGGGGACATCTATTGGATCCTCCACTTAAGATGTAGAGATCTTAGAAAAAAGGTAGTTGAATAAACATGACATTAATACTAACAAAAATAGCAGATTTATTACACTCATTATTATTGGCACTATGAATGCTTTAAATACGTGATTTTATTAAGTCTTAATACCACAGCTAAGTGAAAACACCTCTGGTTTTCCTTCTCTACATGCAACACTCACACTTCATGTCTGGTCACCAAATGTGTGTGGGGTTTTCCTACACCAAGCAACTGTCTGACACACCTGCTGGATGTCCTCCAATTTCACTCAGTTCTAACACTATCTACCTGGAGTTATTGTCAGGTACTGTGGCTAAACTCTCCATCCCACAAGACTGCCCTACTTCAGACACCAACCACAAGTCCAGATTGTCACTTGTGCTTTTTGACTGTAAATTAGAGGTTCCTACTACACCCTCAAGTTTGATCTATTGCTAGAAAGGCTGACAAAACTCATGAAAATGGCTCACTTACTAGACCAGCCGTTTGTTACAAAGGATGTAACTGAGGAGCTGCCAGATGGAAGAGAAGCACGGGGCAAAGATGAGGGAAGGGGTGTGGAGCTTCCTCGTCTCCTCCAGCCATGCTAAGCCCCACCCCCAGGACCTTCATTGTTCAGCAACCTGGAAGATGGGAATCCCACACTTGTGAGATTTTAATGGAAGCTTTGTTATATAAGGATATGATGGATTACGCCATTGGCCAGTGGTGATCAACTCAACACCCTCATCCAGCCCCTCTTCTTTCACCTCCCCAGTTGTGGGAATGAAAGCTGCAACCCTCTAATCACATGACTGATTTCCCTGGCAACCGGCTTTAATCCACAGACTATCCTGCAGCCCCAGGCCACCAGTCAGGTGTCTATTAACAAACAAAAGGAAATGCATTACTTCAGAGATCCCAGTGGTTTTAGGAGCTCTATCAAGAAATGGGGACAGAGATCAAATATACACTTCTTATTATAAATCACTATATTACAACACTGTTTATGAGGATGTCTATATGTCCCCCCTGTCTATATGTCAGTGGGTAGCTGAGATTTGAACCCAAGCACACTGATTCTGGAAGCTACCCATTTTACTGTCTATTTTTGGCACACAATTAATTGTTTTTCAAACCTTCCATACCCTTCTTTCAAGGTGCATTTCTTTATAAAGAGACAGGAGAATAAATTACCTTTTTTGTCACAGAGTACTTCACTTTCCCTTTTCTCTGGATGACATATAGTATTTACATAATCTTTAAATTTTTACCTTTAAATAATTTTAAATTTGCAGAAAGGTATAAAGCTAATCCAGTATTCCCATACTCCATTCACCAGCTCCCTTAATATTAACATCCCATATAAACATGACACGTTTATCAAAGCCAATAAATTAACAGTGGCACAATAATGTTAACCATATATATACTTTTTATATTCTTTAATCTGTTGACAGAGGAGAACACAAGAATTTTATTGGTGCAAAACTTAAGCAAAATCTATCTGGAAATTTCTCTCTGAATAGTAAATGGAGATTGCTTTAGGAACTTGGCTTCTCCCATCTCACCTGATGAAATCTCTGCTGATTGTCCTTCAATGTGGATTATTAATGATGAGGAGAGTGTTATGCCCAGAATTCACAATCCCCAAAGACCACCAGGGAGCCGAGTCTGATGCAAAAGCAAAGAGCTTTTATTCGAGCTAGCTCGAGCTCAATCCCCTACCTGCACCGACGCAGCAGTGAGATGCTGGAGAGAGCCAGCGAGTTTCAAAAGCACAAAGGTTTTATAGGAGTCTAGGGGCAGTTGGTGAGGTAATGGTTGTGGCCTTAGCCTATTGGCTGGGGAAGGGTCGTGGCCTCAGCCGATTGGCTGGGGAAGGGTTGTGGCCTCAGCCGATTGGCTGGGGAAGGGTGGGAGTCCCATTACGCAGGTTGCTGGGCATGTTTTGGTTGGGAAGTTTGAACGGGTGAGCGGGAGGTTACTCAAGGGGAGGAGGCGTGGTCTGAGGTTTCTGCAATTTTCCTGGAAAGGGGGCCATGTCAGAGACATAGTCACTCAAGGTAGAGGACACAGAACAAGATGGAGTCGGCTGGTGTAGGTCCGCTCTTTCAGAGAGGAAGTTGGGTATATTGTTGTGGCTCTTACAAGCCTTATTGTAGGTGTTCTCCTCTGATCTTGGAATACGGTCTTTAAGCCTTGCTCCCAAGGTGTGGTGAGCAGCTCTCCCATCAAAGAAGTCACCTCAGAATCTGGACGTGGACTGAGCTCTATATTATCTGTAGGCCCCATCATCCCAAAGGGATATACTCCCTACAAGAGAGACCCTGTATCTTGACAGGATCCCACATTTTATGGGATTGTTACACAGACCAAATTGTGATGCTTTATGAAATGCACATCACACCATTCCTGATTTCTGATAATTGCTCGGAAAATTACTGAAATCTACATTTAAAATGCCTAAGTGCAGGCAATGTTGATAATGTTACAAGTCTTTACTTCTTAAAGTGTAGTCTCAGGGGTAGCAACCTCAGGATCACCTGGAATTAGTCAGCATGCATAAGCTCAGGCCTACTGCAGATTTACGGAATCAGAATCTGCACATTAAAAGAATTCTCAAATGATCTGTATGTACATTAAGGCTTAAGAAGCATTGATATAAATTACCTTTTTGCTTTTCCTCGTGTGCTGTTATTTTTACTAACATCTTTCCCAACATACACCATCCTTTTCCTGACTCTTCTCTGCCCCAATGTATGCTCAAGACAGCTCAAGTCTAGGGGCACCTGGGTGGCTCAGTCGGTTAAGCGTCAGACTTTAGCTCAGGTCATGATTTCGCGGTTTGTGAGTTCCAGCCCCACGTCAGGCTCTGTGCTGACAGCTCAGAGCCTGGAGCCCGCTTCAGGTTCTGTGTCTCCCTCTCTCTCTCTCTCTCTGCCTCTCCCCAACTCATGCTCTGTCTCTCTCTGTCTCTCAAAAATGAATAAATGTTAAAAATTAAAAAAAAAAGACAGTTCAAGTCTAAAGGTAAGTATTGTTTTTTAAGTTTATTTATTTTGAGAGAGAGGGAAAAAGCACAAGCAGGGGAGGGGCAGAGAGAAGGAGAGACAGAATCCCAAGCGGGCTCCACACCATCAGCGCACAGCACGATGTGGGGCTCGAACTCACAAACTGTGAGACCATGACCTGACCCAAGACCGAGTTGGTCACTTAACCACCTGCGCCACCCAGGAGCCCCTAAAGATAAGTGTTAACTGCACTTCAGCTTCCAGCTGGATTCCAACAATAGAAAAGACAAGCAGGAAACAAGAAGGCCAGGAAGAGACATCAAGGTACACTCCCATATCTCTTCCCAGTCCCACTGTTGGAGCTCAGGTGTTGACAGTAGCTGCATCTTCAGACAACAGCTTCCCTATGGCAGCCACAGCTCTGAATTGGGCTCAGGCAACAGGATTCCTCCCCTGAACTTTCCCAACCCAAGTTACGAGTTCCACTCTTGCTAATACCTGGCCGCTTCCTCAAAAGCCTTGTTGGTTCCCTTACCTCTGCCAAAACTCTGGAAACAGTTACTTCGTTACTTCATCGAAACCTTTTTCAGGGGTGCCTGGGTGCTTTGGTGGGTTAAGCGTCAGACTCCTGATATTGGCTCACATCGTGAGATTGAGCCCCGAGTCAGGTCCACACTAAGCATGGAGGCTGCTTGGGATTTTCTCTCTCTCTCTCTCTCTCTCTCTCTCTCTCTCTCTCAAGACAAATAAATAAACTTAAAAAATAAAATCTTTTTCGATAATTTTTTCCAAGTATGTTACATTTCCTGCCATGATCATGTTTTCACTACATCTTCAGAATTGATAACTAAATATTCAGAATTGAATACAACTATATACTCAGAATTGATAAGTCTGGACTCTGTAAACTTTGCTCTGAGAAATTTGTGAACTTTTCTATTTGTTCATTTGAGCAAACACTAAAAACATAAAATTTCTATTGCCTTCAGGTATCAGTTAGAAACATGAACATAGACCTTCTTTAGAAAGCAGACCTGGACAGTAGCATGCTCAGATTCCAGTTACCTCAAATGGAAAGAAAACATTTAAAAATCTTTTCTGTGTCTTCCTTATGGGACCAGATGTTTCTCCCAATATTGATAATGTCCTTCCTGACTTATGGATCTAGCTGATCCTACTTGTCTTATCAAAAGTAAATTATTTCCTTTTCACCTGACTCCATCTGTGGGACCCAAGAAATTTAACAAAAATCCCCTACCCCTGGACAAGCAGAGCAAGACTAACTCCATTTTGTGCTACACCCACCATCTCATGTATAACCCCCACATGACCTACTTATTGCTTAAGACACTCCCCCACCCTAGTCAAGCCGCTGAGCACACCCTTACTGGAAACCGGCTCATTTAGGAATGTGGAACCCCTAACCGCCAAAGAATGTAAATCCCGCCTTTTGCTCGCCAAACTTGCGCGCCAATTCTGACCAGAGTGATAGGCTAGTTCAAACAGTTACTATAGGGTAAATTGTAATTCAATTGGCCACCTGCGTGTGGACTGACATGATTATGCAACTTTCTGTGTGTGTTACAATCTCATTGGCCACTGGCCCCTATAAAACTGCTACACCTTTTAACCTAGGGGTCCAAGTCCCTGCTTCACTGTGTTGGGTATACTTGGGCCCAAGCTCGAGCTTGCAAATAAACCCTTGTGTGTTTGCATTGGTATCGGCTCCTTGGTGGTCTCTCGGATTCGAAATCAGGGGCATTACACATCTACTTTTAGTACCTTTTCTTTTTATTCTATAATAATTTTATATAAAAAGTAAAAGCTTGTGTACCAAATACCCTTAAAGAGTTCATCACAAGATATATAGCACTAGGAAATTCAACCTGAGGAAATAAACCTCTGTTCCCATGTAAAAAATATTTCTTTGAAACACTTTTAAAATAATTAGTACAGGGGCACCTGGGTGGCTCAGTCGGGTCAGGTCAGGATCTAACAGCTTGCCAGTTCAAGTCCTGCATCATCCAGCTCTGTGCTGACAGCTCAGAGCCTGGAGCCTGATTCGGATTCTGTCTCCCTCTCTCTCTGCCCGTCCCCTGCTCATGCTCTGTCTCTCTCTCTCTCTCTCTCTCTCTCTCTCTCTCTCAAAAATAAAAATTAAAATTAAAAAATAATAAAATAAAATAAAATAATTAGTACAGAAAAGAATGCCTTAAAAAGGAGATAATTCACTAAAATTTGTAGATCTATACAATAAAATATTAAGTAGCCATTGAAAATCACCTTTTAAACCGTATTAATATAGGTTATATCTATATCTGTCTGTGTATATATATGTCAATATGTAGTCAGTATGTTTCTCTCTCTCAATATATATATATTACAATATATAAAATACATATTACACATACATGTTGAAGTATATAACATAAACGTTGAGAGAAGTAGAAAAACAGATCCAGAAAAAAAATATACACGCAAAAATGTTGATGATCATCACCTATATACTCTTAGCAGTGGTTTTTCTTCGTATATAACTGCATTTATGATATTTTGTATTTTTGATATTTTGTATGCTTATATTTAATGCATTTAACATAAAATCTAAACTGCAATGCACTAACTAAAAAATAGGAATTCTTCCTTTGAAGGTACAACTCTAACAGATTATCTGCTACCAGCTCTCCTGAAGATAAGTTCTAAAATTCACTTAGTTGGGACTTGCAGAATTGCATTGTGCAGGATTGCACTGTAGAAATTATATAAATGAAAAATTTGCAAGTGGGAACAATAGTAATCTGTCCCCAATTTACCTTTCTCTATTTTGTGTGACAAGATGCTTTGTGATCCAGCTGTTTCGCTCAAGGTTGATGCAGTAGTCAGGTCAGATATGCATCAAACACTCTATTTTGTAGATTTCATGTTTTATTTATGGTTATTGTTTTAGATGTATTTCTCCTATCTTGTGGCTGAATCCCTGCCAGAATGAGTCTTTAAAATAACAAAATAGTATGAACGATAGCAATTGTAGTTAGAATATTTTCCTCTATGTAACTGACACTGCTGACAGGTAGTGAGAATTTTGGTTTGGCCTGAAGGCTTAATGTAAATAAAAATCTAAATGACTCAGTTTTTTATTATTAAACTCTGCCTGTGATAGAATTCTCTGTCACTGTAGCCCCCGCAAGAAGCTGACACGGGTGTCAGTGTGTGCCAGAATATTCAATTAACTAAGTAGGAAGGTGACCTTTTTGTCCAGTAGGTGCCAAGGCAAATTTTTTTTCAAGAGTCCATTATTTTTCCAGGTGAATGTATTAGATAACCTTGCCTGCCAACAAGTCCTTTCTGATTCTATAGTTCTCGATTTGTGATTTTTCGAGCCTTCCAGCCCATGGATTACAACTACAACATACAGTAACACTATATTTGTCCAAGGATCTAGAGTTTGCAAAAGTAATTTTATGTATCTTGTTTCTCTTAACAATTCACAACACCTTAGGTAAGTAATACTATTGTCTCCACTTTACAGATAAGGAAACTGAGGCTTAATTTAGTTCATCTAAGGTTGCTAGGTAATTGATGGAGCCGGTAGTCAAACTGTAGTCTTGTTACCTCTTTAGGTAACAAAATTTTTAACTACTGTTTATTGCTACATGGCTTTCAATTTGTAAAGTCCTATGGTTCAGATAATTCTACAGTTTCTAATTAATGAAAATCAATAAATCATATAGTTTTCTCCAAAAACTGGAAATTGAGACCCTGATCCATTCAGAGAGGAGTAAAGAAAAAAAAAAGCTGAGTGAATATTCAAAGTTACTAAACCACCTTGAAATTTTATGAGTCCAGAGCTGTTTTAGAATTTTGAAGATTTCACATTTTGCCATACTTTTATGCTCACCCAGCACAGATATGTTTCTAAAAAAAAATGCTCACTTAATAGTATGTCATTCTATCATGAAGATTAAACTTGCTAAGAAAATGCTGTGTTGTTGTTTTATAGTTTTAGTTTTATTTTATTTTTTGTAATGTCCTCATAGGCAATAATCCTCTATTTTATATATTTTGTAAGTTTAAATTTTCTTATAGCAAGGGTTCTTGAAAACAGATGCTTGCTTTTCCTAAAGCTAGGAAAAGACATCTTGGAACGTGAGTGGCTAAAACTGAAGGGTGCTGTTTGCCTATTTGGGATTCTGCTCCATGTGAGCCCTGTGGAAACAGCATCAACAAGATCATGCTTAGTTCATGCCAAATCTGAGGGCTTGCTGGCTTCATGTCAAATTGAAGAAGTATGGCACTTTGTATGGAAGAGAATGTTTTCTTCAGTGTGTGTGTGTGTGTGTGTGTGTGTGTGTGTGTGTGTGTGTGTGTGAATTCTCAGACTTAACACAAAACTTAGGGTTTTTATACTCCCCTCTCTTACCCCATGCTACAGCCCATTTCTTAGATTCAGTCTAGACCACAGGACATTTGATCCTTCAATAATTTAAGTCACCTCAGCTCTCTTCCAGTTCCTTACCCTGCATCACCACCATCCCTGCCATCACACAACACCAGCCCATTCTTTTCACTGCTCTATCATGAAGAAAAGAGTGGGATTTGCAGTCAAAATCCTTCAAATTACTTTGGCTCACCTCTCCCCTCTTAACTGCATGGTATTCCCACCTCTCCCTCCATCCTGGCTCCACCAAATAGGCAGCCAAAACCATTTCTCATCCATACTATGAATATTATCCTATCCACCCTCCTCCAAAACTCTTGCATCAGTTATACCCTTTCCTTAACTTCCACCACTTCCTTGCTTCTGTATATTTCAACCAAGAAAACCTTGGCCTCTTCATACTAAATCAACGCGTACGTATCCCCCACTTTTCAAAAGTTTGCGTTATGCCACTTCCCCTTCACGACAGACACACGTTGGTACCTGCTTTCACAAACTGACAGAAACCCAAAGAGGATTTTTCACTTTTATGGAAAAAGGTGAAAAGCGAAAATAGCATCCAGCACTTGTTTTGCAATGAGTCCTTATGGAGGCCATGTACACCCTGAGCAGCAGCGAGGTCTCTGCCAAGGTCCTTCCCCTGGGAACTACACACAGCATCTCAGCATCAAGTGCTGTAGCCTTCAACTGTGTCTGTGAACATCTGTGCTTTATCCTGATTTATTTTGTGTATCCACCAGCAAGATAGGTCCTAAGGTATCAGGAAAAGGCTGACAGGTTATTTTGGGGGGCTGGAACACTCAAAAATTTTTCCATATAAATTAAAGGTAATTGGTTCTTTCACTTTACGACATTTCAGCTTCGGAAAGCTTTCCTAGGAATGCACTACTTTCGAATAGGGAAACCGTATCTCTTCAATCATGGATGCTTCTTTTTAGTAACAGCACTAACTCGGCAGCCAAGGTACTAATTCTTTCTGACGTCTTTCTTCTTTTTCTTATCACCGGTTCATACTTCAAGCCAGGAGTGACTTCCAGCCTCTTAGTTCCCCATCCTATTCCTCTAAAATTCTTCTTCTTCTTCTTCTTATTCATCCTTCATCCTCCATCACATACATAAAGCATTATTGAGGCGTAACTGACATGCAAAGTAGCATACACATTTAATGTATGCAGCAGGTTGAGTATGGACACGTACACACATCCATTCTCTTATTGCCACAATCAAGGTACTAAACAAACCCAGAGAATTCTTGCTCAATGTGTTTAAAGTTTCAGTTATGCAAGGTGAACAGGTTCTAGAGATCTGCTGTCTAGCATAGTATCTACAGTTAACAATATGCTATTGTGCACTTTAAAATGTATTAAGGGGATAGCTCATGCTAAGTGTTCTCTCTCTCTCTCTCTCTCTCGCTATCTCTCTCCCACACACACACACACACACACACATACACACACAAAACCACAAAAGAACACAAGGTAATTTTTTGAGTGGATATATTTTCTTTTGCAAAATAATTATTTACTTTTCTGATCATAAAATCAAACAAATATACTAATTATAGAACATCTGGTATGTATATATATTTAGTTTTTTATATTCAGTAGTTTTTTTTCTCTTTATTTTCACCCCCATTTATAATTAGATTTGTTAGTGTCCTATTTTATTTTTAAACGACCAGATTTTGTGTTTATTCTACTTTTTATTTTGTATATTTTCATTGAATATTTTCTCTTTATATCTTCCCTTAGTTTCTTTTTAATACAATTTTTTAATGTTTATTTATTTTCAGAGAGAGACAGAGCATGAGTGGGGGAGGGGCAGAGAAAGAGGAAGACAGACAGAATCCAAAGCAGACTCCAGGCTCTGAGCTATTAGCACAGAGCCATATGTGGGGCTTGAACTCACAAAGTTGGATGCTTAACCAACTGAGCCACCCAGGTGCCCCAATATCTTCCCTTAGTTTCATTCGAGTTGCTCTTTTGTACTTGAAGGTCTGAACTGATGGTAATTTATGTTATAATGAAAGTATTAAGAATATGGATGGACATCTAAAGGGAGCTTTAGAGAATCCATATTTTGGAAAGCACAATTCTCCATATTTAATATATTCTAAATATACTGAAATTGTATTTTTATTTGGATTTAGTAGTTACTTAGAAGGATATTTTCCTCTCTTCAACTGATAGTTCAGTTGAAATCTGAACTTTGCTTGATAATTTCAATTCTTTTTTTTTTTTTTAATGATATGATCAGAGAATGTGGATTGGATAATGTTTTCCTTTTCTGGAGCTAAGTTTTTTATTTTTATTTTTTATTTTTAGAGTGGCACATAATGAATTTTATAGTTAGTATGTAAAATTTAATAAAAGGTATATTTTTCTATTTGTGAGAGACAATCTTTAATATCTTTTATCTCATCTTTATTAATTATATTATTCAAATACTTTATAGCCTTTAAACATTTTTATTTGCTTTACTTGTCATGGAACAATAGTGGTATGTAAAACACTCCTGTAATGATTATGTTTCTGTCAAATTTTTGACAGTGTGCCTATACACATATTGATTCCATACCATTAGATGCCTGATTATACTTTGATTATTTGAATTGCCATTGGCTTTATCAAATGTCATTTTTTTAACAACCTTTTATGCTTCGGTCTCTTAATCATTTTAAGTGTTATTTTACTTTTAGCTTCTCTGGATCATATTTTACTAATGAGAGTACCTTTTAGTCTCTGGCTGTGGTCTTTTGGGATCCAGTGATAACTTTGACAAAGTTCTCTGTTGCTAAGACTAACCATTGGGCATGCTACTGATTTTTAATTGTTCATCTGGACTATATATTATCTGCCTAATGGATATTTTCACCTTAACCACAAGTAATATTTGGACCACCCTAAATTGCAGATAAATTAAATTATTCCCCAAAATAGATGTGGAAAATTTTATGTTAATTGCATTTTCTTGAAAAATCAAAAGACTTGAGAAATTGGACTCACCTTCCCTTTTGGTAGTAATGAGCAGAAACTTGTTCAGAGCTACCCGCTTTAAAATGGGGTATATGCTTGTGATCTGGCTTCATGCATTTGTTACCTATACTGGCTCTGTAATCACTGTTGTCTTCAATTTTTGTTCATACACTCAGTTTAGACACTGCTGTTGCATAATCAGAATCTTCCTGCAGTGATTGGCCATTTTGTCTTTGCTTGTCTGTCCTTGTCTGTAAATAGACATTTATAAACTCTTTCCTACTTTTGCAAAAGAGAGAAGCACAAAAAACAAAGAACAACCTCTACCCTTGGATCAGAGAACAAAGCCCTGTTTACCGGCAACTCTTTCTGATTTTACAAATACCTGAAGTGTGGACTCAACTCACTTACTTGCATGCAAAGCATGTAACTTTCCTGTCCCTAACACTGTGGTTATCTTAGGCTTTTGACTGCCTTTCTTGAACTTGTATTATTGCCTTTTCTTAATTTACACTGACAACCTGGGTTTCGGTTTCTATTCATCAACCTAGCTCCTCTCCACCTATCCACAAAAATGTTGTGACCTTGAAAACTGACTTATGGCTGACCTAGACTCACTGCTTTCTATGAGAGGAATATTCACCCTCATTCTCCTTTAAAACTTGACTTTCTATCCCGGCTTCTCCTTCTGAACTGGTGAGGCACCGGCTCACCAAGGGGAGGATATCTTGTTTCGGTGCATGGAGGAGAAAGCATTACTGTCCTTCAGTGAACGTGTTCTACTTCCTAGTGAAGTTTCCAAACCACCCAAAAGAAAACCTATAACAAAACAATTACCTGGAAAGTCAGTATATTCCTTCTCATGCATTTAGAGGGAGTCCTCAAAAAAGAATCATTGCCAAAGCAAGACGCCTGCGATGTTCAGGCCCAGGATGTTCAAAGGATATAATGGGAATTCGAGCAGAGCAGCAAGATACAGTGCCATTCCCTGCAACTCTGTCGTAGATACTCATGTTTCTGTGGCTCATTTATAAGGCTGTCATGTTTGAATTTATTCTGCCGAGCAGTCATTTGCTTTTCCGTGCTACTGTTCTAGATATCAACTACATAGCCATATCTCCATCTCTTTCCTTTTTTTTTTTACCTTGTCATCTCTCAACTATTTCTTTATCTTCCCTCTTTCCAATATGACACATACTTTTACTGCTCTCTTTGTATTTCTATCATTTCATTTGAGCTGCCACATCCTTTTTAAAGACTTAAGGTGCCGTCAGAAACAGTGTCAGTTGGACCTCCCGATCACCATCTTACTCTTACTTACCTAACCTCTTCATTCTGACGCTGCAAATTATAGTGAAGTAAAATGCACATTTCTCTCCAACGACAGCAGTTCCTGCAGGCTTTGGAGGCGCTTGCAATCTGAGGGGATGGACGTGCTTGAAAAGAAACGAGGAGACGATTCATTAATAGTGACTTGTTTATGTCTAGACATGTTACAAACAGAGACGGCACGTGTGTTGCCGGTGAATTGGCATTTTTGTACATGCCGTTAATTAAATGATTGAGGATTTTGGTTTCAGTAGTGCAAGTGTGAATTTTCAACGGGGTCCTTTCCTTGATTCGTCTTCACCCTGAGCCTGTCTGTCTCTCGTGGCTTCTTCTACCGCAGCTGCCAGTGAACCACCTGCGGGCTGGTGCTTCTCGTTAGAAGATCAGTACCTGTTAAACAGTGTTAAGCTGAAGTGGTCATGGCATCTTAGCACCTAATTAGGACCCTAGCCAGAAGGACTAAAAGTCCATAGAAGAAGGCTGAACGTTGTTGAGAAATATGAAAGCCTTTGAGAACAAATACTTGCTGATGTAGACTATTTATGGACCCCCTTGCTTCTTTGCCTGTTAACCTCATGGCATATTAGTTACTTAGTGAACTCCATTTTGCTTAGTCGGTCAACGTTTCAAAAGAGTGATGAACTTTGATTTGACTTTGTCTTGGTAGATAGGACATTTTCATTTTAGACATTTTGGCAGCTTCTGCTAAAGCTTACAGGCAGGGGAAAGATGGACAGTGTAGCGAACGCTTGTTGGTTTTTAAACCACCTGGCATCCATGTCCCCTTTCTAAAGATACCCTGGGTTCCTTTTGGAAAAGTATCTCACGGTCCTAATGGTGGGTGATAACTAAGGAACTTGCCTATCGCAGTGGAGGATCCTTATTCTCACCGTCTGGCATATACCTGCAGCAGGTATCTGATTCAAAATTGGCTAAGTGCTAGTCTCTTCTCGGACGCAGAGTCATGGGCAAATGAAGTAGGAGATGGTGAGCTATCGTTCCAGTAGTAGTGTCCTAATCTGGGGATTCTTTCACAAAGACTGTCGCTGCTGTTGGCATTCAAACTCTTTGAACTGAATTGCAAGACTGCAATCTTTCCACTGGAAAATGCAGCCTCTCAGAAAAAAACACAATGTACAGTTTGGTATGCTAACATACAGCTTATAAAGCATCAGCACTGAAATCAGACAGCATCACTTTTGCCCTGGCTTTGCATGTAATCAGATAGCACCAGGCCTGGTGTTTGTTCCCTACAGTCTGCTGCCCCTTCCCTAGAAAGTAAGTATAATCATGCCATCTACCTCATGGAGTTATATGTATGTAAAGTGCTTAGGATAGAACCCAAGATAGTGTATATTCGCAAGATTTAATTATGATATCCATTGTTATACAACTAATTGCAACGTTTTTGTTTAATCTGTCGTACACACACACACACACACACACACACACAAAATTATCTCAACTGACTTCTTCACAAAGTCATTCACTATCCTGCTTATAAACAGACTCTTAACTATAAAGAACAAACTGATGGTTCCCCGAGGGGAAGTGGGTAGAGCGATGGGTGAAATAGGTGATGGGAATTAAGGAATGCACTTGTGATGAGCCCCGGGTGATATATGGAAGTGCTGAATCACTAAATTGTACACCTGAAATTAATACTACACTGTGTGTTAACTAACTGGAATTTAAAAACTTAAATATAGAATTTAAATGTAAAAATTTAAATATAAAATTTAAATATAAAAACTTAAAAAAAAAATAAAGTAAAAACTACCAAGTTCCATATTTAGCGGGCAAGATAGTATCACTAGCTTCCAAAGCAAGCACATTGAATATCCTTCTGCCAAGTGTTATACTGTGATGAATTGGAATGTAAGTTATATTCCTTCCAGGAAACATCTTGAAGAAGTTTCTGCTGTCATATTTGCAGGATCATGTTACCAGACATATAGTCCCTGTAGCATCTCATGGAACTTGCCATGAAGAAACTATAGCGTCTACATTGTTTCTCTTGCACCCGAAACTTCCTAGTTGTTGTGGCCGTGATGCTGTTGTAAAGTGCTTGACTGAGTTGAAAAACACGGAGCTAAGAAACAGGCCGTAGACATGGACGTTTAGAGTCTTTTTTTGACATATTGGATCTCCCTATATTTCAGGTTGACTCTCATTGCTCAAGAGCAGAGTAAAGAGAGAAAAATTGCAGTGATCTAGAAACCTGTATCAACTCTTTAGAACTTATAATATTTGAAAGGGATATTCTGGTCATTCCCATTGTTTTTATCTTATTTATTACACTTTTGATAGAAAGGCTATATATTCTGAAACACTCTGGGAGAGCAAAGAGAAATGCCCTACAATGATAACTAACTGGAAGCAATTTAAGTAGCTGGCCAGCCCTGGCATCTGTCAGCAAATAAGGCTAATAGCATGCTATTCACTCAGAGTCTATTTGTAAGATTAATGGTACAAGATAGGGTATTTCATACCCTTACTCTGTTTACCAGCATGAGATAGTCAGAATGGAAATGGTTTTGAAAACGCAGAAATCCCATTGTGTATTTTATTGAGAATATATATTTTGTCAAGGTATTTTGACAACATTAATGTGGTTCTGACACCTTTTACTATTTTAAGAAGGTTTCTATACTGCAAAATGTATAAATGGTCCCAAAGATAAAATACAGGGTTTACAAGTGGAGGGAATTCAAAGCACTTTACTGTAGGCTCTTTCGATCAAGAGGGAAGTTAGAAATGTCTTTCTTTGTCTCAAATGTAGATCATGGATCCCACACTCATTTTTTAGAACACACTTTCATCTAGCATAGGCAAGTTAGGGGAACAACATATTCAAAAATAATAATATAATGTTTTTAATGACTAAAACAAAAATAAAACATTTCAAATAATTCTCATGACACCTATTAAAAGATATACTATCAATCATCATATTTTGATGCCAAAAATAGATTCTTCTCATTAAATAGTCTTACTTTCCATTCCTTAAAAAAAAAACAAAACAGATTTTCAGAATTATTAGATGTGTTAGAGCTAGGCTCACTTTGGCATCAATATAGTAGCAAAAACATTTTTTTTAATTAATATTTAATAGTTGAATTAATACAAATGGCATTTCCAATAGGCCCTTTAATCACATCTTTTCAATAAAAATAAATGACAAAACCTGAATTGCCACTGAAGTCTGATAAATACATTTTATGAGAAAGTTATTATAAGTACAGCACTAGGAAATACCAGATAAGGGGCATACTGCTCAAATGGCATCTTAACAAATCTTCAATTACTTTCAGAGATCATGAACTGAAGTGAACACATCAGGAAGCAGTTTCGTAACATGGAGAAATCTCTCAATGAAGATTTTGCAAGAACATAAAGATGCTCTGGGTGAAAGGTTGAAATACGTGCATTTATTGCCTTAAGAAATTTTTTAAATGTTTATTTATTTTTGAGAGAGAGAGCAGGGGATGGGCAGAGAGAGAGGGAGACACAAAATCCGAGGCAGGCTCCAGGCTCTGAGCTGTCAGCACACAACCTGATGCGGGGCTTGAACCCATGAACTGTGAGATCGTGACCTGAGCCAGAGTCGCATGCTTAACCGACTGAGCCACCCAAGCCCTCCATTACCTTTTTTTATTAGGATCATGCACGTGTAACATCATCACTATACTCTGTAGCTGCTCCTTTCACTGGCCTTTCTACATTTAATTCTTTTCCTCTTCAATGCATCTGAAACTCTGTCACCAAAATCTCTCCTTCTGAACTTTTTTTCTGAGATTCACGAAACCACATCCTCATTATCAACCTATTGCATCACAATAGTGGGTAGGCTGCATGTATTAGGCAGGGGTCAGGATCTCTGAGAATACCCACTTATTCTGCTGGTAACACATGAGAAAGTACTCCTCCATCAACAGCTGACCATGGGGAAGCAGGATCAAGGAGAAGAAAAGCATAAGCCTGGCCAATATTGACAAGCCAAGCTATGCAGGGTGTGTGTGTGTGTGTGTGTGTGTGTGTGTGTGTGTGTGTGTTGCAGAATGTGAGAGTCCAAACAGGTAAGTAGGCACTAAGGAATTTTGAAAGTTTTCTATTTTTTTTTTACTTTGTATATTCTACAGATATTTATTGGATGCTTACGATGTATTAGGCTCTGAGGCATTGGAAATAGAAGGTATGCAATGCAGTGTCCACAGCAGACTGGGAGAAGACAGATATACAGGGAATTATATACTGTATATATTATATACAGGGAATTATATATACAGGAAGTATTATAACTGGGGTAAATACAAGGGACTATAGGAACACATAGGTCATCTACTGCAATCTGATGCAGGGGAAAAAAGTCTTCCTGGAGGAGCTGATGCCTAATCTGAGACTCAAGGGGTAAGGGAAAGTGAATCAGTGGGAAGAGACAAGAGAATGAGGGCTGCAGTGTGGGAAGGTCTTCCCAAACAGAAGAAGCAGCATGTGCTGATGCCAAGAGGGCTGAGATCATATGGCACATCTTGGAAGTTGCACTTAGCTCCTTTGGGTTGGAAAGCAGGGTAATGGAGGGCTGAAGATGTGAGACTCTTTTTGCCTCCACTGGGATTAGTTAGGGGTCTTGTGGAAGGCAGCAGGTGGAGATATTCCAGGAAAGGATTGGCAAAGCAAGTGGATGCAAAGATTGAGGAACCAAAATGAATACTGAGGAGGTAAACTCTGCCTGCCTATTGCCTTCAATCTCCATTTCCTGCTAAGGATTGTACGAAACTCGCTTCTGTGGTTACAAGCAATAGAAAACATCTCTGACTAACTTAAACACAAAGATAATTGATTGGAACGATGTTGGTGGCCTATAGGAAGGACGGAAAATTAACCTTGGAAGCAAGCAGGAAAGAAGTCAGTTTTGTGTTTAGTCAGGGCTCTGTTTTAATTCAACAAAAGTACTACTAATCACCTGCTATATGGCAGACACCGTACAAGGCTGGGGACTGAAGAAATAGAATTACATAAAATAGTTATGCACTTGCCCTTTACTGCTCTTAGAATCTACGGTGTTGGCGGTGGAAGGAACGTGCCTGAAATAATCCCCCAAAGCACTTATGTCATTATGAAGTATAATACATGCTATGAGAAAGAAATAACAGAATTTTAAATTAGCGTATCAAAAAACATTTAGCTGAGGAGGTGCATTTAAGCTTAGATGTGAAGAATGTGTGCTATGCAGGTGAGAAGCATGTGCAACTTTCCTGAAATGTGGAAGGAGTCAGTGTACCAGAACACGGTGAAGGCAGGACAGTGGAAGCATAGTGAATTAGGCGGCGTGTAGGGTAAAATAAAAGCAAAGTGGGGCTGGAGCAAGGTCATACACAGTGTAGTAGATCATGCATAGATTCAGTCTTATGTTCTAAGTACAGTGAGAAGCTATTGAGGGCTTTTGAGCTGAAACATACGATCAGGTTTGCATACTGAAGATTGACCTGGGTCTCATACACAGGGCAGAGACAAAGTGTGAGGCAAGCATAGAAGTGGAAAGGTCAGGACACAGGTACTTATGGCAATCTGGACACATTTAACATCTCTCTTCTTATAGTTCCTTTGGGGAATCTCTCCTCCCCCTCTGCATGTCCGAGATGTGACTACTAGTCTTGATGGTTACTCAGAGTATCCCCATCCCTCTAGTCAAAGTGCTTGGCTCACCAAGGGGCAATGACTCAACCAGAATAGATTGGTATGTTCTCTGGGATCCACATATATATGCCAGGAAAGAGAAATTATTTTTCACTGGAGTGGCTAAGCTGGTGAGATGTAAGCATAGTACATTTTTACATAGCAGCCATATTTAAATATATGAATAAATGTACGATCGTCCCAGTTCAGGGCTCAGATGTGAGGTGAGCAAGGCACCTGCCTCCGGCACATGATTTAAGCAGGTATTACCATCTTTTCCTTTTGCCTTAGCCTCCAATAGGGCTCATATACCATTATCCTTCATTTAAATTTTTGAATGTTAGTTCTTTATGGATTCTTTTTGCATTCATTTTTTTAAACCTGACATTAAAGTATTATTGATCTTGATAACTGGGTTGTTTGGAACTCCCTGAAATCTTTCATCCTAGATGAGCACCTCACTCACCTCACCCTTGAACATTGATCATTTTGGGTCTGTCTGGCATTTGAACCCAATTTCTACGTTCAGGAAATAACATACCTCGTATGTTTTGATGGGAAGCAGAGCTCATGTCTACTGTGTCAACCATGTCTATTGTGGATACGGTAGGTTGGTTCACTCCACATCCATTCTAATGGGTTTATTGTCTTTTATTTTAGAAGCTAGGGAACTAAAATATTCCCCATACTTCCTTGCAACTACTGATCAGACATATAATGAACGTAGGCTCTACCAGTCTTACAGCTTCACATAAGACCCCGATGCACATGAACAGAAGGCTAGGTGTGTAGTGATCAGATATTTTCATAAGCCTGGTAGCAGAGGCATATATGTAGACTTTTGGGGGCAGATGAGGTGGAACATCTGGTTTCCAGTCTAGGGGACAATAGTACTGAACAGCAATCTGTACTTCACTAGAAATGTCTCACAATGCAATAATGCCTTGATTTTTCTGGCCATGCAACACACACGACTCTTTTGGCTTTCCTAAACATTCCAAGAGTTACTGAGTATCATGTAATAAATTATTTTTTTGCTTAAATAAGCAGGTAGGGGCTATACTTTGTGTAACAAAGAGCTCAGTTCGTCTGTTAGCTTTTCCAGCCTCCCTTGCAGCAAAGGCACAGACGTGCAAATTAGGGTCAGCAATCAGAAGCATCTGTTTTGTTCCTTGAATCGGGAGCTAGTGACACAAAGAACGAAAGGGACAGGGGTGCACCTTTGTTTTGGAGGAAATGTCAGCAGAAATAATACCCAGTTTGTGAAAGCAACAGTGGCAGATACTAGAAGCAGCACCTGGAAGCCTTGATTTCAACCTGATGAGACCCTGAGCAGATGACTTCCCTCACCATGTTTGGACATCTGACCCACGGATCCTGAGGGGTAATAATTTTGTGCTGTTCTAAGTCCCTCCATTTGTGATACTTTATTATACAGCAATAAACATTTAAAACAATGTGTCAGTGTTTGACTTAATTTTTTTTTTCTTAGCAGTACACAAAACAGTGGAGTATCTCAGAATTGATAACATTATAGGTTCAAGGAAATGTTAACAGTGATTTAAATCTTCCCTGTTTGTTCAGAAGTTCGGTTTTTCACATTCAGGAGTGAATAGATTAAATCCTTGGGTTCATTCAGTTGGAGCAGCATGAAAAGAAAACTCAGAAGAGTTGGGAGCATTTTCAGGATGCTATTTATGATAATGGGCCACACTATCTAAACAAAGGATAAAAATATTAAGAAATAAAGGATAATAGATAGCAAAAAGTGGTATTGCCACTTAATATCTATGATAGTTTAGATAAATTACTTATATTTTCCTTTTTTTCTCACCTATAAAATGGAGATAATTAGATGCTATCTCCCAGGGCTATGGCGATAACTATATAAAATAATATATATATAATATACGTATGTTATATACATAATACACATATTACACATAATACACATAATATTATATACATATATATATATATATATACCTATACACACACAAACACACACACATATGTATATAATATACATATTATACTCCAAAGTCTAGCATGTGGTAAATACTATTTGGACTATGTACTCCAAAGTCTAGCATGTGGTAAATAACTATATTCTACCATCAAACACTATTTAAGATAATGCTTCTCTAACTTCTTTATCTAGAGGCAATTTCAGTGAGAATAAGTTTTCTTCGGTGCCTATTCCCTCTGACTACTCTGTCATGTCTTGAACTTTTCTAGGCTCATGGTCTAGACTTGAAAATTACTTTTTAGTTAACTCTCATAGACCAGAATAGAAAAAAAGTTTTCACTGAATCTACAATATGATGAAAAATACAATTATTCAAGACCAAGAAAAATTTGCAAATCACACCAAAGAAAAAGTCGAGCTTATTTCAGCGTATGTGTGAGCATTTACGAATATTTTATGAAATATTAAAAAATAATTTTAAGTCGATGAAATATATCTCTTGAACAACTGGACAAACCTTTATAAAGTTAAGTCTTTACATTCTCCACATGCTCGAGCTATGTCTGTACCTGGCATTTCAAAACCAGAGGCTTGAAATCTCTCTTTTCTGAAGTCATGGAGGTCAATCTTTCCCAGTATGTCATTCATTTGGCATTTCAGTCACATGTCTCAAAAGCACTGTAGAGAAATCTTGGTGAAATCTTAGCTCGTGGTATGTTTTGTATTGACAGGGTTAACCAACTGGAACAGCTACTTAGAGACACTTCTTTGAATAAAACTGACTGAAAACAGAATCACTGCCAGTTGAAAATCAATCTAAAATAACATATTTTTATATTAAATGTTAATATAAATGTGATTACTATACACATTCACCAAATATGTGTGTGCATCTGCATATATTTGCATATAATTATATATTATATACACACACATATAAATTTTTGTGTAGCTCTTTGCAGATTAAAAGAAGTTCAAGCATATATTTATTCCTGTGGTTCATTTACCATGAATCCAGTGGAGGTCCGACCACTACCAGCACAGATTTTTAGAATCTCTAAATGGAACTCATTTACTATATAGTTACCTAACTTGTGAGAACTTTGAAATCTTTATAGGAAGAAGAACCCTCTGTGAGAGGCTTATAATAACAGTATTTAATAATTGGGATGGCCTGCATACTCAACACTTCAAATGGACTCTAGCAAACAATAATGCATGTTGTACTTTAGCCTTGATCTCTCATAGTTTGGATTTGTCGGCATTTTATGAATATTCTACTGACACAACAGTAACTAATACTATTGGAAAACATCAGCTTTTAAAAAGTGTTTTTACATACATTTAATTTTATAACAATTCTGTTATTATCAACCACTTTACTGACAAAAGAACTAAGAATCTGGAGATAAACAATATACCCAGTTTCACACAACCAGTTGAAAGAGGATTTGGGATTCAAACTGAGACTTTTGGTTCTAAGTTTAGGCTCATTTCTCTTTTAACACATTTGCCATGTATGACTAAGGCATTATATTAATTATATTATATTATATTGTATTATTATTATATTTTTTATAATTATTATATTATAGCTATACACTTCTTTTCTTGTTGTTAGGCCTGAATGCCAAGAAAAAAGAAAATTTCTATTACTGAAAACTACTAAGTTTCTCTAATCCTTTTCAAAAAAAAATTTTTTTTTCAACGTTTATTTATTTTTGGGACAGAGAGAGACAGAGCATGAACGGGGGAGGGGCAGAGAGAGAGGGAGACACAGAATCGGAAACAGGCTCCAGGCTCTGAGCCATCAGCCCAGAGCCCGACGCGGGGCTCGAACTCACGGACCGCGAGATCGTGACCTGGCTGAAGTCGGACGCTTAACCGACTGCGCCAACCAGGCGCCCCTCTAATCCTTTTCAAAACTTGAGATGTTTCTAGGAAAAGATTTTTCAAACTTGACTGTTAATTATAATACTTAGTTTCTGAACAAGCAAGACTTTTTGTATCAGAAGTTTTATATGAATAAAACAAAAAACAATTCATGCTGTCATCTCTGCCAGCTAGGGTCCCAACACTGATTCCAAGGCAAAACATAACTCTACACACAGAGGGCAAAAAGCTCTATTGAATCCACCTGCACCAAAATAAGAAAATAATTGATCCCTCTATAGAAAACTAACACACTCTAAGAATTTTGTACAATATTTGACTTTTCAGACAGCATGGAGATGTTCACCACTCTTGAGGAGAAACTATTGTAAGCATCAAGCATTCACTTTGTAATTCAATATAGAGCTATGGTGGACCTGTGCTTTTTTTTTTTTTTAATGGGCTATATTTTTTATTTTATTATTATTTTTTTTTAATTTTTAAGTGAATTAGCATACAGTGTAGTGTTGGCTTCAGAGTAGAACCCAGTGATTCATCTCTTACATACAACACCCACTGCTCATCCCAACAAGTGCCCTCCTTAACACCTATCACCCATTTAACCAACACTCCCTGCCTACCCCACCCACCTCCAGCAACCTTCAGTTTGTTCTCTGTATTTAAGAGTCTCTTATGGTTTGCCTCCCTCTCTGTTTTTATCTTATTTTTCCTTCCCTTCCCCTATGTTCATGTGTTGAGTTTCTCAAAGGCTCACATTTAGAATATCTTGGTTTTAGAGAAATAGGTCTTTTTCATATTCATCCATGGCTCAGTCTACTTATCAAAACTTCATTCCCTCTTTGGTGAGAAAAATATCTACATCTCAGTGAAACATTCCTATATGCTGACCTTACTCAATCAGTAAAATAAAAGCCTTTAAAAAACTCTTTCAGATTAGTATCTAAGACTATTGACTGAACTATTTACTCCTATATATTTTTAATTTTGAAACCCATTATGAAACATCCTGGTTCTCATAAGATCATGTCACAAAACTCCTAATATCACAGTGCTCTGCCTGAAGGTAGCCTTCAGAACAGGACGAAACTCAGCCTAATCCTAAGTGGAGAATTCATTTGCTTAAGAGAGCTTTTTTGGGCATTGTCTGTGTGCAAAAAACTGGGCTAGATACTGGAACACAAATGTGTGTGTGTGTGTGTGTGTGTGTGTGTGTGTGTGTGTTATCCATGTTACATGATCAAGACCATTTGGGCCTGTGGACAAAGTGTCCATCTGGGAAGACTTGGAGAAAGAGCAAAATCTGGGCTAGAACATCAAGGAGAAACACGCATTCATTACAAAGCAAGTAAAGAAATGGTATTCTAAGCTGAGGAAAGTTTATGTTATAGGATAAGAAGGGGGCAAAAAGAAAATATGGGAAGCGATAAATACTTCACATTTTCTCAGAATGTAATATACAGAAGGAAAGAACAGCAGGAGATGGATTTTGAAAGGTAAACAGGAATCAAATCATGAGGATTCTAGATACTACACAACAAAAAGAAGAGGGACAGAGTTCGTATTTTTTTTACCAAATCCACTGAAGAGTTTTATTAAAGGGCTATATAAAATCAAATCTGTACTTTATAAATCCCACTTTGGACGTGCTATAGAGAAATAGAGGGAAAAAACAGAGTCAGAGAAATGTGGTAGTTTTAAGATCCTGGTTTAAATACTTAGTTCACATATACAGGCACACACATTCTCTTACATACACATCAAAGCTTGGCATTTCCCACTATAAACTAAAAAGAGAGGTGCTCTTCATGGGCATAGGAATCAGCTGAGGCCACTGCAAAGTGGCATCTACTTCTATCTGACCTGAAAGGTTTTCCTATGTTTTAAAAGTGTTGTTTTAAATAACCCAGTGAAGAAATGGGCAGAAAACATGAATAGACACTTCTCTAAAGAAGACATCCGGATGGCCAACAGGCACATGAAAAGATGCTCAACGTCGCTCCTCATCAGGGAAATACAAATCAAAACCACACTCAGATATCACCTCACGCCAGTCAGAGTGGCCAAAATGAACAAATCAGGAGACTATAGATGCTGGAGAGGATGTGGAGAAACGGGAACCCTCTTGCACTGTTGGTGGGAATGCAAATTGGTGCAGCCACTCTGGAAAACAGTGTGCAGGTTCCTCAGAAAATTAAAAATAGACCTACCCTATGACCCAGCAATAGCACTGCTAGGAATTTATCCAAGTGATACAGGAGTACTGATGCATAGGGGCACTTGTACCCCAATGTTCATAGCAGCACTCTCAACAATAGCCAAATTATGGAAAGAGCCTAAATGTCCATCAACTGATGAATGGATAAAGAAATTGTGGTTTATGTACACAATGGAATACTACGTGGCAATGAGAAAAAATGAAATATGGCCTTTTGTAGCAACGTGGATGGAACTGGAGAGTGTGATGCTAAGTGAAATAAGCCATACAGAGAAAGACAGATACCATATGGTTTCACTCTTATGTGGATCCTGAGAAACTTAACAGAAATCCATGGGGGAGGGGAAGAAAAAAAAAAAGGAGGTTAGAGTGGGAGAGAGCCAAAGCATAAGAGACTCTTAAAAACTGAGAACAAACTGAGGGTTGATGGGGGGTGGGAGGGAGGGGAGGGTGGGTGATGGGTATTGAGGAGGGCACCTGTTGGGATGAGCACTGGGTGTTGTATGGAAACCAATTTGACAATAAATTTCATATATTGAAAAAAAAATAAAAATAAAAAAATAAAAAAAAATAAAATTAAAAAAATAATAATAAAATAAAATAAAATTTTAATCAAAAAAATAAAAGTGTTGTTTTAATGAAAAATAATAAATCTAATCTTGTTTAAATGATGCTTTCATAACAAGGGGGGGGGGGAGCAAGCCACATTATGCAAAGAAAGGTATATGGTGATGCATCTCCAGGATTCCGGAAGCCAGCTCATAAATAATTGCCATATTCTGCTAAGAGACATTCAGAGTATTAACCACACAGGGAGATAGAGAATGAAATGTTCTGAGAAGACTGGGAGAGTGATCAGACGTGGGGGTGAGAAGAAAAGAAAAAAATAGAGATGACTTTCATGTTTCTTCTTTGGGTGATGGCGTATCCAGTAGAGCCTTTTACAATGGTTGGAAATATAGTTTATATTCCAGAAATGTTTAGGTTGGCATGTTTTAAACCAAATCAACAAACATTCAATTTAATGTTGTGATTCTGAATCAGATAGTTGGCATCAAAAAAAATTTACTTTCTGTTAGTAGTTGGCAAGCTAGCAATTTCCTCAGTGCCTACAATTGAACTACGTAATTTACAGACCATGGAACATTTGGTTTCATTTCAAAGCCAGAATAATAGTTTCAGCTGATGCCACTTTATAATACAGAACATTGCATGAATAGTTATAATTAGGCAATTAGTTATATTACTCATGGCATAAAGTGAGAGGCACAAAGCCTCAAAATAGGTAATCAATACTGCCACATGGAATCAGTTGAATTTAGACTGTAGGTAAACACGGGACTAAAACAAGTAAAGTCAATTACAAGTATCCTGATGTGATTAAATAACACTCTGGAGGGATTTATATAAATATTTGAACAAAAGTATCCATTGCTTCCAGGATAAAGTAATCTTACCTTTAAGACACAATTCATTTATTCATTCAACCTACAGAACACCTATTAAGGGCCAGACACTGTGCTAATAAATACTGGGGATAGAGTCATAAAAACCACGGCCTCTGTAGTTTGTAACTTAGAGGAGGAGGTAAGTTCAATGATTGCAAAAACCTGTAATCATAAACTGTGATAAAACCAGAAAAATGCCCCATAATCCCAAAGGTGTTCACATACTAATTCCTAAGAACCTGTGAAGATATTATCTCACATGGCAAAAGGACTTTGCAAATGTGATTAAGTTGAGGATCTTGAGATGTTGTACCCAGATGGGACCCAATGTGGGAATGCCAGCCACTTTGAAAGCCGGAAAAGGCAAGGAAACAGATTCTCCCCAAGAGCCTTTTTAGGAGTGCAATCCTGATGACACGGATTTCTCCACTGGGTTACCCAGTGGAACTCAATTTGACCTTCTGGCATCCAGGACCATCTGATAACATAGTGTGGTTTTGAGCCCCTGCCTTTGTGATAAATTGTTACAGCAGCAATGGGAAACTAAGCCAAAGGTTCAAAAAAACTATGCAGAGAATATACAACAAGAGGATTTGCTTTGAAATCACCTATGTTAAACATGATTTTGAGATTCCAGTAGGATCATGCCAATCTCCTTAAAATGCTTCCATGGTTTTCTTTTTGCCGTGAAAACAGCAGAATCTGTAACATGACTGATGAGGCCCTGATGATCCACTGTGTGTGTTGTTTTTCCAGTTTCGTGGAAGGCAGCTTTCCCTTTGATCTCACCATTCCAGGCATGCTTCTCTTTTTTCCGTTCTTTGAAATAAGCCATATTCCCTCCTCCTGGACAGACCTTAGACAAGGTGTAGGATGCTCCCTCCTACAACCCCTGCTTCTCCAGTTCATTGCAGCCTATCTTTCAGATCTGTGTTCCAACTTTACTTCTCTAGTTCTGTGAATGGTAAGTTAGTAAATGTTGGAGGAAATTTAAGCTTATGTATATAATGAGGATATACACAAATTAGGAAGGCAGAGGTGACCAACACAAGAAGTCATAATCAATATGGTGAGTTTTCTGAGAAGGTAGAAAGCCATGAAATTGAAGGCAAAACATAGAGGGATTAGGAGAAGAATACATGTCTTTAGCTTAATTTTTTTCCCCTCTCTCTCCTTTACTTGTTCATTCTCATCTTCCTGTTAAATCCAGGATGCCATTGGTTTTAGTATACACACACACACACACACACACACACACACACACACACACGTAGAGTGTATAAATATTCTATCTATAGTTATATATATATATATATGTGTGTGTGTGTGTATATGTGTGTGTGTGTGTGTGTGTGTGTATTTCTATTTAGATTATTTTATTCATGGTTAATTTGGTGGGAGGGAAACTATAGAGGCAACTGGGAGAAAGTGGTTATCAAACTGGGTAAGCTATGGGCTTGACCTTCAGTGACCACAGGGAGAGAGGAAAATGAAGATCCCTATGGATCCCCAAGACATAAAGATGCTTCAGTTGAAATGAGAGTCCTAATTGAGCCAGTACAAGCACAGACCTGTCTAAGCAAGGCAGAGTGACAAAAACATCCCTGAATAATAGAGAACTGTGATCATCAGAAGTGAGAAATCAGCATGCAGTAAACAAATAAAAGTAAAATAAAATGGAAACTTTAGAATAAAGAATCAGGGTCCCAACTGCATGAAGAATAGAACTCTAAGAGACTATACTTTAGTGTGTATATTGATTAAAGGATATAGAAACAATAAGGTAATTGACATAAAAATGGGCTGAACTGAAGAACAAAACAAATACAAATTCTAGAAATTGTTTTCTTCATGAATTGACTCTGTTTTCATTATGAAATATTACTTTTTATCTTGAACAATATGCTTTGTGCTGAAATCTACTTGTACACCAACTTCCATATGCCCGCATTTGCATGGAATGTCTTTTTCCAATCATTTACTTTCAAATTTCTGTATCTTTATATTCAAAGTGTATATCTCTCATCAACATCATATAACTGGGTCTTGCATTTTTGCCAGGACTGACAGGATTTACCTTTTTTAGAGTGCTTAATCTTTTTATATTTACTGCAAACATTGATGTATTTAAGTCTCCTGTCTTGCCATTTGTTTTTTTGTATGTTCCATTGTATTTTTGGTTCCCTTATTCCTCTTTTCCTTTCTCCTATAAGCTGAATTTTTTATTTTCTAAAAGTTCACTCTACAGATTAAGAGAAACACTTTCAATTTAGTCAGTTATGACAGGGCTCCCAGAGCTATATTAATTAGTTCATAACAGAAAGAATCTCATATACATAAACTGGGATGGGAAGGGCAGAGACGGAAAAACCTTTGGAGTCACCGAAGGGGCCCCAAATTGCACACACTCCAAATCAGATGGGTTTATAAAAGCTTTAGATGTTGAACAAGGTTTTTGATGACTATCTCCAAAATCTTTCCGATGAAAATAGATTGACTTCATTCAAATCCTGCAAGCAAGAAAAGGATAAGTCTATTGGAGATATTAAGGATAAGCTCTTTAACAACTTTAGACAATACTCAGGAGTAGATCCTGAAGCAAATGTGAACACAGCTCCCTTCTCTTTTTTTTTTAAGCTTTAACAAAAAAAAAAAAAAAATAGAGGATTTAATATGCAAACAAAAGTCAAATGGAAAATAGTGCTTTTTGTCAAATCTTCTGCTCACTGAATATTTTTATGAGGCTGTGGAACAAAAATAGAATAAAACCTAAAATACACTGATGTCCTTACAAATAAAACAACTAAATGCTCTCATCCCAGTCATTAAAGATTGTAACAGGAAATTTCGTCTCAGGATACAAATGCATATACCATAAACAAAACTGACATGGGTTGGGGGGAGGAATACAATTGTCCAATGTTAACTAAGACAGTTAAAAGAAAAAAAAGTAGGCAATCAATAACGATGACCTAAGGGGCAACCAAATGCTCAATTTTTTTTGTTTTATCTTTCAACCTACAAAAAGAAATTTATCTAAATATTAGAGGACAATCTTGCAAGTTTTTATTTACACAGATGCTACAATACTAAGCATAAACTGTTGTGCTCTTATATAACCTCAGTTTCAAAGTCAACAAACTTCTCAGGTGGTAGGTGTCTCTAATGACCTTCAGACACTCATTCTCATGTGTTTAACTGATAATATTCTTTCCTCCTTTGTGACAGCACAGCTTCTAACTTCATAGACAGGGGATATGCTGTGCAAATTGACAGATTCAATGTTCTCCTGATAGCCTCTTTCCTGAAATCCTTCAAGACTCTCCTATTCATAATAAGGTCACAGATAATTTGGACATTGACTTACTGGTATTCTTGTATCTAAATCCAACCTAAATTGAAGAAAGGAACTGGAAAAGAACAAAGAACTGGAAACTCTGTGCACTAAAATGTCCACTGATATTGGCAGAATTGTGGAGGCTGAACCCTTGAAGGTTCAGATAGACCCATCCAAACCTCTACAACAACACTCTTTTGCAACACTCTACTAAGAAAGACCAAATCATTAAATGAAAACCCAATAAAGATACATTCTATCTGTACCAGTTATTGTAATACTTTCATCATCCAAGTTAGGAAACAAGCAACGATATAGATTTTTTTCAAGATCATAGGGCCATAAATAAAATAGTTATTTCCAACTTCCCTGTGGTACCAAAAACAAATACAGTTTTATATTTGGTGTCACATGAGGCTATATAATTTATAGTCATACACTGGTAGTCTGCTTTTTTTATTGTCCCTTTAGATCAAGATAATCCAATACTTCTCTGACTTCTCCTGGCAAGGTCAACAGTATACCTAGACATTTATGCTTTAGGATTTACAGAGGTATCTCCTTAGTTTTTACAAGTTCTTTGCCAGGGCCTTCACAACCTTACAAATCTATTTGACCCCATCGCTATTCAACCTGTGGATGGCCTTTGGCCATACGTAAAGATAACCTGAACACAAGAAGGACATAAATGTTTCCTAAAATAAGTGACAATTTAATCAAGGTGCATTAACTGGGGCGTGAACTATCATAGGAAGTAAATTACTTCAAAGAATCCCTAAGTCTCATTAGCTATGGTAGGCTCTGAGTTCCCAACTTGTCTGAAATAGACACACCTCTTTAAGACTTAGGTAAGTCTTAAGTAACCAAAAAGTTCATGCTTTTTCTTAAACTCATCAGAGAATGAGGTAGTAAGGCAATAAACTGCCCAAAAATAGAAAAGATGGGCCCCTGAACGAAAGGTGACCCATAAGTGCTGGCATAATTGAGTGGGGTGCAGAAACAGTGGCAGGAAAGGTTTAGTAAGGGTGATTGGCACATTTATTGGAATCTGAGAGTTGCCAGTAAGGGAGGGAGATACTCCTGTGGATGGAAAACACAGAAGTCTACATACGCTTGCAGGTTTTTCTCCATGAACACAACTTGCTAAAATGATTAGACAAGTCCCAAGAAAGTCTTTCTAACATTGCATACCTTGGGGAGAAGAACAACAACCACTGCAGAAAGCCACAAAATTCTTCTACTAAGACCCTTCTCTAAATATCCTATGAAACAGAGCCTTAACTTATGAAAGGAGAGGAAAGGCAACAAACACGGTCATAAATTAGAGCATTGGTGAAGATCTATTGCAGCCTGAAGAAGGGAACAGGGAAAAAGTTTCCTCTACCCTGAAGAGGGGCAGGGATATGTACGGGTGTCAGAGATATCACAGGAGAGGGGCAGGAGTACTAGAGAGACCACATCCCTGAAATTTGGGATATAATAATTGTCTGTATCTTAATCAGATGCAGGAAGAACATCTCCCACTCCCAACTGCAAGACTAACAAGCATTGAATAACAAGTTCACTGCAAAAGACATGCCTTCTCTGAAGCATAGTTCAAAGGGGAGGCCTAAATCTGAAGATGGAGCAGCCATTGAGAAAAATCCCTTTGGCAAATCAGCTCCCACTCTAAACACAAAGTATCCTGAAAGGATTTTGATGTCTGTAGTAAACTGAAAGTAACCATAGAAACCACAGGCATCAAAGTCAACCCAACTCCTGAGGATTAGCTCAAATCCCATACTCACAGAAAGCATCAGGAAAGATATGTCTATTTCCAGGTATAAACAGATTTACCTTGGTCTCTACTGTCCTATGAAAAAGGCAAGAAAAAACATAAAACCAAGAAACAAAGAAATTATTAAAATCATATCTACATATGACATGTTGCAACTACCAATTTAAAATTATTATGATTAAAATATTGAACGTTCTAATAAGAAAGCTGGGAAGCTAGATGAAGTGGTAATTCCAGCAGAGAAACTGAAGCAAAAATATAAAAAAATAAAATAAAATAAAAGCACCAGGAATGCCCAGCTGGCTCAATTGGTGGAGCATGAGACTCTTGATCTCAGAGTCATGGGTTCAAGCTCCATGTAGGGTGTAGAGATTACTGAATAACAGTATAGAAAACTTTTGACAGGCTTATCAGTACTAGACTTAATACAGCCAAGGAAAGTATTAGGGAACTTGAAGACAGGTAAAGAGAAAATATCCAAACTTAAACACAAAGAGAAAAAAAGGAGTAGAGGAAGAGAAAACAAGTACAAAGCATCCAAGATTGTAGGACAATATTAAGTTCTCTGCCATACACATAATTGCAATCCCTGAAGAAGAGACAGGAGAAGACAGAATAAATGTGAAGATGTGATAGTTTGTTTTCCAAAAATGAATGACAGAAACCAAATCCAAGATGCTCAGAAAACACCAAGAGGGAAAATTATCATTGAATTCACTCCAAAAGAAAAGTCAACATATATGAATGTGTCATTATATTCATATTGCTCAAACAGAAGACAACTCTTTAAGGAAATCAGATTAAAAAAAGACATTTGCAGATGAATAGATAAGAATTATAGAAGACTTCTCTTCAGAAACCATGCAAACTAAAAGATGAAGCGGTGACACATTTAACGTGCCAAAAGACAAATCTCTCAGCCCATAACTCAATATCCAGTGCAATATCTTTTTTTTTAATGAAGAGGAAATAAAGTCTTTCTCAGACAAACAAATAATGAGGAAATTCATTGCCAATTCCCTTACTCTCCAAAAATATTAAAGATGGTTCTTTAAGCAGAAAGATTATGAGATCAGACAGAAATTTGTATTTATATAAAGTAATGAAGAACACTCAAAAATGTATGTCATTGCCTTCCAAAACTTGACCAATAAAAATCAATTCTACTCTCAACAAACCTACTGTTTTCCAGATCCTGGACCCAGATCTCAGGTACTCTGTACTGTCTTTTTCATTTCTACCATATTCATTTCATTCTTTCATAGACATTACACCTCTCCTCTGGAAACATCCTCTCCTGGTGACCTCTTTCAAAGACACTTTTAGGACTCTGACAAAATGGCTCTTTTTCTAATTATATAGGAATAATAAAGTTAGCTTTGCTTGATCAAGAAGTTTTATGATGGTCTTCTTGTTTGAACGTCAAAATAAATAAGCAAAACCTTAAAATTTTTAGCATAAAACACAAGAGAATGTGTTTATGATCTTACATAAGGCAGGGTTTCCTAATGAAAAGGTGTATTGATTCAACCAAATTGGCAAATGATTTCACCATCCCTAGTGAAATGAAAGATGTGCATACCAGTAAACCTAAGAATCCCACTTTGTTACATTATATGAATTAATTCACACATAAGGAAGCATATACAATCATGTCCATCACTACACCATTTATAATGGTGAAAATGTGGGAGAAATGCAACAGAACCTCAGTTGA
Source organism: Leopardus geoffroyi (assembly GCF_018350155.1). Taxonomy (NCBI): domain Eukaryota; kingdom Metazoa; phylum Chordata; class Mammalia; order Carnivora; family Felidae; genus Leopardus; species Leopardus geoffroyi. The sequence goes on along the minus strand of NC_059330.1, from coordinate 32,147,825 downwards.
GAAAGCTTAAATTGCTCTATGATGACACAATAGAATTCTGTCAAGCAGAAATATTAATAATGCAGATCTAGTATTTTTTGACCTAGTATTTTTTTAATATAATTTATTGTCAAATTGGCTTCCATACAATACCCAGTGGTCATCCCAACAAGTGCCCTCCTCGAAAGTGGGTACGGCAGATCTAATATTAACAATATTAAAAATACTTTATACTTGAAAGGTTATATATATGCAGGGTAATATACATGACAGGCTCCCCTTACCCACAGGGGATAGGTTCTAGGTCCCTCAGGGAATACCTGAAACTGCAGATAGTATTGAAGCTTATATATACCAGGTTTTTTTCTATACATGCATAGCTACTGTAAAGTTTAATTTACAAACTAGATGTAGTATGAGATTAACAATAACTAATAATAAGATGGAATAATTATAACACTATACTGTAATAAGAGTTATGGGAATGTGGTCTCTCAAAGTATCTAATTATACTGTACTCATCCTTCTTCTGATGATGATGATGTGAAATGATAAAATGCCTACATGATATGATGATGTAAGGTGAATGATGTAGGCATCATGATGAAGTGTTAACCCAGGTACTGTATACATATGAAACCATTACATAGTAAGTTGAATTATATAAAGTTGCTCTTTTTATGGCATCAGTTTCACGGCATTCAACCTAATCTAATTTATTTTTTCTCTAATTTTTAAAAATTTTATTTATTTTGAGAGAGATAGAGACAGTGTAAGTAGGGGAGGGGCAGAGAGAGGGAGAGAGAGAATCCTAAGCAGGCTCCACACAGCCAACACAGAGTCTGATGCAGGGCTTGAACTCATGAAACCTCGAGATTGTGACCTGAGCTGAAACCAAGAGTCAGACACTTAACCAAATGAGCCACCCGGCCACCCCCATACTAATCTAAATTTAAAACACATTTAAAAGATAGTATATATTGTCTGTGGATATTGTTATTGGTAACTAGCTGATAACTTACTAGCTAACTAAATTCCTTGACCTTATAGTATTTGTCAAGCATGATTATAAGAATTTTACATGTATTAATTAACTTAGTTAATCTTCACAATCACCCAATGAGATAGATACATTATTATACTTATTTTTATAGAGGAGGGCACTCAGGCCAGGGAAATTGTGTAACTATTTAATGAAAAGAAATAAAAAAGCATGTCTGAAAGGAAGTACACCTATCTTATGGTAGAGTTTACTCATAGAGAAGAAGGTGGGTGAGAACAAATATTGTGGGGAGGGTGGAGAGGGATTTACGTATCTTTACAAGTCAACAAACAAATAAAAAACAAAGAGGATGAGAAATCTAAAGTCCATATGGAAAAATGCTATGATCTCCTTTATTTCTTGACAGTTCATAATTGTCTATTATTTTATTTTTTATATTTAATGTTTGGAATCTTTTTTTCTCTCTCTCTCTTTTTTTTTACACTTCAGAAGAAAGACAACCAAACTCTTTGTGAATTGCTCCCCCATAATTCCTAGCTTCTCCTCTAGCAGATACTCGTCTTCAAGTGATCTTCAAAGTCCTCCAAAACAGCCCTTGATAATAACAGGTGACACTCACTTGCCAGAAAAGCATCTGTAAGAAGTACAAAGAAAAGAGATTTGGGGCATGTGAGTGGCTCAGTTGGTTAAGCATCTAACTTGGGCTGAGGTCATGATCTCATGGTTCCTTGGTTGGAGCCCCACGTCAGGCTCTGTGCTGACACCTCAGAGCCTGGAGCCTGTTTCAGATTCTGTCTGTCTGTCTGTCTCTCCCTCTCTGCCCTTCCCCCGCTTGCATTCTGTTTCTCTCTCTCAAAAATAAACATTAAAAAAAATTTTTTAAAGAAAAGAGATTTAAAAAAATGAAAAGAAATTTCCTTCCCCACAATATACATTCCATCTCTGCAAATACTTGGGGATTGCTCAGTAAATAGTGTAGAATTCCAAATATCATAGACTCGTTTAGCTTCCTGCACATGAAAGAAAACTGCTCTTTGAAATTCCTCAGCTGAGAAGCAGAAGTGGAAAACTCAGGCGAGTAAACTAACCACAGTAATCAATTCACAAAACTCAAACAGTGAAAATGTCGTAGCACAGGAACATCTCCAAGTTAGGGTAAGATCACAGTCAGTGCCTCTCTTAATTAATAAAAATTTTTAATTGAATTTGACATATAACATTGTGTATTTAGGGTGTAAAATCATGACCTAAGCTAAAACCAAGAGTCAGATGCTCAACCAACTGAGCCACAAAGGCATCCTGTGGACACAGGTTTTTTTTTAGCCATTGTAATTGTGTTTGGAATTGTAACTGTGTGAAGACAGGAGTGAAAGGCTGGGGTCCCTTGGAGGTACAGTGTCTCTTAGGATATTTTCCCTTCCGTGAGGCTGGAACAGGATGTCTTCTGGGCAGAGCAATTCTTCCTGGGAGGCATCCCAACACAGCTGATAAAGTAAATTAGAGCCTCAGGCTGCTTCTCTGAGTTGGAAAGGTCTGGGGAGAATGGTTTCAATCACTGAAAAGTGGTTTGCTCTTGTTTTTCACTTGTATCTTCACATGACCTTCTTGCTGTCTTCCTCCCTCTTAGCGGTTGCCTTTTGCTCAGTATTAGAGGTGCAACTACTGAGTGCTTTAACATTATCACCTGATTCTTCTTGAGGGAACAATTTAAGAGACGGTTACCTGGGACTAGAACCCATCTGTGTTTGTGGATTAAGACAAATTTGGTGTAAGCAGCACTGCACTTTCACGAGTGAAACAAATCTTGAATATCAAACTCTGAATTTGATTCTTTTTTTTTTTATTTTTTTTTTCAACGTTTATTTATTTTTGGGACAGAGAGAGACAGAGCATGAACGGGGGAGGGGCAGAGAGAGAGGGAGACACAGAATCGGAAACAGGCTCCAGGCTCTGAGCCATCAGCCCAGAGCCTGACGCGGGGCTCGAACTCACGGACTGCGAGATCATGACCTGGCTGAAGTCGGACGCTTAACCGACTGCGCCACCCAGGCGCCCCTGAATTTGATTCTTAATTAATACCCATAATGATTTTAGATATGTTTCATACAAAACAATGACTCTGAGGGAAAGAATCCTCATCTAGAAGATCTTTCAGCCTGAATCTGAAAGATTCGGTGTCACTTGTAATTTCTTTCCTTTCCTTCCTGTTATTTAGAAAAACAGACATTTGGGGTCTTTAATCAGTTTAGGAATTTTTGTATTATATAGCCTGGCTTTCCCAAAATTTTAACTACCATTCATGGTAAGAAACATATTTTATATAATATTTGTACACACATATGTGTGTGTATATATATGTGTGTGTGTGCTTCTTTATGAAACAAAACTTCAGGGACGCCTGGGTGGCTCAGTTGGTCAAGCATCTGACTTAGGCTCAGGTCGTGATCTCGTGGTCTGTGAGTTCAAGCCCCACGTTGGGCTCTGTGCTGACAGCTCAGAACCTGGAGCCTGCTTCGGATTCTGTCTCCCTCTCTCTCTCCCCCTCCCCCACGTGCACACGCTCTCTCTCTCTCTTAAAAATAAATAAACATTAAAAAAAAGTTTCATGAAGCAATACTTACCTTTCTATGTGTACTGCACTCATATTTCCACTCTGTTTTTTTTCCAATTAAAAAATGCTGGTGCTACATCACTAATCTCATGACCTAACACCAGGTTACAGACAATTTTGCAAAGCACTCGTTAGCCCACATAGATATAAATTTATCTTATTAAAGCAAAGTATATATGTAATACTATGTATATAACACATCTATAACACATACAGTATATATGTACTATGTATATATAGCCTATATGTATAATATATGGTATCTTACACAATTTATATACAGTATTATATACTATACATAGTATTATTCAATTACCTCACTCTCATTTATAAAATTTTAACCATAGTAGTGAGATAATGTATATTAGACTTAGACGGCCATTCAAAACGTTATTTTTGCTGGTTTAGATCTAAATCAGAACTCTATGCAAACAATGAAATGATTTGATAAGATTGGATGAGCTCACAGGGAGATGAAAATATGGTACAGCTTACTCCAAAATTGATAAGCATCTAAGTATATTCAGCCATCTCTATATAAGATATCCTTTCAATTCTTAGTGATAAACTGGTAAAAACCTTTAGTCAAGTGTGATTACAAAATAGTCTTTCTACATTGAAGATTCTCAATAAATGCTAGTTCCTACTTAATCTTCATTGTGTATTGGTCATTTTGAGTCCCAGCTTTACAAACACCTGGAGAAGACACCATCAGCTCAAGTCGAGGCACTGAGATTTTTGTTTCCATGGGATAATTCTGTTTATGCCTAATAATAATGGGGAATTTTGCTAAATTCTTCAATTAACTTGAGGTTTTCATGATACTTATAATAAACTCACAATAAGCTACAGACAGTTGTCTTATTTTTGCCTTCTTTATATTTCTTTACATTCTTCCCCACTATGGTTGCAGCTAAAGCAGAAAAGGACTAGTGTTGGCTTACAGTTTCACCTATTGTTGGAAAATACTGGAGCCATCAATGACAAATGTGCAGCAAAAAGTGAAAGGAGTTTTCCTGCTTGGGAAGAGCCATAATAGAAAGTTCACCTAGTCATGACAGAATCTATGCATCATATCTTATTTGTACAGTAAATAACTTTTTACTTAAATATAATAAAATGGCTTTCTCTAAAACTTAGTGTTGTAATTATCACTTCTGTTTAGGGCACATCCACAAAGAAGATTAAAGTCACATATTTTGAAGATAAGGCAACAGGTCAAATCCTAAACCCAGAACCTATTCCCTAGCAGCCTATAGGAGTTGAGAGAATGCCCCAGTTTTTGTGTAGACCTCTTTATGGGCCATTAAAAGAGTATTTGAATGACATTAGAAGAATTGCACTTTACAGAGATTACTCTGATTGCAGCCATCATACCCAAGGTCAAAAACAAGAGGAGAAACAACCTCCATCACTTTTTAGTTCTATAGTTAATAACTTCTAAAGCACAGGAAATGAAGGACAGTGGGGTGCCATGCAGAGCAATGTAGGAATACACAAAGAAGGACCTAGTCTTCAGATGTAAACAGAGCTTGTTAAGGAGCACTTGGTTTTATTGAGAACCAGCCACTTGGTCCCTGATTGAGTTTTCCGCAGTTAAAGGCTGAAGGTTAGAGGAGATAGGTGCCAATTCTCCAGAACTCACCCAGAGAAGAGTGAGCCACGTTCTTCACTTTATTCTGCTTTTTCTAATAGCTCTCCACAAAAACACGAATATTAAGTATCATGGGCATAAATATTTAAATGACACAGAATAACTGCGTGGAGGAATTAGAACAACAATTACCCAGGTATAACTAGACTCCATACTCCATACATCAGAACTGTAATAAGCTACGCATACATTTGAATCAGAACTGTTTCAAGGTTTCATACCAGCTTCTCTCTGCTATAATTGAGCATTGTTTTTAAATATCTGATTTATTAAAAGATACTGTGGGTTCTGCATTTACATTTACCTGCAAATATCTAGATGAATGAACTGACCTGGAGTGTTTTTGAATGGAATGTTTTCAAAGGTGAAGGAAAACCCAGTTAAATCTGGTAGATTCATTCAGCCGGGGTGCCAAGAGTGGAAGCACGTACAACAGAATCACACGCACATCAACTACACCTCACTTTGTGCAGTGCCTTACAGAGAAGGATATCATACCCTGGGAAACCACTGGGATGCCCTCCCAAGTGAAGTTATTGACAAGAAATCCACCAACCTTCTTACATTTTTTTTATGTTTATTTTTATCTTTGAGAGAAAGAGAGACAGAGTATAAGCAGGGGACGTGCAGAGAGAAAGAGAAGGAGACACAGAATCCAAAGCACAGAGCTGTCAGCACAGAGCCCGATGCGGGGCCCAAACTCACTAAATGTAAGATCATGACCTGAGCCAAAGTCAGACACTCAACTGACTGAGCCACCCAAGCACCCCAGAAATCAACCAACTTTCTAAGGCAACCCTCTAATGTGCTCCTTCCTACCATTTCCCCAGCAATTTTTTTCAATAGGTAAGTTTTTGTATACTGACAAGATGAGCTAATATTGTCTTCCTTTTTAACAGTAAAACCAAAACCAAAAAAAAAAAAAAAAAAAAAAAATCCTCACTTGGAAATCACAGGCTTTCTTTTCTCACCAGAAATAGTTTCTGCTTATGCCTTCATTCAACACACATTCATTTTGCTTCACTCAGGTAATTTAATAACGAGCATTTGTTGTTCATCCTCCTGCATGTCACCCGTATGCTAGCCCCTGAGAGTATAGACAAGAGAGGCACAATCACAACTTTCATTGCTCATATTCGACAGAATGAGCAGAATAGTAATGTGCTAGAGTATCATTACTTCTGTGTGATACTGGCATAAGGGTTTGAGTAGAACCCAGAGAGCTAGAAGTCTGATGACTGTCATATCACCCAGATGAAATTGCTCACGATGTGGATTGAACTGTGACATCAGATGACCTACTTTGCAGTCTACTCAAGCCGACTCTGCTTAAAGCCTAAGAGAACAGCTGAATCTGGCTCAGAAATTTCATGTTGGATTCCAAAAGGGCTTAGTAGCTCCATGCAGCTATGGCTAGATTTTCATTTAAAGGTTTAGACCATCTGTCCACTTATTTCTCAATGAGCTGCTCACTTCATGGAAACAACTTTTATTTTTTTAATGAGTACTCTACATGTTAAATGACACAGTTATCACATCAAGTAGATAAGAAACTTCAGAAGTGTACAAAAAAGAAGCTTATGATTTAATAACAACACCATCGAAATGTCCTGATTAACTTAAGTGTAGTTTTCTTGTAGGGATAATAAAAAATGATATATCTACATTATATATATTATATATATTATTATATAATTTCTTTTTAATAAGCAGTGTAGGGTGCCTGGGTGGCTCAGTCAGTTAAGTATCTGACTCTTGATTTCAGCTCAGATCATGATCTCACGGTAGTAGGATTGAGCCCCCATTAGGGATCTGTCCTGGGTATAGAGCCTGCTTAAGATTCTCTCTCTCAGGGGCGCCTGGGTGGCTCAGTCGGTTAAGCGGCCGACTCCGGCTCAGGTCATGATCTCATGGTCCGTGAGTTCGAGCCCCGCGTCGGGCTCTGTGCAGACAGCTCAGAACCTGGAGCCTGTTTCAGATTCTGTGTCTCCCTCTCTCTGACCCTCCCCGTTCATGCTCTGTCTCTCTCTGTCTCAAAAATAAATAAACGTTAAAAAAAATTTAAAAAAAAAAAGATTCTCTCTCTCTCCTTCTGCCCCTTCCCTGCTCTTGCTCTCTCCCACGTATGCTCTCTCCCTCTCTCAAATAAGTAAATAAATAGGTGAATGAATCAATAAATATACAAATAAATAAATAAAAATTAAAAATAAAATAAGCAGTGTAAAATCGTCTTACAGATCAAAATGAAGGGGCTGAGGTGGAGGTCAAGTATAATGCATCTGAGTTGCAGGCAGATATGTTTGGAGTAGTGGCCATTGATGAGTGACTGACAAGCAGAGAAGAAGAGATAAATATGTATGCAAAGGATTTCAATTATTCATGTTTCTTAGGAGGCAGCCTGGGTTTAACCTAATGGCATCTCATTTCCTGTCTGTTTCACTTGGAAGTGGTCTAGCAGGCCTAGAGAAGAGAGTCTTTTCCCAAGAAAATTCCTTTGCGGCAGAGTACCGAGAAAGGACAGCTTCACGCTTCACAACGGTTCCTGTGAGGGAAGGGAAGGCTGGAAAATCCATGTTGCTTTGAATAAAGAATATTCAACTGCATTTAAATCACTTATCTAAATTTATTATGATAAAATCATGAATTATGTTCACTCTACATTTGCAATTAGATGGCACAACAGATGGTGAAGATTTACAGAAACATTAACATTCTGGATAAGACAAGTTTAATAAATTTGTCGATGGAAGTCTCTGGGGCGATGGAGAAATGTTTACATGCCAAACATTTACATGGAGAAATGTTTACATGCCAAATAAGTTCTATTTCTTCCTTTTTGTAGATAGGTTTACAAGAAGGCACAGACCCAGTGAGGGGGATTTTTGCGTTTCCGCTACCAAATTCTGCATCCTGTATTTCCAAAGGTTTTTATTGTCGTGAGAACTCTAGATAGTTTCAGAATTTGTTTCACTGGAGCCCACACAGTATGCTGAGAGTAGAGCTGCCAGAAAAGATGTCTGTGAGCAAAAACTGGGAAACATCTGTCTTAGAATAGTCCCTAAACTCAGGAGCATCAGGGCATCTGAGGTTTTGCTTCTCTTTGAAACACAAATCATGGAAACATATTCAAATCAGAGCCATCCCCAGTCAGCACTCACAGCTTTTTCAGGCCACACAAGCTGTACACTTTAACAAGTCATTTGTTCACTCACTCATTCAAACAAACAAACAAAACATTTATTCACTGTTCCCTATTTCAATAGCACAATAGTAAATTTTATGTACTTTATGTAGGGAAAAAAGTCCACTCCCTAAGCATTGTATTTACATGGTAAGAATCCAGAATCCCCCTTAGAATGGATTTAGCTTCATTAGTAAAAATTCTCTCTTGAGTCACTTTTGATTGATTTTTTTTCTCATTGGCAGTGAAAAGCACAGCCATCAGATCATTATAAATATATTTTTCACATAGTCACTAACATTTAATTAAACCAAACCAATAAACAAAACCAACACAATTTTAAGGAAAAAATGTTCAGTGAACCTTCCTTATAAAGAGTGTTCTTAGTGTTGTACATCAAGTCCTAAAAATTTTATAAAACCATATATCAAACCAGGGCTACATGATGTCTTTTAAAGGAAATTCAGGGATGTGGGTCAAAATTCTAGCCTGAGCTTCAAATTTAAATGGTTGGGAAACGCTCAGAGTCACTCAGCTAGCCAAGGGTGGGGATTCGATTACAAAACTGGCTGTCGGACTGAAAAATTTCTCTCTAAACGTCTCTGTTGTACTTTGCTAGCAATCCTGCCTTATTTCCTTATGGGTGGGTAGTACCTCATACTGAGTTATTTCGCTTTAATAATGGCACCAATGAAGTTATAGCTCCTGTTAAGTTGCTAGAATATGTTCTGATCCCCCCCACACACACTTTTGAATATTAATATCCTATTTGTCTTAACCCCAGCATTCTGGCTGAGGCAAAAATCTGAAATTGTATTTTCCCCAGCACTGATCTGACCACAGACTGGAACTAGCACTTTGGTCCCTGGTGTTCTCACTAATAGATTTTCCATCTGTTACTCCGTCATTTTATCGGTGTATGACTATATTACTTTATGTAGCAGTGGACCCAGTCAATGAAGACAGGATCTCCAGCCACACTCTGGCAGGGACATTTAGTTAGAAACCTGCCCCATTCGATATTTGATACCTTCTATGTTTACTTCAGCAATAAACTAAAAATGATAAGGTACCTGATGTTAAGATGTAGACAGCAACTTTCAAAGCAATTGGTTGCTTTTTTAGTATGGCAAATATTCCAAATATTTTGCCACAGTACTCTTATTTGAGTTTTATAAACAAGAGCACAGTGCGAACACAGAAGACAAAATGGACTGGAAGATCCATCTTGATAAGTAAACCAAAGGTATAAGAGAAAAAAGTAAAAATGTGTATAGTAAAAATCCATTAAATCCCAAACTGGTGATATTTTCAGAAAATTTAAAAAAAGTTTTACCAGAAGTTAGGTAAGGTGCAGATCTACATTGAGAAAACAGGATAAGAAAAACTAGCCAATCCTGTTGAATGTGGTCCTAGTAATAAGTTAACACTTAATCCACATCTGCTTTTAAAAGACAAAAATATATGTATTTGTATATGCCATAGCTAAATATAAAGCACACTTACAAATAAATAATACATAGAGGAAGAAATACATACTTTGACTAGGTAAAAATTTGTTCTGAATAGCAAAATATCCAAACCTCAGAAATGAAAAATAACTTATTATCATTAAAGCAAATGAAACAAACAAACAAAATAAAAACAAAACAAAACAAAACAAAACTCAAGAAAGGCACCAGGAAGAATCTATTATATACACACTTGCTTTTAATTGTCTTTAAGGGACAGAAAATCTCCAAGCTACTTAAACTACTAGAGAACATTTAAAAATAAAAATCTTTCAAATTCACTTTACTGAGATCCTATAGCCTGATATTAAATTACAAGGCAATACAAAATAAAGAAAATTATGAAAGCATCCATTTTACAAATATAGATGCAAAACGTTTGCATCCAGATCTCAAAACATCAAAGCCCAGCAAAACAGACTCAGAACTTAAACAAGCATGAGGCAGTGGGACTAATTCCAAGAATGTAGGGGTAATGTAAAATCTGAAAACAGTACATTGCATCAATAGGCTGATGGTAAAAAGTCACCATCTTGCAGAGGCTATAAGAATATTAGGTAAAATGAATGTAACTATTTTACTTGACTGCCTCACAGAAGAGATCCTTTTAAACAGATGGCCTTGTATCTACTACAGTAACTACCACGGAACTGGGGTTTTGAGTTGCCAGGAGATTCTGATCATGGGGAGGGGTTCCCGGGAAGTGAAGGTAGAGATCGGAACACTGAATTGAAGATGGAATTCAATCCCAACCAAACACTTCGACATTAGAAAGGGACTGGAAGAAGAATGTCAACCTGTTATCATTATTGTCTTTCAGTGGTAGACGCACCCAGCCAGTTTATATTTTCTACCTTTCATAAATGCCAAAGTTACCAAAATGAGTATATATTACATTTATAATGGAAAAATTGTTTAGAGAACTGTGATTGGTTGTTTTGGTGGGGGAGAAGGCTGTTCTCAACCTATAGAATAGCTCATGTAATGTGGTTCTGTTTCCATCTATTTTCAATGTCTCAAATGATAGAACTCTCGTTTTATCTGCAAGAATTTCTAGGTATTTTTTATTTTTTTTTATTTTTTTTTTCAACGTTTATTTATTTTTTGGGGACAGAGAGAGACAGAGCATGAATGGGGGAGGGGCAGAGAGAGAGGGAGACACAGACTCGGAAACAGGCTCCAGGCTCTGAGCCATCAGCCCAGAGCCGACGCGGGGCTCGAACTCACGGACCGCGAGATCGTGACCTGGCTGAAGTCGGACGCTCAACCAACTGCGCCACCCAGGCGCCCCTCTAGGTATTTTTTAAACATCATAATATCTAGAAACGATTCTTATTCTTCACCCTACATTTTTCTTTTATTAATGTCTTCCCCTGACCTTTGAAAGGTCATTTCGAAAAGCTCAAAGAAGTCAACCTCTTTATACATGGTAAAGGTTTGTGTTTCTTAAATAACTTTAATCTTAATACTTTTTGCTGTTTTTTAAAGACTCTCCCCTTCCTATCAGTTGATTTGCCCTTCTTTTTCCCTCATGCTGTCTACAAAAATCCTACTTTAATTATACCACTGCTGAAACTTCAAAAGAAAGACTCTGCCCAATGGATTTATTCTTTTGTGGCTTAATTTTACCTTTAAAAGAAGTTTTCTTTACTTACCAGGTAAAGAAACCCAGATAGAGTTGAGTTTTATTGAACTACAGCCAGGTTTCAGTTCAGGCTTTTTGAAAACCAGATTTGGTATGATGGAATTCAGTCACTATATTTTTCAAATAACAATGCACACATGCCATCATTCTCCCAACTTTTATTCTTTTATTGAAGGTATTTCTAAGAAAGGGGATATGGTCCCTCTTCCCATGCAATATACAATACTGCTCTAAAATCCCTTAAATTAAACTGAATGAAAGATAGTAACTTAAATAAAAATCAGCCTGGACACAGAATTAAATTAATCATGCACCTATAGTCAAAGTTCAGACAATAAAAGAAAATACAATCTTAAAAGACTCCATCTTATTAAGGACAAGAAGAATTCTGAGCTCTAGACCAGAGAATAATATCATAGCATTTCTGCTATAATTTTTTTTTACTTAATTTGCTAACCACCCTGCTAGCATTCATTGGCTTTCCACTGCACCTTATATAAAACTCAAACTCCAAATCCAAACAAGACGCATGATGGGTTTCAAGCTTACCTTTGTAACTTCATCTCCTGACACATCCCACCCCCACCATTTTGGCTGCTTTCTAGCTCCTGAAGTACACAAGTCAATCCCTCCTCAAGGCCTTTGAGTTTGCAGTTCCTATATCCAGAATGTGTTTGTCCCCACTTCATTAGCCGCCTCCTCCTCTTTCAAGGATGAATGTGCTCCACTTCAATGGATTGTCCTTTCATTACTTACTTTTCAATCTCTGTACCCACTTTGTTTCTATCTAAGCATCCAACACAATTTGCAATTACATATGTATTTATTAGGCTTCTTAATGTTTGTCTCCCTCTCTAGATGCTAAGGACCAGACCACTAAGCATCTAGCAGAAAGTTAGCATATAGTTTATGGGCAATAAACATTCAGTAAGTGGATAACTAAATATACATACAGACAGACATACAGACATACAAACTATATCAAAGAGAGGACACTGTAAAAGCTCTTCTGTAATAACCCATGGCTTAAATCTTACAACAAATATTTTTAACCTATCTTCCTGCTGAGTGTAGATGCAAAGTTCAAAGCAATATATAATGATTAATAGAAACAAAAAGGTTCATAGAGTCACAGAATATTAAGATCAAAAGATATTTGAAATGTCTTGCTTTAATTGTCTACTCTTTTCTGGAGTTTAGTAGGAGGGAGATCTATTCAGAATACAAGAACAGGGAACTTCTAAGCAGCAGTCCTAAAAAGTAAAATGAGAGGAGAAAGACTAGAAGTTGTCTCCCAGAAGCTGTCAAAAGCTAAAGGTGAGGTTAGAAGGAAGGAAGGAAGGAAGGAAGGAAGGAAGGAAGGAAAGAAGGAAGGAAGGAACGAACGAAGGAACAAAGGAACGAAGGAAGGAAGATAGAGGAAGGAAGGAAGGAGGAGGGAGGGAGAGAGAAAGGAAGAAAGAGAAGAGAGCTGGGAATTTAAAAGTGAGTCCTAAAATTCTGTTTGATCTAGCCCTGCCTACCTCTCTACCAACAATCCACTGTTCTTCCATTCACTCTGAATGCCATCTACATTGACATTTTCAAATAAATATTTTTAAAATAATTAAGTGAATTACATTTTATTAAAATATAAATAAAAAATATAAGTAAGTGTTTTTTAAATAAATAATAAATACAATTTTAAATAAAATTCTCCATTATTTTAGGGGGAAAACTCTTTGTTTCTCAAGAAGTTTGATCATATAGTTTTCTCTCCCTGGAATGATTTTCCTTTTAGTCAGGTGACTCTCATGCCCTATAAACCTCACCTTAAAATACTACCTCCTTGGGCCGTCCGGGTGGCTCAGTCCATTAAGCGTCTGACTTTTTATTTGGCTCAGTTCATGATCTCTTGGTTGTGAGAGGTCAGGAGATTGAGCCCTGTGTCAAGCTCTATGCTGGACATGAAGCCTGCATTAGATTCTCTCTCTCCCTCTCCTTCTGCCCCTGCCTCGCTCTCTTGCACTCTCTCAAAAATAAACATTAAAATTTTCTTTAAAAAATCAAGTGCCCCTGTTCTATTGTTGTGGCACTCCTAATTTTCTCAGATAAAAGCTATGTTACTTTTTGCTTGTGTGGTATCTCTGTGTCTACGCCCTTACCTGACTTATTTGTAAGACCTATATTTTCATCTCCTTTCTTCACCACATGCATTAGTTTTATTGGGCTGCCTTCACAAAGTAGCACAGGTTGGGTGGCTGTGAGAGCGGAATGTTATGTCTGCACAATCATGAGAAGCTATAAGTCTCAGGTCAAAGTGTCCACAAGACTGGATTCTTCTAAGGCCTTTCTGCTTGGCTGGCAGGTGACCTCCTTTCTTCTCATGTCTTCACTGGTTTTATCCCTGTGCCCCTTTGTGTCCCAAACATTTTTTTAAGTAAGAATATTGGGGTGCCTGGGTGGCTCAGTCAGTTAAGCGTCCGACTTTGGCTCAGGTCATGATCTCATGGTTCGTGAGTTTGAGCCCCACATCAAGCTCTGTGCTGACAGCTCAGAGCCTGGAGCCTGCTTCAGATTCTGTGTCTCCCTCTCTCTCTGCCCCTCCCCTGCTCACACTCTGTCTCTCTGTATCTCAAAAATAAACATTCCAAAAAACATTTAAAATAAGAATATTAATTATATTAGAATAGGGCCCACCCCAAAGATTTCATTTTAACTAAGTTACACCTTTGAAGACCCTATCTCCAAAATACAGTCACATAGTTATATTCTGAGGTCCTGGGGTTAGGACTCTTTGTGGAGGGGAGGGATGCAATTCAGCCCATAACACCACTGTATTCCCAGCAACTTTCTCAGGCTTGGTACACAATAGATGCCTTTGCAAAGCAAAACAAACAAACAAAAAACAAAGAAAAAAAAAAGATGTTTGCAAAAGAAATGAATAATTTAGTGCAATATTTCTTTGTTCAGTTAAAAGGAACAATAAATAAATCACGTTTTCCCATTTATTATGAAATCCTCTAAAACACCTTTTCAAAACTGTACTTCTAGTAAAAATATAGTGATCTTGGCTTTTAAATATTAAACAGCCAAGTTTTCTCTGAAAGATTCAGGTAGGTTTCTTTTAAATGAACACCTCAAGAAAAGATAATCCAATAAACTGTTCAGCCTAAGGAGCAAAAGAGATAAATCTTGAGGCTAAAACCTATGCACGATTTCAAAGACTGCAATGTTTTTAAACACAGTGTTTAGCCTTAGTTGTATCAGACACGTGAAGAGTTTGTAAATTGCATCTTTCCTATAAATTAAGTCATTGCTCTTAAATTTGTGAAGTAGATGCATTTGGAGTTGGATCTTGTTAGGTCAATAATCAGATAATACCTTTTAGCTTTCTCTGTGTTTTAGAATAATTATGGGAATAACTATAAATATTAATTCCTATTCAATATGTATGTACTTTGGAATCCTGAGGTGTGAATAGCAATATCTTATTACGCGAACCAGAGTATTCATTAAGTGCTTTGGATAATCTTTAGAGAGTACATTAAAATTCAAGTGTTACAATGCATATGGGTAGTCTGCAAAACTCAAAGAAAGATTTCAGAAGTAACCACTGAATATATTACTGGAGTAAAAACTTATTAATCAAAATATCAACATGAAAGAAAAGAAGGTCAAGTGGTTACATGAAGCCAAGATTTTTGAATATAAACCCAAAAGAAGGATACTATAATACAAGAATGATATTGCAGCCTTCCAACAATACATTATTTGTATCAATGCAGTTCACCCAGAAATGCTTTGATGTTGCTATTTTCCTTTGCATTGTTATTTTGTTCTGTTTGATTTTGTTTTGTTTTTATACTGGTAGAATGTTTGCATACAGAAAAGAAACATTTTAGAAATACTCCTATGCACTGTGATGGTTTTAAACTTTTTAATCATATTTTTTAAGTGTCACATACAATTTACTTTTTCTTTTGATTTACATTTCTATGAATTTAGCACATGTATAGATACTTGTAACTATGCCTGTAATAGGACAGAAAACAGTTCCATTACCACAAAAAACTTTGGTGTTATCTCTTTATAGTTACATCCTGCCCTTAAACCCAACCCCCAGAACACAGTGATGTTCTCCCTGACTATAGTCTTGTTTATTTAAGAATGTCTTATAAATGCAAGTACATCTTGTTTAGCCTTTTGAGACTGGCTTCTTTCATTCAGCAGAATACCTTTAAGAGTCATCCAGCCTGTTGTATGTATCAATAATTCATTCCTTGTTATTGCCGAATAGTGTTCCATTTTATGGAATCATCACAATATATTGACTCATTCTCCCACTGAAGGACATCAGGTTGTTTCTAGTGCTGGCAATATAAATACAGCTGTGATAGACAATAAAATGCAGTCTTTGTGTGAATGTAAATGTTCGTTTCTTTAAGATAAATGCCTAGGAGTAGGATTGCTGGGTCA
The DNA here is from genome assembly GCF_018350155.1 of Leopardus geoffroyi. NCBI lineage: Eukaryota > Metazoa > Chordata > Mammalia > Carnivora > Felidae > Leopardus > Leopardus geoffroyi. The sequence goes on along the minus strand of NC_059330.1, from coordinate 32,131,783 downwards.
AATGCTAAGTGTATGTTTAAATTTATAAGAATCTGTCTAATTATTTTCCAGAGTGGCTGTGAAATGTTCCATTCTTACTACAATATCTGAGAGATCTGCTTGTTCTACATCTTGCTAGAATTTATGGTTTTTTTTTGTTGTTGTTGTTGTCATTGTCTTTAAGTTTAGCCATTATAATAGGAAATACAATGGTTTCTCATCTTGGTGGGGTTTTTATTGTTTTTGTTTTTGGTTTTGCTTTAGGATTTTATTTTTAAGTAAGCTCTACATCCCACATGGGACTCAAACTCATGAACCCAAGATGAAGAGTCGCAGCCTGCTCCACTGACTGAGCCAGCCAGGCACCCCTTTTCCTGGTTTTAATTTGTGTTTTCCTGAACGTGAACAATGCTGAACATCCTTTCATGTGTTTATTTGCTATTCTTATATTCTCTAAAGTGTTTGCTCAAATCCTTTGCCTAGTTTTCCATTTAGTTGGTTATTTTCTTATTGATGAGATTTATTTTTCTTCATATATGTTTCATCCAAGTCTTTAGGTGGATATGTGATTTGCAAATATTTTCTCTGATTGGGTAGCTTGTCTTTTCATTCTTTAAAAGTCTTTTCTGCAAAAAAAAAAAAAAATGATTTTAATGAAATCCAATTTAGTGTTTTTTAATGGATTTTAATTTTAGTTATCTAAGAATCTTTGCCTCAGCCCAGGTCACAAAGATTTTTCTACTAAGCTTTCTCCTAGGAGTTATGTATTTTTATGTGTTATATTTATAATCCATTTCAAGGTAATTTTTGTATAGGTGTGAGGTTTATTTTGTATAGTTTGTGGTTTATTCTTTTGTATGATCTGCTGTTCCAACACTATTTGTTAAAAAGTCTAACGGGGCGCCTGGGTGGCGCAGTCGGTTAAGCGTCCGACTTCAGCCAGGTCACGATCTCGCGGTCCGTGAGTTCGAGCCCCGCGTCAGGCTCTGGGCTGATGGCTCAGAGCCTGGAGCCTGTTTCCGAGTCTGTGTCTCCCTCTCTCTCTGCCCCTCCCCCGTTCATGCTCTGTCTCTCTCTGTCCCAAAAATAAATAAACGTTGAAAAAAAAAATTTTAAAAAAAAAAAGTCTAACCTCCCTTCATAATTTGTTTTATGTAACTTTGTCAAAAATCAATTGTCCATATTTGTTTAGATCTATTTCTGGACCATCTATTCTCTTCCATTAATCTATGTCTCCACACCTTTGGCAACAAACACTGCTTTGATTATTTCAGCCCTTTATAATAAGTCTTAGAACTGGTAGTCTGATTCCTCCACTTTATTCTTCCCTTTCTAAATTATTATAACTTTTGCCTACCTTTATAAATTGTACAATCACCTAGTAAACACAAAATTGTCTCCTGGGATTTTTATAAGTATTGTGTTATATTTATGGATCAATTTGAAAAGAATTGACATGTTTACTATATTGACTATTCAAATCTATGAACATCATATGTGTTTCTATTTAGGTCTTCTCTAATGTCTTCCATCAGAATTTTTAAGTTTTTAGCATACAAATTCTGTATTTGTTTGTGAGATATATACATCAGGATTTCATTTGGGGAGGTTATTGTAATTGGTTTCAACATTTGTTTTAAATTTAGGTTTCTTCTTTTTAAAAATAAATTTAGGTTTCTAAGTATACATTTCTCGTATATAGAAATACAATTGACTTTTGTGTGTTGACTTTGCATCATGTGAACTTGCGAAACTAGTTCTAGGAGATTTTTTAAAATGAGATTTTCTACAGACATAATCATGTTCACTGTAAGTATAAATAAATAGTTCTATTTCTTCCTTTCTAGTCTGTTGACTTTGTATCATGTGAACTTGTGAAACTGGTTCTAGGAGGTTTTGTTTTTTTTTTTTTTAATTTTTTTTTCAACGTTTATTTATTTTTGGGACAGAGAGAGACAGAGCATGAACGGGGGAGGGGCAGAGAGAGAGGGAGACACAGACTCGGAAACAGGCTCCAGGCTCTGAGCCATCAGCCCAGAGCCCAACGCAGGGCTCGAACTCACGGACCGCGAGATCGTGACCTGGCTGAAGTCGGACACTTAACCGACTGCGCCACCCAGGCGCCCCTCTAGGAGGTTTTTTAAAATGGGATTTTCTACAGACATAATCATGTTCACTGTAAGTATAAATAAATAGTTCTATTTCTTCCTTTCTAATTTGTATGGTTTTTAACTTTTCTTTGCCTCATCGCAGTGGCTAAGACCACCAGTATTGTGCTGAAGAGGAGTGATAAATGCAAACATCCTTGCCTTCTTTTCAACCTTAAAGGGAAAACATTCGGATACTTCTGATAAGCCTACCACTTTTGATGTACAGGCTGTGTAAGAGAAACCAGTAAACTACTCACTCTTTTTTCACAAGTAAGATGTCTTTGACTCTGTCTATCAACTAGGGCTGTTGTAGTTGATATAATTTCTATCCCTTGCAGATAATACTCTGAGACCCAACCCTTCCACTTCTGGGGAAGGAGAGAAGAGAATCCTCTCAAGTAACCAAAAACTCAAAACTGGCTGTTGATGGTTATATACCACGTCTACCTCAATGGCAAGCATGTCCATATTCAAAGGAGCCTTTGAACCTAGGGTCAGTATTTGTTTCAACCTATGATTTGGATTCATACTCTCTTTTTAAACGAAGCTAAAATGAACAGTTTGCTTGCTTCTCAAATGACCTGCATTAAATACTACTTAATTGTTTTAGACCACCTGAAGCTCTAGAGATAATGCAAATGATAATATGATGTCTAAGCAAGCCACACAAAATAATTCTTCAGCAAATATCAACAGACATGCATTGAACCCATGAGGTACGTGTTTATACATGCATGCTACATTACATATTTATATTCATGTGAAATGCATGATGTGCATATATGTAAAACATGAACATACATAATTGTACAAATTACTCTTAAAACCTAGAAACAATTAATAGTAGTTAACATTAATAGGTCTCTCAGTTATGGGGTGCCTGGGTGGCTCAGTCGGTTAAGCATCTGACTTTGGCTCAGGTCATGATCTCATGGTCCATGAGTTCAAGCCCCGCGTCGGGCTCTGTGCTGACAGCGCTGAGCCTGGAGCCTGCTTTGGATTCAGTGTCTCCCTCTCCTCTGCCCCTCCCCTACTCATGCTCTGTCTCTCTCTCTCTCTCTCCCTCAAAAATAAACATTAAAAAATTTTTTTTAAATAGGTCTCTCAGAGCTCAAGAATAAAAAGGACCTTTTGACTGAACAATTAAAGAATATAATAATACTGACTCTCCACCCACATCCCAGGATTGTGGTAAAGACTTAGTAGATAATAGGTATAAAGGATTTTTAAATCCTTAGAGAAAGTTTTGTGTAAATAATTTTTTGAATTTGCATACCCTATATGTATGCTAATAACAAAGTTTCTTTGGAGATGATTTCTTGCCTGGGGCACTATACATTAAAGGTGATATCAAGTTATGTTTATCTCGTGAGAAAATAAAGCAACACTGGTTTATCAAGAAGAATAACATGAAAGCTCAAAAATAAAGTCACCAAAAAAATGATGCATTATTTCAATAATATTTTACATTCTTATTGCACATTTCATCATAAAGATCAATAAAATGTTCCAACTAATAATAAATGCAGGAATTATTCAACCTCCTGTCTTCACAAACTGTCTCAGGAATGGAAGACAGTAACTGTATTTACACCCACCCATCTACACAGTTCAATGATTTAGAATAGAAAGTAAAAATCTCAAAAATTATAGACAGAATTATGTCTGTCAGAGCTTGAGTCAGGGGGAGACTGACCCAAGAAAGTAACCAAAATCCACACACTAGGTTTTTGTATTGTGAAATATACATCTTGCTTTTAATAAACAACAATAAAATCTATAACCATCGTTAATTATTGTTTTCTTAAATTTTTCAAATAGGGATCTTATAGAAAATGTCTTGAAATTATTGACAAAGAGGTAAAAGGGAGAGAATTGAGCTATTTTCTATAGTTAGTCTAAGCTTTTTTTTTTTTTTTTGGAAGTAGGGTAGTAATGAGATTTTCCCGTGAGATCTTCTGGCCCATGGAGAAAGTAAGTCTTACATAGTCTATCTGGTGCAAAGCTTTCCATCATCAGTGAAAGAGCAACCTCCTTTAGGCGTGTTGTTGCTAGGTTACTATTAAATAGAATTACTGTACTGTAATATATTCATAAAGAAAGAGTCAGGAGATAAGTAAGAAAATAATTATAATAACTTTGTCATGTTTATGCAACTTGATGCATTCATATATCCAGAGGCATTATTCTAGGGGGAGAAAAGAAAAATAGATTTTCCATTTTGAATATTCTTAGTGATTCATTGAATGTGTCTCAGATAACCCAAACACCTTGAAAGCATTTCAATTAAAGAGGATATTTAAGCCACAAGTCTAGGTTCCTAGATTTCTCTTAATCAATACTGCAGCTGATTGGTACAAATGCTGACATTTGACAGAGGAAAATTATAAATGTTATATTTGAGGGAACCTGGAGTTATATATATTCTAGCTTACAACCATTGGAAAGAAGCACAAGGTATCACAGTTTAAGGATTCTGTGGTTTAATATTCAACCATCAAATAATGTTTCTTTTATAAATGGCTCAGTGTAGTTAATACTACTTTTATTGGCTCTTGTGCTAGAAACCAATGATCGTTTATATATTATGATCACTGGACAAAGTTTTACACACGAGACACTGAAGCCAGAAACTTGTAGATGGTGCTTGGCATCAGTTAAGTTTTAAAAGTTCCATTGGTCATTGACGAGCACCAGAGCAAAGATCCCCAGGTCTGTAGACCATCAAATAGTGCATTCCTCTTTCAGAAGGTTTTAAAATGAAAGGGCAGAAGAGCACAGACCTCTAGAATTGTGCATTGGCTGTGTCAATATTAGGTGAATACCAGAATCACAATATATAATTTACACTCAAGACGAAAAATTTTAACAATCTATTTTCTGCAGCAGGCCTCTCCAATCTTTCTCATTCACACTCCAGAAATTATATTGCTTTAGAGAAAATAAAGGGATAGAATGAGCAACTAACTCCATCTGTAAATTTTTAAAAATAAACCTACAACCAAAAATTGCACCTCTAAAGTGTGAGTTTGGGATTTGGACATTTTTGCAAGTGAAGGGTAAAAAATAAAACCTGCCAGGAAATGGAAAATAGAATTTTTTTTCTACTTACCACTTTATGAAAGTGACTATAACATGTGCAAAATCACCACTGACATTCAGTCAATCCCTGAAATATAGGTTTGAGTAGGGTAGAGGATTGAATATGAACTGAACTATGTGAAGCATACATGACCAAAAAAAGTAATAATAATCCAAAAGGATATGGAGTGCACCAATTTTTTTTTTAATTCTCTTTTCCTATACTGATGGTTCAGAGTGCAGGGACAAATGTTTTTAAAATTTTTTCTCCACCTTACAAAAAAGGTTCTATTTCTTGTCTCATCTTAGACACACAGCTAACTAGCAAAAGTTATTGATACCCTTCATTTTAGGCAAGTTCAGAAGAGTGGAGATACTGTAGAATTCTCAACCTTTGAAAGGGAAATACTTTTGAACTTCTACTCTGGCCATCCTTCGGTTCTTAGCTCTGAGCAGAAACCCAGCAAGCCAAGCTTTTCCTCTATTTCTTAAATGGGAAACACCAGTCTGTTGCCTCCCCTGCCTTTACCCTCCAGTGTCAGCCTCAGGCAGACCAGCTGCCTGCCTCTGAAGGAGGGCACAAAGGACTTGGGGCCCCTCAGGGTGGCCTCTGATTCTTCCAACCCTCAGGCAAAGGCTTCAAAGTCTATAACTGAGCTCCAGTCTTGCCATCTTGTTCTTGCATGCTTTTTTAGGTGTTTCCCAAACTCTGAAATGGAATTTTAGCATAAATCAATGAGTAAGAAGCTTGTGAAAACTGAGCATTCTCAATTGACAACCGTTCCCAACAGGGAGTCATCTTTATTTCAGTTTTGTCATCAGCGCTGAATTTCCATAGGTGTGTAAATGAATAGAAAAATCTGGAAGGATAATGTACCTCAGTGATAACAGTGGTTATCTCTAGGAAAGGGAGGGGGGAAGAAGGGGGGTGAGGGTGATGGGCAAAGTAACTTTCACTTATTCTCTGTTAATTTGTGTAATTAATTGTTTTAAATGTGTAATAATTCAATTGTATATCAATTAGTAATATGAATTTACTGTATACTTAACATTCAATAGAATAAAAAGTTCTATGGAATATGATATAAAATAAAGTCTCTGATGCTAGAGACCTTACCATTGCAAAGGAGATCCCCTCTTTTTGAGAACAGGAATATACCCAAGTTTATATGACTGATTCCAGTCAAGGATATATTTATTTTGTTGCCTATATACCCAAATGACTAGATAGTGAATTATAGATTTTATAATTTTGTTCATCAACTGAGGGAAGAAGGAGGGAGGGAGGAAGTATAAGAATATGGCTTTTCATTTCTATGCCTAAGGTGGATATCACTGAGATTGCACATATTTTCACAATCCTTGTCAAAATCTCAAAACAGTGTTCCAGAAGCCACTGTTAATCTATAAGCAACGGCCCATATGACCCTATGAAGTCTTCTAAGGCAGCGAGTTGTTCTTAATGAAGCAGACACTAGACTTCCGCCCTGAACTTCTTATCATGAGGATGCATCGGAATAGCTCAGGGAGATTTCCCACATACATATACCCAAGTTTCAGCACTGGAACGTTTTATTTTTGAAAAATGTTCATGTATTTATTTTGAGAGAGAGAGAGGGAAAGAGAGAGCATGCACACACAAGAGTGTGCATGAATAGGGGAAGGGCAGAAAGAGAATCTTAAGCAGGTTCTGGGCTGTCAGCACACAGCCTGGCTAGGGTGAGGGCTGGGGGGAGGTGGCAATCTCATGAAAGGTGAGATCATGACCTTAGCCAAAACCAAGAGTGAGACACTTAACCGATTGAGCCACCTAGGCGCCCCAGGAAAGTTTGATTTTTTGTAAATATGATTAGATCCTAACATGTACATACTGCAAACAGAATCTCTGGATGATTCTGATGAATTGGTTAGCAATTACAGTGTCATATAATTGACATTACACATTTATAAATATCGATGGTCATGTAGGTCTATTACATGTAACTTTGGATGACTTCAGTTGTAGTTCTGATCCTAGAACTTAATAGCCTCATGACCCTGGGTGGTTATATAGTTACCCAAAGGTTTAGGTGTTTCACTGACAAAACCTGATTACAAATACATTGTTGCTATTTCTCATAGTCATTTCGACTCCAAAGGACTCCTGGTTTAGCCGTATACTATCTGTGGGACAGTGAATCAATCACCTCACCTCTGGGTCCTCAGTATCTTTACTGGTTCCATGGTTCTCAATCTCTGTTCTGAAACAGAGACTTGGAGGACCAAGTTGGCTCAGAGGATACGGTGAAGAGTGCAGGCAACGAGGTCTCTATCCCTCTTTCCCTGCTTCAACCACAGCATCTTATGTCTGACTATTAGATTTCTGTGTGAGATTCTTTCACAGCCAAATATATTTTAAAGCACTGAACCAGATGAACTTTGAGGTCACAACTAGCTCAAAAGTCTTTAAATCTAATCACAGAATTGCTGGGCTCAAATTAGATAATAGTTGTTAGTGTGGTGTTTTATAAAATGCAAAGCCATCAAGCTGAGTGGCCTTGGAAGTCTTATAGCATGGGCTTAAATTTTCTCAGCTTGCAAAGTGGACTAATCTCCTTTTTTTTCTTCTTCTTTTATTGTCAGTCCTGGCTTGATTTCTCTTGCCCTTGCACCTTTATACTGCCCATAAAAGAAGCCAGTTTCCTGAACCTACCCTTTCACCAGACTCTTTGATCCCAATCAAATGCTGGCCTCAGCCAATTTCAGCAGAGGTAAGAGCATATATTCATAGAAACCCTGCTACCTCCCCTTTTCCAACTGCAGGGCTTAGAAAATAACCACACTCCTATGCTAGGAAGGAATATGGATGTTCAGGCAAGATTTCTGGGTCCCCATATTAACCATCCTAACCTCTGCACAACAATGAATTCGTGCAGTCGGCCCTTCCTTGAACACTACAATTGAGTGAGCAGTTCTGTCTTAGCAATGGGCTGTCTTCAGGGTCCTGCTCAACTCACCCCTTTCATTACTCCCATTCACATACCCATAATGCCTTACCCCAAAGGTTCTCAAGATGAAAATGTCCAATTTTGAATGTAGTCATTCTGTACTGATGATGGTGAAGAAATCATTCCACAAGTACAAATGAGGAAAGACTTGTGAAGTCTCAGTCCCATGACTATTTAATTTATAATTGAGGGAACAGCATCAACTCTAAAGCAGGTAAACTACAGTCATTGTGTTATTGCTAAAGCATGATGTATGAAGTCTATGCAGAACGACTGGAAAGTTAGTTGAAGAATGAGTATGTCTTAGAAGGAGTTTATGCTAATGTTAAGGCATTTTGGACTTTATTTTGCAAGTCATGAGAGAACCCTTGAGGCAGCTGATCGCTGAAAAGCCATCTACCCCTACCAATACTTATTTTTACATAGATGTCTTGAAATGGTTTGTTTGGGCAAACCACAGCTTCTAATTTGCTATTTACATTTGCACATCAAGAGATTTTTTTTTTCTTATGGAAAAGTACATGTAAATTATATGAGACCAGGGATATAAATGCAACTACTCTGAAAACATTCTGCAAAAACTGCCTTGGAGTATTTTAAAGCATATACGTTTACACTGAAATCCAGATTCCTAAACGTTAACCTCTTCCGGAGTGTTTGAAACGATTTCATCACTGGCAAACACACAGCTCATTTACTGAGGCTTACATTTTACTGACACTGGCTTAACAAGGCACGAGAGGCTTTAGTTTACATTTCTCCCTAAAATGCTGTGAGAATTATGCAGATCTGTTCCTGATGCTGCCATTGCTCTACCTAATTATTTTTTGCATATTCATTTGAGTGCTTTGATTCGTTTTCTTCAACATATTCTCTGACTTCAAAGTGTTTTTAGGTCCCCTCAGACGTTTGTGATATTTCTCTCCCACTGGGTTCTGAAATGTGGCAACTGGCCACCTTTTTGGAGGTTGTTTAGGAGTTTTAAATCTTTTCTTTTAATTTTAATTCCAGTGTAAAGGACAGTGCCATATTTGTTTCCGGTGTACAATATAGTGACTCAACAATACATCACCCAGTGTTCGTCACAACGAGGATGCTCCTTCATCTGGTCTGGGAGTTTGGATCCTCCACATGGACAGGTTGAATGGGTGGCATCCTCAGTCCTCTCAAGTGTACTATTAAGAAAAGGGTGATGAAAAGCTAGCCTACTTCTTCCTCCTCCAGCCCATTTTCCTCTCCTTATTTATCCCTGCCAGTCCCTTTCTCCATATACTTTTGAATAGTGAAAAGAATGATTCAGATTTTTCCTCCATTTCTACACACATGCCAGTATCTCTTCCCATTCCCACTGAAGACTGTCTCCTCAGAGAAGGAAGATATTTTAGCTGATCTCCAACAGTGAAAGAGTGGCAACACAGAAACCCATCTCTCTTCTAGACAAAGTCTTCCAAACAAGATCTGCATAGTAATCTCATCATCATCGTCACCATCATCATAACAAAAGCAACAACAACAGCTACCAGAGATTGAGCAGGTAATGCTAAGACTTGCACGTGACTTACATAAACGGTCTCATTTAATTTTTGCAGCAATCTTATGAAGCTGTCATTCATGTTATCTCTAATTTGCAGAGGAGAAAACTGTATTTATTCAGAGTTAACATGTTTTCCCCCAACGGACCGCTAGTAAGTGGAAGAATCGGTATTCATCCCCAATCTCTCTGACTTTTAAACCCGGCCTGTGAACCCCACTCTATCGTGGGGATTGCTCTGCAATCCATATCTTCAGACATTCATCAGCTCTCCAGGTGGTAATAATGGATAGCCTCACATTGGTAGACCCCTCTGTTAGAAACTGTACAAGATACAAACAGGAGTCAAACCTGCATTCTGCTCTCAGGAATCATACATGTTTCGATACAAGTAAGTACAGTACAAGACAGAAGAAGAAAACACTGTAACAGCATAATGTAGAATATGTGTTGCCAAAGTTCTAAGGAAGAGGAGGTGGCCCAGCTGGATGATCGCAAGGGCTTTTAGATGTGCGGCCTCATTAATCTTCAGAAAACCGCAAACTGAAACTACAATTAAATAGTAGTCCTCACACGCTGGAGGTTAGCATCCATGTTAAAATGGATGCAAAAATGTTAATGTCTATATCTACTAAGTGCCGAAGGAGATGTAGAGCAGAAAGAGTTTTCTAGAATCAATTTTTCATAATCTGGGAAAGTTTAAGGCATGCATACCCTAGGTGCAACAATACCTCTTCTAGGCTACCCTTGAGAAGTACTCTTGCAAAACTGTACCAGTAGAGACACACAAGTATGTTCATAGAAGCACTGTTTGTAATAAAACAAAAAGGTGGACAACCTAAATGTCCATCAATAGTAGACCTGATAAATAGAAAAATTTTTAAAATGTGATGTATCCATGACATAGGATACTATATAGTAATTAAAATGGATGCACTATAACTATAGGCTTTAACATCAATGTACCTCACAAACAATATTCAAAACTAAAGATGCAGACCACAAAATAACACATACAGAATGATTACAGCTATATACAATTTTAAAGGAGGCAAATTAAGCTATTTTTTAGGGAGGCACACCTACATAGTAAAACTATAAATAAGAGCAGGAGAATGTTTCTTGAGAAGAAATCAGGCCATTGATGGTCTCTATTCCACAGCAGCAAAACGTGCACACAGAGTTTACATGTAATGAATAGTATCTTAAGATAAGTGGTAGATACTGGGATGGGTTCCAGTTAGTCTTTACAATTTACAGTGACCTTTTAAATTATCTACATGTTACAAATAACGCTCTATATGTAAGGGATTTTCAAACACACACAATTTTCAAGATAGGTCTAAGAGAGACTGTGATGGAAATGTTATTTATGTAAGCATGAGAAAACAGGGCTTTGGAATTATGGAGATGGGTAGGAAAGGTGTCATACACACAAAGGTACTGCACAACCTGCTGCTACTTATTTAGGGTGTGGTCATTATACAATAAAGATGAGTAATATAATCATTGTGTAAATGAAATCCCTGAAGAATTAATATGTGTGCGGTTGGGGGCTCAGTGGAGAAGAAGCACATGCATGAACATGAACTGTCGTGAAGAATAGTGCCTGGAGATAATCGTGGGTAAGCTGAAACAAAAGACTAAAACCAACAAAATCAGATGCTTTGGTAAAAATATCAGTCTGTTGTAGGAGTATCTAAAAATAGGGGCGCCTGGGTGGCTCAGTCGGTTGGGCGTCCAACCTTGGCTCAGGTCATGATCTCATGGTTTGTGGGTTTGAGCCCCACGTCAGGCTCTGTGCTAACAGCTCGGAGCCTGGAGCCTGCTTGGGACTCTGTGTCTCCCTCTCTCTTTGCCCCTCCCCCACTCACACTGTCTGTCTCCCAAAATAAATAAACATTAAAAAAAATTTTTTTAAATGTACCTGCAACAAGTAATACCCATGTAAGAGAAACAGCAGCAGAAGATGGGATGGACATGAGCCCATTTGAAGACCACAAACTCAAAATGTATTGATGGTCTAAAAACATGTGATGTCAATATTTATTACACAAAAGCAAAGGTGATTAGGTAGCATCATGAGACCAAAGTAGGTAAGTATTATGACACGGAGAGTGCAGGCCTTCCTTGAGAAAAAATCACAATACAGCCAACAGAAGAAAACACAGAGTGCTCAGACCTTTAACGTTTAGACATAGAAATGGTGGGAAATGTATATTGCTCCGGCGGGAACTGAAATTCTAACATTCCCGTGGCCGCAAAAGACTCAGGGCCAGAAGCAATCCAGAGCTCACAAGTCTTAAATGCTTTCAAAGTTCAGAGAAAAGGCAGTGGTAAGAAATGTAATTAAGTGAAGAGAGTCCACATCACATGCAGGCACTCAGAATCAAATTTGGAAAATGAGTAATGTGGCTATGCCTCCTGAATTCCAGCCTTCAGGCCACCAGACTGGGACTCCTGATGGCCGGTTGCCTTGGACGAGGCACTTCCTGCAGTCATACAACCAAGAAATGGCACAACACTGTATGTATGTTAGTCTCCATCCTCATTCAGCAATCTTTCCATTATTGTAGCACATTACTCTTCTCTCAGTATGATGTTGTCAATGGAGGGTGGTAAGGGGTTGGAGCATATAGAGTGACTTCTATTGTCTGTCGCTGAGTTTGGTAGAATTTACACTTTCCATTTTAAAAGTAATATCAATTCATTTCAAAAGCACACAAACCTAAATTAACATACAGGTGTGGATTTTTAAATCTCATGAAATAAATGAGGTCATTGTATTCAGCACATCCTTGACATTTTAATGAAGCATATTACCAAAAATTATGCTCCAAAGTCATTACACTGAGCTATTATTCTCTGTTACACTAGGTCATCACTGAATCCGAAGGAAAAACACCTAATAAAATTATGTTACGGTAATATTATCAATAATGACATAATTATAGTGACATTAATGACAATATGAGGGACTTCATTCTAAAATATCACTACATGGTTGAACAAGTTGAGTGTAAATAAAAAGCCATCATTTGTAGCTCATGAGCAATTCTCTGCTTAATTTTTCATGCTGTAATTTGCAGTAAAAATGACAATATGGAGACCCATACTTTACTTGTCAAGTAAAGCTGCAGTTTCCTTATTATCTGTCACTGAAACTATGCATTCCAGACTATTTGAATTTCCCATTCTCCCAACATTTTGATAATACGGTGAAAATATTAAAGTATTCTACACTTGGATATATTTTAAATAAATTAACGTTGCCTTTCAATATTTCCATCCCCAACTATTCTATCATCATCATCATCATCATCATCATCATCATTTTTATTGTTAAATAGGTCCCCTGAAGGTGGCAGATGTAGTGACTCCAAAATTGAAGAGAGTCTAAAGTGTGAAGCACCTGACCTTCTACTTCTCAATCAAACAAGTCAAATGACTAGTTTCACTTCTAAGGATATTCTCCACTCAAATCTAAAGTAGAAGAAGCATTCTTTGCTTCCCCACTTACCAGCAGAAGGGTTTCTGAAGTGGCACTTAAATTCTCTGAAGCTTACTCGAACGATCTGTAACATGGGAAGTTCTGAAAGGGAAAAGAATAGCAGCGTGAAGACCAAAAGAAAATACCTGGGGAAGATTGGCTGGCCACATGGACAAACAAGTTCATCTTTTCCAAGGTCATGTACTTAGTTGACCAGCCTTAGGCTTGGTATTCCCAAAGTCCTGGACTTGATCAAGCATGATGACTTACATGGGCAAAACTTGCAAAACCTGGAACATTAAACACAGTTCATGACACTTTTATATTGTGGAGGGGAAATAGTTCCCTAAGTACAATATAACTTCCAGAGAGTCTCCATCAACAGCATGAATAGCACTATTCATGATATTTAAATGGAGCCACACTACACGGTGAGCAAAATTTGCCAAAAAATGGATTTGCTCATCTTATTGATGCCAAGTAGCATCCAGAAGCCAGTAGGACATTATGCTCTCTAATATATATGTTCCATCAGAAATTCATCTCTCATTTGATGGACATCTTCTGGCTACAAAAGGCTGAGCCAAAGCTTTGCAATGACTACTTTTCTATACTTAGTCAATCTCAGCTCTTAGAGTGCGCTTACTAGTATTCCTAGTAAACAGAAAAAGATACAGTCTCCTTTTTAAAAAATATTTATTATTTATTTTTGAAAGAGAGAGACAGATTGCGAGCAGGGGAGGGGCAGAGAGAGAGGGAGACACAGAATCCGAAGCAGCTCCAGGCTCTGAGCTGTGAGCACAGAGTCCAATGCGGGGCTCGAACTTAAGAACTGTGAGATCATGACTTGAGCTGAAGTCAGAAGCTTAACTGACTGAGCCACCCAGGCACCCCAATACTGTCTTCTTTTTAATATATGAACAATTTCAAAAATATAAAAAATTAGAGAGAATAGTAATAACAAACTCTGATGTACCTATCACCCAGCATTAACAATAAACAACATAGAGATGATCTTTGTTTCTCTATAACTCCCTCCATCCTGCTATCTCTTTTAATATCTGCAACAAACCCATGTATTAGAGTCCATCATTATCTCACTCTTACAAAGTAACTGACGTGTCCAAATATTAAGTAGTATGGCAGCAGTCACATCTAGTGAGTGCCAGACCCAGAGAACAAAGACAGTGCTGCCTGTTTCAGAGTCTTCTCTCTGGTCTGCTTTTGTGTGCTCCATGAAAGTTAGTGACTGAGTCTGAAGCCATATAAATTGCCATACCAACCACGGCACTGGCATAAAGTAGACGGCACACTTAAATTGGGCAATTTGAAAAAAGGTTAATAAAATGACTCTTTACAAAAAATTAATGAAGTTCCATGAGTTAGTAAAATCAGGAGGAAGTGTCACTAACCCTAAGCCCAACAAGCAAAGACAATGAGCAGTTATAGGAACCCAGATTCAGAGATGGCTGTGTGTACAGAACTGCCTGATAGGAGCCCCCTTGTTTAAGGGACATAGCTAATGTGAATGAGTCCACAGAGAGTAGCTGGGGCTATCTTACACTCTATTCCTTTATTTCCTTATTCTCAACTCATCAAATGTAATCAAATGCCAGAAGTCAGGGTTGCCCATTCATACAGTTTACAGAAGTCAGCCTCTCAAAGCTCAGAGCAGGGTAGAAATGTTGGATTTGGAGGGGAAAAAGATGATATTCAGTACAACTGTCTATCTATAAGCAGGGGAGATGTGGTGTATTATTTTGTCATAATGACTCTATTCTTATCAGAAATTTGGGGGCCTTGGTGAAGAATAAAAAATGATACTTATCTTTTATTAGAAAAGCCTGCATTACTAATTGCATTGGTAATGCAGATATAAAGTTTTCAAGAATTTCTAATAACTGTTAAATCAAAATCTGAGTCAGTTTAAGAATATATTTGCACACAATACTTAAAGCAGCATGTAAGTACCTACACAGTATGTCCTGAAACAACTTTAAAAACATGAAGATGTTTAAGGCTTATTTATTTATTTTGAGGGAGAGAGAGGGAAAGAGTGCAAGCAGGGAGGGTGAGAGAGAGAGAGAGAGAGAGAGAGAGAGAGAGAATCCTAAGCAGGTTCCATGCTGTCAGTGCAGAGCCGAACGCAGGGCTCAATCTCATGAACCATGAGATCATGTCCTGAGCTGAAATCAAGAGTCAGACACTTAACTGAGTGAGCCAGCCAGGCCCCCCCAAAACCTGAAGGTGTTTAAATCCACCCAGGCCACACATAATCAGTCAGAATCACCAAAGAGAAGGCCTGGCATTATGCAGGTATTAAAGCCTCAGAGGTGATTATGAAGCATAACTAGGGTGAAGAAGCCCTGTTTCGACTTGAACATGACTACATGATGAATGTAAAAGTTTGAAAGTGGAATGAGGAAAGAGGAAATCCAAGATGACTTTCCTGGAATGTAATCTCAGTGAAGGTGGAGGTCTGTGTCTCTTTTGTTCACCAGTGTATTTTGAATGCTTAGAACAGTGCCTGCTGTAGTATAGCATGTACTCAATAATAATTCATTGAGCAAATTAATTCCAAAATGAGATAATGCACGCAAAGAATTTAGCACAGTGACAAAATTATAACATGATAACAATTAATCTTTTATTCTTCTAATTGATTGATTACACATCTATCTTTATTAGCAAATTATCCAGGCTCTCCCTTTTGTACTTCTCAGTCTAGTGATATATCCACACACCAGGCAGGCAGAAAGAAATAAAGAATCATATAAACTGGCATTAATTCTTACAGTGGTGCTGTTACTTGGGAAGACAGCCCTTCACAGACAATAGAATGTACACTTTTTGTCCATTGCTGGGTAATGTGCTTGCTGGTCCAAATTTGTGCACTATACATAAAGATTTATCTATTTCCTATATTGCACATCCTTATGCTTATCCAAGCCTTAAATATACCAGTATGGCCAGGTAATAAGGAATATTAATTCTTCTCTTTTAAGAGAGTCCTTCTTTCCTCACGAAAGTCTGGGGCCTTGCGTAGCATCTAAGGCAAAAGTTCTGATGATTCTTCCCCATCTTCCTGCCACGTGCCTAGTTAGTTGTTAACAAAGGTTAATTTGGATCCTTCCTTCCTCTCTCTTCTCCCCACCTACAGACAGCTTTCTTTTTATATTTTGCAGAGGCAGAAATGATTTGGAATCTCCACTGTTGGCCATTACCTAACAATTTGAGCCTCTGCCACATACTGGAAAATATTATTTATTGAATGCGGATGGCACAACGGACATTAGGTAGTCCAAGTCAGTGTTTGTGTTCTGTCCATCATTATTTTGATAGTTTTCAACTTGTACTCAGTGTCCAAAAAATTCCCTGACCATGTATCGCACAATTCTATTCATAAAAGATGTCCAGAAGAAGCAAATCTATAGAGACAGAGTGCAAATGAGTGGCTCCCAGGTAAGATGGGAACACTGGGGAGTTGGGGATGGCCAAGAGTTGTGGGGTTTCTTTTTGGGATGATGAAAATGTTCCAATATCAATCAGCTGCACATTTGTGAATGTACTAAAAGCCAGTGAATTTAAATTGGCTAACTGTACAGTGTGTGAATTATATCTCAACAATGATGCTTGAAAACAAACAAACAAACAAGGATTTTCTGGTAAGTAAGGTTGGGAGCATTCATTACTAAAATACATTGGCGTAATAAAAATTCTGATCAGTCCTAAAGTGAAATATAAACAATTAAAACATAGTGACACTTATTTATATATAGACAGACTTATGTGTTTGTTTAGCCTTATTGTATCCACTGAAATCCTTAACAGTTTCCCCTGCTGTTTTCCTAAACACCTGTTTGGGAACTACACATTTTTTGTAAGAGTTCATTTAATTTACAGGAGTTATTCATTAAAAAAAAAAAAAGCTATTCCTATTTTTGGCAGATGAAATAACTGAAAATCAGAAGAGTTAATAAATCTGTCCAAATATCACAAACAACAACAAACAAAAATTGGGTGTGAACCCAAGTCCTCACACATATCTGTGATTGAATGCTCTTCAAACACTAAAAATATGATGCAATTCTATATTACTGATGTGGAGAGAGAGAAAGAGAGAGAGAGAGCTACAATATATCTGGGAGAAAACCAGGCAATAATATTTGCTTAAGTAGCATACATTTGTAAAATATATATTTATATCTACATATGTAAATGTCTCTGTGTGTATTTGTGTGTGTCTATGTGTAAGAATATACACTAAAAAGGCAGTAGTGTTACAGACTGGAAAAATGTATTTTTAATTTATAAGTATATTCTTTTTCAGCAAAACACATGCATTAGTTCTAAACAAAAAATGTGGATAAACATCCTCTCCTCCTGCTTCCTACCCCTTTTCTCTATTTCCTATAAGGACAAAAAGCATCTTGAAAAGGTTTTATGAGCTAGAGATACAGCTTAGAAATCCCAGATGGTTTTTGTTTTTAATTTTGGTGTGTGTGTGTGTGTGTGTGTGTGTTTAGGAATATGGGAATTTTTGAATTTCCAACCTGATTTTGATGTTTGTTTTTTTAATCTTAAAATTCTGCTTCTACAGATACAATGAAATCTAGAATAGTTACTTTCTTTTTACAGTTGATAAGTTGCTGCAATATAAAAAGCACACAGAAAATTAAAGTCAGAAAGGCCAGGAGAGATAAATGAGTCAAGCCTCTTCATTGTGGAGATGAGGAAAATAAAAGCACAGAGAGGTTAAGTACTTTGTCCAAGCTCATGCAGTTTGTTGGGGAGAGTAGAGGCTAGCCTTTACCTCTCTCAATTCCCTTTCCAGTCCATTTTCTGCTAACTGACATCATGTCTCCAAGAAAGTTTGATTTGCTGCATAGTCCTGTACTAATTAAAAACATCCACATTTCCTCTTTGCTTGGGCAAAACCTGTCAGATGGTACCCAGCAGGTATCCCAAGACCAAAGCTTTCAGAGCTGTAAGAATGAATGCTTTTAGTAGTCCCTCTATCCCAATAAGCAACAGAACAAATATTTTCAATATTGGCTCTGTGGCAGAACATACCATGCTAATGTGGTGTCACGTTGTGCCTGCCAAGGAGAGAGTTCTGCGTCCCCTTTCCAATTCTGGCCACTGGTTGATATGCTTTGGAGCTTGGTTGCATAAAACTCCCTGCAAGTGGTTGCCCCATGAGATTTTCCTCCATGGAATTCCATGGCTGCTTTTGCCCTTCATCAGAAAATACTAGGAGGCCAGGAAAGCAGAAGAGGATAATACCTGGGGGCCCCGCGATTTTACTTTTCATATTCTATCGGTCAAGATTCAATTAAAGAAGCAGAACCACTGGAGTCGATGGGTAGACTGATAGATAGATAAGAATTTTGTTGTTATTGCTGATTTTTTTTAGCAACCTCATATCTTAGAACTCATCTGACTTTCATAACTAAGCCTCAGTGTTCTTGACGCTATTACGAACTGACAGGATGCTTATAATTAAATCATATTGTTCTCTTCCTGGACATAAACAGTCTACAGAACATCTACCTCAAACAAGGACATTGTGCAACACAAAATAACAAACATCTGCTTCTCACTAAATGAATGAGTACTACTTTACTAGGAAAAGCTTCATCCCTGCTTTCATATACCCTCCCTATGGATAAGATATAAAATATCCAGTTATAGAATTGTCTCTAGTTTCCAGTAATACCCAATTTGGAGCAAACTTTTGCTTTCTTATACCCTCTCCAAAATTACTCAATCAAAGTCCAAATTCTTTAATAGCTCTTTCTAATACTCTCTAACTGAAATACTCCGCATATTCTCCATGGTGTATATTCTAGTTCACTATAATGAATAAAAGTAAAGCTTCTTCTACTTCAGGTGTACCTATGGTCTTTTCCTGAAGAGCATGGACTATATATAACCGCATTTATTTATGTGTGTGTATGTGTGTGTATATACATTTATGGAATTATGACTATATGTACTTCATTTATTTATATGTGTATACTTTATACACACACACACATATATATGTATATGTATGTATATATGTGTGTACATATATATGTGTGTACATATATATGTGTGTATATATGTACATGTATATATATATGTGTATATATACATATATATATGTATATATGTATATATATATATATGGAGTTATTTCATATAGAGATTTGACCTTGTACAATTGTGAAAGCTGGTTTAGCAGTCTCTGTAATGCTGTTATCTGCCCATCTGATGTTGGATCTTGAAATGCACAGGGCAGGCGGTTGGGAAAGAAAGATGAATATAAAGTGAGGGAGAGCTGATATAAAGTGAGAACGAGCTGGATCATTGGAGACAGCACTATAAACTCATGTTTCGCTTAATATAGATACAGATGGCTACATATAGAAATATTTATAGATATGTCTATATACACTGGTTAGTATGCACACAAATATCTTCTGGCCCAATCAGCTGCAAGGGCCAAAAAACAAAAACACCCCAGTAGCAATGAGGACATCTAGTGTCCAGATCTTGATTTCTAATATCATTCTCTGATAAAAGGATCCAGAACTCTTGGAGAAATGGCTGCTTCTACGAATGGAGCAGAAACTATACAATGTGAGCCTGAAGCATCTTATAGTGCCAGAAAGCAGAAAAGTGCTAAAAACAATTCCTATGATGGGGATATATCAGAGAGATACAGGAACCAAGTGGAGGAGCTCCTGATAGCCAACATAGGAACAATCTGAGCAAGAAAATAAACTGGTATTGGATTATAACCCAAACAAGAAAATAAATATTTATGAGTTCATATTGATGCCAATACATGATTGAACAAAAATAAAAAACAAATGGGGAGAATAGACAAATCTCTCATGCAGAAGAATTCCAATGATAAATATAGATAGATATTTTCTTAAAGAAGTTAAGCATAACTACCAGTTCCTAAGTGTTAGCTGAGCATAGTGGCTTTCTTCCAAAAAATACAGTATAGAAGGGAAAAGAAAAAAAGAACAACTTTACAGTGAAGAGACCTGACACATACTACCCCAAGCCAGGTAATCAAAGCTCATACCAACAGTGATGTCATATTGATAGTATGCACCCTTGAAATTAAGTGATGAGAATGCTACTTTATCTCTGTTCTTCCCCAAACCTCATTATGCCAGTATAATTATTAGAAGAAAAAATAAAGAATCAGAAAACACCAATAGAAGGACATTCTATCAAATACCTGACCAGTAACCCTCAAAATTGTCAAAGTTATCAAAAAGAAGAAAATTCTGAGGAACTGTTATAATCAAGAGGAGTCTAAAGAGTTATTACTTAGTATTCTGGATAAGATTATGAAACAAAAAGAGAACATGAAGGGGGGGAAGTGAAGAAATCCACATAAAGTAAGGATTTTACTTAATAATAGGTATCAGGGTGCCTGGGTGGCTCAGTCAGTTAAGTGGCCAACTTCAGCTCAGGTCATGACATCATGGTTTGTGGGTTCAAGCCCCGCATCGGGCTCTGTGCTGACAGCTCAGAGCCTGGAGCCTGTTTCGGATTCTTGTCTCCCTCTCTCTCTGCCCCTCCCCTGCTCACACTCTGTCTCTGTCTCTCAAAAATGAATAAACATTAAAAATATATATATAATGTATCAATATTGGTTTATTTATTTTGTTATTATTTTTGAGAGAGAGAGAGAGAGACAGAGAGAACATGAGTGAGGAAGAGGGGCAGAGGGAGAGAGAGAATCTTAAGCAGACTTCACGCTCAGTGTGGAGCCCAGTGTGGGGCTCCATCCCACAACCCTGGGATCATGACCTGAGCCAAAATCAAGAGTCAGACACTCAACTGACTGAGTCACCCAGTTGCCCCAACATTGGTTTATTTATCATGATAAACATACAATATTAAAGTAAGAAGTTAATAACAGGGAAAATTGGGTGTGGGGTACATAGAAACCTGATTTTCTTCACAATAATTTTGAAAATCTAAAACTTTTAAAATGTAAACTTTATTTAAAAAAAAGAAAAAGAACCAGTTGGAATCCACTAATGTTAACTATAGCCTGTGAAGAGAAACTAAGGTCTGAGTCAGTTCTTGTTGCCTTTGACCTTGACAGCATGGGTGTCCTGCAGAAGCTGGGACTCTTCACCAGGGAGAACTAAAGGAGTACCCTGAAGAAGGGGGCAAGCCCTTCTGCTGCTCCTCTTGTACTCTCCAAATCTCACACAAGAATCTCACTTGCCTTCAGTTCACCCTAAACAAAAGCATAGAAGGAAGAGAATTCTGGGAAACATGGTTTAGCATAGCCAGATTGACATAGCACAAAGTCACCATACACATGCACACAGACATCCTAACATTTGTTCAGTGGGGCAGAGGTATCACATTACAAACTAAATATAACCCCCAGAAAGGCAGAGCAGACTTAAATACACATTACTTATGATAAATGTTCATCATTTCCTTGGAACAGATTTTGATAGGAAGAGGGCAGCCAGAGACAATGTGAATTTCAAAGTCCCTGAGAGAGAACAGGAGGGAAGCAGGAAACAGAACCAGGAAGTGGACAAGGGAAAAGACAGGTTCCAGTCTGAATCCAGGGCCCAGCACCAATCCAGAAACAAGGACAATTCTCCCATGTATCAAACTTTATTTTAACCTAATAAATACTGATGTTCATATTGGTTAGGGCCTTCATTCAAGTATGATCATCATGTTTTAATAGTTAAAATAAAATCAATGGTAGCTTGGTTATTTTCCAAAAGCAATTCATGATTAGGAATTCATCTATTTAATTGAATCAAAAGAGCGTGAAACTGATTTTACTTCCTGACGCAAAATTATGACAACTGGCCTATAGTCGTTTCTTTGTCGGTAAGGCTACAAGAGTTTATTGATCCCAGGTTGTCTGAGACTGGTCTCTCAGCTAGACTGTACAATTTTTGAGATGAGAAATCACCCATCCCTTGTTTTAATCTCCTATCTTCAGCAACTTGTAGAGTATCGAACACATAGCTGGGTCATCATTGAATGAATGATTGAATAGTGTGGGTGAATTTACAAATAAAAAAATTAAGATTATAGTAGTAGCACTGTTTCATAGAAAGATCATGGCTTCAGAGGCAGACAACTCTACCAATTGGGGCCTCAGAGAAGATATTTAAGATCTAAAGTGAAAATTCATATCTTCTATATGTTGATTACTCACAGATTTATAATTTTAGCCCAAATAACTTTTCTGAACTACCATTCTGCATGTCCAACTGCCTGCTTGACGTCTCCATTTGGACATCTAGTAGACTGGGAAGACTCAATATGTCTAAAATTAAGCTCTTGATGAGTTCCACACTCCCCTCCTTCCCCGGCAATTTGAAAAAGCCTTTTATGGGCTGTTTCTCATTCATTAATGCCAACTCCATTCTAATTGCTTATGCCAAATATTTGTCACCTTTAATTCCTCATTTTCTTTCAAACTGTAAAACTGGCTCATCAGCAAATTTTGTCATCTCTACTTTCAGAATATTTATAATTTGACCACTATCCTTACGGCCGCCACTCTAAGCCACAGTCATCTGTGACCATGATTATTGCAAT
Organism: Leopardus geoffroyi; assembly: GCF_018350155.1. NCBI lineage: Eukaryota > Metazoa > Chordata > Mammalia > Carnivora > Felidae > Leopardus > Leopardus geoffroyi. The sequence goes on along the minus strand of NC_059330.1, from coordinate 32,108,965 downwards.
AGGGAATTATTGACCTCCCTGCCTCTGTCATTGCTGTCCTTGAAGACTGTTCTCAAAACAGTAGCAGAGTTTACCTCCTTAAAATATATAAGTGATAGCTGTGCTTCTACTCAGAGAAAAAACCCCAAACCCAATGTTCTTACTATGAGCTCCAAAACTCTATAAAATCTGCCTTCCTCTACCCCTTTCTCTTTATGCCTCTATCTTCTACTAGTTTGTCCCTCATTCACTCACTCCAGCTACACTGTTCTCTTAGGGATGATAACAATATCTAACCTAGGTTTTATCAAAGGTATTAAATGAGATAATGCACATAGAGTTTAGCCCAGAGCCACATCTGGGAAGCATTTAATGGACCCGTATAGCAATTGCTAAAACTGTTGTGATCATTATTACCATTATTATGCTTCCCAAAGAAGCAACATTCCAAGACAGTATATTCATCTTGATCATTAACCATATGATTCAAAATCACTTTCAACTGCTTCTCAAAGTCAAGTTTATCCTTCAGGTTTAAAAATTTTGCCATGAATTCATTCCTTCAAAAATTTGCTTCAGACTCTGGAGGGACTTCCAAAACACAATTTCGAAATTATCCTGTTTCAGAAACAACACTTGCTAAACACTCTGGTTGGGAAAACATTCAGTTGATCACATAAGTTTTCTTATTTTTTTTTTTTTAGTATCAACTTTATTACTTTACTCATGTTTTATAGAACAGAAAGCATCATATATTTTCATTCATCTCTGGATAATACCATGAATAGCTAGCAATAAGTAAGACTTAAATGTAGGTAATGCTTTTTTCATTCTGGTAAGTTTTTCAGAGATGGGAAAAAGTAGAAGTGTTTGTTGCAACCATTGTTTTTGCTGTTTGTTTGCTTTGAAACTTCCCTTTGTGTCCAGGCTTCAGAACTGCAAAGAAATCTGACACCAGTTTGTCCTCCTGCACAATGGTAAGCTTGGGAAATGAAATCTTCTTATACTTTTACCACTGACTTATTCAAAATCAGGACACGAATTATGTCTCTACACCTTATAGTAGTATTCTAAACTTTTTGAGAGATGTTGGGAAATTTTAGTTAATATGATTTAAAGAGAGCTCCTTCCATTTTTGGTCCATCACGGATGGATCACCAACATGTGTCTCATCCAGTAGCAGTCCTTTGGGTAGGGCATTCCCTTTCTTGGCCTGGTGACTTCCTGAGCAGACCAGTGTTCCTTTACATGGAAGTATACAAACTGCTCAGGTTATTTTCAAGAGCCTCCCAAAGAACCAGAGACCTTGAATTATAAGGAATTTTGCCCACAACCTCTCCCTTTCTCTCATATTCCTTCATCAAGCTTCCCTTGTTTAGAACCTCAAATCAAAAACAGACATGAGTATTCCTGCATGCTTCCTCAGTGCACAGTCTGAGTGCTGATACAGTTTAGGTTTATGGCCCATCTCTCCTCATAGAAGTTTCACAAGCTCAGGAATTTGTTTTTTGGGGTTTGTTTTTTATATTTTTCCATGATCTAGCCATCATTTCTAGAACAGTGACTACAGGCTGAATGCATGAATCTTTCCCCCCATATAGCATGTAGGATCCATGTAATTTTATTAGCTATCATTTTGTTAAGCCCAATCATGAGAGAAATCTAAGAAATGCTCTTCGTTTGCAAGTTTTGAAAAAGCCTTCTAAAAGTTGTATGTGTGGGTACTGTATGGGACAAAATGTCAGACTCAGAAGAAAAGAAATTAAAGAAAAATACAAAGGACAATGATTACCACAGGGCTTACACAAAATATCTTATAGTTACAACAGTCTATTTTAAACTAATAATTTAGCTTCATTTGCACACAAAAAAATCTATGCCTTCACCTTTCCCCCAACACTGTTATTGATGTCATAATTACATCTAATTATTTTGTGCATCCATTAACGTAATTATAGTTATTTGTAATACCTTTGTCTTTTAACATTTATACTAGAATTAAAAGTTATTTACCCACAGCCATTACAGTAACACAGTATTCTACATTTGTCTATATATTTATCTTTACCAATGAGCTTTATACTTTTGTATGCTACCATAGGATGAGATCAGAGATCCAGGCCACTGAAGATCCACCACCACAACCAGGCATTGTGAACAAAAATGGCACTCCCATCTTTTTCTCATGATGGGAGACAGAAAAGTACCCTGAATGGCACATGATAAGGAAGGGAATAAAAATTTCTGGACATGAGCAGGAAGAAATGAGGTGTCAGCACACTATGAAGAATCTGTACTGATGAAAAAATCACAAATAGGTAACAACCTTCTCTCTACCCACAATTCTAAATCTTCATCAATTAATCACCGGATATCACATGGATCGATGAACTTAGTAGTACATTTTTTCCTCACATTTATTCATTTTTGAGAGAGACAGAGACAGAGACAGAGCACAAGAGGGGTAGGGGCAGAGAGACAGGGAGACACAGAATCCAAAGCAGGCTCCAGGCTCCGAGCTGTCAGCACAGAGCCCGATGAGGGGCTCAAACCCACAAACCATGATATCATTACCTGAGATGAAGTCAGATGCTTAATCGATTGAGCCACCCAGGTGCCCCTACATTTTTTAATAAAAGTATTTATATAGACAAGGAGCCACCAAAAATATTTTTCCAATGTCTGCACATGCTAAGCTCATCTTTGCTTATGTTAGTCACAAACTATAACCCCAGTGCACAAATAATCATGTCTCCTGCTATACCAAACATATTTTATGATGCAGTGTTTTCACAGTGCTTTTTCTAATTGCTTCATAATAGTACAGGAAGTGGATGTACCACGATTTGTGTAACAATCCCCACAATATTCAACACTTTATTTGGTAGCAAACTCATTTGTTTGACCTTTTCGTTTTCCCTTCATTAATTTGGTTTTGCTTGAAAGATATTTTTTCCTCCGTTTGCCTTTTGATTTTTTTTCTACTTCTGTTTTATTTTCTTTTGTAGTTTTTGTTCTTCCATTAATGACTTTGTTGACTTATCATTATTAATTATTATATTGTTTTAGTCTTTGGCTTTACTCTATATACTTAAGCTTCTCTTCATGTCATATATTGACAGCCTGATCCTGCTCTGGCATCCAGCAGAAAACTAATCCTTCTCTCCTATTAAATGTCCATTTGTCTTTATTTTTTCTTTGCTTTAATAACAATTTACACTATTTTTACCTCTGCAAGACTTTGAGCTTTTGAGAGATTGATTTTTATTATTACCATAGCACAATCTATATTTTATTCTACTGGTGAAATTGTAATTTCTTGCCCTCAACTCACTAACGTCCAAGAAAGCCCTTCTAAGCTTTGACTACACAAAATTCTTATTCATTTTTAAAACTCATGCTTATATATCACTTCTTCTATGAGGCCTTCCCTGCTCTTACTCTCAGGCAAAATTATTTTCTCAATAGCCTGATGCCTGTGGTTTATGGAGATCTTTTCCATTGTGTGTCTTTGTCCCCCTCTCTAGACTGAGCTTCTGAGGTATACAGGAGGCTGATCTCGTGCTTTGGTTGTACCCTTAACAGCACAACTAAGAGTACTCCACAGCTAGTCAGCAAATGCCTCCCTTGGTAGCTGTTCCTCAGAGAAAGAAAAAAAAATTAAATCTACTTTCCATCCTGGTTGCATTATTTTTCATTTACTATTTTCATTTTAATTATAAAATATTTTAATCACCCACAGAAGTACAGAAAACAAATGCAATCATTCATGCATCTACCACTGAGATTAAAGAGATTTTAATAGTTTGTACTATTTGCTTTTCACATTTCCCTACTTTAAAAATAAATGAAACGTTATAAAAACAACGAAAACTCATTCTCCCTCACTCCTCTGTTCCCCTCCCCCTCCCTTTCCAAGGCTAAGGAACGCCCTGAAATTGGCGTGTTATTACTCCTACGCATGCTTTTTGACATTTAAAGTATATATAGAAATCTGTAAACTGTATATACTGCTGTGTTGTGTGTTTTTTAAAAAGTCTCGTAAGTTATTGAGTAGGAAAAAAAGGTGATAATTTGTACCCCCATCTACCATTTTTAGACCTGGATTTTATGGACAAGAAAGAAAGAAAAAGAATGAAAGAAAGGTCTTATGGGTAACATCTGAGCTTCTGACTTTATAAATAATTGTTCACTTATTTCACGTTAGGGTTCTCCAGAAAAACAGAGCCAATAGAATGTGTGTGTATCTATCTGTATCTAATCTATATCTATATCTATCTCTATATCTATATCTATATCTATATCTATATCTATATCTATATCTATCTATATATATAGAGAGAGAGACATATCTATACTGAAAGAAAGAGAGATAGGGATCCTGGGTGGCTCAGCTTGTTAAACGTCCAGTTCGTGAGTTCGAGCTCCATGTCGGGCTCTATGCTGACAGCTTGGAGCCTGGAGTCTGTTTCGGATTCTGTGTTTCCCTCTCTCTCTGTCCCTCCCCTGCACACATGTTCTCTCTCCCTCTCTCTCTCTCTCTCAAAAATAAATAAACATTAAAACAATTTTAAGAGAGAGAGAGAGAGAGAGAGAGAGGTTTATGATAAGGAATTGGATCATGTGAGTGTGGAGGCTAGTGAATCCAAAATCTACAAGGTGGGCCCGTGCGGAAGACACAGGAGAGCTGATGTTCCAGTTTATAGCTAAAGCTAAAGAATATCTGCTGTAAAACAAGGAAGAGTCCATTTTACAGGTGAAATGTGAGGAGAATTCTCTCTTCCTTAGGGAAGATCTATCTTTTATGTTTTTGTGGTCCTTCTACTGATTGGATGAGGCCCAACCACATTCTGTAGGGTATGTGCTTTACACAATACCCACCAATTTATTTATTTACTTATTTATTTATCTATTTATTTATTTAAATTTTATTTATTTGAGAGAGAGCATGAAGGGGGAAGGGACAAAGAGAGAGAGGGAGTGAGAGAATCCCAAGCAGGTGCCACACTGTCAGCGCAGAACCCAATGCAGGGCTTGATCCCATGAACTGGGAGATTATGACCTGAGTTGAAACTGAGTGAGACACTGAACCAACTGAGGCAGCCAGGCATCCCAATGTACACCAGTTTAAATGTTAATCTCATCTAAAATATCCTCAATAATATTTGACCAATATCTGGGCACCCATGGTCCAGCCAAGTTGACATGTATATTGAGCATTATACATCTCTGGATCTGTTTTCCTAGTTTCATGTAAAAGTCTTTGAACAATACCCTTCCTGTACTCAGGAGACAGGTGTCATGGCTGAAACATATTTCTTTCAACATTTCTTTTGGAAGGCAGTCATAGCCTCATATCTAATCATTACCCTAACCTTAACCATAGTCATGATGCCTCCAACCCCTTCAGTCTCCTATCTTTCCATGCATAATATGTGCTAAGAACAAATCCATACTGATACACCTTTCTTCATTTAACTAACAGGAAGGGCTAAAACCCAATCCTTTTATATGAAATAATTACCCTTCCTCAAATTGGTCTTTGTTTCTTATGTGAATGTTCCTCCTGGTTCTTTTCTCTCAGTGCCCCTTAGGCTAAAGCCCTACCCTTCTACAGCCTTGTAATCTATGCCATTCATCCCTAATTGAAGTTATGCTTAACCCAGTTTGTAAGATTTTAATTAATCCTTCAAGCTTTCCTTCAAGCAAACCTTCCTACTTGAAGTTTTACTTCAGCTGCATTTGTAAGATTTTAATTAGTTCTCCAAGGCTGCTTCTTTTGAACTTTCTTTCTGACTTTACCACTTCTGCTGCCATTTTTCTCAGATTCTAAGCTGCCCGCTGTTGTAAGATGCACTGTTGGTTAATAACAGCTTTCCTTTTTCATGTGGGGGAATTAAAAGGATTGAATCAAGTATATATTTTCTTTTATAAAATAAACTGCCAAAAGAATGAATGTATCCAAATAATTAAATGGCACTTTCTTTTTCAATGTCACAATCAAAATTTAAATAAAAATCATCTCCTTAGCCAAGGTCCAAATAGACTTCGCATTCTCATCTGGCCCCTAGCAGTTGGGCAGAGCATCATTGTAACAAGCTGCCATTCATAACCTGTGCTGACGTCAATTCCAAAACTTCACCTTCTGGTCTTCCCTAGTATTCTGTCTGTGTGTCTGCTTTTAGTATGCATGCAATATAACCTAAATAATCTTGGGGACTTTTCTTATGTTCTGGAATTGTTTTATCATAAAAATTAAGAGCTCCTTGTAGATTTGATGGGAATGCAAAAATAAAACTTTGTGTGGGTGAAATCTAGAAGTATACATTTTCAATTTTGTCTCCTGATTACAGATCTAATCAAATGCCTCAAAAAATTTTGTGCAATTGTGGTTTCCTTAAATTGACCATTTAATGTAGGTGCCTAGATTAAATTTATAAGTGTAAACTGATGTATTATCTTACAGTTTCATTGCCAGACAAGCATTTCATTACTCAAGTTTATTTTCATTTTCTCACTTACAATATTATGTTTTTTCCCTTTATCAAACTCTTCCTTCTATTCCTTTTCATGTTCTCTCCTTACCTTATTTCATTGAATACATATCTTAATTATTTTTATTTTTGTTTGTTTGCTAATATGGTAGGAAGAGTTGGCAATCATTTTCACACACACACACACACACACACACACACACACACACACACATATTTCATCCATCAGGATAGGACTGCTGAATCCATGACAGTTTCATGCAAATAACAAGAACAGATATTAAAAAACTAAGGAGGTGCTTTATTATTACAACTGGCACCAACTTGAACAGACAAGAAATCAAAGACACCATCATAATAAGGTCCTGCTGCATCTTAAGATCTGAGTAAGTTTTACATAATAAACAAAACATTATTCCCTCAGTATGAGTATAGAATGTATGTTACCTAAAAAGCTATCCTGGACATTAACTGGAGCCAATTCCCATCTCCATCCCCTTCCAGAATAGATTTAGTTGGGAGTGGCAAGCATCACTGCTCACCCCACAAAAGCTGGAGTACTACAAGACCTCACTGTGTGGATAAGGAAGAGGGCATAGCAAATACAGTCACTGCATCTTAAAGGAGTGAGGTTATCCCACTGGAGAAACATGTAATTTGGTAGTGAAATCAGTCAGACAGAGGAAGACAAAACTGCATGTAGAATCACTTACATGTGGAATCTAGAAAAATAAAAAAAACAAACAAAAAACTGACCTCATATAAACAGGAAGTAGAATGGTGGTTGCCAGGGCCTGGGGTGTAGAGGAGATGGGAGATGTTGGTCAAAGAGCATAAATTTCAGTTACAAGATAAATAAGGTCTGAGAATTCAATGTATAGCATGGTTGCTATAGTTAATAATACTGTATCGTATACTTGAAAATTGCTATGAAAGTAGATCCTAAAAATTCTCAGCACACACACACACAGAGCCATTATGTATGGTGATGGATATATTAAGCTTATTGTGGTAATAATTTCACTATATATATTTCAAAACATCATGTTGTACACCATAAACTTATATAATGTTTTATGTCATTATATCTCAATAAAGCTATCCAAAAAAAGACAAGGTAAAAAAGAATAAATGTAAACAAAAGAGTGCCTTAGGTTTCACCTTTAGGGGCTGGGTTAGGAGTGGAGTTTACTGATAAAATACCCACCCCAGCCTCTAAGTGCTTCTCTACTGAGGTTCAAGGAAAATAGCTCTAGCTTTCTTTTCTTTCATACTTAGATAATACCTCCAAAAACTGATGTGTGTATTAGTTTGGGCTCCTTGGAGCTTAATAAAAAATTCTTAAAGACAAAGAAATTAAATCTGAGTCTTGAAAAACCAGTAAGTTTTATCAATGTGGATGAGGAAGGAAAAAAAATCTAGGAAGAGGAAAAGGTAGGAACAAAGATGCTATCACTCACTCTGAATTTAAATTCAACTGAGTGAAAGGCTTGGAGATAGACAGTTGGAGATTAAAAAAAAAAGCCAGCTTTATTCCTGATAAAGACTATACTGGGTGAAGTGATGTAGATGTGTGGCCATGAAACATTTTCTGATGCTTTCATAAGGTAGACAACTTCTGACGTGGCTCCCAGAGATGCAGTATGCATCTGGTACACTCCTGATATTCATGCCTCTGTGTAATCCCCTCGCCTGGAGCGTGGACTGACCTACCGACTTGCCTTTAATAAATAGAATGCAAGTATAGGACGTCACTTCTGAGACTGAGTTATAAAGAAAGACTTGCATCTTGTTTTTATTCTTTCTTTCTCTTCCTGGCTCTTCTCAGCTTGCTTGTTCTGATTAAACAAACTGCCTTGTTGAGAGCTGTCCTATGGAGAGGTCCGCATAGAAAAGCACACAAAGAAACCAAGAGTGGTTTCTAGTTAACAACTAATAATGAGTAATCTAGAAAGTGAATCCTTTCCCAGTCAGCCTGAGGTGATTGTAGCTCTGGCCAATACCTTAATTTTAACCCATGAGAGACTATGAAGTGGAGGATAAGCCAAACCCCGATTGCTGACCCATGAAATTGTTAGATAATAAATGTTAGTCACCAAAGATTTGAGGTAATTGGTTAGGCAGGAATAGGTAACTAATAAACTTCCAGAGAGCACGGTGTCACCTGAAAAATAAAGTGCTTGCATGAGCACTTTCCCTATTACCAAGGAAAGACTAAGCCTGTAGGAAGACAAAAAACAGAACATATTAAGCTATACATCCCTGCCTGTATCTTTCAAATTCACCAATTAGACAAATATTTCCTCTTCCACTAAGGAACATTATTCAAGAAGCAGAGTTGTCCAGACATGACCCTATGCTACTTAAACAACAAACTAGCTAGAATCTGAGAACTCCCCCTTTCTTCTAGCTAAAGAAGAAACTTCAAGTTTAAATTCCCTTGGGACTGCGACCATTTTTTTTTCATGGTCTGTGGGGTTGTATCATCCCACAGACCTCAAGTTTGAGGTGCAGAGTAGTTGGCTTTTCCAGAAAAATATTACAAATAGCAAGCTCTACAAATCCAGACTGTGCAGTGCCAAGTAACCTGTGTTTTTCCATGGACAAGGCAATTTTCTCGTGCTTATAGTATAAAAAGTGGCACTCATGGGTAGTGGGAATGGGTAGGGGGAGTCCCTATACTGGAGCAGATCTCATTCTGGGTTTAGCAGATACCTAGCTGGCATGCCTCTCCTTGGGATAATGGAGAGACAGAGAACTACGTGCATCTCCATCTTGTTATCTCTGGCTTATGGGATGTCCTGTTCCCCAATAATCTACCCATAATTCATGCTGTGCTAAATTATGGACTCCATTCCAACCACTTGCATGATACCCCCTCACCCTCGGCAAGACAGAGAGGAGTGAGTGAGAGACAGAAGATATGTCAGGAGTGCTTCTTCCACTTTTCCCTCCATTAGAGTGGAAGTGTGAGGAGAGGAAGTTAAGTATCCCCTGACCACAGTCTACACACACGCATTTACACATGCGCATATATAGATACAAACACATATCAATGAAAGAGAAATACGAAGAGATAGAACACGTTTGGGAAATCCAAGTATATCTGTATGACAAGATAAAAGTTAAGTTCAAGGACATGGTAAGTGGACTCTGGTGGAGTGCCAGAATGTCACATCAACAGGGCCACCCTGTTATAAAACTCCATGTCGCCCAAGCCAGGAGGGGTGGTGATCTTTGGAGTTGCACTATGCAGAAGCCTTAGCAGAGCTCTTTAATGACACCAGCCACTCATATCTCCATCTCTCCCTTGACCTTTCTGATTTTAGGGATGACAGTTACATAGGCACAAGCAAAAAAAAAAAAAAAAAAAAAAAATCTAAATGAGTCCAAGACCTTCCACCAAGGCACTGAATTGCTTTTTACCTTCCTGTTGTATTTGTGGGGCTGCTCAAAATAAGTAGCAGGATGATTCATCGTAGCCTCTGGAAGTTGTCTGACAGTACTCTATTCCGGTGTCTGACTGAAGCTACTTATATCTTGTGTCACTTGGTGCAGTGACTCAGTTCCAAGCAAAGATTAATGCAGTTAGAGCATTTTGCAGAAATAGTAAATCACCCTTGCAACTGATTGCTCCTCTAGAGCTGCCTAGCCTGTGAGTTATTCATGTAGCTCTCCAGCATTGCTTTCATAAACAGATATTGTTTCATTGGTTGCTAATCATTCCGGTTGAAGTTAAAGTAGGCTCAAGGCCAGGAGAACAATGAGCTTTTATTCAAAGAAGCAAAAAGTTTGCAAGATATGCCAAAGGTCAAGCAACTCCTTGTCCCAGACTCTCCTTATGGTGACGGACACTGAGTATATGTTTAAGAAGACTTTGCGTTCAAAACCATCATAATGCAAGTCTCATCTCTGCAGTCCTCTCTGGCAATCAATCCATTAAATTATTTATATTTTCAAAAGTTTCTTTTACCTTATTGATTGTGTTTAACACTGATATTTTCCTATGTCAAAATAAATGATGGTCACACAAGTAAATACCATCAGAAGATTTACCAGGAAGACTAATCTCTCCTTGGTTCTTTTATTACCTATTCCCAGAAGACAATATTTTTTTAGAAAAAAAAATTCATTTTTAATTTATAATGTCACAGTCAATGCTTTGTTGTATGCTTCTGAATCATTCAAAGTCTTTCAGGGCTGTGATGGTACATACACCAAAAACCCTGTAAGCACAGGTGTCTTAGAAAATTGTGTGGCACATGAGAGAGACTCAAAAGGTCTCTTGAACAGTGGACTTCAATAGTCTAGAAGGGACTACATGTCTTCCTTGAGCTTCCTTGATGCTTATTTAGATATGGGAAGCTTTACCCAATGGTAATATAAAGAAGTCATTTCAATTTGAAGCCCTCATTGCTCTCACTCCTGGACCAAGTCTATTTTGAATTCAAGCTTCTTTATTAGATTCAGTGCTCTCAAGAAAATGTATATTTCAAGTGCTCAACCAATCTCTGAAATAAAGTTGAGGGAAATCATCCTTGGAAATATCAACCTTAAAATTGCGCATTGGAACACCCTTTCCTGCTTGGTTTTACACAGTCAAGATGCTAATGCGCCATACCTAGTCAAATGAAAAGTCTTTAGCACCTCCTTCCTTCATTTAATGTCTAAAGAGGCTTGGTAGCTAATTGTCTAATTTAAAAATGGCATCACTAGACAAATGAGGAAGAAGAGCTGCCTCCGGTAAATCACTGGCAAGAGACTACAGAGAAATATTTAGCTCCGTCTATTGACTCTATTGACCTCATGTCTTTTCTCTTAGAATCACTGCAGTCATGTTCATCAACTGTTATAGGCTAAATCCATGATCGCTAAGTTTGCTTCCATGGCTGACATTCAATTTTCTCCCAAGAGGATGTCATTTCTTCTCTTTTCCATAGTAGCAGAGATGGAATTGTGTGTCCCATTCATCTTCCATATCAAGTGGGGGCTTGAGAAATGGTGGACAAGGCTGAAGCACATCACATCATGGGTCTGGCGGGCTTAAGGGAGTACATCTCTTCTTCTTTGTTAGCAAGGGTCAGGTTAGGGCCAAGTAGCATTAAAATTGTGAAAGTTCAACTGGTGAAACACAAATTCGCTTGCCAGGGCAAAGGACCTGGGCAGACTGTAGAAGCCAATGTATGGGATCCAGGTATTAGGAAAGCTTAGATGCAGGGGGGACAAAGAGAGCAAATGGAAAGACGACTAAAGTAATTCCAGAAGTATGCCAGATATTTCCAAGGGTTTATTTGTAGTAACCCATTTGCTACGGATTTAATGTATACTCCCTCCCCTCAAAATTCCAATTTGGAAACCCTAATTCTCAGTATGATATATTTTGTAAATGGATGTTTAGGAGATACTTAGATCATGAAGGTGAAACTCTGATGAAGAGATATACAGAGCTTGCTTTCACTTTCTGTCCTGCACCACGTGAAGATACAAGGAGAAAATGGCTGGCTGTAAACCAGAATGCAGGTCCTCACCAGACCCTGGACCTGCTGGTACCAGCACCTTGATCTTAGACTTCACAGCCTCTGGTACTGTGAGAAATAAATGATTGTTGCTTAAGCCACCCACTTGATTGTAATTTGTTATAGCATCCCAAACTAAGATACGATTGGATTGCATTGCTTTATTGGTCTCACTTAAAGGATGTGATAAGTAAACATTTACTTTTAGGAAACAGAGAAATCAGTCTATGTTGTCCTATATTTCTAAATTTTTTTTTAAAGTTTACTTATTTATTTTGAGAGAGACAGAGGCAGCATAAGTGGTGGAGGGGCAGGGAGAGAGGAAGAGAGAGAGAATCCCAAGCAGGCTCTGCGCTGCCAGCATAGAGCCTGATGCAGGGCTCGAACCTACAAAGCTGTGAGATCGTGACCTGAGCCAAAACCAAGGGTTGGACACTTAACTGACTGAGCCACTTAGGCATCCCTGTCCTGTAATATATTTTAATCATTTGTATATAGCTAAGCTCCCTGATTTACCATGGTGCAACTTACAATTTTGCAACTTTATAGTGTTGCAAAGGTGGTATGCATTCCGCAGAAAATGTACTTCAAAATTTTAATTCTGATGTTTTCCACAGCTAGCTATATGCAATACATTATTCTCTAATGATGCTGAGCAGTGGCAGTAAGCCACATCTCCCAGTTAGCCATGGGAACACCTGGGACAGACAACTGATCCACTTACAACCATTCTGCACCCACGCAGCCATTCTGTTTTTCATTTTTAGTACAGTATTCAATTAGTTACACGAGATATTCAACACTTTAGTATAAAATAGCTTTTGTGTTAGATGCTCTTGCCCAACTGTCAGCTACATAAGTGTTCTGAGCATGTTTAAGGTAGGCTACTGAGCTATGATTGATGTTCAGTAGGTTACATGTATTCAATGCATTTTCAGGTTGCAAGATTTTCAATTTATGATGGGTTTGTCAGGAGGGAACCCCATCACACATTGAGGAAGACCTGTTCTAGCTAATAGGGTCCAAGGAAGACCTGTATCTAGCTAATAGGGTCAGAGGAAAGTAGTCTTTAATATCCCTTTAGCCTTTTTTTTTTAACTTGGCACAGTAAGGATGAAGCAGAATTTCCTTTGAAACTTGCTAAGACAGAATGATTTTTAAGTGACATCTCTACTTTTGTACCAAGACAGAGCCACTGCTCCAGTGTTACCCCTAACAACCACCAAGAAGCTGATATACTTACTGCATAAAGTCTAAATAACCTGACAATCCACAGCAGCACTATCCAATAGAACGTCTTGCAATGTAAGAAATATTCTATATGTGCACTCTCCAATATATGGCTATTAAACACTTGAAATATGGCTGGAGCAGCTGAGGAAATGAGTTTTAAATTGTATTTAATTTCAGTTAATTTAAATTTAAATATCCACTTGTGTTGCACATATTGGACTGTGACATTGCTATAGATTCAGCATCATCTGCCTTACTCCTTTTCAGAGACTTTGGAATTATTCTAGGCAAAGTATATGTCTCAGGCCAGTTCTTCACCATTGTGTGAACTTATGAACCCAATAAGTATATCATATCATATGGATTTATTTCACTTTTGACTCTCATTGGAAAACCATCTACCTTACACACACACACATGCACACACCCTTCCATATTGCTTCCCAACATATTTATATAAAAACACACAGTCTTGGGGTGCCTGGCTGGCTCAGTTGTTATAACATACGGCTCTTGATCATGGGGTTGTGAGTTCGAGCCCCATGTTGGGTGTAGAGATTGTGTAAACAAATAAACTGTAAAAACAAACAAAAAACCCACACAGTCTTCATGTTTGACATTGAAAAATATCCATAAACTTCAAAAGATATCTACGCAGCTAGGGCTTTCACTTCTGTTTATTTTGACCAAAGCTATTACAGTCACAACCAACTTTTATTCAGTAACCTTATCTTTTAAAATAGCTATAAATACTAGCAAATCATATGGGAAATTGAGTTTGTGTGGAAAGCTACAGGAGAAAAAAAAAGAAACAAGTCTTTGGAAAAACTATATATTCTGGTTTATTGTGGATGTGGCTGTGGAGAGACATCACGGCTAAGGAACTCAGTACACTCCTAAGAATCATAAAAACCTGCATTCCAGTTCCAGTTTTACCACCTGCTAGCTGTGTCATGCGACTGGCCAAGTTAACAAACCTCTCTGAGTCTGAGACTCCTTATCTGTAAAAGAATATCTTCATTCTTAACTCTTAAAATCATTGTGAAGATGAAATAAGATAATATATGCAAATAGCTTACTACACGCTAGACTTTAAATATGTGAATCCCTTGCATTTCTACTTTTTTAAGCAAATATTTTGAAATATCTGAAAATTAATCAAAGCTATGTATGTTCAAGAAATATTCAATCAATCAGACATTTCTGTGAAATAAGAATTCAGTGTGATTTTGTAAGTAGGCTCTATAAAGCCAGAGTATCTCCGGGCCCCAGGCAGATGGTCATATTCGGGGAGGCGGGGAGGGGAAGAAAAGAAAAAGCTTCTTTTTCAGAAAATCCTCTTTGGTTGGCTCCTTCATTACGATTCGGCAAAATGCCACTTACAACAGATGGATATGAATACAGGCAACCAAAGAGGCTGTGCTTGTACCCCAAGTCTTGGCATATGGCACCAAATTCTCTCATCAGGCTGTCAAAACAGCTGCTGTGCACTTTCCCCACCTGCAGTTGCAAGGCTTTGCCAAGGGTGTCCAAGCGTAGAGAAGACCCTGCCGTCAGTTGGTTCTCCTGGGTTAGAAACCATACCTTTTGCACTTAGAGCACTAGGAGCCCCTTTCAAACTCCTTTAGAACTTTCTTTCAACTCCCTGGGAGTGAAGGAGATATTTAATCATTCAAGTATAACATCTATCCTTTCATTACCATTGAAAACACAACTAAGTCTTGGTAGAAAAAAGTAGACAGAGAGGTACTCAAATCTCAAGTCGACTATTTACTTGCAGTTCAATAAATTTATCAGACATCTTTGATCCTGAGTTGCCTCCTCTCTGAATGGAAATAAACAATACTTGGAAGGAATGTAGTGATGATCAGAAATAATAATGCAAAGAAGAGTTATGGTGGTCTTGGACATACAGTAGTGATAGCCTACATATACTGACTGCTTGTTATATATGAGATATATTCCAAATGTTCTACAAGTGTCAGCCATTTAACCCTCACATCCACCTCACAAACAAATATACTTTGTGAAATAGGTGAGGAAACTGAGGCAGCATGAGTTTCAATAATTTGCCCAAGATCATGAAGCTAGACAGGTTTGGAGTGGGGATTAAAACTCAGGTATTCTGGCTCCAGAGGCTGCACACTGAACCATGATCGTAGGTGTTAAGGGAATGGTTACTATTTTTATGGGGGGAAAAAAGACTCACAGGAAATTGAGTATGTTAATGACCCCTCTATTGGTGAAAAGCAAATGACAGCTATAGAATCTGTGAATGATTTCTAACCGGCCCTTTTTGCTTAGGTAGGAAAAATTTGCTAAGGGAAGGATAATTCAAAGTCACTCCTTTTTAGGGGAACCCAGAAATAGTGCTACAAAAGTCAAAACCATTACAGGCATATTACAAAGAAGCAGTGATAATTTAAGCAATTGGGAAATCCTGAAAGAATTGTTTTTATATTTTAATTGCTAGCAGAATAAATTTAGTTAATGGGTTTTATATTCTTAAATTTACATTTGATATTAATCCTAGTTTATATTTATATGTGATTCTACATACAGCACATTAAATAGCCTGACCTGATAAAATTGATTTTATTAAATCTGGCAAATATTAACCACTTGTTGAAACCAGATTGGTCTCAAGTGTATAGTTGAAACTTTTTTTTAATCAGGTAGATTTCATTTTTCCCCCCTCCTATCAAGGTCTATAGACCTAAGGAAAGGAATATCAATTGAGGGCTACAACAATGTTAAAAAGCAGATTCATTTAGACTGGTTTTTAAGCTTACAGAAATAAAAAGTCCTTACTGTGCTTACTTTGAACACTCAGAACATGCAACACAGTCTTTTATACTATAAAGTAGCAAGTCCTAAAACATACACCTTTTGTTCAATATAAAGCCTGTCATGAGAAAGAGTGTTAAGAAACTGGACACAGATTGAGATGGAAGCATATATAATTAGGCAAATGCACCTTAACAGATAAAGAAAAAAGATGGACAAGAAACATAAGGAAGAGATACATCTCAGCTTCCCTAAATTTTGTTCTCTGTTCTCTCAGTTCAGCTCTGCCAGGGCTCTCCTTCCCTGCACTACTGTCCAGAAAGTATATCCAGGCAGAAATCTAGGGCAATAATAGGGTCAGCCATATATGACTGACTGCCTTCTCGGTCTCAGGGCTGTCTTACCACTTGCTGAATAGCTACGTAGAGGCGCATCATATACTTTTCACAGTTTTCTAGCTATTTCTGCTGTGAGGCATGGGAAGTTAAATAACGGCTCCCCAAAGATGTCTGGGCCCTAATCCCTGGAAACTTTGAATATGTTATCTTACATGGCAAAAGGGAACTTGCAGATGTGCATAAATTAAAGATCTTGAGATAAGGAGATTATCCTGGAATACCTGGTGGGCTCAATGTGATCTCTTTAGGAGAGAGAAAAAAGAAGGTCAGAGTCAGAAAGACAGAGAGGCTGGAGAGCCTGGGTGGCTCAGCCGGTTAAGTATCCGACTTTGGCTCAGATCATGATCTCATGGTCTGTGAGTTCGAGCCCCATGTTGGGCTCTGTGCTGACAGCTCAGGGCCTGGAGCCTGCTTCAGATTCTGTGTCTCCCTTTCTCTCTGCCCCTCCCCCACTCACGCTCTGTCTCTCAAAAAATGAATAAACGTTAAAAAAATTAAAAAAAAAAGAAAGAAAGAAAGACAGAGAAGTGACAACAGAAGAAGTGGCTGGGATGACACACAACCGTGAGCCAAGGAATGTGGGCTGGCACTCAAAGTTGAAAAAAGCCAAGGGAATAGATTATCCTCCAGAAGAAATGCAGACTTGCTGACCCATTTTGAGATCTGTGAAATGTAGAATAATAAATGTGTGATATTTTAATGTACTAACTGTGGTGATTTGTTTTACAGAAGGAATAGAAAACTAGTAGTACAGGAGAGGTAGTCTTGTAACAATCTCTATCACTCAGGATGTCGAAATTTATGCCTACACATTTAAGTGTTCTTCCCCCCACCTCCAAATCTTGAGAACCTAGTATGGATAAATAACTGTAATAGTATCTCAAATAGGAAGAAGGGGTCTGAGCTATTGGTATTTGACCAGGAAAAAAAGAGAGAGAGAGAGAGAGAAAGAGAGAAAGAAAGAAAGAAAGAACAAGAACTAAATGAAATGAAACTTACTTCATTCGTTCAACAAATAGCCTCATTGAAGATTCTACCCCGAATGTAGAAAACTGAAAAGTTGTTCCCTCTCAACAAATTAAAAAGCCAAGATAATCTATAAAATAATAATGCTTCTTGAATCTATGTAAGAGTTAAGTTTGCAGGACAAATATCTTGGCTGTAGTTTAAGGAAAGAAAAGCACTTCCAAAAAGAGGAGGTCAAAAGCACTGGCTTACCTGTAGAAGAACATAGAAGGAAGATGATGCTGGCATACAATTGACAAGAACAATTCTGCTAAAATTATTAAAGAATTTCTATAAAGGCTGAGTATAGGCTAGCACAGAAGTATAGAGCCTGGGAGATTCAGATATAAGGGGAGTCCTCACCTACCAGCAGATTCTTCTCTACGGACTTTCATGGTGTGTTCATGAGAAAGATCAGGGACAGGGCAGAAAACCAGAGAAGTAACTTTCTATGGTTCAATGGCTTAAGTGTGAAAGATGTGAGAGACCAACACTGCAGAAAAGCCACGTAAATCCCACATGAACTTTTTTCCCCTTAGGACAAACAGTTTCAAAACCTTGAGTGGATGAGGGAAAGATAGCAAACTCTGCCATTCCCAAGGCACACACCCATTGCAACTATGGAAAAGTAAAGAAAAGAGAGAAAGAGAGAGGGGAGAGGAGAGGGAGAAACAAAGATAGGAGGAAATCACCTTTCCTTTTCCCTCTTAGGAAAGACCAGCTAATCATCCTGGGCACAGACCATTAAGAATCTTTTACCTCCATCCACATCATTGCAAATGGCAAGATTTCATTCTTTTATATGGCTGAGTAATATTCCATGGAGTGAGAGTATTATGCTAAATGAAATAAGTCAGAGAAAGACAAATACTAAATGATTTCATTCATATATGGAATTTAAGAAACAAAACAAATGAGCAAAAGGAAAAGAGAGGGAAAGAGAGAAGGAAGCAAACCAAGAAACAGACTCTTAACTATAGAGAACAAACTGATGGTTACCAGAGAGGGGGGATGAGGGGTTGGGTGAAATAGGTGATGGGGATTAAAGAGGGCACTTTTTGTAATGAGTACCCAGTGTTGAATCACTATATTGTACACCTGACACTAACATTACACTGTACATTAACTGACTGGGATTTAAATAAAAACTTAAGAATAAGGAGTCTCTTACCAGTAGGGGAAAGAAAAGGATCACTGAGAAACAGGGACATAGGGGCTAAGGTAAATCTTGGCCCGCACAAGTATAACACACCTCCACCACTGCCGTCCAGTACAGTTGTGTTACAGTTAACAAGTAGCTAGTTACCGAGTAGCTAGTAACAGAACTGTAATGTTATAGGGTGGAAGAAAGTGGAGAGAGATATTCTCAGAGGCATGGGCATAGAGGAAGCCTGAAAGCTGAGGATGCAGCAAAAATGTGGAGAAAAATCTTCTGACCAACCATTCCACACTGGAAGCACAGGGTGAGGATAGAGGAATTTGAAATGGTATGCTGGGGTTAATCAATAGCAACAATAAAACCCAAACCTAGCTCAGCTCCTGGCTACACTGACTTAGTCCCCCACAACCCTCCAAAAACAGCTCTGCGAAATGTAGCCAGTAAAAGAAAGACACCTGATACAAGGGAACAAAAATCACATTTGCGGAAAACAGAGAAAATTAATGAAATCAAAGCTATTCCTTTCTAAAAAAAAAAAAGTGTTTGTTTTTTTTTTTTAGAGTGAGACAGAGAGTGCAAGCAGGGGAGAGGGGCAGAGGGAGGGTGAGAGAGAATCTCAAGAAGGCTCCGCACTCAGTGAGGAGCCTGAGGTAGGGCTGGATCCCATGACCCTGGGATCATGACCTGAGCCAAAAGGAAGAGTAGGATGCTCAACTGACAGAGCCACCCAGGTGCCCCAAAAGCTATTCCTTTTTTTTTATCAATAAAATTTAAAAATAACTTGAAAACAAAACACCTTCCAATCAGTCTGATTAAGAAACAAAAAAGCAGACAAATATTATCATCATTACATAAGAGCACCATTATAGATACTACAGAGATTACAAGTAAGGGAATGTTATAAACATCTTCATGTCAGAAAGTCCAACAATATAGATAAAATGGGCAAATTTGTTGAAAGATACAAATTGCCAAGTTTCACTCAAAAAGAAATGAATAATTTAGATAACCTAAGCCTATAAAACTTCTCGATGAAAATCTTTGTGACCTTGGGTTAGATTTCTTACATATGAAGCCAAAAGCATAATTTGCAAAACAAACAAATTAGCAATTGAACTTCAACAAAACTAAAATGCTCTGCTCTTCAAAAGACAGTATTAAGAGGATGAAAAAACAAGTCACAGAATGAGAAGAAAATATTTTCAAGTCACATATCTGATACCATTCCATTTATATAACATTTTGAAAAAGGCAGAATCAGAGCAACAGAGAGGAGATTACTTATTGCCAGAAGCTTGAAGTGAAGAAAGGATTTGACCTCTTCTTTGGGTTTATTGTGGGGTGTTTGTTACACAATTCTATGCATTTACCAAACTCACAGGAGGGTACACCAAAGAAGGTGAATTTTACTGTTAATATAAATTATACCTCGATAAAACCAAGTAAAAACAAAAAGAATTATCATTTGTGCTGCAGAGATCTACAAAGCAGAACTAGGTTCCTGTTATTTTAGGGTGCAAATAGTACTGGGGAAGGCAGACAACAGGAAAATGCATAAATCCATAACATGTCATTTGACTGACTGATATACCTCCATTTGGCTGAGTTTATACTCAGTTTATACTAATGAGTGTGATAAGAAAGAAACAGGGCAGGCTAAAACAGTATGCTTCTCAAATTCGTTCATGTAATGACAAATAATAACACTTAGTATCTAAACAGTACATTGAATTAAATGTTTCTAGGGTTGTTCCTAGTCAGAGGGAACTCATGGCAGCTTGGAGGCAGGAAGATAAAGTCTCCCCAGGCATTGTCTGCCCGTCCCGTGAGGTAAGGGGATCAATATTTGGCAACTGTGACAATTCATGGCACCCAGACTGGAAAATCCTAAGAAAAGGGCAAAAATTGGAAGCTGGCTTCTATTTTAGATAGGTGCCCCGGTGAAACGTCTGGAAACATAACGTTTGAATAAAGACCTAAATGAAATAAGCAAGTCTTAAAAAAAAAAAATCTGGGGGATGATTGTCCCATAGAAAGAAAGAACAATTAAAAAAGAACCCGTTCCCAAGAAAATAACTTTGGCAAGTCAGAGAAAGAGTAAGAACTCTGGAGCTGGAGAGGCATGAGCAATGGGAATTTTGACAGAAGTTAGAAGGTGAGGTCAGAGAGGTGGTCAGGAGCCAGATCACTGAGATCTCAGACATGACAGTAAGATATTTGGAGTTTATTAATGTATAATATTAAACCAGTAGAGTGTTTTGAGCAATGGAGTAATATGATCTTATTTATAGTTTTAAAAGATCAATATGACTTTGGGGTCAAAACTGTTTGGGGCCAGAGGTACAAGCAAAGAGATGGTTAGGTGGCTAGAATATTAGCCAGGTGAAAGATGCAAAAAGTTAATTCATGTCTTGGCTGGGAAATGGGTAACAACTGGTCAGATTAGGGAAAGGATCTAAAAATGTCCTGATGAATTAGATGTGAGCATGAGAGGAGAAATGGCATTAAATGCTTCCTAGAATTTTGGTTTGAACAACTGAGTAAATGGTGATACTATTTAGTGAAATGGGGAAGATTAGGGAAAAGCATGTTGGGACATTTGTATATGTTAATTTGATGTGCCTGTTGGATATTCATGTGGTGATGTGAAATAGACAGCTGGAAACAGAAAATATATATTTGGAAGTCATCAGTATGTAGATACGTGTTTGCTCATGTATTTAAACCATAGGAATAAATGAGATCATCCATGTAAGAAAATATAAAGGAAAGTCAGAGGGAGCAAGAGATACTTAAAATGAGTAGAAAGTGAGATAAGGGAAAACACCAGATAAACTTGGTGTCCTAGGAGTCAAATGAACAGAAATGTTTCCAAAAAGATGAAGTGATCAACGACATAAACTATCTCTTCTTCGTTTTCACAACATCAAGTCCTGGCTAATGTAAAAAACAGCTACCTGCAAAACGATGCACTGCAAGTAAGACATCCATCCTGAGGAATCTACGATATGCAATAAGGAAGTCAAGATTAAGACTATTACTCATTTCAAAGACTCAGATATTGGGTGTATTACATCCAAAGCTTTAGAGGATTCGGTAGAAAAGCGTCAGATATTGGAATCTGTTGGCCCCTGTTTTGCATCCTGACAAGTTAGCACTACTGAATGCAGGCAGAGAAGAGCAGGAGAACCATTCTGCTCACTTTTCAGACTGTAGTCTGCCAGTGATCCCAGACCAGCAAACGCCAGAGAATCATGCGCCTATTAAGTTGCATGAGTCATATTCTCTTCTATCCTAAATAAATCTGGTGCTCAGAAATCCAGATACCAAGAGAGTCAGAGGAATTGGCAAAATGGATCTCAGCAGACGTCCAGCAAGCATCTGCTGCCAGGCAGAGGTAATAACGCCTCGCTGCAAACTGCACTGATAGAATTGGCCACAGCCTAGGGGCAGACAGCAGATTAGTTCTGTGTCAGTATCCCAATCAAGGCAGAAGCAGAGGCTGAGGCAAAGGGAAAAGCTCATAAGCCAAGTCCATAAGGGTATATAGGTAAATTCCCAGAGCCTGTTACTGTTTCGAAGAGTGAATGAAATCAATCAAGAGAGTCGGGATAAAAGGTATGGTTAAGCAACATTTTGTAATGTGTCATCTGCCAACTGAACCTCACACAATGAAAGCATCTCACATTTAAGTTGGGTTTGAGAGGTTTAGACTTCCAGGAAACCTCAAATATGCCCCCAAAAATGCATAAAATTGATATCCACCAGCCCAAGGCAATCCCCAGACTTTTCTATGCTCATCAAAGTAACTGGGCTGATGAATCCATAAAGCATACTCTGGAGCTGTTCTGTAATATGGCAGCTACTAACCACTGTAGCTATTACATTTAAATTTATTAACATGTAAAATATTAAAGACTTTTTTTCTCAGTCACACTAGTCTCATTTCAAGTGTACATGTGGTGAGTGGCTAACAGTCTGGTTAGTTCCAAAGAACATTCTAACATTCCTATCTGTTGGACAGTACAGCCATAGGAAATAAATTACCAAATATACTGATGCGTGAAGACAATGGGAGCACACAAATTTCCCAGCCCAGGAGGCAGGATCTGGAATAGCCATATTGACTCACCAAACAATGCACTGCAGAGACAGGAAAGGTTGTCAGCCGTGTGCCATAATCTTGGACCTTCTAGCTCCAACACTTAACAACACTATCCCAAAGCAGTGGAATATCATACATGTTCTGGAGGGGTGACTGTTACAAGTTATTTTCCCTTTCCCTCTTTTTATAATTAGGAGATCATTTCTTTTTTTTTTTTTTTTTAATGTTCTTCACTATTAAATTATTTGGGAGGTAATGCAAAGTCAGAAACAAAGGATAACAATGTATAATTCTAATATAGGAAAAGAACAAAGAACTGCCAACAAGAATTTAATCTACCACAAAGAATGTAGGAAGACAAAAGGAGCAAGGAGTCTTACTGAGCCTTATTACATCACCAAAACAAGGAAAAAGGGAATTCTACACCCTTCATTAATTGCAGGGCTACCAAAAGAGTTTTCTGATAAGTAGACCACAGTGAGTCAGCACTTATGAATGGGTCCAGCCATCAGAGGAAGCAAATTCAAATAGAACCAATACCTAGAAAGATAGGTCTCATGGAGAAAACAGCAACTAGAAAACACACACACACACACACACACACACACACACACACACACACGAAAAGAAAGTAAACAAAACAAAAAGAATAGAAAATACAAGATCATTTATAGAGGTTCAGTCAGAGCGTGAAGTAAATTTCTGGAAACATATAGTTATATACTTATAATTTAAAATACAATTGATGAGGGGCGCCTGGGTAGCTCAGTCAATTGAGCATCCGACTCTGGATTTTGGCTCAGGTCATGATCCCAGGGTTGTGGGATTGAGACTTGTGTCAGGTTCCACACAGGGCATGGAGTCTGCTTAATATTCTCTCTCTCAGTCTCTGCCCCTCTCCCCTGCTTATGCTCTCTCTCTCTAAACACACACACATAAAATGAAATAAAATAAAATAAGATAAAATAAATGATAAAACGAGAGAATATTCACTATTAAAACGTGAGTTAGGGGGCGCCTGGGTGGCTCAGCCTGTTAGGCGTCCGGCTTTGGCTCAGGTCATGATCTCACAGTTTGTAAGTTCGAGCCCCACATCAGGCTCTGTGCTGACAGCTCGGAGCCTAGAGCCTGCTTCGGATTCTGTGTCTCCTTTTCTCTCTGCTCCTCCCCCACTTGCACTCTTCTCTCTCTGTCTCTCAAAAATGAATAAATGCTAAAAAAAATTAAAATTAAAAAAAAAATGAGTTAGTGGCCTAGAAGGGAAAGTAGAAGAAATATCTCAAAGAAGAGAGCATAAGTTAAAAAATAATGGAAATAATACAGAAAAAGAATCAGATATTTGGCTGCATTTGAAGAAAGCCTCATTGACCAAAAACAAAATAAAACAAACAAAAAGTATTACAGAAGAAGAAAAAGGAATAGACGGACAAAAGAATATTATCAAACATATACAGGAAGGAAATTTCTCCAAGTTGAAGAAGGACATGAATCTACAGCTTTAAAGGATATACCAAATTCCAAGAAGGTTTGATGAAAGGATGAAACCTATCTATACACATATTTTGGTAAAAGTCCTGAATTCCAAGAACAATAATAATTAATGGTTTTCAGACGAAAAGTACAAAATAGTTACAAAAAAAAAAAAAAGTAGTTCTAGTATCATAATTTTACAAATAAAAATGTGTAAAAAGATATATTTTTTAACTTTTTAAGTTTATTTATTTATTTTGAGAGAAAGAGCAAGCAGGGAAGGGACAGAGAAAGGGAGAGAGAGAGAATCCCAAGCAGACTGTGTGCTATCAGTGTGAAGCCCAATGTGGGGTTCGAAATCATGAACCATGAGATCATTACCTGAGCCAAAACCAAGAGTCCAGCGTTTAACCAACTGAGCCACCCAGGTGCCCCTAAAAAGATGTTTTTTTTAAAAAAGAAAATCCTACTCAGTAATTATTTTGGTCTATGGAGGTCAACTTTCTGTGCACATTGTACATCTAAGATTTTTTTTTCTGTTCCTCTTGAGATCTAGTTTGGTTGGGTATAATATAGTTGGCTATAATAGAGTATAATATGTAACTTTAGTTATATTATTACTAATATAATTCTAGGTCCAATTATTTTTCTTACAACTTTAAAAGTTTTATCTCCAATGTTTTCTAGTTTATATTTTACTTAAAATGCGAAATAAAGAGTGATGTCACCAAGACAGTGAAGGAGATCCCAGCCACCATTCCCCCACAAAGAACAACAATTTGCTCTCCACAAACAAAAATAGCTCTGGGAGAGCACAGGAGTCCACTTAAGAAACTTCAGCTTTTTAAGAGCAAAACACTTATAAATAACTGCACAAAAATGGGTAGGAAGAACAGCTCCTTTTGCCTGCATCATCCCATCCCCTAGGCAGGTGTGCTTAGTGCCAAGACAGAAATTACCCTCATTGGGAAAAGGAGAATGGAGTGAGTGACCAGCTTCTTCAGCTTTCTGGGGCACTGCACAGAGGATCTGTCTCACTTTTATGTGACCTGGAGACCAGCTGCAATGTCTGGAGACTGACAGAGACAAGGAAGAAAGGGAGAGACCACCAGTATCAGCGATGTAGTGGAATGACCATGGTTCCCAGTAGCTTGCTCTGCAGAGGACGCCAGCAGCCTTTGCCACTCGGGATTCCAACAGCCCTTGTGGATGTTGTGGACTCCCACAATTCACATCACTGAGGACCTTGTAGAATGCAGTGGACTGCTCTTCAGGGAACCCCAGGAGCTTTAGCCATTGAGGAAACCAATGGTCAGCAAAGCTACTGCAGACTTCCTGCAGATTTCACCACTGAGAACCCCATAAGGTTTTTTTTTTGCATTCACAGATTCCAGCTGCCTAAATGAGTACCCCTTTACCCCCCACACAAACACTGCCTCCAAGAGCGACTCTAGCCAGTGCTGCCATGGACACCCTAGGCCCTGGGATTCATGTCAGCAGCCATCCCCTGACTACACAAGTACTTGATGTTACTCCAGGCCTCTATGGCCAACCCCCACTGCCATGCATGCACCTGCAGCTAGCCCCTGCAACCACATGAGTGCACACCAATAGCCCAGTCCCCCACAGCTGCTCAAGTACCCAGGGTCAGCCTCACTTCCTGCCATTGACCTTCTTAACTGCCAGGTATGCCTGTAGCTATTTTTTGCAGCAGTACACTTGTATGCTACCAGGCCCAGCTCCTGTCACCAAACCTCCACTGCCATGCACACATTTGTGTCTAGTTCCACAGCCACGTAAGTTTATGCTGATAGTCAATGTGCTCATAGCTGCTCTTACACCAGGACCTCGTCCCAAGCACTGTCACAGGACTATACCACCATACATGCCTGCAGCTAGCTCCTGCCATCTCACAAGTGCACACCAATAGCCTGGGGCTCCCCAACTTCTCAGGTGCCCACATGTGGCCCTGACACCCACCACTGGCCCTGGTACTCTGCACTGTGCAAGTGCATGCAGCCAGCCCATGCCACCATATGGGTACCTGTAGCCAGCACCCATAGTTAAGTGTATACACACCACCAGCTCCAGCTACCAGTGCCACCTGCCCCATTCCTTTGCCACTGGAACTGGAAGTGACATTCCAGTGGGCCTCGATAACCCTTGCAGCCACCATGGACCGGCTGCAACTCTCACTACTAAAAATCACATAGTTATCAATGTCATGGACCCTAGTTACCTAAGCCAACAAGATACTATGTCCCCTCAAACCCAAAGCCAACATTTACCCCACACATGGCACCCCACACGACTAGACCTGAGGCAACACCAGACTCCAGTGTTCCCCTTCCCACAGGTTAAGGTCTTTTCTTACCAAAGCCAATCCATAAAATCTCAAAGAGGTGACTGTTTCATCAAATGTGCAGGCAACTACACAAAGGTATAGGGATAATGAAGAATCAAGGAAAGATGACAACACCAAAGGAAAATAACAAACTTCCAGTAACTAACCCCAAGCAAATGGAGATCCATGAATTGCCTCACAAAGATTCAAAACAATTGATCAAAAATAGCTCAGGGAGAGGCTGTCATTCAAAATAGGAGAGATAAACAGTTTCCCAGACAAACAAAAACTAAAGGAGTTCATGACCATTTAACCAGCCCTGCAAGAAATTTTAAGGGGGAATCTCTGAGGGGAGAAAAGATGAAACAAAACAAAAAAGATGAAAAGCAACAGACTAGAAAGAACCAGAGAACACGACCAGAAACTCCAACTCTACAGGCAACATAATGGCAATAAATTCATATCTTTCAGTACTCACGCTAAATGTCAATGGACTAAATGCTCCAATCAAAAGACAGAGCGTAAGAGAATGGATAAGACAACAAGATCCTTCTATGTGCTGTTTACAAGAAACCCATTTTAGACCTAAAGATACCTTCAGTTTGAAAGTAAGGGGATAGAGAACCATCTACCACGCTAATGGTCACCAAAAGAAAGCTGGAGCAGCCATACTTATATCAGACAATCTAGATTTTAAATTTTTTTTTTCAACGTTTATTTATTTTTTTGGGACAGAGAGAGACAGAGCATGAACGGGGGAGGGGCAGAGAGAGAGGGAGACACAGAATCGGAAACAGGCTCCAGGCTCTGAGCCATCAGCCCAGAGCCCGACGCGGGGCTCGAACTCACGGACCGCAAGATCGTGACCTGACTGAAGTCGGACACTTAACCGACTGCGCCACCCAGGCGCCCCTGGACAATCTAGATTTTAAAATAAAGACTGTAATGAGATGAAGAGAGCATTATATCATAATTAAGGGGTCTATCCACCAAGAAGATCTAGCAATTGTAAACATTTATGCTCCAAACATGAGAGTACCCAAATATATAAATCAATTAATCACAAACATACAGAAATTCATTGATAATAATACCATAATTATAGGGGACTTCAACACCCCACTTACAGGAATGGAAAGATCATCTAAATAGAAAATCAACAAGGAAAAAATGGCTTTGAATGACACACTGGACCAGATGGACTTAACAGATATATTCAGAACATTTCATCCTAAAGCAGCAGAATACACATTCTTTTTGAGTGCACATGGAACATTCTCCAGAATAGATCACATACTGGGACACAAATCAGCCCTCAACAAGTACAAAAAGATTGAGATCATACCATGCATATTTTCAGACCACAATGCTATGAAACTCGAAATCAACCACAAGAAAAAATTTGGAAAGACCACAAATAGTTGGAGACTTAAGAATATCCTACTAAAGAATGAATGGGCTAACCAAGAAGCTAAAGAGGAAATTAAAACGTACACGGAAGCCAAAGGAAATGATAACACCACAGCCCAAAACCTCTGGGATTCAGCAAAGGCAGTCATAAGAGGGAAGTATATAGTAATCCAGGCCTTCCTAAAGAAGGAAAAAGGTCTCAGATGCACAACCTAACCTCACACCTTAAAAAGCTGGAAAAAGAACAGCAAATAAAACCCCAAACTAGCAGAAGACAGGAAATAATAAAGATTAGAACAGAAATCAATGCTATAGAAACCAAACCAAACCAACGAACCAACCAACCAAACAAACAAACAAACAAACAAAACAGTAGAACAGAACAATGAAATCAGGAGCTGGTTCTTTGAAAGAATTAACAAAACTGATAAACCCCTAGCCCGTGTGATCAAAACAAACAAGACAGGACCCAAAAAAATAAAATCAAAAGTGAAAGAAGAGAGATCACAACCAACACTACAGAAATACAAACAATAATAAGAGAATATTATGAGCAATTATATCCCAATAAATTGGGCAATCTGGAAGAAATGGGCAAGTTGCTAGAAACATAGAAACTACCAACTGTAACAAGAAGAAAGAAAATTTGAACAGAACCATAACCAGTAAAGAAATCAAATTAGTAATCAAAAATCTCCCAAAAAACAAGAGTCCAGGGCCAAATGGCTTTCTAGGGGAAATCCTAGACTTCAAGATGTATTACAAAGCTGTGATCATCAAGACAGTAGGGTACTGGCACAACAGACACTCAGATCAATGGAACATAAAAGAGAACCCCGAAATGGACCCACAAATGTATGGCCTACTAATCTTTGACAAAGCAGGAAAGAATATCCAATGGAATAAAGACAGTCTCTTCAGCAAATGGTGTTGGGAAAACTGAACAGCAACATGCAGAAAATGAACCTGGACCACTTTCTTATACCGTACACAAAAATAAACTCAAAATGGATGAAAGACCTAAATGTAAGACAGGAAGTCATCAAAATCATAGAGGAGAAAGTAGGCAAAAACCTCGTTGACCTTGGCTGCAGCAACTTCTTACTCAACACATCTTTGGAGGCAAGGGAAACAAAAACAAAAATGAACTACTGGGATCTCGTCAAAATAAAACGCTTCTGCACAGTGAAGGAAACAATCAGCAAAACTTGGAGGCAACCAACAGAATGAGAGAAGATATTTGCAAATGACATATCAGATAAAGGGTTAGTATCCAAAATCTATAAAGAACTTATCAAACTCAATACCCCAAAAATAAATAATCCGGTGAAGAAATGGGCAAAATCCATAGACACTTCTCCAAAGAAGACATCCAGATGGCCAACCTACACAAGAAAAAATGCTCAATATCACTCATCATCAGGGAAATACAAATCAAAACCACAATGAGATACCACCTCGCACCAGTCAGAATGGCTAACATTAACGACTCAGGCAACAACAGATGTTGGCAAGGATACAGAGAAAGAGGATCTCTTTTGCATTGCTGGTAGGAATGCAAACTGGTGCAGCCACTCTGGAAAAACAGTATGAAGATTCCTCAAAAAATTAAAAATAGAACTACCCTATGGCCCAGCAATTGCACTGCTAAGTATTTGTCTAAGGGATACAGGTGTGCTGTTTTGAAGGGGCACATGCACACCAGTGTTTATAGCAAGTGCTATCGACAATAGCCAAAGCATGGAAAGATACCAAATGTCCATCAACTAATGAATAGATAAAGAAAATGTGGAGTATTACTCAGCTGTAAAAAGAATGAGAATTTGCCATTTGCAACTATGTGGATGGAACTAGAGGGTATTATGCTAAGTGAAATTAGTCAGGGAAAGACAAATATATGACTCACTCATATGATGAATTTAAGATACAAAATAGATAAGCATAAGGGAAGGGAAGCAAAAATAATATAAAAACAAGGAGGGGGACAAAACATAAGAGACTCTTAAATACAGAGAACAAACTGAGGGTTCCTGGAGGGGTTGTGGGTGGGGGGATGGGCTAAATGGATAAGGGGCATTAAGGAAGACACTTGTTAGGATGAGCATGGGGTGTTATACATAGGGGATGAATCACTGAAATCTACTCCTAAAATCATTACTTCCCTATATGCTATATTGGAGGGGAGGTGAGTAGGGGGGGATGGGTTAAACAAGTGATGGGTATTAAGGAGGGTACTTGTGATCAGCACCAGGTATGGTATGTAATTGATGAATCACTAAATTCTACACCTGAAACTAACATTGTACTGCATGTTAACTAGCTGAAATTTAAATAAAAATTGGGAAAAATGTTGAGGGAAATAAGCAAAGAGATGACGATCATGAGTTAAGTTTTAGAAGAAATAAAATGGAGAAGCAACAAATACATAATTGGTGTATTTTATGAAAAAAGTAAAAACCACCATGAAACCAAATCAATATTTGAGGGAAAAAAATGTGACATGACTCGAGACTTAAATCTTCATATTGAGACTCACAATATGAGGCTAAATTAAATACAGACACCTAGGGGCGCCTGGGTGGCGCAGTCGGTTAAAGCGTCCGACTTCAGCCAGGTCACGATCTCGCGGTCTGTGAGTTCGAGCCCCGCGTCAGGCTCTGGGCTGATGGCTGGGAGCCTGGAGCCTGTTTCCGATTCTGTGTCTCCCTCTCTCTCTGCCCCTCCCCTGTTCATGCTCTGTCTCTCTCTGTCCCAAAAATAAATAAAAAAAAACGTTGAAAAAAAATTAAAAAAAAAAATAAATACAGACACCTATACAGGATAAATTAATTTAACTGGAGTTATATGTCAGGCTTGAAAGCTTAAAGGAATTACCACAAAGTTCCTTTGATTCCGCATTATCGCTGAATCCCACTCAGTTTCTTCTGCAAGGTGAATTCCTAAAACAGGAAGAGCTGAGGTTTCTCAATAATCACTGTGATGTGACAATGTGACATGCTACCTTGTTATTACAGAGGTCAAGAGAAGAGACACTTCATGCTACGCAAATTAGGCAAAAGTGATTTTTTTCTTAAAATATCTTATGTTTTTCTTCTTTTGAATTATTCCACCCTCATGTGAAAGCAATTTTCTTACCAAATTTTGAACTCATTTATTTGTCTGTTTTTAATTTAGACATAAACCAAAGGCCATATGTTTTTATGGCTTTTCTGACACATTTATTGCTCACCACCAAAGAAAAAACATAGCTCCATGAATTTTATATTTCACACGAATGTACTCTTTAATTCAAACTATTGCTTTTAAATTTTTGAGCAATGTTATAAATAAAAAGTTTATAATAAGGGATGCTACACTGAAGATACAGTAATTTATTCAGGCTTTATTAAACAAAAATTGATTTATCCTAAGGCTCTGTGGTTTTGACAACTGTAGTTAGAAACTGCGCTGGAGTCATCCTTATCATTTAAGCCAATTTCCAGGAGTTTTTTTTTTTTTTTTTTTTGGTTTTTGTTTTTAATAGCTTTATCTATCTGTCTGTCTGTCTATCTATCTATCTATCTATCTATCTATCTGTCTATTTGGAAAACCACAGCACTCAATTCAATGCCTCATCCTATCAGACAGGCATGCCCTGGTTAGGATACTAATGTGGATCAATGAAAGAAAAGTAAAAGATTGAAAGATTTTAATTGATCACATCAAGGTCCAAGTATCTTTGCTATAAAGTCAATTGAAGCTGAACTAGAAATTCAATATTATGTTTCACTTAAAAGTTGACTGAATTAAAGTGATGAGGAGCTTAATGAGTTACTAAGTGAAAATGTCAACAAATCAGTTATGGCAAATTTAACTTTGGTAAAGCCAAAGAGACAAAGCTATGAGACAAAGGTAATAATTCTGAGTCAAGAAGTGTTGCTTCAAAAGCACTGTCATAGTGACAATCAGATCGTGTATATCCGCAATGTGCCTTTTTAGCAACTGTCCTTCATCTTATCTCCCTAACTCCAGTCTCCCTCCCCTTATCTTCTAAATTCTGTGATTAGTAGTGAACATAAGGGAATATGTGGTGAGCTAATGCTTATTGTTGTTGAATTTTTAAGAAATATTTGGCAAACTTTGATGGTTTCCTACAGCAGAGAGGTTGTCTTTCCTTAATAAAAGGTAAAATGCTTTAGAGTTTACTTTTCTCTTTCTTACATATACTAGAAATTAAGTCTCAGATTGACTACCTTCCTCACCTAGATGAGTAATTGAAAACTTCAAACTTGGATGTTTTGGCCAGGTTTCTCTCATGGTTTGTAACACGGATGCTGACGTGTCCAAGAACAACCAGGGTTAAAGGACATTACAACAGAATAACGAAACTATTCTTCCTTCTTAAGAGTTAACAAAATATAACAAGATCTGTACATCCTAAAGAAAATTCACTTTATTTTATTATTTGTTGTAAAGTTGTTTTATTTTATTTATTTTGAGAGACACAGAGATAGCATGAGTGTGGGAGGGGCAGAGAGAGGGAGACAGACAGAATCCCAGGCAGGCTCTGCATTGTCAGCACACAGCCTGATGCAGGGCTTGAACTCACAAATCATGAGATCATGACATGAGCCAAAACCAAGAGTTGGATGCTTAATTAGCCACCCTGCCCCCTAAAATCACTTTAAAGGAAGAAAAAATGAAAAATCTCTGGCTCAAAGCTTATTTGTTTGGAATTTATACTGCCTTGATTTCCAAGTTTGTATTTTGAGAATTGAAATAAAATCATTCCATGGTGTTCTAAACGAAATAAGAAACTTGTAGCTGCACATCATTATTGAACTAATTTATTACGATTTAATTAAGAGAGTTATGGTTTGATGCCGCATTTGTCCCACAGTTTCTGCTTTGAGCAAGGAAAAAGTGGGTTACACCGTTTCAATTCTCACCCAAACACTAGACCAGTTGCTTATTTACCCATACAGAACTTGACTGTGCTCTGAGGACAGAATTGGAATGTGTTGGCACTACATTGCAAAATGATACTTACAATTTGAGATTCGAGGCCATTCAGATATTTCAAAGAAATCCAACCTTACATGGAGAACTGAAACCACGTACGTGATATCTGAAGACCGTTTAGTATTTTATTTGATGTAAAATAAATGGAAATGTATTTTAACATTTAAAAACAAAAATTTTGGCTGGTCCCAGTCTCTTGATGTCCTGAAACTTTAGACACACTTGTCTCAAATGGAAAAAAAAAAAAAATATATATATATATATATATACACACACACACACACACACACACACGTGTGTGTGTGTGTGTGTGTGTGTGTGTGTGTGTGTAGTTGCAAATCTTAGCCTACGTCTGAGATAGCTCTAATTTTAGCAAGATCTGGTACAATCATGTGTATGTGGACATCATCCAGAGAAATTATACTTCATAGTCTAAACCTGTATACTTTCTCTAGGTCAGCAATTTCACAAATGCCCTTAATGTAAGAGAGGACTATTACAATGAAGATGGTTCATCCATAGACATTACTGTGTACATTCACCTAACATACAGAATGTACTGAGTTCCATATGGTGGTGACAATGGAGAAACAGAAGTACTTGTAGTCTAAGTAAGACACAGAAAGAGACATTTGAGTAATAGATTCAAGTATAAAACTCTATTGTATTCAGCTTAAAGTTAAGATCAATAGTTATTTGGATTACTAGTCTAGGGACACATATACTCAGTCTCCAATTAATTCTAAGTGTACAAAAATGTTTATTATAATACTTTAAATACCTAAGCATGTCAGCCTATAGCACACTTCAGCGTTTTATGGCCTGGAATCTTAGGCATCCTCTTTTATCACCAAGAGAAACATGACTGAGGCAATAGTCTGGTCATACATATGTAGTTCACTCACTACACAGTGAGGCAATTAGTAGGCCAGCAGCAGTCCTGCTGACTGAGAAGACCAGCATCTCAAGCATATGAATATTTTGTACTAAGGAAGGAATTTTTTTAATTATCATATTAATTTATTTCATATATTCTCCCCAGATTTGTTCAATCTAAGTTACCAATGGTCATTCTCAATGGTGCAATGGTGGTAAACATTTCCGCATTAAATAGGAAAGAATGGATAATCTAGACATATTTATATTTATCTACAGAATTTAAAAATTTTTAGAATTATAGATATAGCAATTCAATCTTATTTTTATTGATTCATAGTTGAATTAACTTGGAAATTTTGGATTAAAAGAAGTTCTATATAACATGGACTGACAACATTCTAGAAAATAGAAATGTAATACCTTTGGGAGCAAGGTGGCTATAAATCATTCATAAAATTGAAAATTCTTAATTTAATATTCTTTAAAATTCTAAACAAAACATTAGTATTTTACACCCTGTAAAGTATGAAATTCTCTGCTTATTCTCAAGGTCACCTTATGTTAGAAACACAAATAATGTAGATGGGCTAGCCTAGCATTTCTCAAAGTACGTTCTATGTCCCTTGTGGTACTCTGAAAAAATATCCAGTGGCTAATATGTTTGAGAAACTTCACATAATATACTTCTCTGTGTTGTAGGTTTATATAATAGGAGACATATCAAAAGAATGGCAAATTTTGTAATGAGGAAATCTACGAAATACAGCATGATTATTTAAAAGACCATGGGCTCTGGAACTAAATTGAATGGTTTGGAAACCTAGCAGTGCTTCTTAGTTTTGTGAACTTGAGAACGTTACTTATCTCTCTGTGTCAGTTTTCTAAAATAAAGATTATAATAATGCCAACTTCAAACAATATTCTTGTGAGAATTTAAATTAGTTAATCTATAGGGGCGCCTGGGTGGCTCAGTTGGTTAAGCATCCAACCCTTTGTTTCGGCTCAGGTCATGATCTCATGGTTCATGGGTTCAAGGCCCACATCAGGCTCTGTGCTGACGGCACGGAGCCTGCTTGGGATTCTGTCTCCCTCTCTCTCTGCCCCTCCACTGCTCGCTCTCTGTCTCTCTCTCAAAAATAAATAAATAAACATTAAAAAGTTTAAATTAGTATATATATATATATATATATATATATATATAAACACATGTCTGGCACATCATAAATATTGCAGAACATTTTAGTTTGTATTTTTCCAATTTAACTGGCCACCTGTATGTATGTGTATGTGTGTGTGTCTGCACCTCTTTCTTTTTTTTTTTTTTTTTGCACATTTTAATAGCCCAAAGAATATGGCCTTGTCCAAGATCGAAAATTTTAAAGAAAGAAGAACAACACTCACAGAGGCCAGTCTCATTTATCAGGGTTCATTGGGAGTATTTGACAGGTGGTATGAGAGCTTGGGTTTCCCTCATCCCTGTCCAGCTTTGATGCATGGTGGCTTTCCACTTTTCAGCTAGGTGTCTTCTAGACTAAAGCACCTTTCTGGTTATGTTTTCCCATTCCCTATAGACAGCTGGTTGGTCTTTAACGAGTTCATTTTCCTTCAAATGTCAAAATTCCATTATTTTTGAGATTTAGGGCAATATCATGAAGTTTCAGAAAGCGTTCAAAATCCTCCCCAAAGTTGTCTTGATAAATTGACCATATTGTTTAGTAATGGGGAAAAAAAGTTGTATGTATAAACTTTGTAAAAAAAAAATCTAATCTTTAAATTACAAATGCTTTTGGAGGGAAAAGAAATCCAAGTTTTCTCCGTGAATAACAAAAATATAGAAGGATCATTGAAGTAATGGCTTTCTTTTTTTAATTTGTATCTCTTTCTTTCTTTTTCTTTTTTTTTTTTTTTTTTTTTTGATGTTTCCTCAAAGTCTCATTGCTCTCTTTTCTTTTTGATATTGTAACTGCTTCTAGTGTACCTGAGAATCAGGCTTCAAATAAAGCTGCAGCTTTGAATGGAAACAAGGGAAGTTGTTGCCCTGGCAACGGGAACCACATAAAGTCCCCATACATCACTTCCATCTTGTGCAATTCCCTACTAATTCCTAGGTTTGCACCTAGATAGCATGGACAATGGAGCTCTGCCCTTGGACTCTTTCAGTAAGAGAATTCATTGAAATTCTCATTAAAAGTAAGCGGTTTCACATGGGAACATAGTGGCATACCTCAGATGTCTATTATAAATACGAAAAATGTAGATTTGTACAAGTGAATCACATTTGGCCATATGGCCAATTCTAGGTAAACATCTGTTCCTTGTTTTTTGTTTTTTTTTTTTTTTTTTAATGCAAACCCTGTTTGGGGAACCTCACACTTTAGGCTGTAAGGAATGAAATTTGTGAAACTGGAAAACCCACCATATGTCTTCCACTTCTAAGCATCCCTTTTTGACTTTAGCTCTTAAACTTGCTCACTTAGGGCATGTGATGAAAAAAAAAAAAATCATCTTCAGAAGGAAAATGAAAGAATTAATACAAATTCTCATTCCTTCCATGATATAGGAACTTGCATTATCACTTAAATTTGAAGAAGTGGAAATTCTGAAATTCAGCCAAGCCCCTCACTCCACAATCAATTGTATGCCATTGACTAGAGTCAATTCATTCACTGATTCATTCATTCTTGAAAGAAAAATGAAGTGGGCACGCCTCTTATGTTCACTGCATTAGAGGTTTAAAACAATGCAGTGTAGGGCCACTGCCCTTGGGAAGCTTAAAGTCCAAGTGGGAGATGAGGTAAGCTGTAAACATGAAGAACATTAAATATTTCAGGACCTTACAGGTAGCCATCTATGATTGGTTTGAGTTTCATTGACACAACTCTAGAGAATCATCCTTTCTTTAGCCCACTGCATCAATATCACCCTTTCACTTCAGCCTCTCAAGCAATGTTCTAATCAATTCCTTCTTCTCTCATCTTCTTTTTCCCTCACCTGCAGACCCTTCCCCTTATTTTCATAAATTAGCATAGGATTGTGTTCCTGCTGCGTACTAGATATACTAGGTTCTGGGGACAAAAAGAAAAGGGGTGGGTGGGATTTATAATCCACTAGGCAAAGCAGACATTAAAATGTCAATCATCACAAATAATTATATTATTACACAAATAATTTACCCATTACCATGCAGAGCAGCCACACTGAATTACTGGCATTTATAAAATGAGTCATTCTTCTTTCTATGCGCTTTGGAAACCTTGATCCCTTGAGTATCTGGAATGCTCAATCCCACTTGTCCAACTGGGAGTCTCTTATTCTTTCTTTGTTTTCATAACAGACTGTAACTACCATCCCCAGCCTCTAAAATATCTCCTTAATTTCTAAGTCAAACATTGGAACTCCTTTTCCTACATACTTATGTTTACCAAGCATATTCCTAAATGATAGCTTTTTTCATGGAGTATTAAAATTCCTTATAATTTTAGCACACTTTTAAATTGTGAGTTCTCTAACTACAATTAATATAATTTTCATCCTTCAGTAGACACTTGATAAATACCAATGGCTTAATGAATGAGTGAAGGAAAAGTATGGTCAAAATTCAATATATGAGAATGGAAGCTTGAACTCCAGAGAATAAAGACATGCTCTATATAACAAAGTTGTTAATGCATGCTGGTGGTTGCATCATAACATTATTTTGAGGGTTTTAGCCAAAGAGCATGCAAATGGATATAAATAAAAGCCCCATTCCAACTCCTGTTCCCTTCCTAATCTACTTAAGATCCCATTGCTACACATTAGGCTTGGCCTCTGGGTCAGTGAGGAAGCAAATTTTTTATTCTTCCAAGGAAATCAAGGAGTCTTTTTCTTCAAATGAAAGCTGTGTTATGAAACTATTTGTTAGCATGAATTGAATTCAAAGGTAAAATAAATTTATTAATGGTTGATTTTCACATACCCAGTTAATACTGTCACTTTAATCTAGTTTTAATGGAAATTATAAGGTTTGCTACACTGCAGCCCATGGATTCTGATAAGAGAGGGGGGAAAAACCTCACTATGAATTGTATCAGCCTCTTGCAGTTAAGAATATGAGAGATGGTGATAGGACAGAGGAGATGAACAGAAACAGAGGAAATATGAGTCAGAGTAGAAGCTGAATGTGCAGAACATGCAGACTTTAGCAATGGCACTCAAACATATTTAGCCTTTGCCATGGAATCACTAATAAAAACTGACTTCCAAAGTCTAAACGTCCTCTACTCCTCCACACCTGCCCAAATCCTTGAGCCATGTTAAAACAGCCTCCCACATTTCTCCTATAATTAGGGAATCAGATCTGACCCTTCCTTTCTCTTTGGTAGCTTTCCCCTCCGTTAATGTTCAGTCAGCCTTTATTTAGTGGTGTATTAGTTCCCTAGGGCTGCTGTAACAAATTACAAACTGGGTGGGTTAAAACAACAGAAATTTATTCTCTCAGTTCTGGGGGTCGAAAGCCCGGAATCAAAGTATTGGCAAGGGCCATGCTCACTCCCATGCTTCTAGAGAAAATATGTTCATTGCCTCTTCTCAGTTCTGGTGGTTCCAGGTGTGTCTTTGTTTATGGCCACATCCATTCAATCTCTGCCTCTGTGGTCACATTGCCTCCTCGTCTTTATCAACACTGCCTCTGCCTCTTTCTTAGGAAGATACATGTGGTTGCATTGAGGGTCCATCTAGATAATCCAGGATAGTCTTCTCAAAACCCTCAACTTAATAGCATCTTTTGCCATATAAGGTAATATTCACTCTTTTGCCATATAAGGTAATGTTTACAGGTTCTGGGGATTAGGACATGAATGCATCTTTTTTGGGGAGCCACCATCCAGCCCTTTACACTTGGACAGGTTGCTAGGGTGAAAGAAGCTGCGTAGGTGACAGTCGCTTCCATCAGAGCACATAGCAAGCATATATACTTTGGGTCACCATGTGGGCTCACCCCACACACTGAAAAGAAGTTTATGGTTTATGGGCCACAATACTAGACATCAGCCATAATAGCTCTCTTTTCTCACTGGTCCCTTGGAAGCTTGAATGGACACTGAATGTTGTCTCAGGTGAGAAATTAAAACTGACTCAAACAATCTTTGGTGTTGAGTGTCCCTTCCTTGCTTCGACACCCCCCCCAAACCACTGCTATCTGTATATTTGCTGGGTGTTGTGTATCTGTCTCGCCACTTATAGCTTCACATCTTCTTCATATTTATTTAACTAACACCTCACCTAGCACCTAGTCCATTGGCTGATTTTTAGTAAGTGTGTGTTGAACTAAACTGAGCTAAATCCTAGTTAGCAAGACATCTAGACTTTTGAGAAAAGTGTGGCCATTGTGAGAAGAACATTAGAGAATCCTTTGTCCTTTTTTCTCCACAATATGAAAGTATCTTTTTTCTCTTCCTACAATATACATGGCATTAGAGATAGTCTTATCTTTGGGGGTTGTTCTGTTGGTTGCTTTTCCTTATTTCTGGTTGAGACAGTGATCACCAATCATTCTTCAATCACGTGTG
This sequence comes from Leopardus geoffroyi, assembly GCF_018350155.1. Classification (NCBI taxonomy): domain Eukaryota; kingdom Metazoa; phylum Chordata; class Mammalia; order Carnivora; family Felidae; genus Leopardus; species Leopardus geoffroyi. Next base: position 32,069,636 of record NC_059330.1, on the reverse strand, counting down.
ATGTTGTGTGTCTCTTTCTTATCAAACACAATCACAAAAATTGCCAAGGAATCTGTTGATTTTGTGATTTTAAATATCCTGGGCAATTTTCCTTACATCACTTGGAAGAGTTTCCCTCTTGAATGCTTGTATCGTGAAGTGAAGCAAAGAAGAAACTAGAGAAATGGACAGTCCTGCTACCCTTGTGACCAGCCACATGGCAAATGCCTACAGTTCCTTCAAAAGAGGGCAAGGTTTGGGCAGAGGAAAGGACACCAACTTCCACAGCAGGGAAAGAAATGTCAAGGCCATTTAAATAGTATACCGTTTCCCTATATAAAGAATAACATACTTTTATCGAAGTGGTTTGTCCCTTTATATATGTATATATGCTTATACTGCTAATTATTTTAGTGTGCTATTAGGCTCAGCCATATAATTGGATATATTTAATTCAAAGGGAACTAAACAAACAAAACAGCAGGAATTGGAAGTTATTCTTGCTAAAATCAGAATTTAGAGCCCCTGGGTACCTTGAAAATATATAATTAGCATTCAGAATAATTTCACAATTTTTTTGATTTGTGTTTTGTAAAACATGAAGCACTGTATTTAGATTTGGGCTTCAAAATAAAAAAGTACACGGACATGCATGTATTCATTTATTCAATATAACATTAGGAAATTGCTGTGTAATCATGAGTGCTGCCTTAGAATGACCCTGCCCCCAACAGAAATGCTGTCAATAGATAAGACTGATGGAAAGCCTGAAGCCCCTTAGCTATCCAACATCTCATTTTATTGCTACACAAAACTGCAGTCATTTGATCACATTGGGAGTCTGGAAAAGTTCTATTAGGTAATGACATCCATTTTCATGAAGCTTCCCTCATCAATCTCCTTGATTCAATTCTGTATCACGTGGCATTGAAGGACCCTCGCTCATGCTTTTCTTACCTACCTGGTAAGACAAGTCTTAAGTGGAATAGTGGGTTTGGAGAGGAGAAAGGAAAAAAGATAAAAAAGGAACAGGCAAGAATTTGGAAGCTAAAAGAGAACAGACGGGAATCCAAAGCTGAATTCACGTGACAACAGTAGAACTAGGGATTTGCCCAGGAAGAAAAAAAAAAAAAAAAAAAAAAACAGTAAGTGCTTGTTTCAAAGAAGACAAAGATGGTATAATTGAAATATGCAGACAAGTTCTGGTTTAAAACCAGCTGACAAGAGACTGATGGGGTAACTTGAACTAGGAGGCAATCCATGAATCCAGTGGGCAGCCTGAGCAAAACAAATACTGACAAAAACGTGTTTATTTGGGAAACTTCCTTGGAGCGCATGTGTATTGCTGTCCATGACCCCCAAATCACAAACTAGCTGTCACCAGTTCCCAGAAATTCATAACATGTACTATATACCATTAACAGCAGGATGAGACTCAAAGTCTCCCTGCGTATTTCTAAAACTTCTGCTTCATTCACCACTTCCTCTGCCCCAATACCAGAAATTTCACCATTGCAAATCCCTTGTTACCAAACACAAATGATTCTTTTAATCTTCCTCTAACAGGGGAGCTAGTCTAATTTAACTGTTTCTTCTCTGAGACTGACCTTTCACTGTCTCCACACCAACAAAAGGCTTTTTGGCTTTGCTCTTCAAATAAATCACCCTGAAAGGAGTTGATAAGGAAACGTTATTATGATTTATTAAGGGGTACTCTTTCACTGCTCGGTTAGGGTAATTTTCAATGATGCTTTTATTATGCTGACCTTTGCTAAAGAAATTGTCAGCAATTTAGCTAAATATTTTAATAGTGGTGAGTATAGAATACAATATTTCTTCTGGAAAACTGCTGCTTTTGGAGACCTGAGGCTATTTCAAATACCTCTGACTATCTCAAATGTGCAAGGCCCAAGGAAGCGGTTTGAAATTACAGTCAAGTTCGACAGAGTATTCAGTTCCCTTTCATTTAAAAACAGGATTCTAGCAGATCCATAAATGATTTTCAATGACACCAGAGTGAAATTTGCATATGATCAACCCAGTAAATCCTAATACTTGATGACATTTTCACTAAGTATTTGACAGTTTGCCCTCTAGTTAATAGTTGGACATTGGCAACATGAAATGCACTTTGTTAAAAAAAAAATACTGTAAAAGCCAAGGCAATGACAGATTGTGAAACATTTTAAGGTATTGAGAAAAGCAAGAAAAAGAGTGTTTTATCTCAAAAAAAAAAAAAAAAAAAAAAAAAAAAGTTGCCCCGGGAATAGATTAACCACACAACAAGTTGGAATTGGCTCTAAGTTCTACCCAGTTTTGAACCAGTTTTGTAGAAACTTTAAATGCTCAAGTCTCCTCTCCTCTACCTTTTTTAAAATCTGATTTTGATGAGAACGGATGATGGATCTTAAGAGGAAATATATTGCTTTTTCATATTGTACTTGGACCAATGAATCTGAAAACTGCTGGATATCTGTGAAATAGTTGGGTTGACCTTGCAGGTAGATTAAAAAATATCCATCAGCAGACAAATATGCTTCCATAATATTACCAGTTTCAAAACCAAATTGAGGATGATACAGGGAATATTATTAGCTAAGAAATACTGGAAGTCATTACTGAAGCTTGGGTTCAACCTTTTCTCTTTCCATCATCATCACACATGTGAAGATTTTCTTATTGCCATTTTGTGAACCATTCTCCTGATTCACCAGACTTGCCCTGTTTCTTCCCTCTCTTTCCCCTTGAAAAAAAAAGCTACAGATTTTTGCATGAACACTAAGATTCTTAAATGCCAATAAACACAATTTGGGTCATTGTAATATAAACTACCACAGCAACTGCAGTTCAGTACATCAAATAGCCCTATTTGCCTTGATGCATGATGTTGAGCTAATGGGTAGCATGATCATAGGCAACTCTTCTTGGTCATAACACATTACTTACTTCATTTCTTGGTAGAATGGGATGACTTAATTTGAAAAAAAAATAAATGGTTCTATAGCAGACATTTTAACAACTTCTCTTTTAAGGTTCAGTAGCAATTAAAAGCAAATGAAAATAAAACACTTGTTTACAAAATGCAAATAAGCTCTAAGTCTCCAATACTGTGTAACAGTTAATGCAGGATGAATTTTACCTTCTCAGAGTAAACTTTTTGCATTTCCAGTTCTCTAACCTGTTAGTTAATATAGCTCTCCTGGTCCTGAGAACTCACAGGAGGAATTTCAGTCACAGAAAATCTCAAAACTTTTGCACATGCATAAAACATAATTCTCCCAGTAGCATAAACAGCCCTCTATAGAGAGAGGGAGAGAGACACACACACACTTGGGTTGTGTTCAACATTTGACAGATTTCGTCACTTTGCTAAGCGATATCAAATGGCACTTCCAGCTAAATTTTCACCAATATAAACTCCTGGTTGCAGTGGACTTATTCAGAATATATTGAAGATGAATTTTCATACCGTCTTACAACATGTAAAATACTTTCTTCTCCCACCCCCCAAAAAGATACCATAGGACATTCACTTTTGTAAAACTCCTTATCTATTTTCTATACGTTTGTTTTTGTGTTCTGGTTTTGGTATTAACAAGAAAGGATGGGCGTCTGAATAACGAAATCTGTATGATTATCTTAGATAAAAGGGTAGCAAAAGAAATAAGGCTGGCAAGATTACTATTGCCACTATACACACTTTCCTAAAATATAGCAATCTATTTATGACCTGAGTTTCCATCAGTCTTTTCCAGTTATCTTTATTGAATAGAGCATGGTATTAATGAATTCAGGTTACCAGTTGTGTTTGACATGTGACAATTTTTTTCACTTTACTTCACAGGGTCAAACTGCACTTCTAGCTTTAGCAGTCACAGATACACAACCCTGGCCACTGAAAAGTTTGGATGCAACAGCAAAAATTCATTAATATGCATGTCTGGGGCTAAAAAAAAAAAAACAGCAGAAAAATCTCTCAAAAAGCATATATAAAAAATATGTATTATATTATATGTTAGCATTTTATATTTATTTCAAATTACAAAGTCCTTAAAATAATACAAGAACATAAAAATTAGGATTTAGTCTTTACTTCCTAAACCAAATGTATAATGGTCATGTCATAAAAATGGAAAAAAAAAAAAAAAGGGTAAATGGCCTGGTGACGTGACAGAAGCAGCAGATCGAAGATGTACAGAGGGCTGGTTATCTGGATCCAGTCACTAGGCTTTGCATTAATCACAGAATACAGACACCCCCACCTCCCCGGTATCCCAATCCATCCCCTTTCTCCTCATCTCAATACCGAGCTGCTTTTTGTTATTTACAGTCCACGCTGCACGGGACTTGCCACTCAAAGAAGAGCACCCTGTACCGGCAGTTTTCTAACGTGGCTTAACATCTGCATCACTTCATTGAAACACAATTTGCCGGGCCTCTCTCGGAGAATCTGGATCAAGAATGTGCATTTCTAGCAGTTTCCAGGGATGCCAACCCTGTTGCTCCAGAGCCCACACTCTGAGCCCCTGCCCTCTACTTGGCTTGACTATTTGAGGTTTGGGAAGGCAGCCCTGATTTCAAATATTTCTCTCCAAATTACCCTTCTAGATGAGCGGTTCTTACCAGGTTGCATAGCGTTGGTGTGATGTGGGGGACTTATAAAATAAGGATAGAACACAAGACATAAAAATTTCAACAAAGCTCCTTTCCTTCTCATTCCCCCTGTCTTCGAAAATTGAATGAGTGGGGTGCCTGGGGGGCTCGGTCGGTTAAGGCAGGCTCAGGTCATGACCTCACAGTTCGTGGGTTCGAGCCTCACATGGGGCTCTGTGCTGACAGTTCAGAGCCTGGAGCCTGGTTCGGATTCTGTGTCCCTCTCTCTCTTTGCTCCTCCCCACGCTGTCTCTGTCTCTTTCTCTCTCTCTCTCAAAAATGAATAAACATTAAAAAAATTCAAAATAAATAAACAAATAAATAAAATTGAGTGAGTGAGTGATTTTCCCCTCAGTGCAGCTAATCTCATCTGGCTGGTTAAGGATATGTGATCTAAATGAGATAATTCACACTACCATGTAAATGGCTGACTTGGAGTTGTTTTAAGTCAATTAAACATACTCCAAAGCAGCTCCTTAAATTAAATTAATGTGTCCTTCAATCATAAGTATTTCAGTCAAGTAGATTATTAGGAGTGGGAGGCCTTCCTGGGATCCAAATGATCTCTTTAAACATCTTAAGTTTGTCTGGAGAAGCAGTTTTGGGGAGGGGGGGCGAGGGCTTCCCTTTACTTACTCTTGCTATAGGTAACTCAATAAGAACCAATTTTCAGCAGTGCTTCTAGTGGCAATAGGAACTATTGAATTAGGCTTTACTCCTTCAGCTCATCTATGGGGACGTGGGTGAAGGTGATACCTATTCCGATGTATCTTTGGGCCTTTTTTCTCCCTCAAGGAACATGAACTAGTTCTGCTTTATAAGTGAGTGAAGAGCTGCTCTATGCCCCAACAGAAGAAAGGCAGCTGAAGATTTAAGAGAGTAAAAGTGTACATGCAAAAACTGCAGTAAAATGAGTAGTGTATAGACAAATAAAAATAAATGATTGACGGGTGGATAGACAGTGGATAGGCAAACAGGCAAGAAGTTTCTTCTCTGTCTGGATGTGGGTGATTAGTTTTAAGAAATAAAAATTAAAGAGAAAACATTGAGAGAATTTCTTGCTAAGAAAAAAAAAGGCATGGAACTTGAAATCTTGCCCTAAAAGGAACACAAAAATAATTGGGTGCTCTTTATCAACTTTTCCAGAAACTGGCTAACACAGGTATATGTGCTTCATATGGTTTTTACATAAAATGTAAAGTGCATATTAAATTGAAATCTTCTTTGCTCACTTTTCTAGACCCTTCTTTCTCTAGAGGAAACTACTATCATAAAATTACTGTGTACCTTGTTTATATTTTTATTACACTTATATGACTACATGGAAAAATGTAATATTATTTTGTTAATGCTTTGTACATTAAAAAATATTTTTCTCCATGCTTTTTCAGTACTGGTCTCTCCCATGAATACACACATACAAATTCCATAGAAAATCATAGTAAATCTTCTCCAACTTCCCCTTCTTTGACTTTTCTTTTTTCATTTTTTTAAAAAATTGAAGCTAATTAACATAGAATGTTATATTAGTTTCAGGTGTATAGCATACTGATTGAACAATTCTATACATTATACAATGCTCACCATGATAAGTTGAGTCACAATCTGTCACAATACAATGTATTACAATATTATTGGCTATAGTCCCAATCTATACTTTTCCTCTCTGTGACTTATTTTACAACTTTGTCCCCAAAGTCACTCTCACATACGTATTTGTCTGATAGAATGACCTACTTTATGGGTCTCCAATTTTCATAGATTATGAAAACTTAGGTACAAGATAACATTCCTGGTCCTCATTTTGTATTTATTATGCTTTTCTATTACAAGGTATATCTGAAGGGAAAAGCTGGGGGACATTAGGGCAAGCAGACTACACTTGTGTCTTCTTTGCCTTTTTGTATATTTGGGTAGTGTTAAACATATTAGCAGATAATTTTCTGTAGAAAGCTTTCTATAAGTTAACAAGAATAAAAGGTTATAAATTCCCCCCCTTCTTTGGGCACCAAACTGTTGAGTATATTCACGATGCACCTACAATGAAACTAGGTCGGTTACCTAAGGAAATGATTATGAAAAACTGTTCCTCATTTACATGCGTGACTTATTCTAAGCCCTACACAATTATTCTTGAATTGGAATGTAAAATTAGAGGGACACTGAATTTGATCTAAAGATCATGGAAACAAGTTGCTTGGTCTAATGATTTTTACTTCGCTGTAGCAGAGTTTTATTTTAGGAAACCAAAAATATGGATTTGTCATTTCAAAAGGTTGTGTCACAAAAAATTGCAGTATTTTCCTCCTAAATTTGCTAAAATCAAGTAGTTTCCCTTTTTGTAGAACACATGGCGAGGGGAATATATAGTATATTTTTAGATGGGAATAAAATTTAAACAATTGAAACTAAAATTTTTCCTCACGTATTTAAATTCACAAGGAGCTATACATGACAGTGTAAATACTATCCCTGTTCACTTGGAGCTGGTATTTTGGGAATGTTAAGTCATTATGCCCAGGTAAGAACTTTATTCATGTGGAAAGAAATTGGGAGTGGAAGATCAAGAGGTAATATCTGTTTTGAAGTTTCTCACTGATCATTTCTATGATAATAAAAATGTAATTATTATTTTAGTAGCTTTTAAAAAAAGCTAAAGGAAAGAGCAAAAGATGAACAGGTAGAGCACAGAGAATTTTCAGGGCAGTAAACATACTCTGGATGATACTATAATAATGGATACTTGTCATTTCAGTTGGTTTGTCCAGATCCATAGAATGTACAACACCAAGAGGGAACCCTAACGTAAACTATGGACTTTGAATGAGTTGACGTGTTAATGCAGGTTCATCAGTTATAATAAATGCACCACTTTGGTGAGTGATGCTGATCATGGGGGAGTCTATGCATATGCTGGGGCAGAGGGCACACGGGGAATCTCTGTACCTTCTTCTCACTTTTGCTGTGAATCTAAACTGCTCTTAAAATATAGTCTTACGCAAACACACACACACACACACACACACACACACACACACACACACACATTACATGCCAAAATTGGCACTTTTACAAAGACTACTTAGAGAAAAGTGTCGGGACCAAATGAAAAATGGAGAATTTTTCTTGGTTTGGATTAAGAAGATGGGGCTTAAGAATTTTAAGTCTGCAATAACATGCACAAGAACACAAAGAGCATTGGTGTATATTCTTCTAGTGCCATGTAATTCAGGTGACCTGGAGAGTTTCACAATCTCATTTACTGCAGAGATGACTCAAATTTAAATTTTACATACATAGACCCATCACAATTACATTCTTGAGATTTCTTATATGTGGGGAAAATTTGTGAAACAGTCAAATGGCTGAACAATTCTTTAAAAAAATTCTTCCCTGAAAATATATTAGTAGGACAAAGTTCACATTTGCCTCGTTTTACTTTATTAACAAAGATCAAACTGTAGATGGGATTTAATTCATCTGACAACATCTACCTGTTCCCTCTAGCCTCTTAATGTAGACTATAAGTTCAAAAATACCAAGACATTCTTAATAAAAAAAAAAAAAGGAGAAATTAAGAGTTTCTTAACCAGAGGGGGCTGGGTGGCTCAGTAGGTTGGGCATCCGACTCCTGGTTTTGGCTCATGTCATGACCTCAGGTTCATGGGTTTGAGCCCCGCGTCAGGCTCTGAGCTGATGGTGTGGAGCCTGCTTGGGATTCTCTCTCTCCCTCTCTCTCTGCACCTCCCCCAGTCAGTCTGTCTGTCTGTCTGTCTGTCTCTCTCTCTTTCAAAAATAAATAAATAAACAAACGTAAAGAGTGTCTTGACTAAATTTACTAATGTCTTTAAAAGTTTTCATACTCATTAAATGAGACTTAGAATTTTAACATTAGTATATATCAACATTCCATGAAGTTTTTCCTCTGGATTAAAGAAAGCAAAAAATTCTTTAATATTCTACTTACTGAACGATGAAATTTAATTCCCAGCCAATGGATCTTGGGTGGCTTTTAAAACGTATTTGGCTAATGAAATGTGATAGAAGGGATGGCCCAGGATTGCTGAGCTTTAGTGACAAGAAGCCTTGTAGCTTGGGGTTCTTTGAACACTCTCTTTTATCGTCTTCAGCTACCATGTAATAATTATAATTCCTCTGAGGCTTCCATGCTAGAGGGGCCATGTAGAGAGAGGAGAGAGACAGATGCCATCCAATCCCCAATTGTATCTCCAGACATTCTAGAACAGAGACAAGTCTCCCTCACTGTTTGCTACCTGTCTATAATTCCTGACCCACAAAACTGTGAGAAATAATAATAAAATTATGTTGTTGTAAGCTTTTAAAAAAATGGAAGCTCAGATTGGCTTTGGTTGTTGATTTCCCCAATGTCACACAAATAATAAAGTGAATAACCAGCACTGGTGTGTAGCCCTATCTTCCATATCTCATGCCCAGTTTTTCTACCCATTCTTCATGCCCAGACCCAACGCTTATATAATACACTTTATTTGCTTATGGATTTTTGATTCTCATTCTTGTAACAAACATTTACTGAACACCCACCATTGCTCCTTAGACTTGATAAGCATCAGTCTTTTGAGCTCTCCTGAGAAATGCAATGATCTGGATCCTAGTAGAGTTAAAAGCACCAGTCAGGAGACTGGACACTGTTGATAATCTTCCCTATGCCCCAACTACTCTCCAGTTATACTGTGGAAAGAAACTCTCAATAATGGGCCTTTAAAAATACTAAGGAGGCAATGTAATATATAAGAAATTGTAAATCTGACTGAGATGAATGGAAGTAAAACTCATCAATGCATGTAAAAAGGAGGGGAAGGGCATGATTTGATATATTGTTTAATATAGTAATAATGTACTTGCACAGAACTTTACAACTTATAGATTCATCAAAACTATAGGTAGCACTTTGATCTGTTAACGGTTAGAAAACAAAACTAGTAGTAATGGAAAAAGAATAACTGAGGTGATTTTTCAATTATTTTAGGAAGGTGGTTCTATCAAGTTTTTTTGCTTCTCAATATAAATTCATTAAGGAAAGTTGTTGAGCTGATCTTTCCAAATACCAAACAAATCATAATGTATTCTTAGTTAATTAGCTTATGTTTTCTTTATTCCCAGTTTGATGTCACATATCAAAGCAAGATAATATATGGGAAGGACCTAACATCTCCATAAATCATCACACTGGTACTGTTCTGGGCATTTGAACCCCTGTCATTACTGTCATTAACAGAAATGCAATATATATGAACACTCTCGAATATATTACTGAGAATGTGATGAGTCAGTATTTAGCCATGCAGTATTTAAACGGTTGAGGGAAGGGACGCCTGGGTGGCTCAGTCGGTTGAGCGTCGGACCCTGGATTTCGGCTCAGGTCATGATCTCATGGTTCGTGAGATCGAGCCTCATGTCAGGCTCTGCACTCACAGTGCAGAGCCTGTTTGGGACTCTGTCTCTCCTTCTCTCTCTGCTCCTCCCCTGATTTCTCTCTTTCTCTCTCTCTCAAAATAAATAAATAAACATGAAAAAATAAATTAAAAGAACAAATGATTGAGGGAAGACAAAGTATGCTGATCCTTCTGTGTAAAATGAATATACTGTTCTTCTTTATCAAAAAAGTCACAATTTGAACAAGAGGAAAAGGAAGTATAAGGACACAATGTAAGCATCCATTTGGGCTTCCCTCCTCATGAAGATTATACTCATACATAAATTATAAAGAATGTGCACAATGTCTCTAGAGTCTGTGAACGATTCACCTCCCTGCTGAGAAGTAACCTGAGAGAAGAAAATGTAATTTTCCTACTTCAGCTGTTGGAGGATTTTCCTATTTACAACAATGGTCCTGAGAAGGCCCGAGGACAAAGGCAACTCCAAACATGATGGAGAAAAAAGAAGGAAAGACAGTGATAACATCATTCGGCTTCTGAGCTAAACAACTTTGGAAACACCTTCCCGCGGACTTCACTTCTTGATATGGGAGACAGTATGTCCATCATCATCGAAGTCATTTTTAGTCAGTTTTTTTCTGGAACTTGTAGTGAAAAACATCACTGTGGATACAGTATATTTTAGAAAGAAAATATTAAAGATGTCTCTACTTAAAACCTGAGTTTGTATAAACTGAGATCTGCACGTGCTACACTTAATGTATTCTGTCTAGTTCAGATATCTAGATGGGGATATTGCTAAAAGCTATTATGGCCTGTCTTCTTCAAAAGTGTACAATACAAAATTGCCTGCACAATTACCTCTTAATGCTCAAAAACAGCTTTTCTCTCTGTTTTCCTCTCACCTCTGCCTCCAGTTCCTGCAACAACACAGGAGGAAAGGGGTGTGTTTTAGGCTGAGGGCTATCTCAAAATATCTTCCAAATAAGCTAGTAGAGGAAGGAGAGAGAGACAGAGACAGAGAGAGAAGGAGGAAAGGAAGCAGGAGTTACCTAATGTTCACATCACGTGTCTGCTGTTAAATATTCTACCAGGACTTTAACAACTGGGTTGTCCCATTTTAACCATTCCATTGCTCAATGATAAAAGGAGGCAGAAGAGGTGGCCCTGCATTTTAGAAACTTGCAAACATTCCTCTTCAATTGGGCAACTAATGATTTGTTCTTTACAGCCTATACAATAAATGTGTGTAAAGTAATTGGGCCATCTATCAGCCTGAACTAAGTGAAGGTATACATTTTTTTAATCTAAGTTTACGGATGAAGGAAGAATGCTAATTAAAGTTGGTTATTTATGGGAAAACATTTTGAAAGATACAAATAGCAAATCAATTGAATTAATACCTTGTATTTCTTTCTTTGATATTTAGCACAGAAACTTCAATAAGTAAAATTAGCTTCATTATTTTGTCTCCTGCTGAAGTGGACAAAGTCACCTGGTAATAATAAGTATGTATGTGAATATAATTTGTAAATTTCAGTTATTAATTATTCTTTAAAACAGAGTATAAATTCATCTGAGTGTGTAAGAAATAAAGGAAGAGAAATAAGATTGTGACCAAAAGTTCTTGTTACAGGAAGATATGTTGACTTTTTATGATAATCAATAGAATACTAATAGCAAAATAAAAATTCACAAATTGTTATGTCTGATTTTAACTCTGGAATTACTCTCTCAGATTATGTCTCTTGTGGTTAGAAAGAGTAATATCAATCTCTTTGAAGTCAGGAAACAGATAATATGTAACAGAATCCCTCACATCACCTACCCCATGTCTTGTAGTGTAAGGTAAAATGGAAGTACAGTCTTTATGAGTTATTGGACCTAGAATTATGTAACTATTTAGGAGTTTACTTAGCTCTATAACAATCCAGATTATTAATTACTCAGCAGGAATCCTGAGATGAGGCTACAGAGAAAGAGGTATCCATTAAATTGCAAGTTCCACTCTTAGGCATAATTCAGATCACGTATACATGATTTGTAACTTTTTAGAATCCCTCCAATAATCCTTTGTTTAAAATATCTAGATCAGAAAGGTGCCTGGGTGGCTCAGTGAGGTAAGCATCTGACTCTTGATTTTGGCTGAGGTCCTGATCTCATAGGTCATGAGTTCAAGCCCCATGTTGGACTCTGTGCTGACAGTGCAGAGGCTGCTTGAGATTCTCTCTCTCTGACCCTACCCTACTTGCGTGTGCTCTCTCTCAAAGTAAATAACCTTAAAAAAAGTTTTTAATAAAAAAATGTATATAAATATCTGGATAATAAACAATAGTTTATGTGGTTTCCATTGTCCAGAATCCTCTTTCAACTCTCAGGTTACATGGCATTTATGTAAGAAATCTCTGCTCTCTCAAACTAGGTGGGATTCTCTTATTAAATACTACCGATAGCATATACTTACTTTGAATGAAAATCCCAATTGCACTTGGGTACTGATTCATGTAATTTGTTTTCTTCAGTGTATTATAAGCATTCTGAGAGCTCAGACCACAGCTTTCTTGTTATGGTTCTATTCCCAATGCCAAGTGTAGTGCTGTACATTTGGTAAGAACTCAATATTTGTTGAATAAATGAATACAGAAGAATAAGAAATAAGCTTTCATAAGGCAGTGGGGAGCTAATTTTTGTGAATTATCCCATATTTTATGATAATGCCATGAAAAATACTCAAAACGTAACAACTGAATCATCAAAATCAAACATGTATATTCTCATTTTTATAAAAATATATATAAACATAAAGGATATACTACTTGAAGATGTTATCTCTGTATTGTAGGATCATAATTTTCTGCTTTTCACCTTGAAATTGCTTATACACTTTTCCTATGTTAAACTTAATCTTTGTATTCATCAGATAATATGTATATAACACTTTTAAAACTTGATAGCATTCACAACTCTTACGGAGAAAAAACAGCAGTCCAAAGATTACACTTACAGTTTATTTTATGTGTCTATTTACCTACATATTTCTAAAGAGCATACTAATACTGCTAATTCATTATTTTTAGTTTCAGACAGTTACTGAATTACTCCCATGTGTGGAAACAATATAAATCCTTTTCTCAGAAACAAAAGTATAAAATCTGAAATGTGACCCCCTTTTTAAGAAGCAAATCAGCTTTAGTGCCAAGCTTTAAATGTCCCATTTGGTATTGATAAGAAAAATGAATTTATGACCTGTGAACTAACAGCCACCAACTGAAAGTATTAGAAATTGGTATGAATAAATTTAACTTATTACATAAGTTAAACTTATTTCATAAGTTAAATTTTACTCTTCTCATTTCCACAGAATAAGAGGTATGTTTATAATATTAGTTGTGTATGATATTAGTTATATATGATATATGTATTACATTAGTTATATATGATATGTTAGATATATGATTTTTACATATATATAAAGAGACAGGCCAAGACAGAGACACAGAAAGAGACACAGAGACAGAGAGACAGAAACAGAGACAGATTAAGGACTGTTACCAAATTGTTTTAAAAACCTGTCATTACCCTTCTGAAATCCAAATATCTAAGTTTATATGGAGGCCAAAGTTATGGAAAAATGTTTTAGAAAATTGAGCAAAGTTTAAAAAGTATGACTAGGGTAGGAGAGAACAATAATTCACAAACTGCATTTACAGTTAATCAGCTATAAAGAAAATAAACATAAAATGAAATCACTGTTTTTATTTCTCCTTTCCCATATTATTTTTTCCATATTCCCTACAAAAATATCAGTATTGGGTTTTAAGTACATTACCCTCTTTTTTTTATTACTTGACTTTGTATCTATCGCTAATTCTTTCCCCAAACAGTTCAAATAGAACTTTAAAATATCTCTAAACATAATCAGATATATCAGGTAATTTATAAAATACACTTTTCCCTGGAAAAACTCTCCTGGCTCTCCACATAATATGGTTCTAACTTGATCTGGTTTCTCTCTGAGGCTACTATATAGCTGTAATCCTAGATATTATTTTTACAATCATTGTAGAATCAGTCCACTTTTTTGGTTCCCTGGTTTCTGGAGCCTATGTGTCTTCTCAGTTAATTCATTCCCTCATTTTAGTAGAGGAAATCCTCCAAAACCTTTCTGATAAAGAATACATCAGAGGCAGTTTTATTTAAGATCTGGCTGTCTATATCTTCATTTCTTTCATCACACTTAGCTACTAATTTGCTTATAGAAGCACAGGTTGGATATTATCATCCATCACATTTTTAAAATATATTTTTTAATGTTTATTTATTTTTTAAGGAGAGAGAGCACAAGCAGGCGAAGCACAGAGAGAGAGGGAGACACAGAATCTGAGGCAGGCTCCAGGCTCTTGAGTGTCAGCATAGAGCCTGACGCGGGGCTCGAACCCACAAACTGTGTGAGATCATGACCTGAGCCGAACTCAGACGCTTAACTGACTGAGCCACCCGGGCGCCCCTCATCTGTCATATTCTTAAGTACAGTGATCTGTTCTAGTTTCCTATGTGTAGTTGAGAAACCTGATATCTATCTGTTTTTGAGATCCTTTACATATGCTTTGTTCTTTCTGTGGTGGCGGTGGTTGGGTTCTCTCCAGAAGCTTTTAGCAAATTCTCTTTATTCCTGGAATTTTGTATTTACTATCATGTACATTTATGTGGCCCACTTTTCATTGAATGTGCTAAGCATTTAGCAGAAAATGTCACTCTGGGAGTGGCTGGCTTTTAGGACAAGAAAATTTTCCTGAATTACATTGTGGATATAGTTCTTCTTCATCTTCTCATCTTTCTGGAATTTTTATTCGTTGGATATTGGACTCCTGTGTTGAGCCTCTAATTATTTTTTTTATTTCTTTTTACTTTCAGTGATGCCTTTTCAACTTTATCTTAAATATTTCTACTATTACATTCTCCCAAGTATCTCCCAAGATATATCTCCCAAGTATCTCCCAAGTAAAATATATATATATATTTATAAATGAACTTTTTCTTGTTTTCTAATATCTAACTTGAAAGGACATGTTATCCTTTTCAAGGCTATAGTATTTTTTCTTTTTTTTTTTTCTCCATAGCCTTATTTTTTTAACTTAGGTCTGCTTCATACATTGATTCTTTTTTTTCCCCCCTCTGATTCTACTTTTTGTTTGGTTGTATATTCATTTTCTTTGCTCTTTTTCTTGTACGAATCTTTATTGAAATGGCTGATGATCATTGTCTCCTCATCGCCAACAATGAATGCTTAGAAGTAAAGCCCTTAAAAGCTGCTGTGGGGTTCTGCAAGTTTTGGAATGAACTTGATGAACGGGAAGACTGCACCAAAGGGTGAGTGAGTGCTGAACCCGTATTTTCAGTATCTCTGGGTATTTTCTCTTAGGCTGGCTTGTTTTCCCCAAATAATCCTCCAACTTCTGTCTGAGGCCGGGTAGTGGTGGAAGGCATTACCATGGCTAGCAACATTTTGGTGACTGGCAAGATAAAGGGAAGTGAGCATGTCACTGTTCATTATTTAGTTTCCATTATTTGCTTGTTTCTGATCCTGTATTGCTGCATTTGTTACTCATCTTTGCCTGGTATTCTCAGAGTCTCTATGGTTATCTACAGAACAGTCGTCTATTCTTCCATCAAGATAAGGGACATGCAGTTGCCTGGCCTGAGTAGGAAAAGATTTGAGCAGCTAATTGTTCTGTATGAGAACCTGCATCTATTTTTTTTTTTTTATTTTTGGCCCATACATCACCCCTGATGTCAGCACTGCAGGGTATTTCTAATTTTTCAGCCTTTTCATTCTTCTGTACTATTAATCTCCTTATAGCTTTACAGCTTTAGATGAGCCACAGATAATTGGTTCACAAACCTTCCTGCTTTTTTTTCATCTGCTTTCCATTGTACCAAATGTTGGAGACGTCCCTCATATACTGAATACTTTTTTTTGTCTGCTTATACATTTTTGCCTTATTAGGGGCTTCATAATGGAACAGAGAAAAGAAAAATATCTATGTTTTATCTATCGTATATATCTAGAACCCATACCTTCTCTGTCTTCTCTATATTTTTATCACTATAGGCTAAATCAATAGTTCTTAAGAAAGGATTATCATACAAATCACTTGGGACATTTTTCATACCCTGTAAGATCTGGACACTATAGTTTTATATAAATCAGTTATTTGTATGCATATGCCTAGTAAAACACTACTGGTTTTGGTTATCTGTTAGCTGGCTCAGGTCATTAATAAAATTACTAGGGATTTGTAAGTGGACTTATATTTTAATACATATCTCCACCTGTACCGTCTGATATTCCCAGTACCTGTTTTGCTTACCTATCTAAGTGCTATTATCCTTCATCCCTTCTTTCTCCATAATAGAACCACAATTTATTTCAATATGATCAAGGAAGGTGGACCCTTCACAGTATCTGCAAGTCAATGATGATGACTAAACTAAGTCAACATGGCCCTTCCCTTCTCCAGTGAATGTGTTGTCCATGCTCCATGGAGGGCAAAGATCTCAGATATTTCTATAGAATGAGCATGTTTTCCTTCCTGGTAAATAATTGGATTTAAGATGACATTACTATTGGGGTGCCTGGGTGGCTCTGTGGGTTAAGCGTCTGACTTCGGCTCAGGTCATGATCTTGTGGTTTGTGAGTTGAGCCCTGCGTCAGGCTCTGTGCTAACAGCTCGGAGTCTGGAGCCTGCATCAGATTCTGTGTCTCCCCCTCTTTCTGCCCCTCCCCTGCTCGTGCTCTGTCTCTCTATGTCTCTCAATAATAAACATTAAAAAAAATTTTTTTAAGATGACATGACTATTCTTGCCTTTGGCTCTTGTCATATAGAACCAACAATGATTGATGCCGTGACTACCATCTTGAGATCACGAAAGGAAAATGAAGGCACTTGCACAGAGTTTGACCAGTAGCCTCCACACCATTATACTAAAAAAATTCATAAGCCATGGAGCCATCTACTGCCAGATTGACTGTTATGTACTATAGTAAATGTCCATCGTTTTAAAGCCAAAGTCAGTGGGTATTCTATTATTAGAAGCTCCAAATTCCCTACTGATATTCTGAACATGCTCATTAATACTTCCAATGCTTAAAATACAATACCAATCTAAAATAGATTGCTTCCAGTCATCTCAATTTAAATCTGGTCCTATTCAACTTGATTTAAATATCCTGGATTGCAACTAAAAGGCATAACGGTTTCCCTGATGTTTTTTTAACTGTGGTTACTTAATCATTCTTGATAAAAATTGCAATACTAGACTAATTTAATGTCAAGGTGATGGGAGAAGAAATGAGGTAGTTTTAGGAAAAGTTTGTTTTCTCTGAGAACAAACTGAGGGTTGATGGGGCGTGAGAGGGAGAGGAGGGTGGGTGATGGGTATTGAGGAGGGCACCTTTTGGTTAAATTTTTTTTTAACGTTTATTTATTTTTGAGACAGAGAGAGACAGAGCATGAACGGGGGAGGGTCAGAGAGAGGGAGACACAGAATCTGAAACAGGCTCCAGGCTCTGAGCTGTCAGCACAGAGCCCGACGCGGGGCTCGAACTCGCGGACCGCGAAATCATGACCTGAGCCGAAGTCGGCCGCTCAACCGACTGAGCCACCCAGGCGCCCCGAGGAGGGCACCTTTTGGGATGAGCACTGGGTGTTGTATGGAAACCAATTTGACAATAAACTTCATATATTGAAAAAAAATTTTTTGTTTTCTGAACTAATAAAAGATACCTCTACTACTGCCATTTTTAATGCTGGAATATCAAACTCCCTTGCCTTAGCTGACACCTGACTACCATTAAAATACCAAATGCCTCCCCCTGCCCCTCCCTGCTTAGCATTCTCTCTCTCAAAATAAATAAATAAACATAAAAAAATAAAATAAAATAAAATGCCAGATGTCAGTTGTTGTGTGGTGGGTTTTGTTGTAGTTTTACTCAGTTAGCTGTTTTTATCTCATTACACTTCCTATCACACCCAAAACCAGAGAGGGTTCTGTGGCTACGAAGAGGCATTGAGCTGTCCAGCTGACTGTATGAAATGCTGAGTGTCATGGATGCGCAACAGGAGAAGAATGGAAAAGTGGACCAAGGTACCGCTCCCTGAGCCAGCCACACAGCACAAATGTATAAAGAAGTTCAGTGTAACATTTAGTGTAACACGTGGAAAATCAGGCTTTTTAATGAGACCAAATCTTATTACTCCACGTATTCTTTCATCAATAGCATATGGCTTTGAACATTCTGTAGGGCAAATGTATTTGTTGTGGTGGCTCAGAAGCCTGAGTTTTTATGTGACTTGGGCTGTCATTAATGATCATATCACTACATTAACCTATGTCCAATAAAACACTCGATAGGGATGTGATGTTTTAATTTCAGCTCTATCTGGGTTTTGCTTTCTAGAATGATCAAAACACAAGTAGTCTAATATATATTACCTTCTCATTGGAAACTATTTTCATGAAGAACTAAGATTCCCAAAATCAATGGAAAGGTATACCTATAAATTATACAAATAGCTAAAACATTCACTTTTCATTAAAAAAAAAACCCACTCAGCAATATAACTTAACAAGCCTTATTTATACTTATAGAAAGACTACCCAGAGTCTGATAAGGGGGTGGGATTATCCCCTTCCCTTGGTGAACCAATAATCTGAGAGGAAAGGTGTAGTTCCTACCTCTGTAGAACCCTCAGTCTGCCAGTGATGATAGCGTGTGCGTGTATGTGCATGCACACACACACACGCACACACACACACACCAAGAACACAGGTTTATGGAATAAATTAAATTTGCACTAAAGGAAATCTTTAAGGGTGTAGCTCAAAGTCAGCTATATCCTTGATTTCTTCTCTTCTTTTCGTACATTCATCCCTCCCTGACTCATTTGCTCACCTGATCACTAAGGAAACATGAATGGTTCAGTTACTGAGTGCCAGACAATATTCTTAGTAGGGACAGAGCCACGTATAAGACCTTCCTAGCCCCACACCGTGAGAGCTGACAGCCCCACAGCATGACAGGCCTAAGACAACTATTTGCAGATGTGGCATTTTGAAAGGAAACAAGAGCATGCCACAGTGCAAGGCTGGGGAGGTTTCCTGGAGGAAGTGAATCAAGCAGGACCTAAAAAGAAAGGGAAGAGTCTCCTAGAGTACTTATTTATGCTGGTGATTTTTATAAACTGCACTATTATTTGGCATCATTGAACATGAATACCCTTACACTTAGCGTAGGACATAGAGTTCATGACCAAGATGGACTTACTGTGGCCTTCAGCCTGATTAAATTTTAGACAGGTTTCTTCTTGATCATGGGCCTTTTTCTTAAAGCATTTTCACCCCTTTGAAATGTAGATCTTCTCCAAGTCCCTTGCCAGTTTTACAACCCAGCAAATGTCTTTCTGAAGGACCTGCAAGTCAATCCCTTTAAAATGTAATCATCAAGAAAGACAGTGCCCTATTTCCCAGTCTCTGTGGGAGGGTAGGTACCTAACTTCAATAAGTATCAATTAGCAAACCCAGATGGCTTAATTATATAGACCACCCTGCCGCCTAATTCCCTCTAATCGTCTTCCACCTGCTTATCCCAGCGCTTAAAAACTCTCCCGCCTTTAATCGTAGCCAAGATGAGTGTAATCTCTTTCCCCTATTCTAATAGTCTTGAATAAAGTCTTCCTTGTCTATTTATTCCAACCAGGGTATTTTTTCCTTGACATTAGCAAGCAGGGGTTGCAAAGAGAACACCACCAGGAAAACTTAAATATTTCTGATCCTCAGTTTGTTCCACTGTAAAAGGAACATTAAAAAATTCCTAGCTTCTTATGTCATCAGAAGCATTAAATGAGATCATGTGGTAAAAGCGTCTTGCCAACTATTGTATGCTTTGCGCATGGGAATGTTACTCTTCCCTCAGCGGCTAAAATAGAATTGAGAGGCAGTGGGGCATAATGGTTGAGCATACGGGCTCTGGGATCAGAGTGAACCTTAGTAAGCTTCATAACCTCTCTTTGCCTCAGTCCTTCTCACTGTAAAATGAGGATAATAGAACTTCCTAGTGTTGGGTAAAATTAAAGGAATTAATTGAGTGCCTAGAATAGTCTCTGACAGTTAATTAGCATGGGTGAAAAGATAGCTATCATGATTAGTATATGTACTAAATGTTCACAGATGTAATTAGGTCTCCCCTCTACTTAACAGCCTCAAGTGGCTTCTCAGTGTCCTTGGTATAAAATCCAAAACTTTAATGTAAGTGATTCTCCCTGTTATGCTATGATCTAGTTCAAATTATGTTTTTTTGTTTGTTTTTTACAATTTCATTGAGGAACAACTAATCTGTAATAAACTGCACATGTTTAAAGTGTATGATTTGATGATTTTGAAATATTTACACGTTTATGAAACCACCAAATGATATTCTTTTATGTAATTTGTCATTAATAGAGCAGGATTCCTTGGAGCTAAGGTTACACTTTGACCTCACTCTAGATTTCTCTCCTTCTTGTTTTCACTCCTTACCCCAATCCAGAAATGTCACCACAGTCCTTCTGGCTTCTCCTTCATCAGCTCTCATGTTACCTCTTCAGAGAAGCCCTGATGCAACATAGTCACACAGCTTCCTGAAATGTTTCACTTATGCAACTTCTCAGAGTAATAAACTCATGTACTTAATATTACATGACTATCTCATTCTCTGGTCTGGAAGCTACCTGATAAATATTGTATTCTCAGAGCCAACCATGTAATCCTTTGGCACCTAATTGGAAATACAGTTTTCTCAAGTCTAATAATGTGCCTATTAACTTTTTGCATGATATTTTGGCAATGCAAATATTTTTAATTTTCATAAAGTTAAATATACCGGCCTTACTTTGTAGGTGCATTGGTCTCTACTGGCCAGGCCCTTCCCATTGTCCTATTTGGCACCACATTCCAGGCTCCAGCCTGGTGTATTGGCCTGGGGGGAAAAAAAATCCCTGCCCAGCTTTCCCTACTGTGGTGGTCAACTGACCCAGTTTTTCTGAGACTTTGCAGTTTCCTGGGACATTGGACTTTCAGTGTTAAAGCCAGGATAGTCTTAGGCAAACCAGTACCGCTCCCCACCCAGACTCTCTCAGAGGCAGGGACTCCCCTCACAGCCAGAGGCCTGCTGCTGCCAGTAGCCTTGTTTCTAGGAGAGGGATATTGGTTGGAGATGGGAACAGAGAGAACCCAAGATACATTCAGATCAGGCCACTATCTTCCCAAAAGTAACAGATGCATATACCACTTAGCCCAATGCACAGCATATACTCAGAAAGTATCTGCTGAATGACTAGATGAAAGCCATTTTTTATGCAGAATAAGCCTCACCCACAAGACTTCGGTAGCTCTTTGGAAAGTTACCATGCATTTCAGCACTGGCACCACCCACAGCATGTGGGACTCACAGAATGCTGGAAGATGGATATTATTTTCACTTCTAGAAACAATAGTTTTAGGATGAGATTTAATTAACAGTAAATGATCTATGAAACACATTTTTGGAAATTACATATAGAAAGCATTCTCCTGGGGCACCCGAGTGGCTCAGTCAATTAAGCATCCCAACTCTTGATTTCAGCTCAGGTCATGGTCTCACAGCTCCTGAGGTCGAGCCCTACATCAGGCTCTGCACGGACAGCCTGGGTCTTGCTTGGGATTCTCTCTCTTCCTCTCTCTCTGTCCCTCCCCCCTCTCAAAATAAATAAATAAACATTAAAAAAAGAAGAAAGCATTCTCCCTTTGAACAACAATTCCCTACTCCCCACCACTCTCCTTTCTCCTTCCCTGTCAACCATCACTCACAGAAATATTTCTAGGAGTTTGACTATTTTATATACCTCATTTGTCCTTCTGTGACTGGTTTATTTCACTTAACATAATGTCCCCAAGTCCATCTATATTGTTCAAGGGGCATAAAGTTACAATTACCCAAGATGAATAAGTTCTAGACATCTGCTATACAATACAGTGACTATAGTTAAACAATATTATATACTTAAAAACATACTAAGAGGGTAGATCTTATGTTAACTACTCTTACCACACATACACAAAAAGACAAGGGGACACAAGAAATATTTTGGAGGTGATGAATATGGATATGTTTACTATCTTGATTATGGTGATATCACCAGTATATGCATATGTCCAAGCTCATCATATGGTATACATTAAATATGTGCAATTTAAAAAATATTAAATACACCTACATAAAGCTGAAAAAAAAGAAAAGAAACTTTCTCTCCAACCCCAAATTTCAATATCTGTTTTCTACTTGGTTCCTATACAGAGAAATTTTAATATCTGGACCCAAATGTCACCTCCTCAGTGAACAAGCCCTTCCATCATGAGACACCCTTTATTCATCTGCCTTATTGTCTTAGGGCTCATGTTCTCAATTCTTTGGCTTTTTCCAAGCTCAGGATGTACTGTACTCACGTATTCCCAGATACATACTTTGGTCTCCAACCTATATTGTATTCTGAATTGTTTCTTTCCTTTCTCAATTACTCCAAATTCAGAGTTAATATTTAGTCGGTATACCCATATGGATGCACCAGTGGTTGATAACTACCATCTGTTTTTATTAATCTTCTGCTGAATTGACTGTTAAATATTTCCAACAACAATACTGCCATAGTGGCTGATATTCCACAATCTCTCTGCATCCTCCCCCTGCCATCACATTATAAAATTCAAATCCATCTGGGATAGGTAAATCACTGATACAGTGTTGATGAAGATACAAACAAGCTATTAAACATTGTTCTTTTTGACCAGATACAATAACAAGTTATTAGGATGGGAATAGGCTGAAGAAAAATAATTAGAAGGGAAAGAAAGGTCAGAAAACCAATTATTATCGTTGTATTTCTCATGTCTTGTGATGTCTGACAAATCATAAGCACTCAAATACTTGAATGAATACATGAACAAGTGAATGCATTAATAAATAAGTGAGACTTGCTCAAAATAACCCTTCCTTCCTTCAAATTTGTGTCTAGAGATATCCCAAGAATAATATCTAATTGTTCCATTGCTTCAGAGAATGCCTCTTTTTAGAAACATTTTTGGTAATTCATATATTCACTAGGTTCACCTCGACTTTGATATTTAACTACTATTTTTTAAATTTCCTCCTACCTCATATCTTGTGAGAAATTTCCAATAAAGCTTCTATTTACCTGATCATCTCTCATGCTGACTTACTCTTCAGGTAACTTTTGACCTCATCATTTCATTTCCTTCTTCTTTCCCTTCCTTTTCCTCTCTGAACAATTAAGTCTTAAAGCCATTAGGTAAGAGCAAATGTGAAGGGGAAATGGAGCCACAGTAGCTCTGAGTAGGGGGCCAGAGGCTCTAGTGTGGTGGAGAGGGTGTCCGCATGGGGGCTGGAAGTGGGGATTGATTATATACTGGTACAGTGAAAAAATAAGTAAATAAATTAAGAGTAACGAGAGTCAACTCGATCACCGTTGAAGAAAATTACAAATACGGAAAGGAGAAAAGTTAGAATGCACCACTAAAAATGTGGTGTTGGATTTAAACTGGAAATATCAGTGTGAATCCATATGTGTGGAGAGAGAGAGAGACTGATGGATGGATAGGTGTGTGAATGTGTATGTATATACACAGACACCCTGGATTTGTACACTGATAGGGCCTGGGCATAGTGATGTCCCAATATCAATAAGCACTTCCAGCACTAGATATAGTTTTCTAAATGTCATGATCTACTTAAAAGGAACAAGGGGTCCTTCCAGAAGTGGCAGGTTCCAGGGCTGGGATAAAACATAAAATGATCCTGAAATATCTTATTGTACCAGAAAATACAGTTCTTAAAAATTGTTGTGGACATGCCTAAAGACACAGGAACCAGAACAAAGGGGCTCCAAACAGACAAAACTAAGGTATTTTGAAATCCATTGAGGAAATGGGAATCCATGACTCCATATAAACATTTAAAAATATGTTAATGTATTAAAGTTTTGGTGAGAAACAGGATGTTTACATAGTCTCAATGTGTCTCCCACAAAATACTTACTAACTTCAAAGGAAAAATGAGAAGTTTTGTAGTAGTTTAGATTGGCAGACTTAAATTTAGACTAATAATCATAGTTAATATGACCAAACACAGGGCACAATTAAATTGTGTGACATGTGACAGAATCAAAAACAACAACAACAACAACTCATTACTTTACTGACATCCCTGCCAAAGATGTATAATCTAATATAACCGTGAAGCAACATCAAACCAACCAAATGAAGTGACATTCTACACAACAGCCTCTACACTCCAAAAATTGATAGAAGGAAAGTGATAAAGTCAAGGTAAGACTGAGAAGCTGTCCAGTTTGAAGAAAACTGAAGGAACATAGCAACTAAGTGCAAACTGTGATGAACTGGATCTTTGTGCTATAAAGGACATTGTTAAATTGGTAAAGATTGAATGAGGCCTAAGGATTATTTAGT
This sequence comes from Leopardus geoffroyi, assembly GCF_018350155.1. Lineage (NCBI taxonomy): Eukaryota > Metazoa > Chordata > Mammalia > Carnivora > Felidae > Leopardus > Leopardus geoffroyi. Next base: position 32,045,028 of record NC_059330.1, on the reverse strand, counting down.
GACAGTGTATCAATGTCTACCTCCTGATTTTGTTTGTCCTGCGGTGATGTGGGAGAATGCCCTTGATTATACGACATATGCACTAAAACCTGCAGAGCGATGAAGTAACATAGCAATGTATGCTCAAACTGTTCCCCAAAATAAAGTCTTCCTGAATTGTATTTACAGCATTTCTGAAAGTTTAAGATTTTTTCAAATGTAAGAAAACAATTTTTAAAAAGATGCATTTGGAGATGCTCCTTCTTCCTGTCTCTCCCAAGGTGACAGCTGGTTTCCAGACCATCTTCCTTTATTCCTCCTCACCCCCACTCCCAATGAAGATGCTCCTGTGCCATTTAGGCGTAGACAACTTTTACATAAAATTTGAAATAAACAGCACCAGAGTGGACAAGGGATGATTCCATGGCAGCACAGTCTAAGAGATAACTAAATGCTGGATCATATAACATTCAGTTCTTGGAAAAAAATTCCTCAGCCAAGTATCATTTGTAGATTTTTCTTCTAAATTCTGCTGGCCTCCAATGAACCCCCTGTGCCATCAGCTTCTCCTTCTACCGCATTTTTCTCTGTCTGCTCTCACCCTTCCAGTGAGTGTATGTATTTATGAAAATCTCCATACCAATATGCCAAATGCCAAACCCATTATGGCTACCCCAGGGTGCTCCATTAGTTTAACCATATAGCCCCACTAACATGTATACCTAACTAGTACTATTCCACAAAAGAAGTCTGTGGTCAACTCCCCAAACAAGAGCAACTTCCGCCAGCTCCCCATTTTATATCCACTGTAAAAATGTGATAACACAGAACTTGGGAAAATGTTGTTAAATTTAATTAATGTTAAAAGTAGATCTTAAAAGTTCTCATCACAACAAAAACAAATTGTAACTATGTGTGGTGATGGGTTTTAACTAGACTTATTGTGGTGATCATTCTGCAATATCTACAAAATATTGAATCATTACATTTTGTACCTGAAATGTTATATATCAATTATATCTCAATCAAAATTTATACATTAGTGAGTTAAAACACTAAAATTTTAGTATTTACCAGTGTGACTTCTAGAAATATTTTAAGTTCAAATGCACAGAGTTGGATGGAATAGATGCTCTTTCTTTTTCCAGTTTTATCGCGCAATGATTGACACTTAGCATTGTAGAAGTTTAAGGTGTACAATGTGATGATTTGATACATGTATATGTTGCAAAATGCTTACTACCCATCAGGTTAGTTAACACAGCCTTTACCTCACATAATTATCATTTTGTTGTTGTTGTCATAATGAGAAAATTAAAGTAATATTCTCACAGCAACTGTGAAGTATAGAATACAGCATCATTAAGTATAGCCACCACACTGTGCAGCAGATTCCCGGAACTTCTTCAGGAATAGGATGTTCTTTTGTCTGAAAAGTGATGGAAGACTCAGCTATCTGAACCAATCCATCTCTCCAGTGGGTTGTGATTTTGCTCATTAATTGAGTGGGCAAGGTGAGATAATTAAAAATAGTCAATCAGATTTTTCTAAGATTTGCCCATCGATCATTTTGTATGTGAATTAATTCATCTCTGGGTTTGCTAGTTGCTTAACTTTGACCCTTTCAATTAATGAAATGTAAACATGTGTGCCATCTAATTAATGACGCCATTTCTCTTGTGAATACAGATATTTCTCCAAATCTTAGATCAATGTGTTTGTAGGCAGGCATTCAGATATTTAAAGTTTTAGACAGTAATTTTGATTCCTAGTGTTAGTACATGAAGTATTTTAGACAATGTGAATTTGGCATTAAATTTGTTAGAATAATAGTTGCCTAGCTTTCATTTAAATTAATTCATAAGAATTTTATCAGTATACTCTGAGTACCGTGGCAGCATTGAGATATAACATCTTTTATATCCAATTTGGAATAATTATGGACTGAAATATTTAATGCAGTTCTGATTTTGTCAATGATGTATCACCAGAGTCTTTTAAAAGTTGCAATAAGGCATGTGGAAAGCAAAAAGGCTATAAGTGCCTTGACTTACAATGATAATGACTACAATGCTTTTGCCAAAGTAGCTGTAAATCAAATGTACAATAGCTATTAAAAAAAATAATAATAATAAAGCATTTGGAAGGGATCTTATACTGTCGCTTTCTTATAGAAGCTGTACATACAAATGAGAAGGAGCCATCCTTGTTGTCTTTAGGGAATGGTTTATCCCTGAATGGAAAAGATGATGATGTAGGATTGTTTCTGGAAAAATGCTGAAGTTCAGCCTCATCTAGTAGGAGCCAAAGCAGGGCAGATACATCTGGGACACAGTTAAAATTAGTTCAAAGTAATAAGAAAAATGCAATCACAGAGAACAAATGACATTCCAGGCTGCAGGGCTAAGGAATGTATTTTCCAATTGTGTGTCTATTATCTTTAACTAAAAACTTGTATTTAACTTTAAAAAATGTGGGAACATAATATGTAAGCCCTTCTTCAGCAACAGGTTGGGGTGTAGAGTGGGGAGATGTAGGGTGTAGCAGCCACTCCAATGGTTTCAGGCCTTTGTTACTAGTTTTAACGTGCATTTTCTTCATGTTCTTCAAGAAGAAACATAGTTCTAAGTCTATTTACTAACTTTTCCTTAGGGAGGATACATAATTGAGAACCAAAAATGAATTCATCACAGAAAAAGTCAAAGTACTATAAATTAGATTTCAAAAAAATTTAATCAGATAGACTTCTTTTTGGTATTATGTCGCTCTCAAGTGGAATGAGATGTTTCCTTATTTGTGCTGAAAAGATGTTAACTATAATTGACAAGAAATTAAGCTCTACATGTGGTGCCATTCACACAATGTTTTGAAAATAATAAGACCTGTTTGTTTATAGAACAAAGACATAAATTCAGGAAATACTTAAGTAAAAATGCTAATATTCATTTTAATGCTAACTAGCATAGTACAAATATATTCAATTTCTATCCATGAGGTCACTGGAAACAATTAGTACCCTGATGGATCAAACCTGAAGGAGAGTTACCAGAGAAAGCCTGGGGTAGCTTCATCAGAATAGAACACTGGATTCATCTCAGTTGAGAACTCAAGATCATAGCTGGAAAGACAATGGCAGGTGTCACCTAGATTATTACACAGCAGGATGCAGATCCTACTTGATGTTCCTGGGGAAGTCATCTATATAGATAGAGTTCAGCCTAATTTTAAGATATCTTCAGAAACTGTGAATGTCTTTCACTATCTTCTTAGATCACGGTCATTATTTAGTCATTTCATCAAACAGACATTTATTGAATACCTGCTCTATACCAGGCATTGTGAAAAATAGTGGTGTACAAAAGGAATCAAGTTATAAATAAATAATTTCTGCCCCTCAGAGTTTATAGTTTAGTTGGGGGACACCAACAAAAGGAAAGAACACAGAATGATATGTACAGTAAGAGTACAGTAGAAGATTGACACTTTACCTGGTCTTAGCAATGGAGGGGGTCTGGTCAATAATCCTGTTGACAGTTCTTCCAATTACACACTTGGCCAGTAGCTAGGTAAAGTTTAACACGTTTACCATTTCTGATTATTTGTGTGTCTGTTAGTATGTAACATACCACTTCAAGATTTAGGAACTTGAAACAACAACCATCTATTTGCTCACAAGTCTGTGGGTCAACCAGATGGTTCTTCTAGTTTTGAGCGGCCTGACTCAACTCTGCTTGTCTGGGGCTAGACATTCTAGCGTGGACTTATTCCCATTCCTAGATCTTCAGATAGGTTTCTGGAGTATCTATAATTACTAGTCTCTCATCTTCTAATAGGCTTCTTCATATGATGACCTAAGAATTCCCAAAGGCGATGGAGGGCAAGACCAAATTATCAAAAACTAGTTAAGCCTCTGCTTACATTAAATATGCTAATGTCCCATGTGCCAAAGCAAGACACAGAGCCAAGTCCAAATTCAAAGGTAGAAACAGACTCCTTCAATTGATGAGTAGAGCTACAAAATAGTCTCTATTACACTTAGTTTAAAAGGGGGATAACTTTGTTGTCAGGACACTGATTTCTTGATAAAAATTTTCAACTCTACATTTTGGATAAAGTTTAAGAACATTGACTTAAAATGTTCTTCTCCAGAAAGTCCCACTTGACCTTCTTGTCTACCATCCCCTAGTAAAAAACTTCAGGCTGAGTTATGTAAACTATCCTTTAAATGCTCTCTACAAATGAGATTTGCTCATCGCTCAAGGCTTAACATAACTGTACTTTAGTTAATTTTTATATTGTGGTTAACAATGTTATATTAGTTTCAGGTGTGCAACATAGTGATTCCATGAGTCTATATGCTATGCTATGCTCACCACAAGTGTATCTACCATCATAAAATGTACTTTATGTTCAGGTGTTTCTTATTTCTCTGAATAACTTTTTGAGAGTGAGAGAGAGATAAACCAAGAAACAGACTCTTGACTATAGAGAACAAATTGATGGTTTCCACAGCGGGGATGGGTGGGGAGATGGGTGAAATAGTGATGGGGATTAAAGAGGATACTTGTGATGAGCACCAGGTGATGTATGGAATCGCTGAATCACTATATTGTACACCTAAAACTGACACAATGTATGTTAACTAACTGGAATTAAAAAAAAAAAAAAGGCGGGGGGAATAGTTTTTTGGCTCCAGTCCAAATTGTTTGCATCCAAATTGTTTTCAAGGGAGTTGTCTACTATTGATTTTCCTAAACTCAGACAGTACCAATTCACTGTAGTATATATTGTTGCTGTTAATCTTAAACTCACTAGGATTTGATTTAGCTGTTTCTTAAATGCTTACCTTTTCTCACTAGCTAGAAAGGAAACCCCTTGAGGAACAGAGTTATTTCTTTCATGCTTTATCCTTCAGTATGTTGTCCTTATATCTGTAAAGTCATGTCAGATTAAAGTTTTCATCCATAAAAAATGTATAGGATTTTCATGATTTTATTTGTAAAACTATGCAAAAGGAGATACTCATGAGCTTTTTGTTTATCTCAAAATAATTGACCACATCCTTTAATATTTTGGTTTTTAATTAAGGAGCCCAAGATAATCAGGATAATAGATTAGGTGGCTTAAAAGTCTAAAGAATGAACATTGGTATAACATGGGAATTGGCCAAATGTTGGCAGATAAGGAATCAGATAAGCAATCAGTAACCACTGAGACACTTTCAATAAACATTTTTAGTAAATGTGCCATTTTTTCTCTTGCAAAAATCTTCACCTTACTCATTTATGGTATTTGCTGAGAATCTGGGACAGAGCAGATGCTATATATTCACGAAAATAAATGCAGTGTTGGAAGCAAAACAAAAGGTCAAGCACTAACCCTCTGCAAAGAAGTATAACCCCCCCCCCACCATGTGGATATCAATTGTTCTAATTTTTAGTGAATACTGGCATAAAAATATTAATAAAATACCAGAAAGCTTGATAGGGAAAAATTAGTCAATTATCTCCATGCTTTATATATAAAATACCAAGCATATTGGTGTTTGGAAATATTTGAATCCTTGTAAACTGGCTTGGCTTATATCAGCACAGTAGGCATTGAATAGATATAGACTTTATATCTACTTTCCCTTACTTTGATAACGATATCTCCTTTCTCTTTATTTGAGTAAAAAATCCTTAACTGGAAAGCAGGTGATGTACATGCCTAATCTAGGTTTTTCCATATAAACAGCTATGTGACTATTCTAATCTAATCTATAAATTGGAGACATTAATGCCCATTCCTGCTACTTTATAGAGGAATGAGGATGAAATTAAATAATAGACATGAAAGCATTTTATACAGTAAGGGGAAATTGCACTCTTAATAGTATCGCAGCAGAATCTCTGAGTCCCCCTGCCCGGCCCCCATTGAAATTTTTCATTCATCTCCGATGCTGGAATCTTCCAATGACTGGCTATGTAGCCTTTGGCAAGTCATTCACCTCTCCAGGTCATATTTTTTTCATCATGTAAATAAGGAAGCTTTTCTAGATGATATTCAGGGCCTTTCTATGCTTTACATTTCTGTGATAAGACAATATACATCTTTAAAAATTTATTACAGCATGTAGTTTGAAAAAAAAATAGGAAATAATGTGAACTTCCTTTCCTTTAAATTATGGTCATTTGCAAGATTAGATTAAAAGGTTAGATTTATAGATTAATTATATCAATGACTTTCTCTTCAATTAATTATATCAAATGATTAGGTTAGGTATTAGGTTAAAATCAAGCTCCTTATAGTGGCCTACAAGGCCCTTTATTATCTACCTCCTAATGACATCTAAATTTTTTTTAAATGGTCCCCAATTATTTCATACTTCTCTCATTGGGAGGCAGCATCAATATGCCCTCCCCTTGATCCTGGAATGACTTCTTCAACCAACAGAATACTAAAGAGATGGTACACAATCTCAAGGGCAGGATCATCAAAAGCCATACCATTTATGCTTAGATCTTTTGAAATGCTTACTCTCCAGATATTCCCTTTGGGGACCCTCCTTAGAAATAAGCCTCCATGTTGTGGAAAGTCCAGCCACATGGAGAAGACGCATGAATATGCTTTAGTCAACAGTTCCAATTGGGTCCAAGTCTTCCCAGTCCAGGAACCAAGCAAGCATAAAGCATAAAGTCTCCAGACGATTCTAAGATGAGGCCTCAGGCATAGTGGAGCAGAGATAAGCCATCATTGCTATCTCCTGGACAAAACCTTGACCCACCAAATCTGTAAGCATAACGAAATACTTGTTTTACACTACTTGCTTGGGGGTGCTTTGTTGTGTAGCCATAGATATAGATTATCCAAACTCTCTGACTCCTCATTTGTTATGCTCTAGATACCTTGGCTTCCTATGGTCCCTTGACTATAAAAGGATTTTCCTGTCTGATGGCCTTTATAATTGCTGTGCCCTCTGCTCCCACCCTTTCTACCTCCACCTATGTGTAGTACCTACTTATTATCTTTAGTATTTCAGCTAATGGATCCTCCTAAGAAAGGTTTTTCCTAACCACCTTGTCCAAAGTAACCTCTTCACATACCATCACCAGTGTTTTTCATGGTCTAAAATTACCTCATAGATCTGTCTGCATATTCATTATTTATCTTCCTCCTATAATATTCACCATATGAGCAGGATCATATTGGCATCCTGTTCACAGTTATATACATAGCACCTAAAAAATTCTTAGTGGATAATGAGTGGATAATGACTGCAGTACACTGAGTCACTTGCTTGTATCTCTCCCTCACTGGGTTATGAAGGCACATGGTATGTTTTATGGTAGTCCATTAGGTTGGAAAGTTAATAATGAGGTTCTGGAAGAGGTACTGGATCTATCAACAGACCAGGCATTGAGTTGCAGCTTTGGTACCTACTAGCTTATTACATGAGTTCTTGTATATCAACCAATGCATCAGTGCTAATTTTCTATTTGAAACTTTATGGTATTCTTCTCTGTGTCATAGTTGCTACAAATATTAAATAGAGTTTAAAGATTTTTGTAAGCTGTAGAGTGCTATTGTGAGATATTTTGATGGATTTCCAACTACAAAAACTTAAAGATAATAACAGCGTAAACCATTCGCAAAAAAGGGGGAAAAACTAGATAAGTTATAATCATAAACTTTCTATAGCTAAAGCAGAACCCAGGGGTCATTTCATCCAACCCTTTAATTTTATAGATGAGGAAACTGTGATCATAATGGGTTAAATGGGCTGCCTAAAGTCACACAGCAATGATACAGTTGAACCTGAAGCAGAATTCAACCTGGCTGACAGGTTCCAGTTAAGGAAGAAGATTTGTTATCTTGTAATGGGATAAATCTTAAAAGTCATTAAAGCATTAAAAAATTTTAAATCTCCCCAGTCTCTTTACAACTTCAAAAGCAAATTTACTTCCGAGAGAAGATTCAATCCCAAGGAGAAATTCAATTTCATGTTTTTATTAACCTGACCATGGACATGCTTGAACTTCTTTTAGAGTCATTCCTGATAAAATAGATAGATTACTATGATTGGAAAGTTGCCATTTATGAGTAATATATTGTAAATAAATACTTATTTACAAAAATATACATATAATAAACTTATCTATTATGAACCGAGGATCATAGAAGAGGCCAAATCTTGAAATTAAACAGCCCCTATCATCACCTGAATCTACTTCTACTTGTCTGGCTTTACTCTTTTAAATTAAAACTTTGATCCATATTGCAAAATACATATCCCTTTGGGAGCAAAGCACTCTCAAATACAGAGGGTCATCTTTCTACAGATAGAAAGATGGGGGCAAAAAGCAGACAGAGACAATGAAGTCTTGAAGAATTACTTTGTTAACATAGAGAAAAACAAACAAACAAACAAACAAACAAACAAACAAACAAACAACTGCTTCTTAAACCTGACTGTGGTCACTTCTGTCTGCTAGGAAAATAACATAAATTTTCTATTGGGTCTATAACACAGTGTTCAGGGAATTGATGATTTAAGTTTCACTAATGATTTGGGAGATTGAGAACAGTTGCAGGAAGAGGAAGAGATGAGTACAAAGGGAGAGAGAAACCCCACAATGTATAGGAGGCCACGTCACTTTACCATTAGAGTGGACCCGGGGTGAGGTTAATTCCAAGACAGAAAACAGAAGATCCATGAGGAGAGACTTAAGGGAGAACTGGAATTTAGCAGAACCAACTCAGAAAAATCAGAATGTAAGTTGTAGAGGTGAGAAGTCTTCCATTTGTCCCTGGAGTTATAAGAAGCAATGCTGAGGAGCACCTGGGTGGCTCAGTTGGTTAAGCATCCAACTCTTGATTTGGGCTCAGGTCATGGTCTCTCAGTTGGTAGTAAGATCGAGCCCTGTGTCAGGTGTGCTGGGTGTGGAGACTGCTTGGGATTCTCTCTATTCCCCTCCATCTGCCCTTCCCTCACTCTCTCTCTTTTCTCAAAAGAAAAAAAAAAGTGGAAGTAATGCTGAGGTTCTACCACAGGTAATATTGAGGTTCAAACCATTTCTATTTAAATCTTAAAGATAAGGTAACTCTAGTGTTGGAAGTTAGCAAGCCTGTTGGCCCTCAGTCGTACCTGCTTGATGCCTTATTTCATAGGCAAAGTTCAAGTGCTTACTTTACTATTCAACAATAAGAGACATAGTTAAGAACATGAACAGGTATTCATTTCTCTGAACTCTACCAAGTGTGCATGACTCAAATCCGTTTCTTTCAACCTCAAAAGGTAAGTTACTAGAAATGTAGCCTGATTGAGTAGGAAAACAACTAGATAAGAGGCTGTAAGGCTCAGGTGAATTTCCACCTCTTCACTAACCAGCTTTGTGACTTGGACAGGTCACACAGCTTCTCTAGCACTCCCTGTTCTCATCTTTAAATGGAGGATATGGGACCAAATCCATGGTTTTCAAACTTTTTTAAAGTGGCATGCACTGTACTGTGTGCTTAATTAATGTTATATTTTATGGAAATAGTAAGCAAGCAAAATTTAGATTAAGATATGGCTTTTTGTTTTGTTTTGAAAACAAAAAAATGGTGGTAGTTAATATTTGATGTGGAAGGAAATAAATTAAAATGTAAAATGCTGACAGTTTAAAGAAAAGTGAGAAAATAATCCCAAGTTTTCAATGTATAAAATCTATTTTTTATTACTTGTTTATTTAAAAATATGTAGTGTGGAAGGACAAGCACCAGCTTCTGGGGCTCCAAAAAATGGGGCATTGGGGCCACTGGCTCAAAAATAATGCAGTCAGGCTTAACCTTGTCATACCAATTTATTTCCTGTCTCTTCCTATTTTTCATTTCATACCTCATCTTCAATCTTTAGCACTAATTTAAAAGCCACATAATGTTATTCTGCATTTATCCATCATTAATAAAAGCAATTTAAATTAATCTTTCTTCTTGATTTGGGGGGCACTGGTGAGCACTGTAATGGGTTGCATATGTGGTACGACATGGTTCTCGAAAGGGTTGAGCAGGGTCATGACTCACCAAGAGATAATCCTTATCCTCCACTGAAATGTAATTAAATCTAAAGCAAAATTGTGTGAAGCCTTTTTGAACATAAGAAACCTTTTCATTCACTAAACCCATTTTTAATTTTTTACATTCATAATTTCATCCCAGCTCAGAAATCTATTGTATCCATTTTCCATAGGTATGGAATAGAAGTATGTTGTACTTGGCATCCCAAAACCCATATTCTAATTCTGAATGTACAATGTACTAACATGTAGCCTTGGATGCATTATCCAAGGCTTCCTAAAATCTCAGTTTTCTGCCTTGTAAAACTTGTACTGCGTTTCCTATACAATAAGACAGCTGTGTGGATCAAAGAGATAGTTTATTTGACAAGTACTCATCAGACTTCTGCATGAGCTAAGCACACTTGGGCATCAGCAAACATAGCAGGACTACCCAGATGTGATCACCCCCCTTATAGGGCTCACATTCTAGTGGGAAGACATAATATGTCCAGTGAAGATAAGTCCTACAAAGGAAATATAACAGATTAAGGGGCACAGAGAGTAATGGAAGTATGGGAGGTGGTTCATCAAGGGTGGCTGGAAAGAGCCTCTGCAATAAGGGGATATCTGAACAGCAAGGTCTATTTTTGTTACAAATAACAGAAACCTGAATAAAACTAGTTCAATCCCCATTGTCACCTTCAATACGTATATTGACTAACCCCTGAAAAGTCAACTCAGAACTATTATGCTCAACAGTTCAAATCATGCCATCAAATTTTCCCACATTCTCCTCATTGCTGGATTTTACTTTCTTTCTCTTTGTCCTCACTCTCAGGTAAGTTTTCTTATTTTTCAAATCCTGGAAAATATGTTCTCTAGACTTTTAAGGCTCACATGTCCTTAGAACTTATGAACTCAGGAGTAGCCTCCTCCCCCCCCCCCTTTTTTTTCTCCAGTAGTTCCAGGCAAAGTCTCAAGGAAGTTTTTGCCTGGCCTGAATCATCTGTCCCTTCCTGAATTAATCACCATGGCCACTAAAAATATTAATGGTGATCTGTAATTAAGATATTTACTTCTAAAGGCAATTTTAAGAGATGTGGGTTTTTTTTAATATTTCTTTCTTCTTGTTCTGTTTGTTCATGTTGGTTCTACTCTTTGTTGTGGGGTGTTTTTTTGTTTTTCTAAATTACATGGTGATCCTGAACTTCTCTGATCATATTTATAAATGAAGTACCATGTTGATTATTATAGGTCTGTGTTGTCTTGGTAGTTGTGAAGCTGGTTTCTGCAATAGGCCTCCTTAAATAGGAGTGCTAACTGTAACGTCTAAGTGACCCAGATATTCAGGCAAGCAGCTCTTCTTTTCACCTGCATTGGTGGAGAGTACATAGGCAACATCAGGTTTGCCTTTATTGTCAATTTAGGGACAATCTGTTCTGGGGGTAAAATGCTTTCATGTATTTAACCTTCCACCAGAGGTAGCTTTGCCTTTTGTGGAATTCTGGCATATATTTTGGTATTTGCTTTGTTTTGTTTTTGTTTAGTCTTTAAACTCCATGCCATGCGTCCCTCCCAGAGGAGGGAGGGAGTGTTTACTTAGGAAACTCTCATTGCCTTAGTCCAGAGGCACACTCTATATTAGATTAGAGAGGGGTAGGGGCATGGTTCACTGGCTCTCTAATATATGATTAGAGAGGGGTAGGGGCATGGCTCACTGGCTGTTCAGCAAGCAATCCTTGAACTATGAAAATCAAGTGTTTGGACTCCTTCTCACATGCTTCATATGTGTTGCTAACAGCTTTAGGCAGAAGAAAGTGAATGGGAGAGAGAAGCAGATAATCTTGTTTTTAAAGCTGGGCATTCTCTGTGTACAGTTGTCCATGATGAGGGTTCTGTCAATGCTCAGGAGCTAATTCTTAACTATTCTGGCCACTGCCTGGGCTGCATTTCTCCAGATTGTATGCTCCCTGGATGCCTGAAAAAAACTCATCATTGGAGACCTTGATACGTATTCCAAAGTATAAGGTGTGCAGGAGTTGGGGCAAGAAGGAAACAAGTATTGTGACTGGTTTGCCTACTCTGTCTTGGACAGCACCAGGCTCATTACCTAAGACCTGGTAGAATCAAGTGATGCAGCTCTTGGAAATCCCTCTGGCCTACAGGGGCATCTCCTGAGAACATACTCGTTTCCTAACTATTCTCCATTCTACCTCAATTCTTCCAAGTCTCCCCTTCTTTTTGCTTTCTAATATTTTTTTCTTTTCTACTCTTCCTCTAATCTCTTTGATTCTTGAAAACTCCAAGGCCCAAACAGTCCCTTGAATATCATGAATCCCATTGATGTGTACCCTCACCTAGTTCTGCTGTTCCAGATAGAGGAGGACATTAGTTATAATGGAGCAAAGTGAATGCTCTTTCTTGCAGTCTCATCCCCAAGTGCCTACCCACTTACACAGGTATATCTCTCCCCACCCCACTGCCCCCCACACAAGCACACACATGCAGGTGTGCAGGGAGGAATGAGCTCATTCCTTAAGGACCACGGAACAGAACTTTCATACAACTCTGTGACCAGTTTCTCTGAGAGTTTCTAAAATCAAGCGTCTTGCCAAAAAGATAAATTTCCTTCAGAAAATTCACATCTAGTATACAACAAAAATTTCTAATCCTCTAATTAAGGCCACTCTGATCCTTCTTCTTCTGTACTAATCTCATTGGCCTTCTCATGATAAGAGAGAATTCTTCTCCTCCCAGTACTGCCTTGCTTTACAAAGCATCTTCCATTACCTGTTAATGAATGCTGCTTTACTCAAATTACTTCTAATTACAAAGTTCCCCACCACAGTATGAGAGATGCCCTCTTTCAATGTGTTAATTTCTCCAAGATTCTTCTGGGAAGAATAGTTCTCTCCCTCTCCCAAAGTATTTTTCCATTTGATAAATATTTATTGTTTATTTACTAAGAACCAACACTGTGCTAAGTGCAGGAGAGACTGAGAACGAGATAAAGTCCTTGTTCCTGGGAGATTAAATTATAGTAGGGGAGATGGATGAGAAACAAGTAAACAAAATTGTAACAGATTTTAATTATGTGAGCAATTAGAGATAGTGGTAAAGCTCTCAAGAGGACATACGGAGATAGGGTTGTCAGATGAGGAGATAACTTCTGGGTTAAGATCTGAAAAACAAAATGGAATCAAGAACATGAATAGTTGAGCAGAGGGCCTTTCCAGATCGAGGGAACAGCAGATGCAAAGTACCTACAAAGTCACACACACACACACACACACACACACACACACACACACACACACACGGCATATTCTTGAAAGTGATATGAGGCTTACGAAATAAAAGTATAAGGAAAAAGAGGAAAGACGGCATTAGATAAAATGAGAAAATTCTGCAGAGGTCAAATAGATTAGGGCATAGTAATGAGCTGATTTCATTCTATGTGCAAAAGGAATCTATCAACAGATTTTTAAGGAGAGAGGGGGTAGGTTACAACCTGAATTATGTTTTAAAAATATATCTCTGGCTGTTTTATGGAGATTGGATTTTAGGGTAATAAGAATAAAGCAGGGAGATCAGGTAGGATGTTTTTCCATTAGCTTATTCAAGCAATAAAAGTCAGAAAGAGTGGCATCACAGAGGGCAAGAAATAGAGTGAGTTTAGACATAGATACTCTAAAGTAGAACAAACAGGGCTTCCTGGAAGATTAAATGTGAGTGACAAGGAAAGGAAAAATCAAGCAGAGCTGAACTGTAACCTTCTCCTCCATCTATATTATTACTGTTTTTAAAGAAGTTTAACCTCTCTGTGCCTTTGTTTAGAGGGAAAAACTTTCAGTCGAGGGACAAATTTACCTACCTCATAAAGTTGTTATTGATTTAATCTTAGTTAATATGTAACAGTACTTGGCATATAGTGTGTACTTTATAAGTGTTGGCTCCTCTCATTGTTAAAATACATCATTATTATTATAATCAGATCAAAGTGCTCTCTATTTTCCAGTTACCTTTCAATTTTTCCCTGTCCTTCCCTTCCCTGTGTTTTAACGCTGTTACAAAATTATTCTTTCCCACATATCTTTTTTTTTGACATTTCAATTTTGACATTTTTCTTCCTACAGAGAATAGGAAGATAGATTAAACTTGCACGCTCAGGACACTAGCTTGAATTGGAAGGTATTTGTAATTGTTATATTACTGAATGACATATACTACTCCTGACTCCCAATATGAAGGAAGTAATGAAACATTCTGACTCAAGGAGCCACAACTCCCAGTAATTATATGGATTTTTGAAAAAGAAAAGCACTTCTCACTTGAATGTGCACTAATGTAGCAGAACTAGGTTCCTGTTGGATATGGTGCTGAAGACAATAACTTTTTACCTAATATATTCAGAAAGGTCTGAGATGTAGACCAAGTTTTAAAACAAATGGGCAACACAACTAAGATACAGATGCCAGAAAGGTTTGATTTGAGAGGTGAACCAAGGAGTAGTAACAAATACTGATAAAAATCAGAGAATACTACAAAAGTTTCAGGACCAGGAAGATCATCCACCATCATGTAGGGGGCAGTGGTCACCAGATGCTTTTGAGTCTTGATTTTAATGCCACAGTGTATAGGTGAGTCAGCCTTCTTAAAATGCCTACTTTGTGTTACATTTCAACATGCTACACATCCCAAATATCCTTTGTCACTGCTTAACATGGTAGCTCATCTGGTATTTTATTTTCATCTAATATCTCCATTATTCTATTATTATGACCTTCTCTTTCCCAGACCCAATCTCCTACTACCCTGCTTCCTATTAATACATCTAATGATATCTGAACATTTATACTATCAAAAATGGCATAATAAAACTAACCTATTCCCAGAATTAATATTCTGGGTTCATTCACACTGCCTTTTCTGAAACTTTGTTCTCCACAAAGTTTGTCACTTATACTGAAATTATCTCAAGCCTTTTCAAGTTCTACATATGGTCTGCTCTTACTGAATATTCCATAAACACTGGAACTCCACAGGCATTAGCTATTATGTACTGTAAAGGTCAAACAAGTTCAGTTGGTTGAAAATACTCAAATATTCCAGATTCCCTATTGATTCTGTTTTGCCTTTCATTTGGAGAAGTGTTAGCCCTTCTAATTATATATTTATTTCTCCCTTTAATCCTGTCAGTTTTTACTTCATATATATTTATGCTCTGTTATTAAGTACATACACATTCAGGATTATTTTGTCTTGCTGGTGAACTGACTGTTTTAGCATCATGAAGTGCTTATGTTTACTTCTGGAAATATTTCTTGTTTAAAGTCTACTTTCTCTGATATTAATAGAGACAATCTAGCTTTTTATGATTGGTGTTTTCATGATAATGTTTTCCTACTATTTTAACCTATCTGATGCTATCCATAATGACTGTCTTTTGTAAATAGCATATAGTTAGTTAGGTCTTGCTTTGTTATTTAGGCTGATAATTTCTGCCTTTTAATTAGAGTGTTTTATCCATTTACATTTAATGTAGTGTTGTGGTTGACTATAAGACTACTGTCTTAATAATTGTTTTCTGGTTTTGGTTTTGTTTTATTTTTTCATTTATTTTGAATGTTTATTCATTTTTGAGAGAGAGAGAGAGAGAGTGTGCAAGCAGGGGGGTAGGCGCAGAGAGAGAGGGAGAATCTGAAGTAGGCTTCAGACCCTCAGCTGTCAGCACAGAGCCCCACATGGGTCTCAAACCCACAAACCAAAAGATCATGACCTGAGCCTAAGTTGGATGCTTAACGGACTGAGCCACCAGTGCGCCCCAATTGTTTTCTGTTTTAACTACCTGTTCTTTGTTGAATTTTTCCTCCTTTCCTGCTTTCTTTTTGATGAAGTGTGCTTTTGTTTAATATTCCATTTTATCTCCCCAATGGAATTTTTGCTAGTGTTTGCTGTGGAGATGACAATATGTTACTTCAAATAATCACTGTCTACTACAAGTTAATTTTATACTACTATACATATAATTCTGAATATTACAACAGTATAATTCAATTTAATATCCCTACATTATCTTTTATGCTATTTTTAAAATACATCTACTTTTTACATGTGTTTTAAACCCAACAATATATTATCATTTTCACTTAATATAATTATCCCTTTAATAAATTTAGAAGCAAAAAATATATATGTCTCTTATATCCAAACACATATTCACCAGTTCTGGCTCTCTTCATTCCCTTGTGTAAATCATTTTTCTCCAATCTCAAGGACTCCCTATAACATTTCTTGTGCTACAGATAAGCTAGTGATAAATTCTCATAGCTTCTGGGTGGCTTGGTCGGTTAAGCATCTGACTCTTGATCTCCACTCAGGTCATGATTTCACAGTTCAGTTTGTGGGATCCAGCCCCATGTAGGGATCTGCACCGCTAGCATGGAGGCTGCTTGGGATTCTCTCTCTCTCTTTCTCTCTCTGCCCCTCTCCTTCTCTCCTGTGTACATGCTCACACACATGTGTGTTCTCTCTCTCTCTCAAAATAGATAAACTTTAAGTTTGAGAGGTTTTTTTAATTATTTTCAACATTAAAAAAAATCCACTGACTTAAAGCTTGCATTCTGATGAGAAACCAGTAGCCATTCTTGTCAGTTCCCTAATAGTATAATAATGTGCTTCTTTTCTTCCATTGCTTCCAAATTTCTCATTTTATCATTAGATCTCAGCAAAAGAACTAGGATTATACCTAAGAATGGTTTTCTTTGTACTTATCTTACTTGATATTTTTGGGCTTCTTGGTTTTGTGAGCTGATATTTTTTATAACATTTGGACATTTTTCTTCCATTAATTATTCAAATATTTTCTGTTCCAGTCTCTCTCTCCCTTTCTTCTGTAACTTCAACTATACATATAACACTTGATATTGCCCACAGATCACTGAGCATCATTCAACCTTTTCCCTTTCTGTGCTACAGTTAGGATAGTCTTCAAGTTCAAGTTCCCCAAGTTTAATAATTAGGTCTTATTACATCTCCCATCTATAGGTAAGCCTATCCAGTAACCTTGTTTCAGATTTTACTTTTATTTTTCAGGTCAGGAATTTCCATTTCTCTACTGATATTCCCTATTTAGTTAGGTCCTTATTGTGTTTATATTTTCCCATAAAATTCTTAATATATTTATAATAATAATTCTAAAGTCTTTCTCATAATTTGAAGTTCTCTGTCATCTTGTCTGTTTCTGTAGACTTTTTTTATCCTGGTTTTAAGTCATATTTCCCTGCTTCTTCACAAATCTAGTAATATTTGATCACATGATACACACTCTATGTGCCACATTGTAGAGAATATGATTTTGATGCCTTCCTTTAAAGACTTAAATTTTGATTGTTAGGAAATTAACTTATTAGTACACCAGCTTCATTTTTTGAGCCTTTTCAGTTTTGTTAGTTAGAATTCCAATGTCTTTCTTGAAATCATAGTTACCCTCACAGCTCCCCATGATTTATTATCTGCAAAATCTATAGTCAGAGAATCATCCTGAGAATGAACTGGTTAATATTTCCTAGAAACATCCAGATAATTCCTCTGCAGAATTAAAAAAAAAATTAATGTTTATTTATTTTTGAGAGAGAGAGAGAGAGAGAGAGAGAGAGAGAGAGAGACAGAGCATGAGCAGGGGAGGGGCAGAGAGAGAGGGAGACACAGAATCCGAAGCAGGCTCCAGCCTCTGAGCTGTCAGCACAGAGCCCTACATAGGGCTCAAACCCACTAATAGTGAGATCATGACCTGAGCCAAAGTCAGACAACTAACTGAGCCACCCAGGTGTCCCATCCTCTACAGATATCTGACTCCCCTTCGTGTGCAGCTTCCTACTTTCTGGTAGCCTGCTCAAAGGCTAGATATCTAGTCTTCTCAGGAATTCCAAATTCTGATCTCTGTCTTCTCAGCTTAGCAAGATGCTCTACTCGAGATAGGCTCCATACCTATGCACTGTGGTCTAAAGTTACCTTCAGGCAAAAAAATCAACACAATTATAGGACTCACCTCCTGTGCTTTCCTTATCTCTGGAACCATAGCCCTATGCTGCTTAGTGTCCAATGTCTGAAACTGGTTGTTTCATACATGTTACTTAGATTTTTGTTGTTATGGTAGAAGAACTAATCTGGAACCAGACACTTAGTCACAGCTGGAGTCATAGCTGGAAGCCCTTCTCTTTTGTATCACCCTCCTCATCTCAGGACCTCTATATAGTATAAAATACTCTGTTCCTTTTATGTTCAATCCATCTTGTTATATGTAAACACCTCCTTATCACAGTCAATAAACAAATTTCTGGTCTTTGACTCTCACTGATTGAAAAGTTTCATTTATAGAATCCTTTACCCTTTGTGTTACCAATATCCTAAGAAACTTCAATGTCTACCTAGCAACGTAAAAACATCCTGACCCTCAGTTCTTTGTTTTTCTCTAATAGTCTTCTATTCTTCTTCAGGTGTGTGACCCACGTTTATAGCTACTCTCTGCATTTTGTCATCACTTGAAATATATTCTACCTCTTAAGTAATAAATTCAGAAATCTGGGTATTCAAACACAGCCTACTATTCTTTTACTAAGCTACTCCCAGATCTTTAGTCATTTGACTTCCTTAGAACCTCTCGTGTGTGTGTGTATATATACATATCCACTTTCTCCCTACCACTTCCTTCTGACTGAATTTCTTTTGCTGTGCAGGGATTCCATTTTAACAACGTTCTTTTTTTTAAGTTTATTTATTCATTTTTGAGAGAGAGAGGTAGAGAGAGCCCACACAAGCAGGGGAGGTGCTGAGAGAAAGGGAGAGAGATTGAATCCCAAGCAGGCTCCTCACTGTCAGCACAGAGCCCGATGTGGGGGTCTCGTGAACTGTGAGATCATGACCTGAGCCAAAATCAAGAGTTGGACACTTAACCAGCTGACTCACTCAGGTGCTCCCATTTTAACAACATTCTTGTCAATACCCTCAGCAACTTCATTTATTTGACATGTTGAACCTTATCGTACCCACCAACCTCCCTCTGACTACTCAGCAATCTGGCAACTATGTCAAATGTTCAGTAATTGCTATTGCTAATACATCTGCTCATTCCAACAGGTATTTATCTGTCTTTACCTTACGTGACCTTAGGCAGTACCTGACATTGCTAATCATTTACTTCCTATAGAATTCTATTTTTTTATTATTATTATTTCTATAAAGTCACATTCTCTGGGTTTCCTTCTGCCCTTTGTGTATTCTTTCTTATTATACTATATTACATGTTTCTCCCCCCATTTTAAGTGTTTTTAAAAATCTTAAATGCCAATTTAAGGTTCTCTAGAATTCTCCTCTACGTCTTCTTATCCCTATGTGTTCTTCCTGATCTCATTACCCCTGTGCCTCCAATACACTTGCTGATATTTATCAACCTCTGTTTTTAGCTGAAACCTGTCTCCTGAGCACCAGATTGATTCAGCTACTAAAATATCCACAGGAATTTTAGATTCAACACATACAAAAATTAACTCATCTACTCCTGCTTTCCTAAGCTGGCCATCTTACATTCCTTAGCTCAACATAACACAGCCAATGGGCTCCTGCAGTGAAGAACTCCAGGGAGAACCATTCATTTTGCAGTAATCAAGAGACGATAATTTACATAAAATAGAACTTAAAAGGTGCCCCCCCTGGATTTATATAATATAGTCATCTATCTAACTATCTGAGTCAAAATTCCATTTGACTCTTCTCTCCATCACATTCTGTCTTTACTGTCAACTCCAGTCCTATATCTCTCTTAACTCCATCCTCCTCTCAATTTGCAGTGCAAGTCTCCCAGTCCACACACCATAATGTTCCTAATTCTTCTACTATGAAGCCCACCTTCTTTACACTATATCTGAAATCTTCATGTGATATCCCCACTTACCACTCAGGCTTCAACTCTACCCACTTTTTCTTAGTACTCTACAATCTAGTCATACTGAAAGTTTCTTACTTGTGCTACACTTCCTCTTTCCTCTACATTTCTAGTCATGCTTTTCCCTCTCCTTGAAATAACCTATTTATTGTCTTTAAGAGGAAGGCTTAGCTTAGTCCTCCTTAAGATCTTAGACAAAGATTTGTGTCAAAGCAGTTTATTTACGAGCTGATCTCAGAAGAAATGGTAGGGAAATGGGTAAGACGGGGTATATTATGATTATGTTACTATATGGGCAATGAGAAATCAATTCTACTGGGAATCTTTGGGACATGATGTAGAATAAAATCAGAATAGTCCCGCATAAGAAGCGAGGTATCTGAGCTACCCATCCACCATCTCTTGTCCCTCCTTGGCTGAATATTTCCTGAGCATCAGTTCTCCAACCTACCCAAAGACAGATGGAGCAGGCCTGAGAAATCATGATGGTTGAGTATCAGGAGCTAGAAGTAGAAGGTCATCAGCATGCACTAGGAACATATATGGAAAGCCAAATCTTACCACCGATACTCCTTTAATATCCCTTTCCCCAACTCCTTTTGAAGTCTTTATTTATCTCATTTGTAACATTTTAGTGGGAGAAATTAAAATTAAGTGATAAATTACAATAAACCATATCTATTTCAATGTGATTTTCCTAAAACTTAACCCATAGTAGGTACTTCCTGTAACTGACTAACCTCTCTTTTATTGAACAGGGTATTTCACATTTGGTAGCAATAATTACATCTTTTTAAACATTTTACCAGGTGTCACAGAATTTTATTTGCTACTTTATGCCTCATTCAGGTAGAAATATTGGTATTTGGAAATCAATTTGCAGTAAGGTGCAAGTCACTGTTTGAGACATCAAAAGTTAATTGTTAAAACATGGTTTTCTTACATCAAGTAACCTGTGTCTAGGTTGCTCTTTATCATTAACCTTCCATCCTGAAATGCTGTTTCAAAGACTTCCTTTGAATGCTCACATTTGAGAAATGCCAGAAGACAAACATTTATGCTATAAAATAAGTGGAAATGTCATTTTTAATATGTTCCGAGTGCTTGGCACCTATACTGATTAGGTTTAATCATATTGTCTGGCGAGATTTCTTCTCCAGAGATAACTAATTGGAATGACACAGTTGTAACAGTGAATTCTGGGTGAAATAATCAGACATTTTCAATCTGAATGGAAGGCTTTTGTATCAAATGTTGCAGAGCTGAAACATTATGTGTTGTTTCCAGATTTATGTATCCCAAAAGGAGTTTAGTTCTCTCTCTTTTTTTTTTCACAGCTTCCATTTTTTTGGCAGGAAAAATCATCACTTTCCCCTGCTCCAAACATTTCATGGTCCCCAATTCCCAAAAGGAGAAGTCCCGAGTCTCTATCCTAAAGAGCACTAATGCCATCTTTCTTTTTCTCGTTTCCTATACTTTGCTGGGTAACATTTAGATAATAGTTTTGAGGCTCCAATTGATTTTGCATGCCCATCACTGCACTTCGTATTTCACACATATTATCATATTTAACTCTTAGAGCAAATGAGATAATTATGTATGTGGTAACACATTTAGATTGAATAATGTGTGGAAAGCCTATAGAGATACAACTAGGATGTGATTCCACACCTAACTCAAAACCAGGACCTTTATCCTTTACATCCTAATGACTTCTCCAAAATTCCTCTGAGGGCCAACATTGCTCCAGGCATTAACAAATAGCATGTCAATATAGTATTGCAAAGTCCCGTCTAGAACCAGTTTATAGATGAAAAAACTGAGATACCACAAGATGAAAAAATGTGCCTGAATTATGTAGCCACCAAGGGGTTGAGTCCCGATTCAAGCCCTTCTTTTCCCACTCTACCATCTATTCTTTGTATCTGAGAAGTTCTCCCCTATGTCCTTCCCCAGGCAAAACTCTACTTATTCTCCAAGTCCCAGCCTAAATACTACTCCCTGAGTTCCTACCTCTGAATGCTAATAGAACTTACCAAACGTATGCTCATGATCATTGCCTTGTACCATGATGATATGTTAAAAAATACAAATAGGCTGACTGTAATATATAGAATATTCACACATACACTACCTCATTTGGTCCTCAAATCTGTCTTTGTTATCCCAATTTTTGCAGAATAGATTGAAGTGACTTGCTCAGAAATTGTATGTTTGCTTTGTGTCAAGTTTTGATTTGAACCACCTAAAAGCATATACTGATGCCCCTTGAATAACATGGGTTTGAACTGTGTTGTTCTACCTACACATGGATTTTTTTTTTTTAATTTTTTTTTTTTTTCAACGTTTATTTATTTTTGGGACAGAGAGAGACAGAGCATGAACGGGGGAGGGGCAGAGAGAGAGGGAGACACAGAATCGGAAACAGGCTCCAGGCTCTGAGCTGTCAGCCCAGAGCCCGACGCGGGGCTCGAACTCCCGGACCGCGAGATCGTGACCTGGCTGAAGTCGGACGCTCAACCGACTGCGCCACCCAGGCGCCCCTGGATTTTTAAAAATATAAATACAGTACAGTACTGTAAATGTATTTTCTCATCCTTATGATTTTCTCAATAACATTTTCTTTTCTCTAACTTACTTTATTAAAAGAATACGGTATACAATACATACGACACACAGCATATATGTCAGCTGACTGTTTATGTTATCAGTCAACAGTTGCTATTAATAGTTAAGTCTGGGAAGAGCCAAACGTTATATACAAATTATCAACTCGGTGTGTGTCAGTGCCCCTAACTCCCAAGTTTTTCAAGGATCAACTGTATATTTTTGCCTTGGCAAAAATTAGGAATTAGATAATAAATTCCTAAGCCAATGGTGATTCTTATCTCAAGAGTTTAGGAAATGAAGAGGAAGTGGGGACAGTGAATAGAAAAGGTAAAAAGAAAACTAGGAAAACATGATGACCTGGAAACCAAAGGAAGGAACTGTATCAGGAAGGATGTGGTGAACACTTGGCTCAAATGTCAGGTAGAATGAGGATGGATAATTGATCACTGGATTTGGCAATATGGAAGTCACTGGTGATCATCATCAGATTGCTTTTGGTGGAGGGCAATAAATACCTGTTTGAAGTGGATTCAGGGGAGAAGGGGAAAGAGTAATTAAAGAAAAGGACTATAGTTAACAGCTGTCCAGAGAAGCAAAGAATTGGAATGATAGGTGTCATTGGAAAAGACATCATGGGAAGTTTATTTGTTGGTTTTAAGATGGTATAAAAATGACATGTGTGTATTTTTGGGGAATTATCCAGTAGGGAGTGATAACTTGAGAAAATAGAAAAGAAGGGAACACTGCTGATACAATGTTCTGGATGATGCAAAGTGAAATGACATCAAGAATAAAAGTGGGAGGATTAGCTTTAAATAGGAGCATAGTTAATTCATTTATGTTCACAGTCAAGAAGAGAGTATGTGGAAACAGATGGTGGAAGGAGGGTAGATGTGCTGATGGGAGTCTATAAAAGTTCTCTTCAGGCGGTTTCAGTGTTCTGTGTGAAGTAGAGTATGTGTAGGTTGGAGAAGAAAGACAGAAGTATGAAAGTTTTGCCTAAAAGATGAGAGGGTGAAGAGATTACCACCCTCACAACCAACACTTAGTAAAATGTTACTGTGCTAAGCATTTTACTGTCATATTTCAGTTAATCTTCACATCCATGGTGTGAGTTTATTACCAGTAGTATTCCCATTTCACAGGTGAGAAAACTGAGTCTCAGAGAAAATACATAACTTACCCTAAGTTACATAGCTAGAAAATGAGGACTTCAATATTTAAGCCTATCCTTTATGACTTGAAACATGACATGTTTTATTATTACCCCTTGTTTTATTATATGCATACCCATATTCCTTTGGTTATGCAAAAATCTTAGAAGAACTTAAAAATAAAAATTGACTGTCTTCTTGTGTGTGTGACAGTATATATTTGCATAACATCTGGTCACATAAAATTCCAAAAAATACACAAAAGAAGGAAATATTCTAAGTTCAAGCACAAGTCCCTGAGTTCCTACTATTACCTCGCTTAATATGGACACTGATATTCCTTTGTTTCAATGTTGCAGATGGTAAGAGGTTGTGATTATTATGGTATTAATTTCAAAGAACTGTACATCCTACTTCCAGCTGTACAACCTAACGTTGTGTTTGATGTTTAGTCGCTGACAACTGTTTGTTTTGAGTTTAATAGTTATGTTGATTAAGTATGTTTTCAGTGGTAAGTAACTAAAGAATCCAAATAAATGTGGCTTTGAAAAGATATATTTTCCCCTCTTATATAACAAAAGCAGTCTAAAGATAGGCATCTTCTAGCATTGATTCAGCATCTCCAAAATATCAGCCCCACATCTCTGATTCCTTTGGCGTTTTTCCCCCTCACGCTTACGAGTTTAGTGCCACAATTCCAGGAATCAAAACCATTGAGGCATAAATAAAAAATAAATATATGCCACCATCAACAGCTGTTCTGTTAATAATGAAAACAAAGGTTTGCTGAGGAACACCCCTGCGTAACAGTCATCTACTCACATTTCATGAGCCAGAAATCCATCACATATCTACCCATAGGAGGAAAGAAGGCTGACAAAACACAACCAAAGAGAAAGTATTGAGAATGTGTGTTGGGATTGTCAAAGAAAAATGCCTACCTCAACACTCATTTTAATTTTCTAAATATATCATTTTATGTAAACTTCTTTTGAGACAAGTCCTCCCCCATCTTAGGTATATACAATTTGATTATGAAATAAAAGCTGCGAGGCTTTGAATTCTTTTATTAAAACCATCATATTGAATTCTGACCAATATTGTTACTTAACAAATTTGAACCTTGATTAATTTTTCTATCATAGTGGTGACCCTTCCTACCTTTAGTGTCACACGCAAGAATAATAGGTGCTTTTGAATCTCTATCAAAATTATAAAACTGAGAGAATCATAGTCATGTGACACTAAAAAGGGAACTGTCCAGAAAGGTAGAGAAGATTGAGTAGAGAATATTGGAATATAATAGTAGCACAGCTGTAGAGAAATAGATTTTTTAAATGATCTAATTATGTAATTTTATCTCTTTTTTAAAATTTATACTTTTGCTACTTGCATGATTACCCCCCAAATTAGACTGAAATAGATTCTCAAAATCTATTTGAATATGAATATGAACATATGAGTGTTCTGTGTGCTGGGAAGGGGTGTAATGCAAAAACTAAGAAGGTAATAACTATAATCATAAGCTAACATTGCTGACTTTGAGACAGATGGATAGTTCTAAGGGCTTTATAAATATTAATTCACTTGATCTTTACAACAGTCCATAAAATAGGTGCTAGTAAACCACTCCATTTTACAGACAAGGCACAGAAATATTGATTAATTTGCCAAAGGTCACACAATCAGTAAGAGCAAAGTCAGGATTAAAACTCAGGAAGTGTGGCTCCAGACTCCAAGTACTAAGCTTTAGATGACATTCCAACAAGGAGATGGTGGTTTAAAACAAGGGACCAGATAACTTAAATACAAGTCTCAAAAAGTTTTGGCAAAACAATATAATATGAAAGATCAAAGTAAGAAGCAATAACAACAGCTCCATGAAGATCACAACTAATCAAATGGGCCTTAAGGATGGATTTAATTGGTCAGCAGAATGGTTTGAGGTTAAAGTAGTCTAGGAAGAATAGACATCATAAGCAACAGCAAAAAAACTGAACCTTGAGGAAGCTTGGGTAAAAACGAGGGCCCATCTTTGTCTGCAAAAGGAGTTGGAGGAGGAGGAGGAGATTGAGCCACCGCACTAACAGCAACACACTTGGGATAAACAAATCTCAGTCTCCATTCTGCTACTTATATACCAGATGACCTTGGTCAAGGTGCTTAATCTCTCTAGGCCTCAAATGGGCATCAAAAGGCCACTCAACAGTGTTGCTGTTTTGTTTTGTTTTTTCAGTTTATTTATTTTGAGAGAGAGAGCCTGCTGAAGTGGAGGGGGAGCAAAGAGAATCCCAAGGAGGGTCTGTGCTGTCAACACGAAGCTCAATCCCATGAACCGTGAGACCATCACCTGAGCCGAAATCAAGAGTTGGACGTTTAACCAAATGAGCCACCCAGGCGCCCCAACACTGTTGTTTGAAAGGTTATATGAGAATGGCATTTATTTTTTTTTTTCAACGTTTATTTATTTTTGGGACAGAGAGAGACAGAGCATGAACGGGGGAGGGGCAGAAAGAGAGGGAGACACAGAATCGGAAACAGGCTCCAGGCTCTGAGCCATCAGCCCAGAGCCCGACGCGGGGCTCGAATTCACGGGCCGCGAGATCGTGACCTGGCTGAAGTCGGACGCTTAACCGACTGCGCCACCCAGGCGCCCCGAGAATGGCATTTAATGTTCAAATTCATTGCAGCCAAGTTTGCGTGGAAAGTAGGTTGTGACCATGTTGTGGAAAGATGTGGATATTATACTGAGGAGATGCCACTAAAGATGTCCAAGAAGGAGAATGAGAAAGTGGCATGACCAGAACTGTCTAGGGCTCCATCTAAAGGCAGGTATAGGATAGACTCATGGGAAGGGCAGGGGCAAAGGATTGAGAAACCAGTTAAGAGTTTATTTATTAAAATAGGTTGAGCTATAATGAGGACCCACATTCTAGTTGGACTTGAAATAAAGAGACAGATTTCAGAAACACTGTAGGAGTAGACAAAGTTGGTTTCACACTTGATTTAGATGTAAAATAGAGAAAATAAACAAACAAATTCAACCATGATTCTGAAACCTTAAGCCTGAAGGAATAGGAGAACAACCATACCACCACCAATAAAAGAAAATCTTGATGAAGAAAAGTTCTTCTTGGGAAAGAACATGAATTCATATTAAGGAATTGGTGAGATGTCCTGGTTAAGCAGGACAAGCAGTTGAATACGTATATCCGGAGCATAGGTAAGAAATGGAGCATACGATAGACTAATCCCCAGAACCAGCGAATATGTTAGATTATATGGCAAAAGGGAATTAAATTTAGAGATGTAATTAATGTTGATAATTGGGTGGCTTTAAAATGGGAAGATTATCCTGGATTATCTGGGTGGGTTCAATGTAATCCCAAAGGTCCTTAATGAAAAAGGAAGGCAGAGAGAATGTTGGAGTGATGTGATGTATAAAGGACTCAACCAGCTAAGGCAGGCTTTGAGGATGAGGAAGGCAGGGGTCACGTATGGCTTTCCAGAAGCTGGAAAGGGCAAAGAAAATGATGTATCTCCTTGAGCCTTCAGAAAGGAACACAGCTGCTAACAGCTTGATTTTAACCCAAGGAGACCTGGATCAGATATCTAACCGATATAACTATAGGATGATAAATCTGCTTCTCTAAATGACTAAATCTGTGGTTGTTTTTTATAATAACAATAGAGAACTGATAAAGAATGATTTTTGAAAACTCAGAATGGAAAAAAATGGCATGAAATGGTATGAGTTCTAACACTTCCTGAAAGTAGCCCATGATTACAATTTATCAAGAAAGCATGGGCAGTGGTTAGCCCTTCGAATAACTGCACAGATTTCTAGTTCTTGGAACAGATTATTGGAACCTTAGGGACATACAAATTTCATTTGCTATATAGAATCACAGTATGGCAAAAAAGAAGTCATCGATGATTATCTTAATCCATCCCAGGATCCTACCTCTTCCCCACATAATCATGCACGGGCCTCAGCACTGGAAGATAAAGAACCATCTTGGGGAGGAGGAGACATTGATCAAACTCATGCATTTTAAATTAACAACTGAAAGAACAGAAATAGAAAATATAGAAAACTGCAAGTTCTTCCTTTCCAGCAACTGGCATTCTACTTTCTAGAAGTAAGTTTTTCTATAGAAGGGAAACAGATTTCTCTTTTTCATACCAACACAGATTAAATCCCTACTCTACTTGAGTCACTCCCCTACCTACCACATCTCCAACACCCATCCCCACCTCAGAGCATGGATGAGGCCCAGTGTAAAGCAAGTCTAAGTTATGTGGCCAATACTTATACCAGGAAGGTGGTAGGAGAAGGAGGGACCCAAGACCTTCAGTAGAACAGTTAAAGGCAGATGTCAACAAACCAAACTCTGCCACCTTTGAAGTGCAGACTGAGGATTCTTTCTGCTTATCCAATGGGTAAAAATTTAATTAAACATAAAATACATCAAAATAGCTCTTGTACAATATTAATTCTCAGTGACTGTGAGGTCCAAGTCCAGAAAAATAAAAAGTTTTATAAATGCCCTAGATACAGTCAGACCCCCATTCACAATAGGAATCCTAATTTGTAGTACTATTCAGCAAATTCTCAGTGCCTTTTGGACACCAGCAAGCCCACATCTCCTTTTCTGGATCTCTTTATTAATCTTTCGAATTCAAGGCTGGGCTCTGGAACCTACTGGTGTCAGAATGTGTATCTGTTGATGTTTACATAAATATCGGGCAAAAATTTACAAATTAACATTTTTCTTTTCACAGGGCATATAAATGTCTAGTCAACAACCCTATACTCACTGGACTTTAGGAGAGGGTATATGTGAAAATAAAGTATACAGTCTCTCAAATTCTGTGAGTGAATATTCTTTCAGATGGAAATAGAATGCTGACAAACTTTCCTGATGGGAAGTTTACTTATTTTTCTGAAATCATGACAATATCTGACCAGGAAAGAGGGTGCAGTGTGCAGGAAACACATCAGTGTATTGAAATGCTGCTTCCCACTGCTTTTCCATCCTTCCTGGAAAAACCTCATGAGCCTCAGTGAATGGTGGATCCATTTAAGACAGCCCATTTTTCCTATTTTCTGGGTTATGTGAGCTATGACTGTAATTCGGTTGGATATCAACACTGTAGGTACGTGAAAGTCAATGGTTCCCTGCCATAAACACTCACAAGATAGGCTAACACTGGCAGTTCTGATGTAATCTACTCCATGCAGCAGCCACCTTGTAGGGCTGTAGTTCTGAGTATGGAACATCTGGAGCCACACTTTAATTGGTGGTTGTCATAGCTGCACAGCTGTTTGGAACATTTCTGGCTATGTTAATCATGGCTGCAATGATGCTCATCTGGAAGCGGCACTAGGGAGGCCAATACATGAATATCACAGTGTTGACTTAGAAAGTCACATTGTATACTTCCTTACTGAGCATCATTAAAAAAGAATCAAAAGCGTGCACGCGCGCGCGCACACACACACACATCAATCTCTAAGCATGTCTGAGCCCAGAAACATTAACAGATCATTTCCTGAAATGTACAACCAAGACACTCAAAATGGGGGTCTATCACTATTGGAGTTTCAGGAAACTCTCTCACTGTAGAAATACAAGGCAAAGGGCTATTTACCTTCTTCAACAAATGATATCTATTAGAGGATCCCTAAAAAACTGAATGGGACATAGGATACAGGAAAAAAAAAAAGGTAGTAAGTTCCACAGAAAAGACTAAAACCTCCACACTCTGGATTCAACACAGACTATCTGTTTCTTTCCCTCCATGGGTAATGAATGATCTGGATTCTACAAGTGTTGAGAAAGCTCTGGGCCTAGAAACAGTTACAGTTCCTACTCTGCCACTACCCATTCAGAGATCTTGGGTAAGTCACTTCACTTCTAAGATGAAAGAATTGGACTAGATTATTTCTGGAGTCTTTTGCATCTCTCATTTCTTCCATACAGACATGACTTTTTAAAAGTTACTTTTCTGTAATCCCTCGCTAACAAAACAGAGACAATTCAAGAACCAGGGGAACCATAAAAGAAAGTTCTAGAATAATGACTACAGAGCAGGGCCCAGAGAACACTGAATGCAGTTTGAGATAGGCTACAAGATGTTTCTAAGGAATATCCAGGCAAATTATCAATTAATGCTTTGAGTGAAGGAGCAAAAATACCCACAGTGCATAAAGCTGTTGTAACCTGAGGACACAAAACAGCAACCAATACCTCAAATGAAAGCAAATGGAAAAAAATACTATAAAAATTTTTAACCAACAAATGTGTTGATAGCATACATTGTGTCTGAACAAAAAAATAACAGTTACAATAATACAGACACTGCTTTTTGACACAACAAAGAAGCTAAAAGATAACTACTGGAAAAACAGAAAAGAGAAATTTAGGATTGCAGTAGGGAAAGGAGCTAAATGTTTATCCTCATTTCACAAATAGACTGTACATTCTGGAAAATATCAAATGGATAATATCTAAAACTGATAAGAAGTTATAGGATTGGTACAGTATTTAGAATAAAATAAAGTTAATACAAGAATAAACAGAAAAATTAGGGATGCCTGGGTGGCTCAGTCAGTTAGGCATCCAACATCAGCTCAGATCATGATCTCACGGCTTGTGGGTTCAAGCCCCACATTGAGATTTGTGCTGACAGCTCAGAGCCTGCAGCCTGCTTCGGATTCTCTCTCTGTCTCTCTGTCCCTCCCCCACTCATGCCTTGTCTCTCTCTCTTTCTCAAAAGTTAATAAACAACAAAATTAAAAAGACTGAAAATCGATTTTGGGGAGTAGGGCTGTGGGTTGGGACAAGGAAATGTTATGATTCAGGCTTTTAAAATGATTTGTCTTTTTACACATATCTTACATGATTTTTATATATGATTCGTCTCTTCATGTAGGATTTACCTGGAAAAAATATAATTTAATCTGGAAGTAAATAAAAACTTCTCTCTCAATATCAGCAATGAGTCCAAGTTAGAAATATTAACAGACTAATGACCAATTATGGAATTTGATGTTTCTGGGAACAAATGTTTAAAACACTAAGACCATCAGGGCTCTCTCATTATGCCATTCATGAACAAGTCACATGTTCTTACCATGCCCTTTCCTTGATTTTGTTCCCATGGTCAGTATTTGTCTTCTTTCCAGTCTTTTTTGTGCCTCTTCAATTCTTTCTACATTAAAAAAAATAGCTAATAAAAATCGCATTTATTATCTCATTTATAAAGCATTGGGTTTTATCCAACCACCTCATTTAGTACTTTTAGTAATGTTGACGTGGCATGATGAAATTTGCAAAGCTCTTTTCACATTACATTACTCCATTTATTCTTCATTTTGGCCATTTATTTGTTTTTTGTTGTTGTTGTTTTAAATTTTATTTCTTTATTTTTGAGAGAGACTGAAACAGCGTGAGTGGAGGAGGGCAGAGAGAGAGGGAGAGAGAAAATCCCAAACAGGCTCCGCACTGTCAGCACAGAGCCCGATGCAGGGCTGGAACCCATGAAACCATGAGACCATGACCTGAGCTAAAACCAACTTGAGCTTAACCTTGAGCTCAACAGACTGAGCCACCCAGGTGGCCCCATTTATTTGTTAATACAACGCATTTTTATTGCGTTTCTACTCTAAGTCAGCTACGTTGACAAAAACTGCTGGTAACCTAACAACAAGACAGACAGGTGTACTGGCCTCATACAGCTTCACGTTTTCTGTGGGAGGCAAACATAGAACATATGTGTTAAAGATAGTTGCTCCGTTTGTGGTTATTCAACCTTGTGAATGAGATGAAAAAATAAGCATAGTTTCAAGTTTAGACAGTGGAAGTTTTCTCTGAAAATCTCACTGTTTCTGTAATGAATTCTGCAACTTAAAATATGTAATGAATAAAAAATTCAGCCATAACACCATGATTTATTAATCTCGTTTCCTTATGTAAAATAATGTAGCTAGACTTAGTCTTCCTCTTCTGTTCTTTTCATCTTGGTACCAACTACAAACCACACAGTCAATCCACCAACAGCACTGAAGCTGCCTCATTACCTCTGCTCTGACTGACAGGTTGGGGATAGGAACCCTTGAACAAAGGTGATCCTTGAACAAAGAGGGGTGAAGGGCACCAAGCATTAAAAAATGTGCAGATAACTTTTGACTCCCTAAAAAGTGTAAACGAATAGTCTACTGTTGATCAGAGCCTTACCAATAGCATAGACAGTCAATTAACACATATGTTATATGTATTATATACTTACTGTATTCTTACAATAAAGTTAGAGGAAAAAATGTTATTAAGAAAATCATAAGGAAAATACATTTACAATGCTGTAGTGTATTTATTTTTAAAAAATCATTTCAACACACATCCTTCTCAAAAGAAAGTTATGTTTCAATCCTTGAGCTGGGACTTAAACCCAGGTCTTCTTACTCCAAACCCTTGCCTGAATCCATTCTGCAGTGCAACCTCATTTTCTCACCCATTGAACCCCAAGATTGTCAGTCTTAAAGGGCAATGGAAAGAGTTTTTTACCTTCAAACAGCACAGCTTCCTGTGTATGTAGTTGCTCAATAAATGTCTGTTGAAAGGAAATATCTACTACAACTCCTTTATGAAAGCACTATCTGTGAAATGGAAACTACCACTATTTCTTGCTCTCTCCTTATCAATTAAATATATTTCATTTTCCTGAAAAACTAGTCATACCATCTAGGCAGAACTTCTAAAACTTCTAAAAGTCATGCTCCCTATGCCAGAGTCAAAAAATAAATAAGTCAGAAAGCAAGAAAAATGGTCTTTAAAATTCCTTTGGTTCTCTAGAGTTTGCACAAAAACGAGACACAAATTATTTATCATGAGAAATCCAAGTGGGCATTTGCTTTCCTATAACAGCTGAGATACAAACCTATGCAAGATTATCCAGTAACCGAAAATCAGTGGTTAAGAGGAAGTCATGGAGATATGCCCAAACTTGACAAATAAGAATGTTCCAGAGTAAAACTCTAAAACCTAATGAAAGAATACTGGAGGGGGTACCTGGATAGCTCAATCAGTTGAGTGTCCAACTCTTGATTTTGGCTCATGTCATGATCTCACAGATCATGGGTTCGAGCTGAGAACCTGTCTCCCTGTCTCCCTGTCTCTCTGCCCCTCCTCCACTCATGCTCTTTCTCTCTCTCTCTCAAAATAAATAAACTTAAAAACAAAAGAATACTGGAGGAAAAAAAGAGCAGTATTAGAGATAAACATAATAAATAGTTTTTGTTTCCAGTTTAATATGCATTCATTCATTCATTCATTCAAGAAATATTTATTGAGTGCCTACCATAGAAAATGTGGTAGTGTTGAAGATTTAAATATATCGTTAAACAGAAGAATGTTAAATGCATTATTGCATATGTTAATGCTAAATGCTGTTAATTGCATATTGCATATGTTAATTTCATATTGCATATGTTAATACTAAATGCTGTATTTCTAAATGTAAGAAATACAACCTAAGGGAAAAGTCATACTGAAAAACCTACAAAGGGAAAGGGTATTCTATTAAGTACCAAAAGTAAAAAGAAATAATTACATGAACCTGAGTAAAATGTTTAATTTTCTATTTTTTAGAAATGGTTGATTCTTCTTTACAGCTTTATTGAAGTATAATTGGCATGCAAAAACTGTACAAATTTAACAAGTACAACATGAGAAGTTATGACGTATGCCTACTTCTCTGAAACCAACATTACAGCCAAGAATTCACTAGTAATTCTGGATCTGGAGTTTTCACGCTGTGAAGGTTTTTAAGCACAGATTCAATTTCAAATGTGTGTGTGTGTGTGTGTGTGTGTGTGTGTGTGTGTACACACATATATATATATTCAAGTTATCTTTGTTTTTTTGCCAACTTTAGTAAAGTGACAAAAAAGTATTTAAGATATACAATATAATAATTTGATATACACATACATTGTGAAATGGTTGCTACAACAAGTTAATTAACATATCCATCACCTTACATAGTTACTTTTTTTTTGTCAGAATGCTTAAGATTTACTCTCTAAGCAAATTTCAAGTGTATGACAGAGTATTAATAACTATAGACACCATGCCCATTAGATCTTCAGAACTTACTCATAACTGAGAATTTGTACCATTTGACCAACTTGTCCTCATTTCCTCCACTCCACATAGCATTCTACTCTCTTTCTGAGTTCAACGTTTTTTATTGTTTTTTGTTTGGGGTTTATTTTAGATTCCACATAGAAATGACACCATACAATATTTGTCTCTTTCTTTCTGACCTATTTCACTTAGAATAATACCCTCCAGGTTGTTTGTGTCATTCAAAGAATTTTTCCCTTCATCTAAGTTTTCAAACTTATCGACAAGAAGTTGTTTATAATATATCCCTAGTATTCTTTTCATGCATATAAAATTGGTAGTGACATCACTCTTGTCATTCTTAATATTTGGTAACTTGTGTTTTCTCTCATTTTTTTTCCCCATCTGTCTGACGAGAGAGTTATAAATGTTATTGATCTTCTCAAAAAAACCCTCTTTAATTTCACTGATTTTTTTTTTCTCTCTACTGTTTCTCTATGTTGGGCTGCACTGATTTCTGTTCAAATCTTCTATTGTTTACTCTGAGTTTAACTTGCTGTACATTTTCTGGTTTCTTAAGCTGGAAGCTCAAGTGTTTTAAAACTCTTTTTCTCATAGGAGTATTTAACTCTGTAAATTTACCTCTAGATATTACTTTATCTGCATCTCACAAATTTTGATGTCTTACTTTCATTTTTGGTCACGTCAAAATACTCTGTAATTTCCCTTTGATCTCTTCTTTGACCCCTGGGTCATTTAGAAATGTGCTATTTAATTTCCAAATATTTTCTCAGTATATTTTGGTTACA
This sequence comes from Leopardus geoffroyi, assembly GCF_018350155.1. Classification (NCBI taxonomy): domain Eukaryota; kingdom Metazoa; phylum Chordata; class Mammalia; order Carnivora; family Felidae; genus Leopardus; species Leopardus geoffroyi. The sequence continues at coordinate 32,010,384 of NC_059330.1, read as the reverse complement.
GATTTTCTAGTCACTGAAGATGCTTTGTGTGATTTAAGTCCTTTTAAACTGAGCCTCCTTCTGTGGCTCAGAATATGGCCCATTTTGGTAAATGTTCCACACGCACTAGAAAAGAATGTATTTCATGCTTTTGGTGAGTGGAGAGTTCACATTTCTTTTATTCTTCATGTGTTTCATTTTGGATAGTTTCTATTGATTTTTCTTCAATTTCATTAATCTTTCATCTACATATTTAATATACTATTAATACCTTCAATGCATTTCTCACTTCAAGTATTACAATTTTAATTTTAGAGGTTTTATTAGGGTCTTTTTACATCTTCTAAGTCTATTTAACAAGCTTAATCTCTTAACTTTTTGGACATATAGAATAAAATTATAACAACTACTTAAATGTCTTTGTCTAATTCTGTCAGCTGTGTCATTTCCATATGTTTCTACTGATTGAATTTTCTCATTATGTGTCTTATTTTCCTGTTTCTTTGCCTTGCCTGGACACTTGTGACTGGATGACAACCATTGTGATTTTGATCTTTCTGTTTGCTGGATATTTTACATTCCTGTAAATATCCTTAGCTTTGCTCTGAGACATGATTAAATTATACAGAATCAACTTGATTATTCCAAAGCTTGCCTTTAAAGATTTTTTTTTCGGGTGACAACAGAAAAGCTTTTAGTGTAAGGCTATTTTGCTTCACAATTGAGGAAATAGCCCTTTGATGTACTTTACCCAATGCCTGGGTAGGAAGAGCTTTACTCTGGCTGGTGGGAATATGGATACTGTACGAACTCTGAGAATTGTTCCTTTTGTGTGTGTGTATGGAGGGGGTATTTTTCCAGTCTTGGATAGTTTCATCATATATTGTCATTGAGCAATATTCAACTGAGGACTTGAATGGAACCTTCTGTAGATTTCTGAAGCTCTCCATGCAGCTCTCTTTTCTTCAATACGCTATTCTGTGACCTTGAACTGCTTGGACTTTCTGAACCCCAAGTTCTGCTTCCTGAACTCAAGAAGACCCCATAATCTTCTCACATCCCCCTCCCTGTGCTGCTGCCTGGAAACTCTCCCAAGAAGTAACCTAGGCAATTGTATTATTCACCTCATTCATTTCCTCTCCATCTGCTATCACTGTCCTGTGTCACTTGATCAAGTCCCATGTCAGAAAACCATTGTTGCACACATTTTGTCCAGTTTTTTTTTGCTTTGAGGTGGGATAAATCAGGCCTCCATATTCTCTCTTAGGCAGAAAAAAAATGAAGATGCTTGATCACTCATTTGTTTTACAATTGGACTTCCTTGATCTATTTTGCAATTTACTTTATTATCTCATATTCTATGACTTCAAAACAATTTTATTTCTTTTTTGTTTTTCAGAATGTCTTTTATTTTTGTATCACCACTGCAAGCAAGAATTTAGTCATCAAGGAGCTGAAAGGTCTGTGGTTACATGAAATGCCATCTCTTAATGAGTTTGTTACAACACCCTCATTGGTATTCTTTTTTTTTTTTTTTTTTTTTAATTTTTTTTTTTTTTAAATTTTTTTTTTTCACCGTTTATTTATTTTTGGGACAGAGAGAGACAGAGCATGAACAGGGGAGGGGCAGAGAGAGAGGGAGACACAGAATCGGAAACAGGCTCCAGGCTCCGAGCCATCAGCCCAGAGCCTGACGCGGGGCTCGAACTCCCGGACCGCGAGATCGTGACCTGGCTGAAGTCGGACGCTCAACCGACTGCGCCACCCAGGCGCCCCTCATTGGTATTCTTAAACAGTACCTATGAGGAACGATTTCAATGAATATCAAACTGTCATCAATGATTTGAGTAACAGGAAATATGTGGTATGACATGGAGAAGATCTGTGGGGACATAAAAGCTGGCATCCGGTGTTTTAGTAACACTCAGGTTGTTTGAATTAGGTTTTTGTGGTTAAAAAGAACAGAGCCTTAGGGCACCTGGGTAGCTCAGTCAGTTAAGCATCCAACCTCAGCTCAAGTCATGATCTAATGGTTGGTGAGTTCAAGCCCCAAATCGGGTTCTGCACTGATGGCATGGAGCCTGGTTGAGGTTCTCTTTCTCTCCCCGCCTCTCTCTGCCTCTCTCTCTCAAAATAAATAAACTTTTTTTTAAAAAAAGAGGCTTTCTGGGGCGCCTGAAGCAGCCTGAAGCCTGCTTTGGATTCTGTGTCTCCCTCTCTCTCTGCCCCTCCCTAACTGTGCTCTGTCTCTCTGTCTCTCTCTCTCTCAAAAATAAATAAACACAAAACTTAATTTTAATAGATATGGTTATCAAGAGGATAAAACATGTTCAAGTCATTATTGATTATAATACTGTTTTGAGTAAGAGACATCTTTCATTTGTCCCTTTGGAGTCCTTTTCTCCACTTTACCTCTCTGCCCTGTGCGCTAGGATGCTGTCTCTTATAGAATGCATCAATAGCAAACCTCTTCCTCTACATCTAGCTGCATTTTACTAAGGGAGGCACTGGCAGAAGATGGGATGATGGGAGTAACAGTAAGCATTTATTCCCAGTCACCTTTCCCCTGCTTACCATGTATTGGATGTATCCCTTTAAGTAGTGCAGCCTGTAGGTATGTCTCCTAGAACCCTTTAACTGAAATGGTGTGTCCATCCCCCAGTTGCTAAAGATGTCTCTTGTCTACAGAATTGGCCTTGGCCAAATGGGAGTCACTTTGCCAAGGAAACTATGCACAAGTTGTCCCCTCCTTCCCTCAGGTAGAATCAACTCTGGGGAAATTAGTACCCCAGAGCTTCTGATAGGATCAGATTGAAGATTCTCTCCCACTAAAGCCATATAATTGCTTAGCATTTTCCTTCTCTCTATTCTTCTTTGGTTCTATTCTGCTTCCCTCACTTTCTCCTAAGAGCACTCTCACAGTAAATCAACTGCACAAGAATCCCTGCCTCAGGCTCTGCTTCTAAAAAGCTAGACCTAATACAATTGATACCAGGACTGCTGTACCAGTCTGATTGGTACTAGTCTATTCTTTAAGAGCAGATTCTAAAAATGAATTGGATCTCCTGTCATGAGAATTCCATCACTGGTAGAAGGTAAATTATTCATGGGCCATGGCATGCAATAGCATTGCAATTTTTAAGATTTCACCTCTGGTGAGGGAGCACCTGGGTAACTTCCGTTGGTTAAGCATCTGACTTTGGCTCAGGTCATGATCTCACTGTTTGTAGGTTCAAGCCCATGTCGGGTTCTATGCTGACATCTCAGAGCCTGGAGCCTGCTTCAGATTCTGTGTCTCCCTCTCTCTCTGCCACTCCGTGGCTTGCACTCTCTCTCTCAAAAATAAACAAACATGAAAAAAAATTACAGGGCATAGGAGGACACGGGGCTCACTGTGTCCTGCTGATCACTTAGATTCCACCCATATCTGCCTAAATAACCCAGAAAACCACCAGAAGACTAACAGAATGGACTCTCCGGAGCCAAGCGTAGACAAAAGGCCCATGGAAGAGGGTAGGAAGGGTGCAGAGGCAGTGTGTGCTACACGGACTGGCAGGAGGGAGCCGGCAGGAGGGAGCTGGGGCGTCAGAGGGGCAGCCCGCCTGGCAAGGCAGAACCCCCGGGTCTGGCTTGCAAAAGTGGAGGGGCCAGATGGAGTGTGTTCTGACAGCCAGCAGGACTTAACATCTGGATTGTTATAAGTCAAGAGCTCTGCTTTGAGAATGGGAGGGCTGGAGGACAATGGGATGGAGAGTTGTTGAGCCCCGGAGGACAGAGCTCAGCTCAGCGGGGAACGAAGGCACTGGCCAGCACCATCTCCCTTGTCCATCCACCAGCCAAAATCCCAAAGGGAACCAGTTCCCATCTTGGAACTTGCTTGCACCACGCAAGCACCCAATGCTGTGCTTCTGTGGATCCATCCCACAGATGGGTCTGCCTCCCTCCCGGTGCCGCAGGGCCCCTCCCACAGCGGACCACCTGAGGCAAAGTGAGCTGAGCCTGCCCCTCCCGCCCCTGTGCACCTTGCGGATCCCCACCGGGTAATATGCCAGATCCCATCAAAGCAGCACCACAAGCCTGGCAGTGTGCAAATAGCCCAGACAGGGGCCACACCACTCCACAGTGAGTCCTGCCCCTGGGAGAAGGGAAGAAAAGGTACACACCAGTCTGACTTTGGCCTCAGCAGTGGGCTGGGGACAGACATCAGGTCTGACTGTGGCCCTGCCCACCAACACTAGTTACTCCACACAGCACAGGGAAGTGCCCAGCAGTTCCATGCCACTCCACGGACTATCCAAAATGATAAAACGGAAGAATTCTCCTCAAAAGAAACTCCAGGAAGTAGCGACAGCTAACGAACTGATCAAAAATCATTTAAGCAATATAACAGAAAATAAATTTAAAATAATAGTCATAAAATTAATCGCTGGCCTTGAAAAGAGTATAAAGGACAGCAGAGAATCTATTGCTACAGAGATCAAGGGACTAAGAAACAGTCAGGAGGAGCTAAAAAATGCTATAAATGAGCTGGAAAATAAAATGGAGGCGACCACAGCTCAGATTGAAGAGGCAGAGGAGAGAATAGGTGAATTAGAAGATAAAATTGTGGAAAAACAGGAAGCTGAGGAAAAGAGAGATTAAAAGAAACCAGGAGTACGAGGGGAGAATTAGAGTACTAAGTGATGCGATGAAACGCAATAATATACGTATAATTGGGATTCCAGAGGAGGAAGAGAGAGAGAAAGGGGATGAAGGCGTATTTGAAGAAATAATAGCTGAGAACTTCCCTGATCCGGGGAAGAAAACAGGCATTGAAATCCAAGAGGCACAGAGAACTCCCTTCAGACGTAACTTGAATCGATCTTCTGCACGACATGTCATAGTGAAACTGGAAAAATACAAGGATAAAGAGAAACTTCTAAAAGCAGCTAGGGATAAACATGCTCTAACATAAAGGGAGACCGATAAGACTAGTGATGGATCTATCTAATGAAACTTGGCAGGCCAGAAAGGAATGACAGGAAATCTTCAATGTGATGAACAGAAAAAAATATACAGCCGAGAATCCTTTATCCAGCAAGTCTGTCATTTAGAATAGAAGGAGAGATAAAGGTCTTCCCAAACAAACAAAAACTGAAGGAATTCATCACCACTAAACCAGCCCCACAAGAGATCCTAAGGGGGATCCTGTGAGACAAAGTACCAGAGACATCACTACAAGCATGAAACCTACAGACATCACAATGACTCTAAACCCATATCTTTCTATAATAACACTGAATGTAAATGGACTAAACGCGCCAACCAAAAGACATAAGGTATCAGAATGGATAAAAAAACAAGACCCATCTATTTGCTGTCTACAAGACACTCATTTTAGACCTGAGGACACCTTCAGATTGAGAGTGAGGGGATGGAGAACTATCTATCATCCTACTGGAATTCAAAAGAAAGCTGGAGTAGCCATACTTATATCAGACAAACTAGACTTTAAATTAAGGGCTGTAATAAGAGATGAAGAAGGGCATTATATAATAATTACAGGGTCTATCCATCAGGAAGAGCTAACAATTATAAATGTCTATGCGCCGAATATGGGAGCCCCCAAATATATAAAACAATTAATCACAAACATAAGCAACCTTATTGATAAGAATGTGGTAATTACAGGGGATTTTAATACTCCACTTACAACAATGGATAGATCATCTAGACACATGGTCAATAAAGAAACAAGGGCCCTGAATGATACACTGGATCAGATGGACTTGACAGATATATTTAGAACTCTGCATCCCAAAGCAACAGAATATACTTTCTTCTCGAGTGCACATGGAACATTCTCCAAGACAGATCACATACTGGATCACAAAACAGCCCTTCATAAGTATACAAGAAGTGAGATCACACCATGCATACTTTCAGACCACAATGCTATGAAGCTTGAAATCAACCACAGGAAAAAGTCTAGAAAACCTCCGAAAGCAGGGAGGTTAAAGAACACCCTACTAAAGAATGAGTGGGTCAACCAGGCAATTAGAGAAGAAATTTAAAAATATATGGAAACAAACGAAAATGAAAATAAAACAATCCAAACGCTTTGGGATGCAGTGAAGGCAGTCCTGGGAGGAAAATACATTGCAATCCAGGCCTATCTCAAGAAACAAGAAAAATCCCAAATACAAAATCTAACAGCACACCTAAAGGAAATAGAAGCAGAACAGCAAAGACACCCCAAACCCAGCAGAAGAAGGGAAATAATAATGATCAGAGCAGAAATAAACAATATAGGATCTAAAAAAACTGTAGAGCAGATCAACGAAACCAAGAGTTGGTTTTTTGAAAAAAAAAAAAACAAAATTGACACACCTCTAGCCAGGCTTCTCAAAAAGAAAAGGGAGATGACCCAAAAAGATAAAATCATGAATGAAAATGGAATTTTACAACCAATCCCTCAGAAATACAAGCAATTATCAGGAATACTATGAAAAATTATATGCCAACAAACTGGACAGCCTGGAAGAAATGGACAAATTCCTAAACACCCACACACTTCCAAAACTCAAACAGGAAGAAATAGAAAGCTTGAACAGACCTATAACCAGTGAAGAAATTGAATCAGTTATCAAAAATCTCCCAACAAATAAGAGTCCAGGACCAGATGGCTTCCCAGGGGAATACTACCAGACATTTAAATGAGAGATAATACCTATCATTCTCAAGCTATTACAAAAAAATAGAAAGGGAAGGAAAACTTCCAGACTCATTCTATGAAGCCAGCATTACTTTGATTCCTAAACCAGACAGAGACCCAGCAAAAAAAAAAAAAAAAAAAAGAGAGAACTACAGGCCAATATCCCTGATGAATATGGATGCAAAAATTCTCAATAAGATACTAGCAAATCAAATTCAACAGCATATAAAAAGAATTCTTTACCATGATCAAGTGGGATTCATTCCTGGGCTGCAGGGCTGGTTCTACATTCGCAAATCAATCAATGTGATACATCACATTGATAAAAGAAAAGATAAGAACCATATGATCCTGTCAATTGATGCAGAAAAAGCATTTGACAAAATTCAGCATCCTTTCTTAATAAAAACCCTCAAGAAAGTCGGGATAGAAGGAACATACATAAACATCATAAAAGCCGTTTATGAAAAGCCCACAGCTAATATCATCCTCAATGGGAAAAAACTGAGAGCTTTCTCCCTGACATCAGGAACAGACAGGGATGTCCACTCTCACTGCTGTTGTTTAACATAGTGTTGGAAGTTCTAGCATCAGCAATCAGACAACAAGAGGAAATCAAAGGCATCAAAATTGGCAAAGATGAAGTCAAGCTTTCACTTTTTGCAGATGACATGATATTATACATGGAAAATCTGATAGACTCCACCAAAAGTCTGCTAGAACTGATACATGAATTCAGCAAAGTTGCAGGATACAAAATCAATGTACAGAAATCAGTTGTATTCTTATACACTAATAATGAAGCAACAGAAAGACAAATAAAGAAACTGATCCCGTTCACAATTGTACCAAGAAACATAAAATACTTAGGGATAAATCTAACCAAAGATGTAAAAGATCTGTATGCTGAAAACTATAGAAAGCTTATGAAGGAAATTGAAGAAGATATAAAGAAATGGAAAAACATTCTGTGCTCATGGATTGGAAGTATAAATATTGTCAAAATGTCAATATTACCCAAAGCTATCTACACATTCAATGTAATCCCAAACAAAATTGCACCAGCATTCTTCTCGAAACTAGAACAAGCAATCCTAAAGTTTGTATGGAACCACAAAAGGCCCCAAATAGCCAAAGTAATTTTGAAGAAGAAGACCAAAGCAGGAGGCATCACAATCCAACTTTAGCCTCTACTACAAAGCTGTAATCATCAAGACAGCATGGAATTGGCACAAAAACAGACACATAGACCAATGGAATAGAATAGAAACTCCAGAACTAGACCCACAAAAGTATGGCCAACTCATCTTTGACAAAGCAGGAAAGAATATCCAATGGAAAAAAAGACAGTCTCTTTAACAAATGGTGCTGGGAGAACTGGACAGCAACATGCAGAAGAATGAAACTAGACCACTTTCTTACACCATTCACAAAAATAAACTCAAAATGGATAAAGGACCTGAATGTGAGACAGGAAACCATCAAAATCCTAGAGGAGAAAGCAGGAAAAGACCTTTCTGACCTCAGACGCAGCAATTTCTTACTTGACACATCCCCAAAGGCAAGGGAACTAAAAGCAAAAATGAACTATTGGGACCTCATGAAGATAAAAAGCTTCTGCACAGCAAAGGAAACAATTAACAAAACTAAAAGACAACCAACGGAATGGGAAAAGATATTTGCAAATCACATATCAGACAAAGGGCTAGTATCCAAAATCTATAAAGAACTCACCAAACTCCACACCCGAAAAACAAATAATCCAGTGAAGAAATGGGCAGAAAACATGAAGAGACACTTCTCTAAAGAAGACATCCGGGGGCGCCTGGGTGGCGCAGTTGGTTAGGCGTCCGACTTCAGCCAGGTCACGATCTCGCGGTCCGTGAGTTCGAGCCCCGCGTCAGGCTCTGGGCTGATGGCTCAGAGCCTGGAGCCTGTTTCTGATTCTGTGTCTCCCTCTCTCTCTGCCCCTCCCCTGTTCATGCTCTGTCTCTCTCTGTCCCAAAAATAAATAAACGTTGAAAAAAAAAAAAAAAAAGAAGACATCCGGATGGCCAACAGGCACATGAAAAGATGCTCGACGTCACTCCTCATCAGGGAAATACAAATCAAAACCACACTCAGATATCACCTCACGACAGTCAGAGTGGCTAAAATGAAGAAATCAGGAGACTATAGATGCTGGCGAGGATGTGAAGAAATGGGAACCCTCTTGCACTGTTGGTGGGAATGCAAAGTGGTGCAGCTTCTCTGGATAACAGTGTGGAGGTTCCTCAAAAAATTAAAAATAGATCTACCCTGTGACCCAGCAATAGCACTGCTAGGAATTTACCCAAGGGATACAGGAGTGCTGATGCATAGGGGCACTTGTACCCCAATGTTTATAGCAGCACTTTCAACAATAGCCAAATTATGGAAAGAGCCTAAATGTCCATCAACTAACAAATGGATAAAGAAATTGTGGTTTATATACACAATGGAGTACTACGTGGCAATGAGAGAGAATGAAATATGGCCTTTTGTAGCAATGTGGATGGAACTGGAGAGTGTTATGCTAAGTGAAATAAGTCATACAGAGAAAGGCAGATACCATATGTTTTCACTCTTATGTGGATCCTGAGGAACTTAACAGAAGTCCATGGGGGAGGGGAAGAAAAAAAAAAAAGAGTTTAGAGAGGGAGAGAGCCAGAGCATAACAGACTCTTAAAAACTGAGAACAAACTGAGGGTTGATGGGTGGTGGGAAGGAGGGGAGGGTGGGTGATGGGTATTGAGGAGGGCACCTTTTGGGATGAGCACTGGGTGTTGTATGGAAACCAATCTGACAATAAATTTCATATTTAAAAAAAATTTACAAAGAGATTTCACCACTGGTGAAAAGAGACTGGGAAAAAAGTGAAAGGGAATATACTATCGGGGACTATCTCATGCATTTGACAAGTATAAAGGAAAAAGTATAACAACTGTCATACTGAATGTGTGTTACTAAGTACTATTGATCCATTTAAAGTAAAAATGACAAGATGGGTTTAGTAATTAGCAATGTAAAGTACAAGGGGTCCAAAGGGCCCCTTTGACTTAATTATAGAGATTCCCCCATCTCCTGCAGTTGGAGAACAGACACAACTAAAAATTAGGCAAAGGATATTATTATAAGAGTAGCAGAACCTCAGAGATGGCTATATTTTCAGCTTCAGTAAGTCTCTTATGCCAAAGCCAGGGCTCTAATAGAAAAGGGCTACAATAGTGATATTGAGATAGATACACTTGAAGTGACCCCCTTCCCTTTTGTTGAAAGATAAAGCCTTGCCCCCTTATACAGAAGTCTCGAATGAGTCAGGTGACTTGTAACCCAATGCTTGTCCTCCTCAAGATTCCTTCACCTCTCCTCCTGGTTACTGGACTCATACTTGGAGTCAAATCTCAGCATTACCTCGATCTGCAAAGGGGTAAGAGTGAATATAAGTATATGAGCTTCAGGATATGGCTAATATACTGTGAAGAACCGAACGATTCTATCTAGGAATGAATTCTGAGATTACTAGGAAGTGAAGATATGTAACTGGATAAGGAAGAGCTTGTTAATATGGGACCACTGTTGTGACACAGGATAACACCCTGGCAAGAGCCCCAGGACAGGATTCTAACATGCTGCAGCAATGGCTTTTGGACACTTGGAAAAAGCAGACATACAGAGGCCAAAACTGCCATAGCTGCCCATGGAGGGAAAAAGAAAAAATCAGAAGGCTCAGAAAGTGAGCCTTTAAAAAGAAATCTACTATATAAGACAAAAACAAAAATCATCTGCTCACTACATTTTTCAGGAGGATCTCAAGTGCATTCCATTCTGTTTACAAAGGTGATAAGGAATGTAGAGGAGAGGGGTGCCAGCGTCAATTAGAAGTCTGGGGTGCCTGGGCCAAGTAAGCAGTACTGACACCAGGAGCTATCATCACAAACTGGGCTCTCTCATAGCAATGGGTATGATAAGATGCTGGGAAAAGGGGCCAGGTGGCAGCACTTAGCTATCAGAAGCAAGGTGGGCATAATTACAATGGGCAAGATACGCAGAGTGGCAGCTGGAAGGCCTCACCTAGAGAGATGAATGGAGACGGTTAATAGAATATGGTGTCCTCAGGAGCATGATAAACAACCAAGAAGGTTATTTTTTAATATGAAGAATAAAAAGAAACCAAGAATAGCTGGGCAGAAAGCTGAGGCCAGCTGTCCACTAGAAAGCCATAATCCCCTGCACCATTTCTAGCCCTGAGCAGTCCTAAGACCCAGAGCCAATCAATTGAAAATATGGCTGCATCCCAAGGAGGAAAGACTCTACAACAACATGGCAAAAGTATGTCATAGTGACTTTCCCCAAAGGCCCTAGGACTTTTTATTTAGCCATACACTAGAGAAAGGAGAATAGCAGATCTTTTGAGAGTTGTTGGACACAGCGCTTGAGTTGATGCTACTACAGTTAGAATAGAGATGTGTGGGTATCAAGTCAGATGACGAAGAGAGTCCTGGCTTGTGAATCACTGGCAGAATCTTCATGTTGGCCCTTTGACTTGTAGATTCTTGTGTAGCTCTGAGTTTTGTACAGTTTTCAAATGTATTATAGACTAAAAATAAAAGGAATGGGGAGTACCCAAAATGTAATACAACAGAAACAAATATTTGAAATGTACAGCATATCCACACTGAAGAAGACAAAGGAAGGGTTCAAGTAATTTTTGCACATAAAAATGGACAAGATGATATTCTGTGTCTCTTAATACAATGTGGCAAGAAGGACACATCTCTTCTCTGGTGTTCCTATCAAAAAAATAAAAATAAAAAAAATAAAAATAAACCTAATCACAAGAAAATATTCGATGACCCAATTGGTTTATATATTCAAAAACATCAAGATCATGAAAGATAAAGTAAGTATTGAACTTTTTAATGTCATCTGGATTAGATTCTGGACCAGGAAAAAAACCAAAATTGTTATTAAGGACACTACTGAGACATATGGTGAAATTTAAATAAGCCTCTGATAAAAGCACTCTGCCAATGTCAATTTCCTGATTTTGATAATTGTACTGTAATTACAATACATGTATTGAGTGAATTGAGTATTTAGAGGTAGGGGGCATTATGTCTGAGAGAAAGAAATTATGGTAAAGTATTTGGGTAATCCGGGTAAAGGGTATATGGGGATTTGTACTAATTTTTCAACTTTTCTGTAAGTCTGAAATGATTTCATAATAAAAACTTAAATACATGCAAAAGTTCTAATTCTTTAAAGGAATATAGTTTTTAATTCAGAGTGGCATTTATACTTCCATGAGTATTTTGTTTTCAGTGCTGAACTGTACCTGATAGTGTCATAATTATACTGAAAAGTCTTTCAAATTCTCTCTCTATTGAAATGACTTAGCATCCCAAGGGGAAAAGAAAGTATAGAAAACAGGAAGAATAATTTCATTATATTTGCCCCTTTGCTTTAAGCACGTCTGATATAGGACACAGACCAATGAAACAAACCCTAGGTATTCCTGTTTTTCATGGGGTCTCTAGTACCCATTCTGATTTGATTCTATGTTTAGCTTTTGACTCTTGTATCCAAATTCCATACAGGCTTTATTTACTATTCCTTACATTTAGTGTTTTTGTTCCCATTCATTCACTCAACAAATACTTTCTGACCACACAGTTGGTGTCAAACACCTGGAATAGAGTCTTAAAAGATTGACACACAGTTCTCAAACTTCCCTGTATGTGACTTTAATTTCTCTCCAAAACCACAGGTGTACCGTCAGTTCTCTTGATGTGTTCTAATTTGAGTATCTTAAGGAGGATACTCTGCTTTAATTAACTCTTCAGAGCCCAACTCTATCCTCACTGATCGTATCTGGTAGAATCAGTCCAGTGATCTAAAAAGGAGAGGTATGAATAAAATAAGGTTGGGTGATTATTTCAATGAGATATCCATCTCCCCACTAATCTGCCTGACATGCTACTTAACAAATTTAAGTAATCAGAGAGAATATTTATGGTGTATGAATGCATGGCAACCCATGCTAGTAGAAAACAATTTCAAGCTAAAATCTACACAAGCTAGTGTATTTTAAAGTGAAGAGTCAAATAGGTGTAAAACACTAAGGAAATATAAAACAGCAAAAAATATTTATTTTCAACTTCATAATATTGGAAACTAATATTGGTCATGTCCCTAGGTTTCCTTTGGGCAATTAGGAGGAATTTAAGCGATTTAAGATTGAGAGTGTGTGGTGAATGAAAAGAAATGGTTTTACTCAATTCAGTTATGACCTTCCCAAGATAGTTTTAACTTATCGCTCTGCCCAACAGAAGAATATTGATCCCCAAACACTAATGTTTTTTCATATTGTATATATGTAGTTCAGAAACCCATCTTATTCCAAAATAGATTATTCCATCTTCCTTACACTGAAGAGTAACGCTGAAGAGTAACAAGGTCTTATAAATGAATTTTAAAAAATAAAACAAAAATTGAGTTTTAAATTATATAATTGCCAGAGTTGAAAAACAGTTGGATTATCGATTAACCACCCAAGTTGTAAAAAGCACAGTCATTTCTTTTCCCAAGAATCATAAATTAAAAGAGTTTCAGTTAATGCTAAAATAATGACAACAAACTTTGATATCATCAGCAGCACCTCGTCATTTTGTAGCATTGCAAGACCCAATAGGGTTCCTGTATTTTATGAAACAACATGTCTAGATCCTCTCTCCTGGCCATCTGACTCTGCAATTGTTATAGAAACAAATCAGTAAAAATATCTCTAACCCAACTGACAGCAAGTTATGTTCCCTAGATTCTTAAGTAAATTATATTTTTGGTTAATTCAGATGAAAAAAGAAACATAGGGCTAAATTCAAGAAAACTGGCATTTTTCTGGCATTTGGGGATTTTACCACTGCTGCCTTTGACAAATTCATAAAACCCTGCTTTTTAAGCAGGATTATGGATGCAAACAACTTGTATTCATTCCCCTGGTATTGAATTCAAATGGTTAGTATAAAAAGAAACTCTAACAACAAATTCACACATTATTCTCATAGGACCAAGGACTCATAAAGTCACCATGTCTAGGAGACTTAATTCAAACCTCTCAAACTCTTTTTCTTGAATCCTAATATTAGCTCTTGTCAAGCTTTATTTCTCCAGACACTTAAATTATTGTGACCATGTCTCATTCTGACTTTCTGATTTTGCAAAATTCTTGATCTCTTAACCTTGGGTTACCTCAAGGTGCAGTCACTGGATTTCTTCTTTCTCTACATACATTCCCTTGGGACCTCATACAGTTTTGAAGCTTTAAATATCATCTGCATACCCATGCCCCTGAATTTATGTCTCCATTGCATTCCTCTCCCCAAACTCTAGGCTCATTTGTCCAATGCCCACTCGACACCTCCACTTGAACACTTCATGATTATCTCCAAGTGAACATAGCTGAGATCCTATTCATAAACTGTACCCTCAAACCTGCTGTAGCCTCATTCTTCCATATTTCATTTTAATAATAATTCAAGCCAAGACTCTTTCAGAATACAAATTTTAGGGTGATCTTGAATCTACTTTCTCCCACTTTTCATCCCATCTATTAAGATCACATGCATGATCTGACTTCAAAACATATATATTCAAGACAAACACCACAACCATAATTGTTGCAGACAATCCCATTTATGATAGCAGTAAAAAGAATAAAATACTCTCTCAATGAAGTGATAGATCTATACACTTAAAACAATAAAACACTGATGAAAGACACTGAAAACACAAATAAATGGAAAGATATCCTGTGTTTATAGATTGGAAAAAATGGTATTGTTAAAATGTCCACTCTACCCAAAGCCATCTAAGATTCCTTTAGATGGTATTGTTTACAGAAAAAAAAAAAATTCTACAATTTATATGGAAGAGCAAATATAGAGTCCCATCTTACAGAAAATAGGCTCTCCAGCAGAAACCACCACAGGAACCAGTGCCTGGCAAGAAAAATCTGAACTTAATTGACAAATTGCTGGAAGCTCAATGTGGACAAGTCTGAAAGTTAAAACCTCCATAGGGACCCAGTCGTGGGGCGGGGGGGGGGACACAATATTGTAAACTTTACCTCTAAAAGTTTGACAAGGTACCACAGTAAATACCAGAGAAAACAATGCTTCCAAAGGGGAAAGGGGGAAATGTAGTCATTTTTAAATACATCAGAACATTCTGTTCTTTTTCTTAAAAAATTTTTTTTAATGTTTATTTCATTTTTGAGACAGAGAAAGACAGGGCATGAGCAGGGGAGGGGCAGAAAGAGGTGGAAATACAGAACGGAAGCAGACTCCAAGCTCTGAGCTGTCAGCACAGAGCGGACATGGGGCTCGAACTCACAAACCAGGAGATCATGACCTGAGCCGAAGTCGGACGCTTAACCGACTGAGCCGCCCAGGCGCCCCCACACCCCCCCCCCACCTTTTTAAAAGTTGATTTATTTATTTGAGACAGAAAGAGACACCGTGAGTGGTGGAGGGGCAGAGGGAGAGGGAGAGACAGAGAATCCCAAGCAAGCTCCACATTTATAGTACAGAGCCCAATGCCGGCCTCAAACTCACAAAAACATGAGATTGTGACCTGAGCTGAAACCAAGAGCAGGATGCATAACTGGCCACCCAGACACCCTCACTCTTTCTTCTTAAATAAGAACTAACCTCAGGGGAAACTAATTAACCATACTATCATTTTAACTATGTTAACCTGTTGCACTTTAATCAGAGCCTAACTGAAATGGGGGAAGGAAAATATTCCACTCCAGGACTCTCGTCTTTCATGTGGGAAAAGGAAAATACTGAACTCCAGCCCATTGTAGCCATCCTGTCTCACCTATGGATGGGGCAAGAAAAAAACTAAGAAACACTTGTGAAGTTCACAGTCCAGAAGCCATATACTCATTAAAGACTGGGACCTAATCAGAGGACTATAGATCACTTCCTCTCCGTATTTCTCACTGCATTACTCAAGGCCTAGTAGAGTAGTTCCTTTTGGCCAGTGCATCACATATGACTATTGTAAGGTTAGAAAACATTTCTCTTCTTTCCTTCTAGGTTCTTTGGCTGCTTTAATGATTAAACTGACAGAAGAGGAATTAACAGGAGAAAAACTAATTTAATTTCATATGTACAAGAACCCCAAAATATCAGTCTGAAAGAACCGACCAAAGCAGGCAGACTTCATGCCTTTTAGACTAGGAAATAATTATTTGTGAATATCTAACAAAATAAAGAGGTTTGGGCTTGGGGTAGCAAATTAATGAAAAGTAAATTCTGTTTATCCAGCCTTCTCAGCCTTGAATTTCCCCTCTCTGTGGTTCTAAGAATGCCTTCTACCCTCCTGGTATGGGAAAATATGTTCACATGGGAGATTTATTTCCCACTTTCAGGGGGACAAAGAAGCATCAGAGTGTCCTTCTTGCACCAGCTGTTTCTTAAGCCAGTTTAATTCAAATGAATCAATATGTGCAAGTGGTATGTTTTGTGGTAGCATATTTTTCTCCCCCTCACTATCAACAGAAAAATCACAAGCATACCAAAAGGCAAGAAACACAATTTCAAGAGACAGCAAGCATCAGAACAGGATATGACAGGAAACTGAATTACCAAACTGGAAATTTAAAACAGCTATGATTAATATACTAAGGACTCTGGGGCGCCTGGGTGGCTCAGTTGGTTAAGCGGCCGACTTCGGCTCAGGTCATGATCTCGCGGTCCGTGAGTTCGAGCCCCGCGTCGGGCTCTGTGCTGACAGCTCAGATTCTGTGTCTCAGATTCTGTGTCTCCCTCTCTCTGACCCTCCCCCGTTCATGCTCTGTCTCTCTCTGTCTCAAAAATAAATAAACGTTAAAAAATTAAAAAAATATATATATATACTAAGGACTCCAATGGAAAAAGTACAGCACACAGGAATGCATGGGCAATGTAAGCAGAGAGATGGAAATCTTAAGAATGAAAAAGAAATGCTGGAGGTAAAAAATTCTGTAACAAAAATGAAAACTGTCCCTGATAGGCTCTTTAGTAAACCAAGCATGGCTGAGAAAAGAATCTCTGAGCTAGAGGATATAGCAATAGAATCCTCAAACACCCAAAAGCAAAGAGAACAAAGACAGAAGAAGGGAGAGAAGGAAGAAAGAGGAGAGGGGAAGAAGAGGAAGAAGAAGAAGAAGAGGGGAAGGAAGGGAAAAAGAGGAAGAGGAAGAGAAAGAAGGAGGAGGAAGAGGAGAAGAGGAAGAGGAAAAAGGAGGAAGAGGAAGCTTGGAGAAGAGGTCTACAGACTATAGAACAATGAAAAGGGTAGTTTTCTACTCAAACTCTTTTGACAGTGTTGACTAGGAAATCCTATATAACCTGACCCCATTACTGATCTGAATTTATCTCCCTCCCTCCACTCCATCTAGCCACTCTGATTCCCTGCTGCTCCTGGAGCGCTTCCTGTCTGAGCACACTTCCTGTTCTCCTTGCCTAGGTGCTCTCCCCACAACAATTAGCGTGGCTCATGCTCATACTCTTTTTTAAATCTTTTCTCAAACTTCACTTTCTTTGAGATGCCTAATCTGACTACACTATTTTATTTATTTTATTTTTTAATTTTTTTAAACGTTTATTTATTTTTGAGACAGAGAGAGACAGAGCATGAATGGGGGAGGGTCAGAGAGAGAGGGAGACACAGAATCAGAAGCAGGCTCCAGGCTCCGAGCTGTCAGCACAGAGCCCGACGCAGGGCTCGAACTCACGGACCGCGAGATCATGACCTGAGCCGAAGTCAGCCACTTAACCGACTGAGCCACCCAGGCGCCCCGTGACTACACTATTTTAAAGTTCACCTTCTCTCTTTCCCATTTCTAATTATACATACTGTTTTATTTTTATCCATAGCATTACTTCATAAGTTAGTAATTAATTAGCATGTGTATTTCTTTTTGTCTTCCCATTAGAATATAAACTACTTTCATCTGTTTTATGCACTACTATGTATGTAGCACTTAGAAAAGTGCTTGACAAATAACAATAAATATTTGCTGCAGGAATAAATGTAAATTTTTTTTATGTGAAACATCCTTCTCATCCCTCTATCAGCCTCCTGGCAATTTATCCGCTTAACATACCTCTCATTCAAAAATGGGGATATGCAGCCAGTTTTACTCAGTTTGGGTCAGTAGAGAAGTTAAATTGCCACCCAGAAAAGAAAACATCTGTGCCTTGAAAATATCAGTATCCTCATTGCATGAGGTATTTCCCTTACTTGGGTCCTCCCCAAGCTCCAGCCATTCATCATCAGTTTATTTCCTACTACAGTCACTGCCTTTCCTTCCATCTTCTCAGCTCTCTTCTCTTGCTGCTCTCCCAACTCCCATATTTCTGTTAACTTATGTAGTATTTTACTACCTCTTTAGGTACTGTGTTTCTCTAGATCATGCCTTCGGTGCCACTGTGTCCCCAATTACAGAGGCTGGTCCAGAGATGTTCATAATCAAAGGTAGTTCTCTCCCCAGGAAGAATTCGGGTGCAAGCAGTTTAAAATAAGACCTGCTTTGCTACACAAGTTGACACCAGCAGTACAAGGAATTCTGGGAATGCTTTTTATTTCAAGTTTCTCTGGAGCACCAAAGTGTAGATATGGGCGGAAGAGATTTATCTTCCCAATGAATCAGGTTGTCAGAATTACTAAAAAAAAAAAAAAAAAATCTCAATACAAGATTATGTCCCTCAAGTGTAGCCGGTACCACACTGACCTTGAGAAGGGTTTATGGTATATGACTAGGATTTATCAGCTTTGTAAAGAAATGTATTTGCTTTTATTTTTTTTTAAGTTTACTTATTTATTTTTGAAAGACAGGGAGAAAGAGAAAGACAGCATGAGTAGCGGAGGGACAGAGAGGGAAAGAGAGAATCCCAAGCAGGCTCCACATGGTCAGTGCAGAGCCCAAAGAACTTACGAACTGTGAGATGATGACCTGAGCAGAAACCAAGCATCAGATGATTAACTGACTGAGCCACCCAGGTGCCCAGGAAGGTATTTGCTTTTAAAAGAAAATACCAATTAATACAGATAATGATATTTTTTATTTAAAAAAAATATGTTTTATTTTTGAGAGAGGAGAGAGCTAGTGGGGGAGGGGCAGTGAGAGAGGGAAACACAGAATCCAAAGCAAGTTCCAGGTTCTGAGCTGTCAGCACAGAGCCTGACACAGGGCTTGAAC
Organism: Leopardus geoffroyi; assembly: GCF_018350155.1. Taxonomy (NCBI): domain Eukaryota; kingdom Metazoa; phylum Chordata; class Mammalia; order Carnivora; family Felidae; genus Leopardus; species Leopardus geoffroyi. The sequence continues at coordinate 31,991,440 of NC_059330.1, read as the reverse complement.
TCACAAACCGTGAGATCATGATCTGAGCCAAAGTCAAATGTTTAAATGACTCAGCCATCCAGGTGCCCCAATTATATTTTTTATTTTAAATTTAAATTAATCTTTTCTAATGAATTATTATTTAAAAATGGGGCGCCTGGGTGGCGCAGTCGGTTAAGCATCCGACTTCAGCCAGGTCACGATCTCGCGGTCTGTGAGTTCGAGCCCCGCGTCAGGCTCTGGGCTGATGGCTCAGAGCCTGGAGCCTGTTTCCGATTCTGTGTCTCCCTCTCTCTCTGCCCCTCCCCCGTTCATGCTCTGTCTCTCTCTGTCCCAAAAATAAATAAACGCTGGAAAAAAAAAATTAAAATTAAGTAAGTAACTTTTAGGACTGGCTTATTTTTCTCAAGTTGTTAGACATTGTTTCCTTTGACAACGGGATATGGCCTTTCTTCCAGTTTTACCTGAGCCACAGCGCAGTCCACAAATTGAGGCATAGAGGCTTTTCTAAAAGATTTAACAGACACTTGAGATTACAAATCATTTATTATGAAACTTTTCACAGCATGCATTATCTTATTTGAAACATGATGTGGAATTGTTCTATTCAGCAAGATCAAATCTGTGGACACGTACCAAAAGAATAATGCTTAAGAAAGAAAGAAAAAAAAAACATAGCTTTTAAAGTTGTATCCATAAATGGTAACAATAACACATAGCCCCAGGGACCTCAGATTTAAATTAAGAATATTGCTTTCATTGCACTATGAACTATATATTTTTTTTTGTTCAAGCTGAGACATTCAGCAACTAACAATGTTACTGTTAAGCATACATTAAAAGGAAACTAGGGTATTTCTTTGTGTAGAAACACCAAAATGGGGAACATACTGTAATCATATTGCATTTCTTAATGGTACCATGGAGAAATGGACAAAGAACAAAAATAAGTGTAGATAAAACCGTTAGATATACCATAGAGCTATCTCGCACAAAAGGAATTTAATATAGAGACATCTTTGTAACAATCAACATTGCCTCCGGAAGATAACACCAAAAAAACCCTGTTTTGTCTGCAGTAGAGGGAAGGAATCCTACAGAATTTAATAAATGCATTTCAAATTTCTTCACAAGCAAGGCAAAGTAGAAGTTAAGTTAAATTAATAAATGATGGGATGGTTAGCTAGAGAATTCTGTTCAAATGATGAGGTTGGCTATGTTGTGAATAGGCCAGACATGTGTTAGAAAACATAGCTTTTAAATATAGGCCTCTCTATAAAAGTTTTTCAACTCATTCATGACACAGTTGACCTTAAGAGATCAGTATGCCCACTATCTTGTATTCATAAAGTGAATCTTGTACATTTTCTTAACCTTATTTACATTTGTGATTTTTAAAATACTTCAGAAAAGATGCTATCATGGTCTACCATGGTTATAAATGACCTGAATACAGAATCACATTGCACTTCTTTCCAGACATGTTTCCTTTGAAACACAACCTAATTTTTCCTGGGTTCTGTGTCATTCTGTCATGCGTAGATATCTAATACGGCATGACAGACTCTGTTAATGGATCCTTTTGGCCTGCCATAACAAGAATAGCCATACGCCTCCCCATTCCAAGAGATGTGTTTTTATAATTGGAAGGAGCATATATAGGTACTGGAATCAGACAAATCAGTGTGAACCCTACGGTACCTCTCTTAAGTTAGTCTATTAACCTCAATGATACCCCCTTCCCACCCCACCATTCCCTCTACTGTAAAATGGACAAAATGCCACCTACCACTCCTGCCTACTCTGAGGATTAACTGATGATACACAAAGGGTATATTGAAAGCATTCAGTAAATCTTTTTTCCTGTTTCTGGTCTTGTCCTGAGAAATACATAACATGAAATTAAGTATCATCCTGCCACAGTTGAAATAAATTCTCTGGTAGTAAACCTCATATGCTTGGTTTTATTTTCTACCTGAGAACTCCCCAAATTAAAAACAAACAAAAAAAATGATTGACTTTTGAAAAAGAAACCAACCATCTTTAAAATGTTTACCATCCAGAATGAAAAACATCACAGTTTATTTCTCCAGTATGTGACAGATGAGGGTGTTCCTGCTTCTGTGATGTTCAAACTTGGTAGCCACATCAAGCAATATAGGAATGTGCTCTTAAATTTGAAACAGGGCTGCCTATCCTGAGGAGCTCAGAGATACTTAGGAGGACGATAGTTTAAGATACCTTCTTTCCTCAGTATTGGCCAAAATCAGAAAGAAAATGTTCATGAAAAATGAAATATACTGTCTTTATTATCTTAAAATCACATACCTGATTAAGATATTCAATCTGAATAAAGCAATTGGTCTCTGTGGATACATGGGTAATAGGTCCAAGCTTGCTATGGCATGATTATTACAAAAGGGGAGAATTCCATAGAAATCCTATTTATAGAAGAGGAAAGTGATATGGATGATGATCCTCCATACTTTTATAAATCCTCCTGTCCAAATGAATGGGACCAAATGAATGCCTCACTCAGTGTATGCCTCACTCAGATGGGAGAAGTTTTATCGTCTTTGATAACATACATGAGTTCAATAAGAGTTCAAATAAGTACTTCTTCAACACCTACTATGAATCAGCATTATTCTAGGCACTTAGAATGTAGAGCTAATTGGCTATGGTCCTTGACCTTGAGGAGCTCAATAGTCTAGTTGAAGAAAGGCCTAAGGCACAAATGTCAAATTGTTGTTTCAATTACAGCCACATGATGCACATGTAGAAGGCTACTTCTACATCAAAAAAAAAAAAAAAAAAAAGCTTAGTAAATTTTTTGCTATTATTATACTAAAGGTGAATTTAAGTGAAAAAGCAACTGAAAAACACAAATACAAATACATTTCTATAGGAATATTATATTTTGTATTCCTCTGTCCATAAGTATATCAATACTTAAGTATATCCATATCTCTTTCATACTCCATAAGTATATCAATACCTATTTCAAAAGATAATAACTATGTTTTAATAAAACAACCACAATAACATTGTCACATATAAAAATATTAACACATCTCTTAATATCACTCAGTGGCTACTCAGTGTTCAAATTGCCAACTGTCCCATACATGTCTTTTTGTTGTTGTTTAAAATCAGGATCCAAATGAGGTCTGTTCATTTTAACTACAATAGTTAATATAAATATTAAGTCTCCTTAGTCTACAGATGTCCCCTCTTTCTTTCTTATCCCTCTCTTTACCTTGGTCATTTACTTGTTGAAAGACAAGGTTGTTTGTCCTGTATAGTTTTTCACACTCTGGGTCTTGCTTAATACATCCCTATGGCTCTGTGGTGTTATTCAGCAGAAATCTCCATATTCCCTGTAACTGGATCTAGAGATTAATCAGACTCAAGTTTTATTTATTGATTTTTTTTTTCTTTTTGGCAAAGATTCTTCACAGATAGTGCTGTGTCCCTTCATCAGAAGGTGTATATATCTGATTGTTTCTCTTTTTATGACATCAGTAGCCATCACTAATGGGTGCCTAGACCCATTCATTCATTAGGGCTATGAAATGGTAATATTCTAATTATGTCATTCCTTCTTCCTTTATTATCTAGAATACGTCTATAAAAAGAAAACTCCCATCTACTATTTGGTTTCTCAGGGGAAGAGTATGTATAAAGAGTGAAGAAAAGTGCTTGTCACATTTTCACTCCATTTGGCAATTTTAAAATAAGTGGAATTATTACTAACCAATTTTACTTCCTTTTTAAATATCATTATTATCTCATGGGTTTTAATATATTTGATGTACTTTATCCTTTAGAGTTACTACACTTATTGGTGGTCAATTTGTCCCATTATTAGCCTTTGGAAGCTCTCTTAAATTCTTTTAATACGATCATAACAATCCATGATAGTCTCTTTGCATTCTGATCATGACAAAATAATCCAGACCCATCTTGTACATTCCATGTGCAGATGCCCAACCACCCCTGGTTCCTTTGAGTGAGAAACGGTATTTAGAAACCACAGTAGGTAAACTAAGGTTGCTCATTTCTACTGAGTCAATAATTGGTTCTAAACCTTTTCACTGTAAAGAAATGTTTTCCACAAGCATCAAATATACCAGGAATCTATATCCATAATGATACTTCTAAATCAGATTCAGAACTTAACTTCTTTTACTAAACATGCATTTCCCCTTTCTGTTAAGAAATTCAAATTTCCAATATTCCTGAGAGTCAAGGAATCCAGACCCGTTTTACTTTTGTAAAGAACTTTTCACAATGCTTTAGTTTCTTAATGTAACTTTAGTGGAACAGAATTTGCATGGCTCTAAATTCTACTATAATTAATAAAAATAACAATGAATATTTACTGAGCATTTGCTGTAGAATATTGTTTAAATCCTGCAACAACCCCATACAAAGGCATTATTATTCTCAGTTTATAGGTGAAAAATTTAAAGCTCATCTAAAGTTCAGAGATGTTGAGTAATTTACACAAGGTGACACAGTTATTAATGGGGATCCCAATCACTGATTGGTCTCACACTAACAACCCACAGTTAACCAATTATTAATGATTATGCTATCGTGCCTGTTTAATTAATAACATTCCCCTTCTGTTATAATTATCAGCGGAGCCAAGCCTATTAGCCAGAACCCTGGTAGCAGTTAGAGAAAGTAAGTGGTACATAAATAATTAAGGCCTTATGGCCTATTATTTCACATGTGCTTTTTAATTATATATGCATGTGTGTGTAACAGGCAGGGAATACCTTGGGAAAGTCAATAAAATTCAGCTTGGGATCACATGAGTTGTTTGACTGTAAATGCTTGGGGCAATATGAGAAACACCCCTGGTGATCTGATATGCTCCTGAGAGGAAACTTTTTAATGCTATCCCAGGCAGTGGTTTTAAAGCCAATTAGCAGGTTTATAAGCCCTATCTTTACATCTTTTGTTAAAAGTACAGCTACATTTTGTATTGCCAGGCATTGCTCAAATATTGGAATGCAGCAGTTTTATTTGGCTTTAAACTTTTGGGGGGGGACACGGTGATATTCATTTTCAATTTGATTTTGAGATGTGTGCCGGAAGAAATGAGAAATGTTTAAAGTATTCTACTTGGATTATAAGAATAAGCATTTAGGTTGCATAAATGTTATTTGCTCCCCCTCCATGCGATGCAAAAATGGGCACCCAGAACAGAGGCTATGATTCTTCCCCTTTCGTTACCTTCAGGAAAGATGGCACAATGCCCCAAATTGATCAGTAAGGGTTGGTTACAGCCACATCTCCGAAAGTGAAATTTTCAGCTCTTAAGACAATGAGAGGTCTGGCCATAGGTCCTTTTACAGACAGCCCCCAGAGTTGGGACCACATGAGGACTTTCCTGTCACCAGAGGGACAAGTTCCCAGTGGTGGACTGCTTACGGCACCTGCCTCCAGCATCCATTCTGAACAAATTACCTGCACCAGTTTAGGAGATCTTAGCAATCATAGAGGTGGTGTGAGTACAACTACCGGATACAGTTCTATGCCATCAGTAACACTATTTTATGTGAGTTTAAAGAAAAAAAGGGGGGCAACAAGTAAAGAAATAGAACTTCCTGGCACAGATTTCAGCAAGTATGCACTAACAATAACGCGTTTGTGTGTATTTTCACTATGAGAACAAAACAAAGAGGTCTACTGCTATGCCCATATGCTATTCTGTAGTAGAATTCCACTAAGGAGGTAAAATACACCACCAGGTCCATTTTGTTTTATTGTCACTTAAAAGAAAAGCAACAAATAGGTGTTTGTATGTATTGGGGATGAGGAGGAAAGGATCAGTTAAAAAGGGAGCATTCAAATGCTACTATTATCCACACTTTGTTGCTTAGATTTCCTACCATTTCCTACTATACTTACTCCTTATTAACAACCTAATAAGACAGTTAATACAATTCCCCATTTTATAGATAATAATAGCAATATTAATAGGTGCTATAAATGTGCTATGCTTTTTGCACGCAGTACCTAATTTAAGCCTTACAACAATTCTTGTAAGGATGGAATTATAATGCCCAATTTAACAGATGAAAAATTGAGGTTCAGAAAGTACATTCATTACATTACTTGGTCAAAGAAACACAACTAGTTAGGGTTGGAGTTGGGACTTGGATAATCTATCTTAACTCTTAGAAACCCAGGCACTGGGTGCCTGGGTGGCTCAGTGTTAAGCTCAGGTCATGATCTCATCATTCGTGGGTTCGAACCCCACATCTGGCTCTTCTGTGCTGACAGAGCAGAGCCCACTTCGTATCCTCTGTCTCCATCTCTCTCTGTCCCTCCTCTGCTTGTTCTCTCTCTCTCTCTCTCTCAAAAAAATAAAATTAAAATAAACATTTTAAAACTTTTTAAAAACTAAGAAAGAAAGAGAAAGAAAGAAAGAAAGAAAAAGAAAGAAAGAAAGAAACAAACAAACAAACAAACAAACAAACAAACCCAGGCACTGCCTGGCCTCCAAGCAAATTGAGAATACTGAGGCTCAGAGAGAGTAAGTCAGTTCTGGATAGTTTTGAATATAAAAACAGCCCTTTTTTCCACTATAGCATGAAATTCCTAGAATTTCAGAATAATCATATGAAATAACTTCATTTATAGTACCAAATACATGGTTTATATTCACAGCCCACTCTATAACCCATACTGATTAATATAGCACCAAGCACTGATATAAAGCTAAAGAAAGGCAAAATAATTACAGATCCAAATTTGATGGAATCAAGCAAGTGATACTTTCAGGAGAAAGGGAATTTTGAGTTGAAAAGGAAGAGGGAAGTAAACATGAGGAAAGCTACTCTAGGTAACTTCCCTCATGTAACTTCCCTCATGTAATTTGAGAGGATTAGAGAAGCTGTCCTAAAAGGGAAAGGGATGGGGCTATTTTAGGTTTTATGGTAATGTTTCTGCATAGACTATTCAATGGGTCTTGAAGAAACAGAAAGCTGTCTTACAGAAGTTTGGCATTCATTGGCATTAGTAAGTCCCCCATATGTCGTTTTATTTTATTTAACTCAAAGCTTCCTTAAGTGGCAGGAGAATTCTTTAAGACAAAAAGTCTCAGGGTCATCTAACACATGTACTCTTCTAGGAAGAGGTGTGGTTGGGCTATTCTTGTTGCCTTTGAGAAAAATAAGACCTGTACAAAGTTAAATCGAAGTGAATTTACTCTGAGCGAGATTTTAAATTTCACCTGGAAATAGAAATGTTAAATTTCGTAAAGTGTTTTCTGCATAGACGACATTTCAATTAGGAACTGGGGAACAGGAGTCTGCAGGCAGAGTGTGCACAGATACAGGAAACTACTTGGAGCTGCGTGTACTGGATATACCTCCACTTGCTTATATTTCTTCATTCTATACATTCTTACATTCTGGCTAACTTCAGCGTCAACCACACCTTCTCCCACATCTGATCCATCTCTCGCTAACAACTCTATTCTTTTGTCTCGTATCTCCTTAGATTTACTCAGATTGATAATTCTTAGGATTTACCCTTCCGGTCTTTTCATCCTGGGCTGCAATTTCCTATAGAGCTTCTTCAGGGACATGAGACTTCCAGTTTTGCCATTCTCCCCAGCTTGATTCTTTATATTTTCCTGTCTTTACTGCACCACTTATATTGAGAGATTATCAGGTACTCTACCCAGAAAGGTGGAAGCAAGGATCTGTGTCTCTACTGGGTGATAATACAGCATATGCAGAGCTGGGCTTGGGACAGAAGATTCTATGCTAATAAGGAGAAGGCAACAGAGAAAATAAGTTTTTGGCAGAAATTGAGATAATTGATTCAAAAGGACCATCCCAATGACCTAAGAAGGGTGGGTAATCTAGATATAAAGCCATGTGATGAAAATCAGACCAGCTGATTAAAGCAGCAATATTGATTCCACTGACCATGTGCCAAATACTATTGAAGGAATGTTGCAAATCAGTTTTAGAATCCTTCCTACCAAACCTCTGCACCTTGAGTAATATCTGGCACCTTGTAGACACTCTAAACTAGATCCTGTGCTCCTTTGCCTAAAATCTCATAATGTCTTCCCACTGACACATGGTCTAGTTTATGGCAAAATGATTCAAAATAAAGAATTCAGGTTCTATTTTAGAACCTGAAAAAAAATTCTTACCTAAAGAAAGTAACTTTCCTTTTAGTGATGACTTGGTGTTGTGGCTCTTTAAGAGGATGCTCACTGTTGGGGTTTAAGTACAGAAGATGCAGCATAAAACTTCTGGCAGGCTGAATACCACTGAACATTTTTATGTAGAAGCATTTTGTAAATAAAGTGCTATACAAGTGAAAGATATTAACATGCAGAACCAGCCAACTTTCTTGTGTCTTCTGATTTTTCTTATCTTTCCCTATTGATAGCGTTTATTGTTCATTCTATAATGAAAATCTGTCACAGTGTGACAGGCTCTATAGGGCAGCTTAGAAAACCATTAGGATGCTGATGGTCATAGTGCAAACTTTCATTCTAGCTTGTATGTCATTCTCTAGATCTCTGTTATGAATAGAATTGGAAAATTCAGGGCCACATTTGTTTGTTTGTTTTCCAAATGCTAACAGGGTATTCTTTCCAAGGACCTTGTCAAATTATTCTCTCAAGCTCCAGATTGAATTCTCAATATTGAATTCATGGAGTTAAGTTTTCCTTCTGTTTAAAGGCTAAAGGAGATTTAGCCTTGTCAACCTTTCCATTAAGTGGCAACTCAAGGGTCAGAAGCTGGAGAATGAGCCTCCTCAGCAAGACTAAATAATAAGCAGAGGGAAAGTAAGACTTTTTCAACCTTGACAAAAGTAAAAGGGCAATTATCTCATGAAGTTAATCGGTATATATAGTCAATGTAAATTATTCTAAACACATTATCATCACCGTCTTTACAATAGGGACTTTTGCAGGAAATAGTTACACCAGTTTATTTTATTTAGTAGACATAAACCCCAGTCTTAACATTAAACATCCAAATGTTTTAAAATCTCGATATTTAACATTGTGTGAGAAGTGACTCTGGGTTGGACAGATGTTCCATAAGACTTCCAGGAGATGAGTAACTTACGTGAATCTTCAGCTAATGGTTTTCAGAATATTTACCTCCCTCTCTCCACATTGTTTATAATCTATGATTAATTGGCAATTTTATTTTATGTTTATCTTCAGCTTCGCCAAATTCACTTAGAGATAAGCATGAAAAGTTTATAAACAAATAATGCAATAATTCTTAGACTTTGCATAAATTTCTTGTGCATAAACCGAAAAGCAGATGTAGGGGAAAAAACACTCCTTAAAATATAATCCATAATAAATTCTAACACACAGAAGTATTTCTTAGGAATTTTTATTAGAAAGTCCTGTATATATTTGCCATGTTTGAGTCTACCCTTCCACGTATCATTTTTATATGTAGGTTAATTATAGTGTATACTCCATTCTTCATGAATGAATCTTATTCATAACCACAAAGAAAGAAGGACTTATTAGGATGGTTAATGCCTAAATAACCCAAGAAAATAGGCTTAGCACATTAGATATTTCTAGCAAAGAGAAAACACTTTTCAATTGCTCATTGTGCATTAAGATTACACCGTGGTCTTCTCTATAGTCACTGGGCTTTTATTTATTTGTTTGGAGGTGAGAGCTTACATTTACTATTAATGGTTTTGTTCATATGCATTTTCTTTCTTTGTCAACACAACCTCCCATAAATAGTTTAAAACTCTTGTTTATGAGAACGTTTTACAAAGTCCACAGGAAATTTTTAATTTGAAAAAATATTTATTTAGATAATTCATTCTTGATTAATCTTACCGTCAATGTATTGTCTGGTCAATGAATCAGTGTTAATCCCCTAACATTATTCTTTATTTCTATGTTCTTAGTGCCTCTTCCCTGATTTCACAACCACTTATCAAAACAAACAGGCTTCCTATTTCAGTGTACTCAACATCCTTCATAATTGTCTTGTGATGTTTAAAGTTGTAGATAATTCACATATGAAATATGCTTGTCTTTAATGTGTCCCATTTTCTCAAATCCTCTGTCTCCAATGAAACCTGAAATCTAATTTAAAACAAAGTTCGAAATAAGATCTGTGTAGCATCCATGCCAGGATTTTCACTTTGAAGATTTATGACATACTGCAACCTAGCTTTTTTAATAGGAGCGGAGAGTAAACATCAGAAAGGGTATTCTAGCTCCAAGTACGTTGAGAACTCATAAAAAATCACCTGTCTGCTTTAAATGAGTCCATGCATTCCTGTCTAGACAAATCACTTCTCAGAATGATGAAGGAATTTAAAGGTATAATTTCATGGCCACTATCATTATTCTTGGAGAAATGATGGAAATGTGAATTATGTCATGACCAAAGACAGATACAAATGTCTACTTCCAAAATGGCAGATTCTGGAAACTTACATTATGTCTTTAATAAATTCAAGCACTGATTATTAAAGCAATGGACAATGACCATGTAGAATAAAAAGTGAGGATTATTGAGAGTCAACATGAGTTCCCTGGGAGGAAATGAATCCAAAGTAACATAATATCCTTTCTTTGATAAGTTTTTAATGCTACTGATCAGCAAAACACTTAGACAACATGTTGCATTAATTTCAGCAAAGAAAAGTATCATATGATACCCTGGGAAATAAGGCAATAAATATTAACTGAGTAATAGTACTCTTAAAAGGATTGCTGAAGTATTGATTAATGGAATCATCCTGAATAAAGCTTCTAAAATACTGTAGTTATCTGCCTTTATTTAGTATCACTTAATCACTGATTTGTAAAAGAAGATTTCAAAATGGAGTCAGCGAGCCTACCTAAGAGAATCTCTTTTTAATATAGGAGAGGGAGCCTATCAGGGAGGTCGTATGCAGGTACTCATGAAGGAACCATGCACTTTCTGTCAGCTGCAAGCCCTCATCTTGGACTTAGCTCCCTCCTCCCCATGACACCTGAGTCATATATATTCTTCAATCCTAAAGGAGCCAAGGCCATTTTGACAAGCTTCAACCCTTCATTTGCTTATTATCTCTACCAATCCCAGTTAACCTAATTTCAATCCCTGTTTTTGCATAGAGGACCTAAATGAGACCTGCACTAGTGACCTCTCACCTTTATAACTCTGCCCCCTCTTTGTCTTCCTCAAAACATGAGTAGGCTTTCTACTTGAATCTGTATCTCCTGAATTGCAATTCTAATTGCCCAGATAAATGCCTATTTGCTTAAATTTTCAGAGAATTCTTTTTTTGGCTGACAGATTGGATGAGAAAAATGATTTTTAAATCAGATGTTAACTCTTAATATATTAGATATCAAAAGCTGGAAAGATGTGTTAGAATGATATTCTAGAATAGCTAAAGTCCATTCAACCCAAATCAACAAGGTAACCATTAAAATACATAATCTGAGAAACTTTATGTAATGGGTTATGAAAAATCTGGTTTCATGTCAGGTCCTATGGGAGAAAAAATATCTAGAGGATTTATTTATTTACAATTTTTATTTATCCATTAGTTCACTCAATTAATAAATATAAAAAATGTGCTATGCACAAGGTCCTATTCTGTGTACTAGAAATATAGTAGTGAATCAGGCAAATAAGAACCATTCTCTTCTAGAGCTTGTGTTCTGGTAGGTTGCAGCAGCAGATTAACAACTAAATAAACAAGATAATTTCAAGTGGAAATAAGATTCAAAACATTAATTGTTGAATCACTATATTCTGTACTTGAAAGTAATATAACACTATATATTAATTATACTGAATTAATTAAAAATTAAAAATATAAAAATTTTATTTTATTTAAAAAATTTTTAATGTTTATTTTTGAGAGAGACAGAGACAGAATGCCAGTGGGTTAGGGGCAGAGAGAGAGGGAGACACAGAGTCTGAAGCAGGCTCCAGGCTCTGAGCTGTTAGCACAGAACCTGACACGGGGCTCAAACTCACCAGCTGTGAGATCATGACCTGAGCCGAAGTCAAATGCTCAACCGACTGAGCCACACAGGCGCCCCTAAAAATTTTTAAATAAAAACATATTAATTAAAAAGACTAAGTTGGGGACTAATTTAGGCAGTGGATGGCCAGTGAGAAGATGATATTTAAAATCAGAATTGAAAAGAAGAAGGATCCAGGTATAGGAAAACCAAGAGCTGAAGTTTTAAGACAGAGAAAACGTCAGGATGTGAAGACCTTAAGGGGGGAGAATGAATTTGCTCAAGTCAAGGAAAGGAAAGGCCAGTGTACGTGGCAAGTGAGAGAACAGAGATTGCAATGGTTGTCTGGAGTCAGATTATTTAAGGATTTTACAAGTCATAAAAAATAAATTTGATTTTATCCCATCCCAAGTGCAATGGTAAGTTTTTGAAGCATTTGAGTAGGAAAGTAATATATATGATTAGATATGATCTATTTTGCATTTTTAACAGAAAAAGGACTGCAAGGGGTCAAGAGTAGACACAAAGAAATTAAGAATAATCCTGGTGAAAGGTCATTTGGCTTAGACTAAAATAGTGTCATTGGAAATGACAAGATGTGAGTGGATTTAGAATATAATCCGGGGTGAGCCAAACATAGTGAATGAGAAATTAAACATAAGGATGCAGAGAAAAGTCAAGAGTTTTACTTGTTCATAGGGATAAAAGAATGGAGTAAAGTGTGGTAGAATTTACTAAAACTGGGGACACCCAGCAAAAGGTTATGTAAAATTCAAAAGACTATTTGGGTATCAAGTATAGTTTTTAAATATATTGTTCAATATTAATGTACTCAATACCAATTTAGATCATTGGAGAGCTCAGAACTACAGATATTGTAGATGTCAGTAAATAGGTGATACTCAATGCCATTGGGGGGCTAGAGATTGGAGAATGGTCAATGAGTCAATCATGCCTGTGTGATAAAGTCTACATAGAAACCAAAAGGAGACTGGGTTTGGAGAATTTCTGGGCTGGTAAACACAAGAACATACTAGAAGAGTGGTGGGCCTAGACAGAGCACGGGAACCCTGCCCTTTTCCCATGCCTTGCGGTATGCATCTCTTCCATCTGGCTGTTCCTGATATCTATCCTGTTATAATAAATCAATAATCCAGTAAGTAAAATGTTTCTGTGAGCTTTGTGAGCCACTGTAGCAAATTAATCAAACTTAAGGAAGAGGTCATGGGAACCTCTTATTTACAGCTAGTTGGTCTGAAGCACAGGTAACCTGGGGCATGAAATGAGGTTGGAGGCAGTCTTGTAGGACTGATGTTTAACCTTTGGGGTCTGATACTGTCTCCTAGTAAACAGTGTCAGAACTGAGTTGAATTATAGGACACGCAGCTGGTACCTGAACTGCTTGTTGTTGATGTGAGGGACTTAGCTAGGAACCCAAAAGAAAATAAAATAACAATACCTATTTTAATGTATGGCATTTTCTAATTATGGACCCTATGACTCAGCATCTGCTAGTCAATAAATGTGATGTGCCACATTAACAAAATGAAGGATAAAAATCATATGATCATTTCAATAGATAGAAAGCATTTGACAAGATTCAGCATCCTTTTGTGATAAAAACTTTCAACAAACTGCATATAGACAGAACATACCTTAACATAATAAAGGCCATAAATAAAAGCCCACAGATAATATACTCAGTTGTGAAAAGCTTTCTCTAAGATCAGAAATAAGACAAGAATGCTCATTCTTACCACTTTTATTCAACATAGTACAAGAGGTCCCTGTCAGAGCAATGAGACAAGAAAAAGAAATAAAGGGCATCCAAATCAGAAAGGAAGAGGTAAAATCATCTCTGTTTGCAGATGAAATGAGCCTATGTGTAGGAAATCCTAAGGGGTCTATCTAAAATATTAGAAATAATAAATTCAGCGAAGTTACAGGTTAAAAAAAAAATCACTACACCAAAATCAGCTTCGTTTCCATACACTAACAATGAAATTATCAGAAAGAGAAATTAAGAAAACATGGGCATCTGGGTGGCTCAGTTGGTTAAGCATCTGACTTTGGCTCAGGTCATGATCTCAGGATTCATGGGTTCAAGCCCCACATCGGGCTCTGTACTGACAGCTCAGAGCCTGGAGCCTGCTTTGGATTCTGTGTCTCCCTCTCTCTTTGCCCCTCCCCTGCTCATGCTCTGTGTCTCTCTCTGTCTCTCTCAAAAATAGTAAACATTAAAAAAAATCCCATTTATAATAGCTTCAAAAAATAAAATAAAATACTTAGGAATATACTTAACCAAGGAGGTGAAAGATCTATACACTGAAAACTGTAAGACGTTTATGAAAGAAATAGCAAATGACACAAATAAATTGAAAGATGTTTCATGTTCTTGGACTGAAAGAATTAATATTGTTAAAATGTTTATACTACCCACAGTGATCTACAGATTTAATTATACATCCGTATCAAAATTCCAATGGCATTTTTCACTGAATAGAAACACAATCCTCAACTGTGTATGGAACCACAAAAGGCCCCAAGTAGCCAAAACAATCTTGAGAAAGAAGAACAAAGCCTGAGGCATCATGCTACCTACTGTAAAACTATATTACAAAGCTGTAGTAATCAAAACAGTATGGTATTGACAGAAAAACAGACACATATAGGACAATGGAACAGAATAGAGCCTGGAAATAAATCCATGCATATATTTTCAATTAACTTTTCACAATAAAACCAAAGGATATGCAAGTAAAAGTGGTAATTTCGTCAATAAAGAGAAGTCATAAAACTGGACAGCCACATATAAAAGAATGAAACTGGACCACTCTCTTACACCATACACAAAATCAACTTAAAATGGATTAAAGATGAATACAAGACCTAAAACTGTAAGGGAGACAGAGGATCTGAGGCCGGCTCTGCACTGACAGTAGGGAGCCCAATGCTGGTCTCAAACTCATGAACCAAACTGTGAGATCATGATCTAAGCCAAAGTCAAATGCTCAACTGACTGAGTCCCCCAGGCCCCCCAGAGGTAAGCTCTTTGACACTGATTTTGGCAATGTTTTTTTTTTTTTTTTTTTGTATTGGACACCAAAAGCAAAGGCACCAAAGCAAAAATAAACAAGTGGGACTATATCAAACAAAAAAGCTTCTGTGCAGCAAAAGAAGCCATCAATCAATAAATAAATGGCAACATGTGAAATGGAGGAAAATATTTGCAAATCACATATCTGATAAGGGGTTAATATCTAAAAGATACAAGGAACTCCTACAATACAATAGAAAAAAAAAAAAAAAGAGAGAGAGAGAAGCAACTTAATTAAAAACAGGCAAAGGACCTGAATAGACTTTTTCCCAATGGCAAGAAAGTACATGAAAAAGTTCTCAACATCACTAATCATGAGGGAAATGCAAATCAACACTACAATGAGCTTTAACTTACACCTTATCTCAGTTTATCCTTCCAACATCAATTGGAATAGAACTACTATATTAATATACTGCATTAGGAAACTCAGACTTAAAGTCACTGGCATCGAATTACATGATTTTTACCATTTATTTGTATGACACTCAAACCCATGTCCTTCCCATTACACTGCAGTATAATTTTCCAACTCTTCACATATTATTTGACTAGCAGTAGGTGCTAAACAAATATTTTTACATGAATAAAAAATAAGTAAATAAAGTTAATGAATTGATTGCTTTGTATAGTATATTAAATTGAAAAAAATTACAATTATTTTTGTACCATTAATTGGTTTGACCTGTAGAACATACATTGAAGAACTTCCAGAAAAGTATTTCCCTAGTTTCATAATTGTTACTCCCTCTCTCTCAAGATCTCTCTCGAGAGCTCTCTTTCTCTCTGTATATATATGAGTGTCATATATATACATATGTATATGTGTCATATATATATATATATATATATATATATATATATATATATACTTTCCTTCACACAGGAGTGAATAGCTGACATGAAGCACTTCTTTCATGCTTTATTCTTTTTCTTCATACAAAGTGACCTCTGAGCACAAGCTTCCTTGTGTCTGATGTGATGCAAACTACATCCATGAATTGGAATGTACCGAGCATCTGAAATGCTGAGGATCAAGTGGTCTGATTTGTTCACATTTCCTTGTGAAAAACCTGCCTGGGGTTATTTAATTCCAGATGTCTCCCTGAAAAAAAAAAAAAAAAAAGGTGTGCCAAGGACTTCACCTTGAGGTAACTTAATATTAAATTTAAAAAGTAAGGTGGTAATAATCATCACTTCCTTTGAGACATCAATGGAAAAGTACATGCCCAATACTCTGATCCATTTAGGAAAGAAGTCCATGCTTTTACCCAAATATGATTATTTGTTTCACATGTTTCACCTTTTAGTAAAGCAAAGTTTACTTGAAGAATTCCACAGAACACATTCAAACGAATTTTTCAAGTTTTAGGTATCCAGTTTTCAGTTTGATTTTCTGATACTCTAGTTCACTGATTTTCATGATGTTATTTTCTTTATCCTATAAGCATTGCAGAAGAAGGCACATAGAATTTGGAGTCAGACAGATCTGGACCTGAAATGAAGTTCTCACTCTTACCAGGTATCACAGACATGGATCATAATCAAGGGATAGTTTCAAGGGATCTTTTTTCTCACCTACGAGTTTGTGGTAAAGATTAGAACATGTACATAAAAAACCTGGTAGAGCACCCCATTAAGCCCTCATAAAATGGAGGTGTTTACTTATTCGTATTGAAAGCACAAAATAAAAGTTAAAAAAATGATATGAGAAAGAAAAGTAACTGGGATTCAACAGTATGTGGAAGGGGAACATAATTTGCCATCCCAAAATATGCTTTTTTGGCATAAGAATTATTTTAGACTGATTATTTTTAAGAAACAGCAGACAGCCAAGAAGTCCTGAAAACTGAACAGAAATTACATTTTTGTAAGAAATGTTTATAAGGGAAACTTATAAGGGAAATCTCCATTTGTAAGAGTGTCTTCCTCTCTAAACCAGAAGAGGATAATTCAATCTCTAGAAATCTATCAATAAAAAAGATATGGACTTAAATCTAGGTAGCAACCACACCCTTGTCTACTGTGCGTTGCCCAACAACCTGCCATAAATGACTCTCCGCACCCCTGACATCTTTCTTTTGTCATTAGCTGAAGATGGCATTTAAGGTGGTGGCATGGACCATTTGGGAGAGTTCCTCAGCTTTCCCAAGTAGTTCAAATGTATATAGGAGGTATACTTGTTAGTAAACTTCTGTTTGTTTTGTTCTATTAATCTGGTGGGGGTTTTGTTGTTACACAGGGGTCTCAGCCAAGAACCTAGAAACATAGAAGAATTATTTTTCCAACCCTACAATATAAAGATAATAATTTCTGCATGCAAAAAAAAAAAGTCCATTTTAACCATTATTAGTACTATAATTCTATTCATCAGAATACACAATTACAGGGGCGCCTGGGTGGCTCAGTTGGTTAAGCATTGATTCTTAATTTCGGCTCAGGTCATGATCTTGTGGTTCATGGGATTGAGCCCTGTGTATGATTGAGCCCTCAGCACTGTATGATTCTCTCTCTTTGCCCATCCCCTCCTCCCACATGCATGTGGGCTCAGTAAATATTTTTTTAAAGAATACACAATTACAAATACTAAAAGTCATAACAATTATTAGCAATCATTCAGCACTTCGCACTGTGTCACAAATTGAACATTCCCTGTCTCTGCCAAAAAAAAAAAAAAAAGGGTTGAAACTCCAAAATAACCTCCAGTATGTAGAAGGATACTGGGGAGGAATTAGGGAATTAATACTGCAACCACACCAATACCCTGGCTACTCATACCTACATCTTGAGTTAACTTTCCAAATCCCAATTCCAGTTCCTTTTCTGAACATGATTTTGATGCCTTTTTGCTTTCCTCTCTGCAGTTTGTCCTGATTTCTGCTTTTGATCCAGTGTTAGGTCACTTTATTCAAAAACAACACGTACAGCCCTTTCACTAGCTACTTTTTTCCCCTTATTCCCCATTCCCCTAAGTCCCCTCTAGTTCCATTCTGACAATTCACCACATCAGTTTAAATCCAATAGCTTTAAATACATTAGATTTTTTTCCCCCGTTGTAGACAAGCTGTATCCTTAGGGTAATGGGTGTATCCTCAGTTACAGAGTCAAAATAAGACACAGAAAGCTGAAGACCTTAACCCAAGGAGCAAATAAGTATCAGACCCTAGATTTGAATCTAAGTCTTCTAACTGTAAATCTGCTTTTAACTCATTACACTACTCTGTCTCAATAGAAGTAATGAAGATTTTTGTCACAGCTGAGTAACACAAATGGGTAACAACTCCTTTTCTTGCTTCTAATGTACCAGGTAGCAGAAAAAATAAATGTTTCCATACAGAGCATTCAGTTATAAAAGGAAACTTATTGCTGTTAAGAGCAGCAAAAGTATAAATTATTCACATGCATTTAGCATTATCTCCATGCATGAGAAGCAGCTTTTATCCAGTATAGACTAATGGCTCCTGGATGTTTCCTAAGAAAATATGCTACCTTCTGAAAACACACAGAATTACTCTGAACTAACAGTATGATCCTTCTACTTAAAAGAGGACTCATTTCTAAAGAAGCCCGTGACATGTAAAGAAAAAGCAGACATTGGGATTAATCGGATCAGGCACAATTTGGGTCACTGTCGTGGAAAATACAGTGCCTGACTCTCTTCCAGGTGAGGCGTCTCGGGCTAGAGATAAAATACTATGGAGAAAGTTCACAGGGGATCCAAAGGATTTAGTATGAATGGTGTGACAACACAAGACTTTATTTTCTATTTTTGTTATGATCAATGATTGCATGCTGACTTGCATAGTCAAATACTCAAATACTCTGTCACATAAGAAATATATATAAAACACAAACCATCATCAAGAAAGAAAACTGATAAACAATGTTAAGTGTGGAAACTATGTGAGGAGTACATGAGGGTCCATTTTACGATTCTCTGGACATTTTTGTGTGTGTATATTTGAAGTTTTGCATAATAAAATTTTTTTTTTTAATTTTTTTCAACATTTATTTATTTTTGGGACAGAGAGAGACAGAGCATGAACGGGGGAGGGGCAGAGAGAGAGGGAGACACAGAATCGGAAACAGGCTCCAGGCTCTGAGCCATCAGCCCAGAGCCTGACGCGGGGCTCGAACCCACGGACCGCGAGATCGTGACCTGGCTGAAGTCGGACGCTTAACCGACTGCGCCACCCAGGCGCCCCATAAAATTTTTTAAGAAAAGTTCTTTGAATCCCCAAAGTCCATTGCTTTTATTTTCTCGTTGTGAACTTATTATTTAGAAAAGATTTTAAGAAGTTAAAAAGTTGAAGAAGAATACAAATAAAAGAAAATAGGGATAAAAATTAAAATACTTCAGTTACCAAAGTGATGATTGGGGAAACTCTCTTCAGATACATGAATGTCATTAAAAAAAAAAAAAAATGTTACAAGGGCCCCTGGGAGGCTTAGTCAGTTAAGTAACTGACTCTTGACTTCTGCTCAGGTCATGGTTCCATAGTCTGTGATTTGAGCCCTGCCTCTCTTTCTCTGTCCGTCTCTCTTCAATATTTATTTATTTTTGAGAGACAGATTGAGAGAGCAAGCGAGAGAGACAGAGAGAGAGAGAGAGAGAGAGAGAGAGAGAAAGGGCAGACCAGGGGGGAGGGGCAGAGAGAGAGATGGAGACACAGAATCTGAAGCAGGCTCCAGGCTCCAAGCTGTCAGCTGTCAGAGCAGAGCCTGAGGCAGGGCTTGAACCCACAAACCCTGAGATCATGACCTGATGATGACCTGAGCCAAAGTTGGACACTTGACCAACTGAGCCACCCAGGCGTGCTCTCTCTCTCTCAAACTAATAAATAAACTTGAAAACAAAAAGTTGCTGACCTATATGCTTTTATATTTCTTTTGGGAGGATTTGTTGCTTTAGATAAAATTTATAGCATAAAATCCTCTACAGAGACTGCTATAATGCTACAGCTGAAGTTCCCTATGCAGTTCATGTCTAAGTTGTTTCAACAGTGCCTGCTACCCTCAAAAAGATGGTAGCAAATAAAAAATTAGAAACCTACCAATCTGTGAAGATTTTTGTGTCAATTTCTTTGTTCTCAAAAGCTGAAGTTTATTTTCTTAAGTATCCCTATGATTACTAGCAACTGTTCAGATAAAAAATGAAATGAGCTCTTCCATTGGAAACAAAGGGGTTGACTCAGTATTTATCTCCAGATTTTCTGATTTCTGTCCAACAGTAACATAATAACAGACCACTGACAAGCTGGTTGTGAGTATCTTAAACTCTCAGATTCTTTTTGTTTTTTGTTTTTTCTCATCAGTAAATGGAATTAATAGTGTCTGGCTCTGCAGGTTTCAAAGCTAGTTGAAATAATAAATTGCATGAAAATGGAATTATGGTAAGGATCAAATAAGATTGCTTATGAGAATATTAACTGCAATTTACTGAACATCTAACATACCCGAAACATTTTACAGAAATCTCTGATCTTTCTAACAATCCTCTAGATTAATATCTGCAAACTCCACCTTGCAGATGAAAAGCAAATTCAGTAGGTTTCTCAGGTTCTACACGGAATAATGGCCGGACCTGAAATAAAAATCCCTAGCCTTGTCTCTCAGTCTTTCCACCCTACGAATCAGTGAGGAAAGTACCCACGAATCAGTGAGGAAAGTACCAAAGTACAAGCGCATTCTATTACCTGCAAACTTCTTTATTAAAGTATTTGAGGCAAGGACAGAAAATTACTCATCAGAGGCAACATGGAAAGAAAAACATACAATCTCCAATCCATGTTCTCATTTCTTGTTTCTTCTTCATGATTCATAACAATGCAAAGTATTGAAAGAATATTTTGAACCTTGAATAAAAAGCCAGGAGGAAAACAATTCCCAGGCCATTTATTATCCCTATTTATGCAACACGGAATGGCAATTAAGTCCCCCCCCAAACAATCCCAAAGGTCGTTACTTAGTTGTAAATTTGTTGAATTGTTAGCAGACTTCTTTGTGCCATTTGCTTCTTAAATGAAGAGACTGTATCAACAGGGAAACCAAGTGGCAAACTGGCATTGGGGCTGCAGTTCATTCATTCGAATCTGAGAGGTGGGGGAACTCCAGCACATTTAAAATCCACCATTTGAATTTTTATTACTTATATTCAGAATCCTTTAGACATAGCCATAAATCAGGCAGTACTAGGGAGCCACCTGCTGGAATAACTTGCTAGATTTTGCTGCCATGCTTCCACAAAATATAATTCACTTAATATTAATTCAGTTATGAATTTACCAAATTCAGGATTCTTTGCTCTAAATATACACATATTTCACAAGAACTTTCAAATTAGACTTGGTAATGACAAAGATGGCATTATTACAAAAGAAGGCAAAAGTCGGAAATAGGGAAAAGAAATACTCATGGAACAATAAACAGGTGATTGAAATGTGACAAAAATACAGGAGTTAACAGAGAAGTTACAACAACAGCAGTCATATTGTTAAAATTAGGTTATCTATCGCTTCAAGATTGCTTTTCTTGAATTTGTCAAGGATGTTCTCCCTAATATTTTACACAGATGCCATCCTTAAATGGCAACTTATTTAAATGATAATATTTTCATTAATATTAAAATGTATTTTTTTAAAAAAAAAACCTCCTGGCAATAAAGGAAAAACAGGAAATCTAATTTGGGATCAAGTGATGTAGATTTTATTTTTTTCCTTTTCTAAGCTGTGTAAAATCAGTCTCTTAAGACTTATTCTTTATAATTCTGAGTGCTGATAAATCAAAATTGTTAGCTAAAAGATGATTGGTATAGCACTTTTTCAAGACTATATTGTTCAAAAGTCTATGTTAAATATAGGTACCCTTTTCGTGTCTTAGTTATACTCTATGTATAGCAAAATGAAAGAAATGTTCTTTGATAATGCTTTTATATTGCCTAAGGGTCACCATTTTATTTTTATTTATTTATTTTTTTTAACGTTTTATTTTTATTTTTGGGACAGAGAGAGACAGAGCATGAATGGGGGAGGTGCAGAGAGAGGGAGACACAGAATCGGAAACAGGCTCCAGGCTCCGAGCCATCAGCCCAGAGCCCAACGCGGGGCTCGAACTCACGGACCGTGAGATCGTGACCTGGCTGAAGTCCGACGCTTAACCGACTGCGCCACCCAGGCGTCCCAAGGGTCACCATTTTAAATATACTTTCCTTGTATGGCACAGAAACTAAATAAAAACAACATATGAAAGACTGATCTGAATGTGAACTATTTCCAAGACATAGCTTGGAGTCATTTTCCTTGCCGATTCCCTATTATCAGTTATCACTTTCTTTATTCTCTAAAGGACAGCATGTCTAAAAATATAATTGAAGATTCCAGTTAATCAAAGCTATGATTTTATTTCTACACAAGAATTTTCATGATGGTAGGTACCTTAGGTGATAAGGGTGTGCAGTGATAATTCTATAACTCTTCTGTTGGGCTGACAGTATTTGATAAGTCCTGTACCAAATGCAGTTGCTTTATTCTAAAGAACTTCCTTTGGGGGTGCCTGTGTGGCTCAGTCAGTTAAGGGACTGACTCTTGATTTCAGCTCAGGTCATCATCTCATAGTTCATGAGTTCAAACCCCAAGTCGGGCTCTGCACTGATGGTGCGGAGTCTGCTTGGGATTCTGTCTCACCTTCTCTCTGCCCCTCCCCTGCTTGTGCTTGCTCTCTCTCAAAATAAATAAATAAACTTAAAAAAGAACTTCTTTGAGTTACACTGGCAAATCCTTGACAAAATCCCTTCAGAATATAGCAAGTCATTTGCCTTAATCCATTTGACACCCAACAACCTTGAAAGATGGGATTCTTACTGTCTTCACACTACACGTGAGTAAGTGAAATTCAAGAGTTACATTAATTGCCCCCATCCCATTCTAGTAAATGCCTAAGGAAAGATTCAAGTTCCTGACAAGATCACACTGATCCCATTGGAATATCTAAGTTCTTAAAAAGAGCAGAACACTTTTCTGTATGTTTATATTGCACCCTCATGCCCATCATATTATATGTCTGTAAGCTTCTCCAAACCATAAACTCCTTTTTTTCTTTCTAAATATCCTCAGAAGTTGGCATAAAACCTGCTATTCACAGAAGATGATAAATTAGGACTATCTTCCCCAAAGGACATAAATGCAATCTTATATTTAGTTTTGTTTATATTGCATGGAATCTAGCAGTTTACAATGAGAAGGAAAAGAGACGATGATGCTATTATATGTTAGGTACCTATGACTGCACCTTCAGTTCAAGACTGTAGGGGACAAAGAAACACTGAAACAAAGTGGTTAAGAACTCACTCAAAGTCACCCAAAGCACCCTAAAGTCTGTCTCAATTTTTCCATCATCTCCTTTGATGATTTTATTCACTTTCATAGCCCTATCAATCACCCCCATGAAAGTGACTACCAAATTTACATGTATCAATCCTCAATATCTCACAACCTTAAACTATATTTGCAACTGTCTTGGATATTCTCAACAAACAGTTGTGGAATGACTGTATAAATACCTACTAAGTGCCAGGCACTATATTCAGGTCTGGATATCTAAGGTGAACCAGTCTATTTCTGCCTGCAGAGACCCCCAGGCTAATAAAGAATTAATACAAAGACATTCAACATCACTAATTATCAGGGAAATGCAAATCTAAACCACAAGTTATATGAGATATCACCCTCTACCTATCAGAATGACTAAAATCAAAATGACAAAATGACATGTTGGTGAGAATGTGGATAAAATGGAACACTAATACACTGTTGGTGGTAATGTAAATTGGTGTAGGCACTGTGGGAAACAGTATGGGGTTTCTTTGGAAAAATAAAAAAATAGAAATACCATATGATCCAATAATTCCACTATTGGGTATTTATCCAAAGAAAATGAAAACACTAATTTAAAAGGTAAATGTACACCTGAAGCATTATTTATCATAACCAAGATATGGAAGCAACCTAAGTGTCCATCGATAGGCAAATGCATAAAGAAGATGTGGCATATATATACCGTGGAATATTTTGTAGCCATAAAAAAGAATGTGATGGTGCCATTTGAGATGACATAGATGGGCCTAGAGGGTTTATGCTAAATGAAATGTGTCAGACTGAGAAAGACAAATACCATACGACTTCATTCATAAGTAGAATCTAACAGGAAGGAAGGAAGGAAAGAGAAAAAAAGAATAATCAATCAAAAAGCAGAATCAGACCTATAAATACAGAGAACAAACTGATGGTTTCCAGAGCAGAGGAGTGGGCAAAATGAGTGAAGGGGAGCAGAGGTAAAGGCTTCTAGTTATGGAATGAACAGGTCAGGAAAATAAAGGCACGAACATAAGTCAGTTCTATTATAATAGTGACATACAGGGATGGATGGTAGCTACACTTGTGAATGTTAACATAATGTATAAAAATGTCAAATCACTATGTTGTAAACCAATGCAATGTTGTGTGTCAACTAAACTCAAATAAAAAAATAAATAAAACATGAAGAGTTAAGCAACACATGTTATGAAATCCAAGAATGGACAGTTTAGTGATAGGGTAATCAGGGAAAGAATCCCTAAGGAGTTTAAAAAAGGGAAAATTAAGCCTCAGCTCGAAAGATAAAAAGAATCAACCCTGCAAAGAATAGAAATAAAATTTGTCCAAAGAGAGGGGAGAATACACTGGAAGGCCCTCAGGCAGAAAAGGCTGCTGCAAATTTTAAGAACTAAAAGTTTGCCTGGATGCCTGAACATAATTGGAAGTTCTTAAGGGTTTCATGTAGAGCATTGAAACACTCCATTTTTTTTACGATAAAAAACAAACAAACAGTATTCTGACTATGATGTTAGGAAGAGATGAGAACCGAGCAAGAGAAGTAGTAAGAATCATTAGGGGCTTTCTCAGGAGTCTATGCATGATGCAACTGTACTTGGCACCAATAAGCAAGAAATACACTGGAGATAAGCAGAGAAATTAGAAATATATTTTGGATTTTAGAAAAAACATACTGATAGGTTGGAGAAGACAGACATGTTAGTTTGAACAACTTTTGAGATGGTGAAAGATCATTTTTTCGGGTCCTTTCTGGGAACAGTTTGGTAAGAATATACCCCCAGCAATATTAAGCATACTGGTAAAAGAGGAGAAAGCAGGTATAGGGGGAAAGTAAGACGAAGATTTGATATATGACAAATTTAAGAGACCTGGGAGGAATTTAAAGCAGATGATACACTATTTCGCACATCATGTCCTGGCTCTCTTGCCTAAATCCTTAACACTCCATGTTTTCACTCATTAATTCTACCTAAACTACAAATTCCATCTGAAATGTTCATGAAGGAAAAGAAGGGTATAGCACGTTTGCCTAACTTCTCCTTACCATAAATGTTTGTACTTCCATCCTGCTGCTTGTCTTAATCCACTATTAATCTGTAAGGTTCTTACAGGCAAGACTATGCCCTTCTCTTCCACAAGAGTAGTAAGGGCCCAGGAAACATTTGTTGAACGTAATTGAATTACGTGTAGTTTTCATAAGAGAAGAATATCCTAACTCTTTGTTTTTCTTAATAATGAACTGCATATTTTCTTAGTAATAGGAAGGTGTCTAGATAACATTCCATGAAGGTAATTGGTACATATATTTGATATCTTTCTGGAATGCCTCCAAAGCTCCAATGTCCTGCATTCTCTCAATTCCCACTTCTGTTTTAGCAAAGCCAATCTCCCTTGGAAAACTTCCATCTGCTAACACTGGGATCAGCCAACCAGAGCCCATGTCTCAGGCCAAATTTAGCATACTGATGTCAAATCTGGTCACACCCATTTGTCTTAGCTCTGTGCTATAGTGGCAAAGATCAGTAGTTGCTACAGGGACTGTATGAACTGCAAAGCCAAAAATTATTTATGATTTGGACCTTGCACTAATGGAATGCTTTGAAAACCTCTTCTTTGGGTTCTTTCTAGGAACAGTTTGATAAGAATATACCTAAGCAATATTGTATATTGAAAACTTACAATTTAGCATAATTTCATAGAAGTGACATGCGGTGACGGGGATAGGAGATGAACAACCAAAGAGGGGATGGAATCCAGAACAAGGACTCTCAGTGTAGGACTCAAGAATCAGTAAGAAGATTCAAAACAAACAATAGCCTGGGTCAATACAAACCTAATAAAGCCAGCTAATTTGTCTGGGGCTTTTACTTTACTCAACTGCACTCAACCCTAAGGCCATATCTGCAGCTCTCTCCCCCAAATTTATTATTTTATTATTTTTTTATTTTTATATTTGAGTAGAGTTCACTTACAATGTTACATTAGTTTTGGATGTTCAACATAGTGATTCCACATCCATAGTGATACATTATGCTGTGCGCATCCACAAGTGTAGCTACCATTTGTCACCATATAATGTTATCACAATATAATGGACAATATTTCCATGCAGAGTCTTTTATTCCTAGGATTTATTCATCCTATAGCCATCTTTTTCCCACTTTAAAGAGCTTTAAGAGATTCTTTAAGAGATTCTTAAAGGCTCAACTCGAAATCTGTCTGCTCCATGGAGCCGTTTTAAAATCTATCTACTCAACAAAATTAGGCATGGTAGCTCATACTTGGATTTCTAGAGCATTTGTACTGTAGAACTTGTCATTTAATGCTTATTTATTCCCCTACTGGATTATAAACTTTTTGAGGGCAGATTTTGTCCTTAGCATTGAACTAGTTTAACTGAAATTATTTCATGTTAAGATATGAATACAACACAATTGCCTGACAAGATTTTAGAATATATATATATATATATATATATATATATATATATATACACACATACATTGAGAGATTGAATATGCAAATGAACAATGGCCAGACCACATTTGACAGTAAAACTCTGTAGCACCTACCAGGAATCCAAAACAGTCTCTGCAGCAATTTGCCCCAGTCAAGACTTGCCAAATGACTGCCAGTTTCCCTAATTTTTGCTCGTTTTTCCACCTCAGGACCAACCAAAATATGTTATATTGCTCTACAATATATCAGGTAAGATTCCTGCTTCTACTTAGCCTGACTCCAGCTTCCCCATGCCAGCAACCTCCAATGAAAGCATACCTAAAACCTTCTCTCTTGTTCTCAACTAAAAATCTTTTTCATTCTTGCCTGTATTTGAGTCTTTACCAAACGCAAATGATGGTTAGTTGACTAGCTTGCTGTAGCAAACTCAAAATAGCCTCTACCTCCTCTCATTTAAGTTTATCTTCATTTATTTCCATAACTTCATCCAGAGTTTTCCTTCAAATTTAGAGATAAAGCACCGGAGGTCAAGCTTCAAACAGACCAGCCTGGGAGGTGAAGGCCACCACAGTCTTCCATCTGCTGGTTTGATCCTGCTTTGACTCAAAGAGGAAATACTAGGCTTTGGACTGACAGGCACTGGGTTCAAAGTAGAGTGCCTTCAAGACCAGCTGAGGATTTTCACAGAGCATGGGACTTCAAAATTCACAGGTTGTTTTACCATGTCAAGGTGGAGTCCATGAATCATGGTTTTAAATCTGCCCCCCGGGCTCTCCCCAATTCAGCATATTTACTTCTTTGTCAACCCCTGTAGTTTCAGCCTTCAGTCTTGCCCAAGGACACATCTTCAGGCACAGTCCTGCTCAGATTTGTCAGAGCTGGCACTTTAATTCCTTGTCTAGCTGTGGCCTAACTCAACTTTGATTCATGCCATGGTCTAGATTTAACTGATTCTCTAAAGTCTTTCTGTTATTAACCTGGGCTAAAACCCTAATATTGGCCATGATTCCTCAGTATCAGCATGACTGGTCTTTGTGATCCTGCCATATTATGAGGACTGAAACAGAACAAGGATCAGCAGATACTGAATTATTAAAACCAATTCAGGAATATAGACCCTGGATCATAGAATTGAATTTGGAGACACCAGCAAACAGCATGATTCAAATGCCCAGGTAAACATAAAGGAAGCTGCTCTGTGCTCATAAAAAGTAGAATGAGATGCTGGTCCACTTGGACCCTTGGCTGTCCCACTTGTATACAATTAACAACCTCACACAATAATCCAATGGCCCATTAGGGAAAAGACATTGTAACTGACTAAGTAAGAAAGAACCCTCAAAGGTATATGTAATATGTTAACCAAATTGTAAAACATAAGTTACAGTTCTATTTGAGACAATACAGAAACAGAAACAATATCAAAATTTTGCTTAGCTGTAACATATCTCATGGAGAGAACATCACAACTGCCATATTTGAGGTATGTGTACCTACTCCACTAATCATTTTAAATGTATTTTACCTATACATGAATAGGTAAAGCATGGTTAACTTGCTGAGTTCAGTGGCAGAACCAGCCTTGGAAAAGGAAAAATTTCAGCTGAAGAGTTAGGTATGGAGTGTTTACTCAAGAGGCAACAGCCTTCAGCAGCCAAATCCTAACAGTTACCTGGGTAAAGTCATCTTAAAATAAATAACAGGTTACAAATGCCATATTCCCATTTTCCCACATTTTATTTACTTAAGTTTACACTATATCAAACTGTGTGGGGGCAGGAGAGATAAGTGGTTCAGGATTGTGTGGGGAAAAGAAAGATGAAGCTCTTTAACCTTGGACGATTGAAAATCATCAATACAATATCAAAATACAGATACAGTAATAGTCAAAGAGATACTTTGAAGATAGTATTTACTCTGTTGATATGTAGCCTCTAAACCTAGCCAGAGACAACTATAATAAACAAATAACATATTTTATCACCTTTAGGAGCTATAAGTCTAAGAGTATATAGCACAAGCTACAAATAATAAATAATGCAAGTCCATACACTCTCAGTGGTGGAGGGATTAAATGTCTTGCAAAGGAGAAGATGGTTCAATTTGTGTGTGGATATATAGACCAAGTACTCATAAAAATTTATCCAAAGTGAACTAGTAGGCTGAGAAGGTTTGAAGCCATATCAAGGAAATAGAGTGTCATTAAAGAACACAATGTAAACCTTTACTTAAGTCATAAAAACTTGGAAATGCGAAGGACACATACTGTGCTTTCTTTAGTGGGTAGGATGTGACTACATCAACATAAGAGACCTTCATTAACACACATTCTCTTCACTGCTGTTCTTGACAAAATGTCTAAAACTTTATATTCCAGATTAAGTCATTTATACCTTAAAGAGTGTTCTACTAAATACACACACATTTGACATCCCATTAACTTATAATACCATTTGGAGACATGATCCTAAGAAGATAAGTAGAAATTTAAGAAAACAAGTTGAAGCTTTATGATAAAATGTTAATTAGCTTTAAAAAATAATGAAAATTGGGAACAATAAAAATATCCATTGGTATGAGAATTAGTTTTAAAATGATTTATGCTCCATGATGAAGCACTTAAAGTAATTTTTGAAGAACATTTAATCACAAGATAAAATTCTCTCCATATAATTTAAAATGAAAAAGCAATATTAAAAATTAATGTGCATGATGATCATAATGTGTAAAATATATATGTTTTTATTTCCTAGTATCTCTAGTAAAATGAAGCAAAAAATGACATAAAAATGATTACCTTGATGTGGAGGGATGACAAATAACTTTATTGTCTTCATTGTTTCATGTATTTTCCAATTTTTATAAGAGGTATATATTACTTTCATTATTTTAAAAGAATAATCATTCTAATTGGATAAATATGAAAATACATATCCAGACACCCTAGGGAGAGATAATACCTCTAGCTATTTTTAGTTAACACATCAGAGAAGATTATGACCATTAGCTAAGCATGGGGATGGGGAGGATGGCTGAGAGAAAGTGAAGCAGATACACGGATGATTCAATTCAATTAAAGAAATAATAATTCCTACAAGTTTGTAATGCTTTGCCTTTTATAAAGTACTTTCACATACTTTATTCCATGAGGGCTCTTTCAACTTTCTATGGCATACATACGACCACATGGAGACACAAAAGTTTCCCATTAGTTATTTTAAATGCCTAGGAAGACACATGTGCCCTAAAGTCCCAAAAGTGAGTTTTTATAACCAGGGAATAATGGTAGTTTTTAGTGCAAAGAATTTAGAAAGCAGAAGCTTCAGTAAAAGACAACAAATTGGGACATGCTATTCTCCATTCTGTACTCTAGGATTGTGACATGTCCTTTTGGCTCCCTGTTAGAGACCAAGCCTTTCTGCTTAGAATACTGACCAGTATCCCCATGGCTGCAGCTAACCCCTTCCTGGCCTTGCTTTCCAAAGCCATGCCCATAGCTAAATCCATCACCCTTACCATTCTCTCCCTTGATTGAAAGGGCACTGATGTTACAAGCTTGAACTCCCCAGCAAAGACCTTGGTTCTTGTTACACGAGCACATTCCAGTTCTACAGACTCTATAAAACTGTTACACAGAAACAGGTCAGAGAAGTCAGGATCAGGGTATATAGCTTAATATATCACCTCACCAGCAGAGCACCAGCTCGGACTTCCTTTTCTTGACTACACGCTGGAGGCCTCATCTTGGGCCAATGACAGCTCTGCATCATTTACTGCAGAGAGACGGGAGCTTTGGAGCAAGGCTGATCTAAGAAATGTTCAGGGAGGACTTGCTCAATTGATATGTATCTTAATGCTGTATTACAATTGCTTTTAGTTAAAAATAATGTACTTCCTTTTAAGCGACAGGTGATTGGGGTAATTACTTTTACTTTTGGAAAAAAACAGAAGAAAAGAGATCAAATATTATGTTGTAAGCAGAGGGACTAGAACATGTGGCAAGGCAACAGCTAGGAGGGTAATGCAAGAGTAACCTATGCTGCTGAGTAGCAAACCTTCTGGGAAACACCTATAAATAAGCAAAAGTTAGAACAGCAAAAGTTAAGCATACACTTGTTATAAATATTAATCAAAGTCAGGAGTGTTTAAATAGCTTGCCCTAATCTACACAACTTGAAGAGATGAAACTAGTTTAAATGTAGGTGATTTGCGACCACATTCTGAACTCATTTAAGTCATCTCTGCTCAGCAGAACTGTTGTATTTCATTTATAATATGCTTGCTTTGGGTACAGCTGTGTGTGTGTGTGTGTGTGTGTGTGTGTGCGTGTGCGTGCCTGTATGTCTGTGTGTATGTGTTAGGGGGTTAGATGCACAGGGGCAAAAGCACAGAGTCCTTTTCCATATTTTCTAATGACTGCATGCATAAATAATGACAGACATGAAACATGGACATCATTATTAGGGAAAGAAAATAAAATATGCAAACATGCTCTATAAAGGATAATGTACCACATAAACCTAAACTATTATGATTCTTGGGACTACAGTAGCTACACAATATGCTGTAAGAAACTGGCCTACTGCACAAGTAAAATTCAGTACTCTCACATCATACTTTACCTCCAGTTAAGATTTAGGGACTACAGCTTAAACCTACCCTGTTATCCTCATCACACGCCACCACCGTCCTTCCACAGCCCTGTCCTGAGGGGACCTGGAATCTGAGTCATTCTTAACTCCTGACTGTTGTCTGATTACCACATCTGCAAGCCTGCTGGTGGAAGGAACAGGACCTGGCAGATTGAGGCCACGATAAAGCCACAGTCTCCAAAGTCAACTATTCTCCTGGTGCCACCTGGCAAGTCCTTTGATGCCTTACTCATCACTTCCTTCTTTGTGGCAACAATTAACCTTGTGTACCTCCTCATGCACCCTCAGCTGATCTCCTGTCCCATACATTTACTTCACATGCATGCACAAAAGTTATTGGATTCTTTCACATTCCAGCCACCTTAAGGTGCAGTCTTCACCTGGACCCATCAGATACTCTTTTTAATGTCACTTGAAAGCTGTCCCTTTTCTTACCTAAAACTCATCACTTCCCCTTTCTGGTGAATCACATTCTCCCCACCCCCACTTTCTTCCTCTCATTTTTAAAAATAACAGCTTTGTTGAAACATAATTCATGTACAATCAACCTACTTAAAGGGCACCATGTGATGGTTTTTAGTGTATTTATACAGTTGTGCAACCATCATTACAATCAATTTTGCAAAATGTTCACTCTTCTCCAAAATAATCGTACCCATTAGCAGTCACTCCCTATTACCCCAACCTACCCACCTCCAAACCCCCAGCCCTGGGCAATCACTAATCTACCTCCTGTCTCTATACATATGTGTGTTTTGGACATTTCATGTAAATGGAATCGTGTAATGTATGGAGGCCTCACTCGATTCTCCCTTTACCCTTGTACTTTTAATATCTCCTCCTCCACTTGTCTCTCCCACCAGCATTTCACATGTTCAAATCGTGTCCATCTTTAAAACCAAACCAAACAAAATATAATTACCCATCAGCATCCCACCCCACTTTGGCTTCTGCACGATTTGTCTCCTTCCCAGCCAAGCTTTTTCAAAGAAATGTTTCTGGCTCCTCACATTCTCACTTCCCACTCACTCCTCCAACCATTGCCAACTGTTCCCTGACAAGGTCACCGACAACTCCTTCTTGCTAAATTCAATGGATTGCTAACACCTACTCCTCCCTCACCTCTCAGATTGGATATCACTTCCTCGAGGAAGCCTTCTGTAACCCCTTACATTATATCAGGGTTTCTCACCTTGACACTATTGACATTTTGGGGTGGGTAATTTTCTGACACAGGGGGATGCCCTGCATACTGCAGGAAGTTTAGCAGCATCCCTGGCCTCTACCCATTAGATGCCAGTAGCCATCCCCAGTCCCAAAATTGTGACAACCAAGTAGGTCTCCATATATTGCCACATGTTCCTAGGGAGGCAAAATCACCCCGATAGAGAATTGTTTATCTAGATATGTGCTTTTCCTGCAGGCTGTCACACCATACTTGATTTCTCTTTTCACAGTACTTATTGCAATGTATTTGGCTATTTGTGGGCTCCTCTGTAACCCCAGCTGGACCAAGATTTATATAGTAGAAGTAATGGTTATCTAGTTCATTCCAGTGACCTCCACACCTAGCACAATGCCAGGATCACAGTAATTAATCAATACATATTTGTTGAATGAATAAGTAAGTGAATGAATATAGTGCTTTTTTGTCGTATGGGGTCCCAGCAGTATGGGAGCCTCCTGAAGAACTTACTGGGTTTTTTTTCCTCTATACATTTTGTCTGTTGTTTTGTTTTTTGCGATTACACCTTGCTAAGGGGTTTGTTTAGGGCCATTGCTAAAAATCATGACATCTGAGTCAAAGGTTACAAGAAGAAAGCAGAGTCAAGAAAGTATAAAAAGACTGATCTTGCATGTAACCCTATTCTTCTTCATTGTTTTCTTGATTTAGCTTTTAAATCATAAGCATATTTGTTGTTAATGCTTTATATTACTTGGCTTCAAAATTTCTCAGCAACTAGCTCTTGTTGGTCCCACGTCCAGATTCAGTCAATCAACTCTGAATTCTCTCATGTTCCAAGTCCCCTGTAATACTGATTCTGTATTTCCCAGAGGGAAGTAGTTCATGGTTACAGTCATTAGAATCATAAGCTTTTCAAAGAGCGTAATTGAACCACATTTTTATAGATGAGAGAATTAATATTCAGGGATATAAAGTGACATGTAGAAGGTGCAGTAATGATCTCTGAAGAACCAAACTGGAATAAATGTTTCATGATTTTTCAATAAGCATGATTTATCATCTTTAAATAGGTCTCATTTGATGATCACTTACTATGGTACCTTTGGGTAACAAAAAGGTACAACATAGAACACAAAGGACATCAGTGGCATTGAAAAAAAAAGAATGAGAAGAATAGATTCATGAGGGGCACTATGTAATTTCCTGGATGATACTGAGACAGAGGCTGATCTATCACTATCAGTTCATGCTGGCCAGGTCACTCATGGTTTTTAAGTGACTTGGACTGGATTTACAATGCAGGATTTGGGCAGCATGCATGACCATGGCCCAAGTTACTTTATGAGATGACATGTTTTATTGGGTTTGAACATCCACTCAGATGGACTAGAAAACAATGCTAGTGGACACCAGAGTATGCTGATTACAGCATCCCCAATTTAAACCATATTGGTTGAAAAGTAAGTTGTATTGCAATAAAAAAAAGCTATAAATATCAGGTAACCTGAAACATATACATTCTCAAGTCTCCAAATGACCTGCATCTAAAACTCCTCACGTTCACTTTCTGATTTTGGTTGGAGAAAATTACCGGAACCATGGATGGTGTGCATCACAATTACATGATTCTTCTGTTTTCCCAGTGACTCACACAATATGTGTTGGTTCCCTTCCTCTCTCAGTATGGCTCTCACTCTTCTGGTGGTCTGCTGTGTTTCTTGAACCAGTGTTGTTGTTGTTGTTGTTGTTGTTGTTGTTGTTGTTGTTGTTTTGTTTTGTTTTTGACCATAAGTAGCAATGGCTTTCTCTTTGTGCTCTAAGTGAGTACAAGGGGATTTTGGAGTTGTTTTCCTCATCTAAGGAGGGACTGTATTCCCTTTAGCAGAACGGAGGTAAATTAATAGGTCAGATGTAATTGTCATTCTCCTGGAAGTCCTCATGTTTTACAGCTCAACCACCTCTTTATAGCCAGTAATCTACTCTCACATGGGCTCAATTTTGTCTTTAACAACAGAAGTACCATCAGTATTTACTCATACTCAAAACATTTAACAACTGGTAAGGCATAGGTGCTAACTAATCAGGGATCGCTAGCCATAAACAACTGGTACAACCGTATCTGGGTTACCTGTAGACCATCAGTCTTTCACACAAGGTGAATAGAGTTTTCCTCTATCTAGCCTGATGTCTTTTCCAGGAATGGATGCCTCTGGGAAGTACTATGTATTTATTATGCAAATCACATCAAATATCCTAGAATTTACTCTTGCAATGACTTTGAACATTAGTGAAATCAATCCAGATTCTAAGGTACCTCCCACCACCCACCACCATCTCCTATCACAGATGAAGTGCCTCCCAGTTTAAGATGTGACTCCAGGATCTTCCTTCTCCTGACACAAAGATACACACTGGAGTCATCTCCAGATGGCCATGGTTACAAATGCATAATGTTTGGGACCAGCAAACATTGGGACCAATGTAATACAAATGCATTATGTTTGGGACCAGCCCAAAACATAATGGGAACTGATTACATGATCCAGTGAGTAGAAATATCCCCTGAGCTAGAGACATTTATGTTGCCAAACTCTTATTAGAGGAAGTGAAAGGAAGGAGGACCTTTCCATCTTTGTTTGCAAAGGCATGCATATGGAAAGCTAAGTAGACTTGCCTATGTATGTTTACTTGTGCGCTGTTTGAATTGCCTTAATTGCTTGGGTATCTTGTTTTCAGAGTCAATCACATAGCAATTTACCTAAGGCTAATCATCACTTCCAGTCATTTTTACATTTGAAAAGAATCATTCATAAATCAAGTCAACCATCCATGGGCTTCTAAAAGACAGCAGAGATGGTATGTATTAATTTTGAATATCTACTATATGTCTGCAGTATAAAAGGCACTTTTGGTCAATTTAAGTAGTGAGAGAAATTATGATACAGTAGTTAAGAATATGAACTTGGGATAGGAGTTAGAGATAACTGGAATTAACTCTTGGCTCTGCCAATTACTAAACTGTGCTCTTAAATAAACTTAATCGTGTAAAGCCTCACTTTCCTAAGTTGTTAAATGGAGATTATTAATAGCATGTACATACTACATGGCATTGTGAGGTTCAACCAAATGTGTATAAAGTGCTGAGACTAAGCACTCAAAACTGGTAGTTACTATCATTATCTATGGCTATCACAATAACATCTTGAGGTTATGTATTAGATTCATTTTACAGATGAGGAAACAAAGAACCATGGAGGTTAATAATTCCCAAATCTGTACTCTTTGTAGCACATCATACAATAAATAATGGAACCACCATTCTGGCATTATTTGTAAACTGCCTGAAGCTATGATTCCCAAAAAGGAACCAAAACATAGTATGTGTAACCATTTATTCCTCTACCCAGGATACCCATACACAAAGCAGTTAGCTTGAAGGACAACATTCATATGGATATATGAGTTCTGGAATATGTATTTATACAATTATTTCATGGATAAAATCCCTATTGCTTTTGCTGTCTTACCCACTCTTCCAGAGCTGCCTGACTTTTTTTCTTTCAGAACCAACTGGCAAGATGTTCTGGAAACAAGATGTTTCTTAGCAACATTTTGTTTATATATATAAAAACATAACCTTTACTGCCACCTACTAGAGAAGAGAGAGCCTCCGCATTTAAATGAATGTACTTATTGGATCTCTTGGTTTTTGTATATAGTCCTGCGTGTTTTTCTTTCTTTCAGGAAGGAGTGTCCTTCGCTTTAAAATAGTTCTTCCTCAAGGCCATAGCTAATTGTATAGCACCTCCTCTCCTGTGTCCTCACAACTGTGGATGTGTGTTCATGTGCATATGTCTTAAAAGAAACACATGCCTGGTAGATTTTCCCCATTCTACCCCATTACTGACAAAGTAATCCGTTCTGCAACTTTGATTATTTAGAGGATTTACTCTTTCCCTAAAGAAATATCACTGAACTCAGAAAGATATTTAGAAAAAATCTGACAAAAAGATCAATATTTCTAGAGAATAACTGGCCTTCTCCATATCTCCATTACAGAAGTGTTGGCTGTGGATGACCAAATTCCTTAGAGGACTGTTTTCTAACCCAAACGAAGTCATTTCTTGACCCAAATGAAGTCACCTGCAAGAGAGCATGTGTGTGCCAGGGGAGGGGGGTAGCCCCAGAGGAACAGTAAACACTGTAATCACAGAGGTATTTAAGAGAGTTCAAATACTTATATTCACAAAAGTTCCCCTTAGTTTGCTATTAGCTAGGGTTCTCCAGAGAAATGGAACCAATGGGATATGGAGAGAGAGACAGAGACAGCAAGAGAGAGGAGATTGTTGTTAAGGAATTGGCTCACACAGTTGCAGGGACTGGTAAGTCCAAAATCTATAGCGCAGGCCAGCAGGCTGGAGATGCAGGGAAGAGTTGATGTTGCAGTCTTAGGTCTGAAAATGATCAGGAAGTGAAATTCCTGGGGTACCTCAATCCTTTCTCCTAAGGTCTTCAACTGCTTAGATGAGGCCCATCCATATAATAGAGGGTAAACTGCTTTATTCAAGGTCTACTGATTTAAATGTTAATCATAACTAAAATAATAACTCACAGCAAATTCTGGGTGACTAAAATCACCCAAGGCATCACCTAATTACACTATGAAACGTGATAAGATTATGACTGGACTTTTTTTTGTAATTCTTTTTTTTTTTTTCATTTTGATATAATGATAGATTTGCATGTTGTTTTAAGAAATAATACAGAGAAATTAATTCTATGTACCTTTTACCCAATTCCCCCCAGTGGGAACACTTCGGAAAATTTTAGTACAGTATCATAACCAGGATATTACCAGTGATAGAGTCAAGATACAGAACACTTTCATTACCACAAGGATCATTCATGTTTCCCACTTAGAGTCACTTCTATGTCCCTCCTGGCCCCCCTCCCTACATAACTGCTGGAAAACACTGTTTTGTTCTCTATTTCTATAATGTGTGTCATTTCAGGAATGTTATATAAATGGAATTGTATTATATAACCTTTTGGGACTGACTTTATCATGCAGTGTAGTTTTCTGAAGATTCATAGAAGTGGTTGCGTATATCAATAGTTTGTTCCTTTTTATTGCTGAGTAGTTCTCCATGGTATGGCTTGTTTAATCATTCACCTGTTGAATGGTATCTGGGTTATTTCCAGTTCTGGCTATTACAAATAAAACTGATATAAACATTTGCAAACAGGCTTTGTGGGACAATAAGGTTTTTTGGTCTGTTTTTTTTTTTCATTTTGTTATTTCTCTGGGATAAATGTCAAAAAGTGCAATTGTTGGGCCATATGATAATTGCATATTTGGCTTGCTAAGAATAGTCAAATATTGTCCAGAGTGAGGACCATCTGACATTCTCTCTAGCATGTAGGAGACATCCAATTTTTCTGCATCCTTGATAGCTTGATAACATTTGGTATTGTCATTTTTCTTTATTACAGCCATTCTGAATGGGGATAATGATACCTCACTGTGTTTTTTATTTGCACTTTATTAATGACTAATGATGTGGAAAATCCTTTCATATGTTTATTGGACATCTGTGTATCTTATTCATTGAAATGTCTTCTCAAATCTTTTTCCAATTTTGCATTGGATTGTTTGACTTTTTTCCCTTTTTGATCTTGTGAATTCTTTATATATTCTATATACTTGTCCTTTGTTGAATATGTGGTTTGCAGATCTTTTTTTTCCCAGTCTGTATATTGTCTTTCAGCCTTTAAACAGGGTCATTTTCTGAGCAAAAGTTTTTGTTTTTATTTATATGAAAGCCATTTTTTTAAATGAATTGTGTTTTTGGTGTTAAGTCTAAGAGCTTTTTACCTAACCATGAATCCCAAATATTCTCTTTTCTTTTTTCCTAAAAGTTTTTAGCTTTACTTTTATATTTAAGTGTATGATCCATTTTCGGTTTTTTAATAAAATTATGAAGTTTCAGTCATGTTTTTTTTTCTTGTTTGTTTTGTTTTCCCTGTTGATACCCAGCTGTTCTGGAACCATTTTCTGAAAAAGCTGCATTTCCTCAATTAAGTTACTTTTGTCCCTTTGTCAAAAATCAGCAGGATATATATACGTAAATCTATTTCCAAGTAGTCTTATTCCATTATCTGTGTGTTTATCCACCAGTATCAGTCTGTGGCTACTCTAGCTACATGATAAGTCATAAAATAAGTCATATAAGTCATAAAATCTGGCAGCTTTTTTCCTTCTGCTTTATTCTTCTTTTTCAAAATTATTTTAGCCATGTTCCTTTGTATTTCCATATACACTTTAAAATCATCATATCTACATCTATAAAATTTCTTGTTGGGATTTTGATAGTAATTGCACTGGACCTGTATATCAGTTTGGGGGGAATTGATATCTTTAATATGTTAAATCCCCTGTTGCATGAACACAGTTTGTCTCTCTATTTATTTACATTTTTTATTTCTCTTATCAGTGTTTTATAGTTTTCAGCATACAATTTTTATATATGTTTTGCTAGATTTATACCTGGATTTATTTCTTAAAAAGCAGAATGCAATAAAAATCTTTATTTCTTGAGTGCCTGGGTGGCTCAGTCGGTTTAAGCGTCCAACTCTTGGTTTTGGCTCAGGTCACCGTCTCACAATTTATGAGTTCAGGCTCCACATCGGGCTCTGTGCTGATGGTGCTGAGCCTGCTTGAGATTCTCTCTCCTTCTATCTCTGCCTATTCCCTGCTTGTGCTCTCTCTCTCTCAAAATAAATAAATAAACTTTACAAAAATACCTTATTTCTTTATTGAGGAGACCTGACTTTATCTATCTATCTATCTATCTATCATCTATCTCATTTGAGAAAGAGAGGGAGAGAGAGGGGTAGATGGGAAGAGAGAGCAAGAGAGACAGAGAGAGACAGAGACAGAGACAGACAGAGACAGAGTGAGTCCCAAGCAGGCCCCATGCTCAGCATGGAGCCCAACATGGGGCTCGATTCCACAAACCTAGGATGATGACCTTAACTGAAATCAAGAATCAATTGCTGAAATGACTGAGCCACCCAGGTGCCCCAAGTAGAGGAGACCTGACTTTAATCATTCTTGTCTCTATGCTTCCAAATAGTCAGTGTTTATTAGTTGGATTTTCTATTAAAATTTTCAAAAACCTTATGTTTACCATTTAGAAATGATATCTTCTGAACAAAACATGTTAAAAATTGCTTGTCACTGGCATAATCAGAAAAACCAATGTTGCAAATTAATTGGGCTTTGCCATGCCCATTCCTTTCCATTGTTCTCATCAACGGGTGATTTCTAGCAGCATTCCTGGATCCAAAACAGTTTTCTGAGCCCCACTTTATATGCAATGCCAGACCTCAGTATTTTTCAAGGCTCCTGATGATGTCACTCTATGCTAGGACAGCATTCGATGGAAAGTAGGGGGTTAGATGCAGAGCTTTTGACACCAAAAGCACAGTGAAAAATGAGAATCCGGACATTAGGGCTTCTAATGGAATTAATTTTCAGCTCACTGTGTAAACTATTGATATGAAATGGCCTTGTGGCAGCACAAATACTTCACTGAGACCAAACAATGTGTAGATAACCTAGTTTGTTTCCAAATGAAGCTGTGCATTACAAATTACTTCTTTTCTGTGATTAATTGTAAAATTGTACTGTAGGTTCTGAGGTTCAGTGTTCCCCTGGCACATATGCTGAGGTTTCATGGGAAGGAAGAGTGCAATTCAAAAAAATGAGGATAAATCCTGTTTTGTTCTGCACAGTGGAAAACAAGTAAGCCTATGAAATCCATGGCAAGATACTTCAACCTTTGAAGCCTCAAGTTTTCCAGCTTGAGAGACCAAGGTACACTGAATAAACCAATTTTTGAAACAAACCGATGAACTGTGAAGTATTCCAGAAGAGAAAGAGGACTGAGGTCAGAATTCCTTTAGCTAAGGTGACCAATTTCTCCTTATTTGTCCAGGACTTTCCTAGTTTTAACAAAGAAAGTCTCACAACCTAGGAAACCACTCAGTATTAAAATGGAAGTCCAATGTCCCAGGATTCCTCCCATCTCTAACCAGAATGGTTAGTCACCGTACCTCCAGCTCTCCCTCTTATTAACTTTAGGATTTTAAATGAAACCCATTACTTGTTTGAGTCTAGCTCCTCATCTACAGAAAGTAGAGAAGACCTGTTCTATCTCTCACAGGGTCATTGAAAGGAATAAGTGTGATCATGTAAACACAGAGGCACACTATTCAAATATTTGGGTTTGCTACCATCATAACTCCTAACCACTCCATGCTAACAATATTTTTGTCCTATACTTTTACTTAATTGGACTCTCTGGCAGAGAAACAGTCATGAAATGATGAAAAGCTCTGTCCAATGGCTCATCTCTTTCCAACCAGAACAATATTTTCTGCCATACTCTAGAGAACCCTTTAGCTAAGCACAAAATAGCATCTACCCCCAAATTACTGCTAAATGCTGTTTACCCTCTAATCCCCTAATTCTATTCAGCTGACATCACTTTATGGCTCTCTGGCAAATAACACAGTTCAAGTGTATAAGCATAGGGCGTGGATTTGAATAATTGCATGTTTATGTTCAAGAAGAATATAATAAAATATTTACAAATCCTGTTCCCCTCCAAGAGTAATACACTGTTCTATGGTAAAGGCGATGGGATGCTTACAGCTTGCCTTCTGCATTCTAATGATAGCATTTAGGAAAGAAATCACAGGGCTTTGGGTAGAGGTTTCTGTGCAAGTTTTTGGAATGTAGATAGTTGAATGCAACATACCAACAGATTTAAGCAAATTCATGAGGCTTCAAAGTTAATATCTGAAACACTGTCAAGTGCCAGATCTTTTGTTTCACTCTGTTAGTAAATGTAACAGATGGTTTGCAAACATGTTTGGGATCTGAAGGCTGACTGATCATGTCAGTCTGACAGAAATAGAATGCAGCCATTTACCACATCAGAATGTGAGAAAAGGAAAGCTTCAAAATTAAACCTTAAAAGAGAGCAACTTTCTCACTGGGGCTGACTAACAAGAGAGAACACTGAATTTAAAACGTCTGTTACCTCATCACTAACTTTTGACTTTTTTCCTTTTTCTGATGCCAATGTGGAATATTAAGAATAAGGATCTGTCACCTTCCAAAAAATAAATAAAAACCATATGCGAATCTTTGATGCAATAGTGAAATCACCATCACAGATAGAGTTCTGTTGCCATGGGGATGATTATAGTCTCATGAAATTCAGTAATTCAACTTGTTCTCTGTGAATCCAGCTAAATGAGAGACAAAATTCTGTCTCTTTTCTCCAATCTGCAAACGAGAACACTGTTAACCTTGCAGAAAAGGAATGTTAATAGCTGGGCTCCTCTATCTGTCTGACTTCCACCTCTACCCTTCCCATCACAGTGTTGAAGCATAATGTAGGTCAGCGAGGACCAAAGAGAGTAGCTGCTATTACTAAAAATACATGTGATAACACATTTAGCTTTATTCTTGCACCAGTTTGAGGAAGAGCCAGGGCAAGACAATTTCTCCGATTCAAAGCTCTGAAATGACAGGGTCAATGACAGGCTTATCGGGGGTTTGAAACTGGGAAGGTACACAAAAGCTCAAGTCATTCCAGAAAGAGTGCTGGTAAATGATCATTTGATATTGGTTGACTTCAACATAGGATACCCAGAGAATTACGGAGTAGGTCTTGCAGTAAACTGTACTCTCCTTTTGTCTTCGTCCAACAAGTTTGAGAACCTCCTCTGTGCCAGACACCATGCTGGCTATGGAAGACACAACTGAACACAATGACAAGGTGCCAGCTCTCACAGAGCTCACATCCGAAGGAGGGAAAAAGACACCAGGAGAGAGCTCTCTGAGGTGGTCACATCTGGGCTGAGCCTGGCTACATTAAGGAGTGCCATTCTGTAAATGTTCTTACAGTGATCTCACATTACAGATTCAGCTTTTCTCTCTATTGGACACTCCCAACTGGAGAAACAGACGCAGAGTGGCTACAATGTACCCAGAGAAGCAAGTAGCCCTCAGAGGACTCCCTGAAACTTAGAGAAGCAAGGGTGAGATCGAATGAAAAAAAATCAGAGTGTGTAGGTTCAAATACCAGTTCAACCACCAGTTGAGTAATTAAACTTACCTGAGTTTGACTTTCATCAGCAGTGCATATACTGAGCTGATGCCCTATCCGCCCCAATATCACAGGGTGCATTTCTTACAAATAAAGGCATTCTCCAACATGATCACAAGATAGCCACCAAAAACAGCAAATTAATGTTGGAGTAGTAACATCTCATCCACAGATTCCATTCAAGTTTCACCAAGTGTCCCAATAATAACAATATAGCAATAGCAAACTGTTCAAATTTGCTGTCATTTCGTTCCACCTTGTTACTGTGTCATTTTAGTATCCTTCTGTTTGGACCAGTTCCTCTGTATTTCTTTGGCTTTCATATCTTTGACATTTTTGAATAGACAGGCCAGTTAATGTGTAGGATGTCCCTCAATTTCAGTTCATCTGTTTTCTCATGACTTGATTCAGATACCCTCCTCAAGCTGCATGTCTCCGACACAACTAGATTGGCCACCCTCCCCATGAACACTCTCCTTGCCCTGCTTGGA
This sequence comes from Leopardus geoffroyi, assembly GCF_018350155.1. Lineage (NCBI taxonomy): Eukaryota > Metazoa > Chordata > Mammalia > Carnivora > Felidae > Leopardus > Leopardus geoffroyi. The sequence goes on along the minus strand of NC_059330.1, from coordinate 31,948,019 downwards.
CTCTGATGCCATGCCCAGTCTCTCATCTGCAAAACTGCCTTCCTCACCCTGTTCATACTCTGACCCTCAACACCAAATTGCCCCCCAGGAGGATGGTATCTATGTTAGTCAGCCCTACCTTGCAGAGACCCTTCTTCTCCCCTGTTTTAAGTCACTGTGCTCCTCCTCACCCAAAACCAATGTCTATTTGCTCCATATACTAACTTCAGGGTGCGACTGATTGTTCAAGAAGAAAGGAGATGAGAGATGTGATCAATAAATATTATTCCGGAACATTTCTGAGTATTTAGAGTAAATTAATACAGACTTATCTATGTATTATTTACAGTTAGGACCAATTATCATGAGACTTGCTGTCCAGAAGCCAGTGAAATTGGACAATTGCCACTATACTCTTCCTCTTCAGTGAAAAGCCATAGTAAACACTTGTGTGCTTGAGTCCAAACCTATCCATTAGGGATATGTTCACTACCTAGCAGAAAATGCGTCTGAACTTGTCCAGCTGAACATAAGCTTCCTATTGCTTTACCCATCCCAACTTCCCAGTTCTGCAGAGGAACCCCCCCCCCCAATTCTCTATTTTCCACAAGTGACTTTTCAGTTTATCTCTAGGTCTGTTCACTTATCTGACATCTCTCTCCATCCCACTTCTATATATAATAGAATTAGTTTATTGATACAACTGTTTTACATGTTATATAAGACCTGCTGACAATTCTGTAGTCTTCTTACTTTATCAGCTACTTTATACCCTAAATTAGATCTTGTTACCATCACAAAGATAACAAGCCTCTCCCTCCTCTTTCTCTCTCTCTTTCTCTCTTCCCCGCTACCAACACGCACACTTTCTAAGGTTCATAGTAGCTGACCACAGAGAATTCTGCGGTAAGTTATTTACTCATTTATACTTGAAACAAATATTTTTGACCAGTGGTCATTACAAGGCCCAGGATTAGGCACCAGGGTGAACACATGAATCAAACTGAACTCCAAGTCAGTGTCTGGTGAAGTTCACTGGCAAAGCTGAATATAACAACAAATAACCATTTATTGCATTGATTATTGCCTTTTCCCTTTTGATATGTCTTATCTGTTCATGTTTCCTAACTTGACAATAAATGGGACCAGAGAAATATATGCACTCTTCCATTATTTCATTATTTTAAAGGCTTTATCCTTTTAGAACAGTTTTACATTTACAACAAAATTGAGAGGAAGGTAGAGAGTTTTTTATACTCCCTGCCCCCATTCATGTATACCCTTTCCCATTATCCATATTACTCACCACAGTGGTATTTTTTATCATCATCATCATTATTATTATTATTATTATATCATTTTTTTTTTTACCATGGATGAACCTATGTTTGACACATCATAAACACTCAAAGTCCATTATTTACCTTGGGGACCACTCTTGGTGTTGTAATTCTATGGATTTAGACAAATATATAATGACATATATCCATAAATGTAATATATCGTACAAAGTATTTTCACTTCCCTAAAAATCCTCTGTGCTCTGCCTATCCATCTCTCCTTCCCCCTACCTTGGGCAATCACTAATCTTCTTATTGTCTCCAGAGCTTTGCCTTTTCCAGAATACCATATAGTTAGAATCATACATTATACAGTGTTTTTCAAATGGACTCTTTTCACTCGGTAATATGTATTTAAATTTTCTCCATATGTTTTCATGGCTTGATAGTTTATATCATTTTAGCACTAAATAATATCCCATTTTATGGATGGACCACAGTTTACTTATCTGTTCATCACTTGAAGGGCATCTTGGTTGCTTTCCAGATCTGGCATTTATGAAAAAAGCTGCCATAAACAACCATGTGCAGGTTTTCATGTGGACAATTTTAAACTCCTTTGGGTAAATAACAAGGAACATGATTGCTAAGTCACATGGTAAGAGTATGTTTAGTTTTATAAGACACACCCAGTGGTCTTCCAAGGAGGTTGTGACATTTTGCATTCCCACCAGTAATGTAGGGGAGTTCCTGTTGTTCCACATCCACAGCATTCAGTATTATCATTGTTCAAGACTGCAGACATTCTGATAGGTCCTTAGTTGTACCTCTTTATTTTTTAATGTATCTTATCTATTGAAAAGTACATAAAACATAATGTCAGTTTAGTGACTATAAATGCTGATGTTTATAATTACTTATATAAAAGTACTTACTTTTATATTTACATATATATGTGTGTATAAAGATGTTGTATATGTTTTATATGTAATATACATAATATATATAATAAAATAAATGTATTATATATTTATATTTAAATAACTCATAAAAAGAAATAGAATGGGGCACCTGGGTGGATCAGTCAGTTAAGTGTCTAGCTCTTGATTTTCGTTGAGTACATGACCTCACTATTGTGAGATGTAGCCCCCCTTCAGTCTTTGTGCTAAGCGTGGAGTCTGCCTGGGATTCTCTCTCTCCCTTTTCCTCTGCCCCTCCCCCACTCACACTCTTTCTCTCTCTCTCAAACAAGAAAAGAAATAAAACATTGCTAATATTTTAAAACTGTCCAACCTTCCCATTCTCCATCCCCACAAAAGTAACTATGGCATTATGATGAGTCATTTCTTTACTTTTTCAGAAATTTGTCACCCGTGTATGCACCACTAGAAAATTTAGTTTATTTTCCTGTTTTAAGGTTGATATTAATGGAATCATACTGTAAACATTCTTTTTCTTGTTTCTTTTATTTAATATTACTTGTATGACCCATTAAAGTTGTTATTCATGGATATAGTTTGTTTATATCATCAATGTAAAACAGCCTATTGTTGGGATATACTTGGATGTACTTATCTATTCCCCTTATTAAAGAATATTGGAGTTGTTTCAAATCTGGGACTGTTTATGAATACGGCCATAAACAATCTTTGCTTATAACATGATGCATAACCAGGCAGGTAAATTTCTCTATATCTAAGATTGTAATTACTAGGTTCTTGATCAACATTATCAGAAAATACATATTTTCAAAAGCAATTATACCAATTTGTACTACATCAGCAGTATTAGAGTTCCCCTTATTCCATATCCCATCAATATTTAGCATTGTCAGGCTTTTAAATTTTTGTCATTTTGATGGGTGTATAATGATACTTTGCTGTGGTTTTAATTTACATCTCATTAATTACTTAGGAAGCTAAACAGTAATCCATGTACTCTTTCAAATGCTGACCATTAAGTCTCAAAAGATTACTTCTTATCTGATGGTGAATAAGCAAATATTCAGCATTAGACTTGTAGAAAAATCAGTATAGAACAAGTAAAATCCCTTATCACTCTTAAAATTTAGAAGAAGATAATATTCCTTAATATAATTTTCATATTGAGACTTTTTTCTTAAAAAAAGTGGCTTTGTCAAGATTTGGTATCCACCTAATATATAGAGAAATCAATATGAAGTGTATAGTGAGATAAGCCAAGAGACTACATTAGCTAAAACATAACTGTAAGGAAATAAAAATGCAATAGGAGAATAAAAAAAAAAAGATGCATTGTAGGCAGCAAAGAATAGAACTGGTATTTGGAACACCATATTTCTGGTGTTTGTCCATGAAGAAAGAAAAGCAGACAACAAGGCCCTGAGAGCCCCTTCCTCCCATTCATGCTCCCACTTATACATGTATACCAACCCTTGACCTATTCTCTATTATTCTGGCTTTTACCAGCATGTACAACCACAATACTAAACTTTTTTTCAGTTTTTGCTTTACATATAACTCCCCCCCCCCGCCCCGACCCTTTTTATAACTCCTACATACTACCAATTCCCCACCAGTCAACTTCCAATTATACTTGTTCCAATTTCTTTACCAGAACATCTCTTACTAACCATCTGTTATGGCTTCATTCTATTATAGTGTCTTCCATTCTTCCTTCTGTCCACTGAATCATTATATTTATCTATTTCCATATTTTGGACAATATCTTTCAGGAACCCGGCAGCCTTGAGCAAGAGCTAAAGTTTCATGTGCATTCTTATTTCTTTCTCAGGGGTAAACGAACTCTATATAGGAAATAAAGGTTTTCTTTAATGTTTGTTGCAAGATTCCTACCATGCATAGGACTCAGTTATAAATTTAATAGTGAGGCTAGCCCTCACCTGTTATAGAATAAATGTCAGAGTCTGGATGTTCACTCCCTAAAGGTAGCTATTATCCGAAAGTAATGTTAGTGATATGGTTCTAGTTAATATCAAGTCTATAGTTTTTAGTGGATATTTTAAAAGACATATACAAGCTTATATAAGTGCATGTACATGTTATGTGTATTCATTTCCGGACTTTCAACCTAGGATACTGATTTGATTCATATTCCAGAGGTGAATGAAGCCCTGAAGTGTTTTAACTGTTTTAAAACTTGTTTTCTATTCAAACATTTGTTTTCTTATCTATGTCAGGTAATCCGCCAAAAAAGGACTGATCAATGCTATGAAAACACCAATGTGTTGCTTAGGGATCTTCACTTGAAAAGCATGCTTTTCAAGTTCATTGTATACATGCTTTTCTTTTGTTGATTTTAGTGTAAAAGGACAAAGCACATGAAACTTTAAAAAGAGAGAGTTTCCAATCAGTTGGGTCTCAGCAGATGTTCAGTTCAGCACTGTTTTACTCACTGCTGGTTTCAGCTTGAGAGAAAGCACTCTGTTGGGCCAAGATATTGCTGACAATATTGGCAATGCAGCCATGGCCGCCAGTTATTCACTTTGAGAAGTGTGACAAGTTAATCCCTCATTTCCTAATTGAGACATTCAGGAACATAAACCAAATGATCTCTGTGGAACTTCAGGAGGGTGCTATATTATTCAATACTCATCTGAATACCATTCTTACCCATAGGGCCACACAGTATCACATTATCTAATCTAGCTTATTTCAAGCTGGATATACTCGAAGACTATGACCATTCTTTTACCATAATCTATCTCTGCAGGAGGATACTCACAAACTTCTGCAAAATCAGTTCAAATGATAACTCTTTTCTGTAAAACTTCTTTATGCTTAATGTGAATCTCATGCATTTGTAGTTCATGCTTAGTTTTCCACATGCTGTCCATGGTGAAAGGAAAATAATTTAAAACTGGTTTTTATGTTGTTTTATGTTCTTCCTTAACATGTAAAAATTGTTCTGATAAGTCAGTAAGAAAAGGCCAACAGTCCAATACGTAAGTGGGTTAAATATCTAAACAAAAAGTTAAGAAAAAAGAAACTAGAAATTGTTATGAAATGTATGGAAAGATGCTCATTTTCATTCTTAATGCAAGTCAAAAGAATTTTGAGATACTGTTTTTCACCTGAGAGGTAGGAAACAGGAACTTTCCTCCACTGTGGGGATAGGGGTTATTAATAATTATAGATCTTATGAAGGTCAATTTGGTACACATCTTTTGATGCAGAAATTCCATTTCTGGATCTCACCAATATACTAGTATCTCTCGCTCTCTCTCTCTCTCTCTCTCTCTCTCTCCAGAGTTATTAATTGCAACATTCTTCTCTGTAATAAAAAAGATTCAAAACATCTTGAATGCCTTTCAGAATAATACTGGTTTAAAAAATAATGAGGAAGCTTTTGGGGAATTGCTATCTATGGAAATGTCCCCACAATATATTTTAATAGAGTAAAGCGTAGTACAGAACAATGTTTATAATATGCTACTGTAATTTGGGCTTAAAAGGGTGGACTATATATACATATATTTTTTCTTATATTTATAAAGATTATTTCTGGAACAATGAATAAGTTACAGCAACACTGCTGCCCCTTAGGAGGGGAATTATATGAGTGAGGGGATAAAGGTCAGAGAGACATGCATCAATTTACACATTTGTTGTTCCTTTTACATGTTGTGTCATGGGCAACATAATCTATTTCATGTAAAATAATTTAAATGTAAAATGTTTCTCATCAGTTCACTTGACTTCCATCTTTTGAATTCCATTTGTTCATTCAATATTAATTTCACTTGGCTTAAAGTAAGAAGTAGAAAAGCTATAAAGAAAAGCGTCATTAAGAAGAATGCCATTATTGCCCTATATAGGAAGGGGTGACTTACATTTGTGAGTTTAATACAAAGCATAATTTGTGATAAGTGGTATAATGAATGTCTTATCTAGAAACTACAGAAGCTCAGTGAAAAGAAAATCACATCAGTAACAAGCAAAGTTTCACTTTAGAGATGATATTTGACTTAAAGAGAAATTTGAGAGTGGATATAAAAGAGAAAATATGTCAAATAGAAGAAAAGCTTTAGAATCTTATTTATTCATCTGGATAAAGGCAGGCATAAGACTTCTTTCTGCCAATAAATGCAATACTTTACTATTGGACTATCCGCATTAGTGATTTAATTAAAGTGACATTTAATCAGCCAAGCACCTTGTCTATTTGTAATAATTTTTGCAGTTTTTCCATGCTGAATCAATACATTTTGCTACTAATATCATCATTTTTATGAACGAAATTGTCCAATTATTTGTTCTTATATTACCATAGAATTTTGGAATTGTGTCCAATAGCTTGGCCACCATGTATGGTTGGCAGGTTATTCTCTGCATGAATCCAAGACATGCAAATTGGGAGTTGTGTCCACCTCGAGTGGGTACCTTTTTCTAAATGACACAGATGCCACATGGCCAGATGGTTCCCACATTTTGTAGGGAAACAAAGGTTTTCATTACATGAAAATATTTCCAAATACATTGATCATTTAATTGGTCCCTTAGTTCCACTCAAATATTCCACCATCATTCGAGTGTCTATTCCCATGAGTTCATTCCAGGTATCTCTGGAAAAGTCTCTTGCTGATTGCTGGATATTACAAATATAATATCAAACAATAACCAAGAGAAATATTCAGCCATGACACAAGATTTTATGAAAGCTAAGGAAGTGATGGAGAACTGCTGGAATCACCTTTAAAATATTAATAAACAAGATCCTCAATCTTATTATCTAGATGCTTGATCTAGACCCTCAATCAATAAGAATCTAGAAAGTTAGACCAGACAATAATCAAAGATGAGAAGCTCGATATTTTCTACAAGACAGGCATTTGAAAAAGGAATAAAAGTGAATAACAAAAGATAAAGAGATGCCTTTGGAAAAAATTGATCAGAACAATGATATTCTATATGATTTTGTTGTAGTATACATGAATCAATTACAAAAATCAAACTTGTGTTAGAAAAATTTTGTTTATCTGATAATTGTGATTAAAATCTATTTTAGTAAATGTTAGTTCAAATATATTTATTTTCTAAAGTATTTTTAGTTGCATTTTTGAAGACAGTTGCCATGGAATATTTTTATTCCTTTTTTTGTTGTTGCTATGAAATTGTTTTTGGTGTTTAAAGAGGTTCCAATTTAAAAGATCTTTTTAATAACACTTCTCTTCATCAGTAGATTTTTGTGGAAAGATTGCTGTTTATGAGATAAACTAGGAAAATAACTTATGCCTGCCTATTCATAAGTTAATATGTAAAGCAATGATTCATTTTGGAAATAGAAAAGAAATCCTATAAATTCTATTAGATACATTGCTGGTAAGTATATAGGTTGATATATAATATAAATAAATAGCAATTTGTCAGTAATATAACAATCTAAAAATTTTGTCCCAGCAATACACTTTTAAAAATGGATCCTCAAGAAAATAATCATAAAGTTGGAAAGCACATATCACATAATTATTTACAATAAATCAAGTTTGAATAATCATCATGTCCAACAGTGGGGGATGTTTCACTAAACTACAGTACCTCCATCAAAAGGAATGCCATGCTGTTGTTATATATGTTGATGAAGTTGATTTGGATGTAAATTTATAACAATAAAAGCTTTTTAAGATTAATTCTTAAATGAAATGAAAATCATACACATACATACTCTATAAGCTCATTTGAGTTTAATAATCAAGAAATACCAGAATCCTCCCCAAAGCACCTTATCCAGAACTAGTATCTTACTATGAACCCAGAGTTCAATAGGGATGACTTCATTGGCCTACCCATTTTAAGTATATAGAAAGATCTGCCCATGGAATTGTCTCTTTGTTCTTGGGGCTCTGTCTACCTCTTCAGCCTCATTTGCTGTCACTTTCTCAATCATTTTGGTTTCTCAGCTCTGAACTGTTTATGGTTTCCCAAGAGGTGTTGTAATTCAGTTCTTCCATGCCTTTGTATATGCCCATATGCCCATTCAATGCCTTTCTTACAACCCCTCTGCTGTTTAGAAAGTATTTATTTATCTTTCAAAACTTTGCTCAGCTAGGACCTCCTTTAAGATGGCATTCAAGATACCTCAATATATCATCCCTCCCACCTCCAAAGAAGATGATGCTGAAAAGATCATGCATGTTATGTTTGCATCCTTTGAAACATTTATTGTTGAAAATATGACAAGGTGTTCTTTCATTTATTTTTTTAATATTTTTTTAAAGTTTATTTATTTTGAGACAGAGCACAGGCAGAGGAAGAGCACAGAAAGAGAGACAGAGAGAGAGAGAGACAGAGAGAGAGAATCTCAAGCAGGCTCTGTGGGTGAGCGCAGAGCCCAACATGAAATTGTGAGAACATTACCTAAGCTGAAATCAAGAGTTGGATGCTTAACAGACTGAGCCACCCAGGCACCCTGACAAGGTGTTGTTTTAACTCATCTTTTCTACTTATGGTAAGCTTCTTGAGGGTGGAATATACAATTTTAATTATTCATGTATCAATAATGCTTTGTGTATTACCTCTCAAGAAATAAATTGACAAATGTTCCCAGAAGAAAAATAGACACTGTAAAAATAAAAAGTATAAAATGATTGATTTGCCTTTCCTTTATAAATAAAGCTTCAGAAGTTAAAACTGTGAGTAAATCATAATGACACACAGCCAAGCTCAATATTAGACTCTTCACCCTAGAAAATGTAAAAGATTCATCACACAATAATTTACCTAATTAAACTCTTTCAGTTTTCATTTTCAGCAGATGTGTTCTCAATTTCTACTTTTTAGATAGATTTTTGACAAACTAAATGGCCTCATCAACTTTCTCTTGCTTTACAATGGAAAATTGCAATGGGGAAAAAAATCTTCTTCAGAAAAGAGGTAAATAAGCATGTGGCAAGCTCTTTGAAAGAGTCATCTGCTCAGAGGAAAATCTCAGATGTTGTGAGGGCAAAACATAGGTCTGCTCACTTCCTCCCACACTAAGTTTTCAGGAAGTCCCTAAGGGAGAATGTTAATTGCCACTAAGGAATTGCCTCTTTTCTCCTGTTCTCCACTCCTTTTCTTCTCTTCTTTATTTTGTCAACGGTGTTCTTTTTTTTTTTCTCCAAATCTATGTGTCTAGTGAAATCATAATCACTGTGATTCAATTGTTAAGGGACCTTCTCTGTAGTTCTCCAGGGCCAACCTTGCTGGTATCAATTCTTTCTTCTGACTTCCTATAGCACTTGCTAGGGGTTAGGGCTCTAGTACTTATCCTTGTTTGCACTGGAGCTATTAATACACTTATCTTGTGTCTCTTAGTTACCTGTAAGTTCTAGGAAACACAGGCTATATCTTATGTACATTTACTCCCCCTAGTATCCTAGAAAATTCATTAGTAAGCTGTGGACTCCATAAACAAGGTTAAAAAAATCCGAAGGAGAAAAAAAAAAAAACAAACCCTGGGATGAAAGATTAATAAAGGCTGAATTTATTTATTGATAAAGGGGATAGAATGGAGGACAGATAACATGTAGTTGAATATTTTGAGTCTCATAACTTTTCATAACTTGAACCCTTAGTTACTAATTCCCTTCCCTAAAAAAAAAAAAAAAATTACAAATCTAGAAAAGCAGATATATGAGAACAGACAGAGGCAGTTACTGACACTGAGCTCTGAACAAGCAAGGCCACAACATTACTACCGTACAGGTATGAAAGCAGCTGCTGGTCATAAACAGTCATCATGTCACCACAGCTGATACTGTGTAGGCACAGACGGTGTGCTAGGCACTGAGTGGGCTAAATTAATCTCAGGTAATCCTCAAAATGACGGTCAGAGTGAGGTTCTCTTAATCTTCCAGTTTTACAAATGAGAACACTTAAGCCTCAAAGAGGCTAAGTAACTTCCCTAAGTTCCAAAACTAATGATTCAATCAGACATCAAATTCTGATTGGCCTGACTTCAGAGATACTATAATGCCCCAACATGCAGGAAATTTAGAGACGTAAAATATAAACCACTTCATTTTCTTGTTAAAACAACAACAAAACAACAAAAATTATGGTATACCTGTGATTCTCAAACACAATTCATATGAAAGTATCATTCTAAAAATATTTTCACAAGAAACATCCTAAATCTCAACTGAAGCATTTATTTGTATCTTTATTAAGTTTTTAATTTTAATTCCAGTATTGTTAGTATACAGTGTTCTATTAGTTTCAGGCATACGATATAGTGATTCAGCAATTCTACACATTACTCAGTGCTCATAAGGACAAATGTACTTTTCAAAAAATTTTTTAATGTTTATTTACTTATTTTGAGAGAGAGAGAGAGAGAGAGAGAGCGAGAGCGCACAAGTGGGGGAGGAGCAGAGAGAGAGGGAGAGAGAGAATCCCAAGCAGAGTTCATGTTGTCAGTGCAGAACCCAATGCCCAGTGGGAAGGGGGCATTCGCTGGAGAGGAAGAGAGAGAGAGGGAGAGCGAGAGGGAGAGAAAGCGAGAGAGGGGTGAGAGCTGGATCTCACAAACCGTGAGATCATGACCTGAGCCAAAATCAAGAGTTGGAGGCTTACACGATTAAACCACCCAGGATAAGTGGATTCTTAATCCCCATCACCTATTTCACCCATCCCCTGACCCAACTCCCCTTTGGTAACCATATCCTCTATAGTTAAGAGTCTTCAGCTGAAGCATTTCAATTCATAGTGCAATCACCTTCACCCTCTTACTCCTGTCTTCCTACCCCACTTCCCACATTCTATTGGCTTCTTTTCTTTCCTGCAATTTTTAATTGGAAAACTGGTGAGTATCTATTAGCATATTAATATCTGTCATGTAGACATATTTATTTCTACTAATGCAGCCCAAGACTGCATTAGATTGTTAGGGGCAATCACACTATTATTTATACTGGATTTGTAGTTGTAACACTTAAGAATGCTTTTTGCTGCAAGTAACAGAAAATCTGACACATGGGCTTAAATAGGAGAATAAACACCAATAACATAAAATTTAGAGGCAGGTAGATACCACTGTTGTTTCTATGACTCAATAGTTGTCTAGTAACATCTCTGTGATTTCTTTGGCCATATCCCCTTACATGTTGCTTCAGGACCTGCCCTAATTACCATGTTGAAAGCAGAAAACCAGAAGAAAGAGGTAGAGTTTGGCCAGATACATCTTTATTTTTGATTGGGAAAGAAAATCTTCCCAGATTTCTTGTCTTGATATTCTTGTCTCATAGGCTACAGTGAGCTACATCCCTCAACAAGAGAGGCAGCAAAGGAGAAGGGGTTTTAAATGGCTTTTAGGTAACCAGTAAACCGTAACTGCTACATAAACCTAAGGTAGAGATTGACTTAGCCAGGGTTGAGATGCTTTATCTCTCAAATCATGTTACTTCTTCAGAGACATCCTCCTTGACCCTCCAGCTCTATCAGATTGTTATCTGTGCTAACAGCATTCCAGATTGCTTCTTTTGGTGCGTGACAGTCTATCACAGTATAACATATAATTAAAACTTGGGGAAATTTCTGATAGTGCTTTGGGATACACTCTAAGAATTGGTCATGATTTATGTTTAAGTTTTTTACAGCTCAACCATGCATGTTTAATATACCCTGAAATATTTATATGGCTTAGATATTGCACTTGAAAGACATTTCATTTGATATTTGTACATTCAAGCTAGATGCTAATTTGTTCAGAAAATACATTAGGCGTGCATTTATTTTTCAGAATTATTTCTAAAAGTGAATTATAATTTCCTTCTTATTATCCAGTTTCCATTTAAAGAATGAACTATACCCCAAGCAGAATTGCAAATTCCGGTAGGTGTGACCCCTGCTAAAATTAATTTAGGATAGCTTCTCCTTAAATTGTTTCCCCCGTGACATCAGGTGAATTGATCACAAGAGACTTAATAACTTTGGTTTAAGTCTACATTCTTTATAAATCTGTAATCACTTCACATCAGACATTCCATTAAAGAGCTGATATTTGTAAAGCAAATCATTGAATTCTTCCAAAGCAGTTTGCTGAATGGTCACATGAACTAATTACTGTTTATTACCACCTACATATCTTCTAAGGGAAGCTTTAAGCAGATAAGACAGCATATTTTAACTAAGAGCAATATGTAACTACTTAGAAGGCAGAAAATAAATTTGAAAAACTACATATTCTTTTAAAGCTGCCTATTAGTTTCTCAAACCAATAAACAACAATTCCTCAAAAGACCATGCATGGTCATTCTGATAAAGACAAATGTGCCATGATCAATATATTTTAATTAAAAAGAGAACATACATCAGCATGGAGATGCACATTTACGGGACCAGACTGACTGCATTAGTTCAATTGTTTTAAGTGTTTCAGGTTGGTCATTCCTAGGATACATGGACATATTAGGCCTATTAAGGAAAAACTTTCCATATTTAAGTTGCAATAAGAAAAAAAAAAAGCTGCCAAGAAAAGAGGTAAGTAAGCATGTAGCAAGAACTTTAATTTACTCTGAGGATAAAACATACTCACAACCAATGGTGCCAAAATTTAATTCCATGTTCTGTATCCCTAAGACCTAGTCAAGGAGAAAATTCTCACCATTCATGAAATATAATGTATACCCATGGAGTCTTTTGTTCCGACAGCCTATCAGATACCAGGGAAATTGGGTCCTTCCTTCTATGGTTGAGGGAAGATTAGAATTTTGGTCATCAGGTCATAAGAGGTGAAACAGAAGTAGCATCATGCACTGGAAATCTGACCTATTTGCTCAGGCTGCCCCAAAGAACCTCCAATCTCTTTTTAAGGAATTAGCTAGTATACTCACTCCTACCACACAGGCAAAAGTAACCTGCTAATCTGTTTTGTTTTATGACATTACCTGTTTATTTTCTTCTCTCTGGCTTAATTACTTACTTGTTTACTTTCTTTTTATTACTTCTAGAAAGTAATTTCCATGAAAGTAAAGGCCATGTCTCTTTAGATTACCACAGTAACCCCAGGACCTAGAAGACAGTTTGCTATAAAAGACTCAAAATAATCCTTTGTGAAATTAATGAATTAAGGTGAAGCACTCACAAAAACAGTGCCCTGCGCACTCAATAAGTGCTCGTGTTTTTTACCCATAAAGTCCACATAAAATTACCAGGAGCAAAAACACAACAAAATTTTATTTTTACCCTTTCCTAGTCTGTTTGGAAAATGCTATTGTAGGCTTAATTCTCTCTTCTCTCCTAAATATTTTAACTAAGGAGTTTCCATCTGCACTGTCTGTTAGAATGTGCTATTGAGCCAGAGCACATCAAAAAAACCAAAACCAGGGCGCTGAAGATCGACAGACTCTAGCCTGGCAGACTTTGAAACATAATGAGGAGAATATGAAGTCCTGGGAGTGCAGTCCAAGCAATTTGACAATTCCTTGGGGAAAAGACCACGATCCAGAAGGTTGACTCAAACATTTTAGGATAGATAAACCAGAAGTGACACTCCTGAGAGCCAAACTAAGGAGAGACTAATAAGAATGTCCCACCTCCTGTTTTCAGACACGTGACACCAGATGAGGAAACAATTCTTTTTCGTACTGGAGCCAGCTGGACAGTCCGAAAAACCACCGCTTTCCCTGATTTTAAGCTTTGGAAATCCCAGTGGAGACAGCAAACACCATATATAAAGAATCATTCCATCAAATGAGGAGAGGGTATTCCTTTCATACAACTTTAGAAGCTCTGCTGTCTGTTGACAAAACACATTTAGAAACTGAAGGTCTTCAATTTACTTTGATTTACAGAGCTGTGAGAGAGAAAGTAATATGCTTAACTGTCTTTATTGGATGATAACTCAGCTCAAGAAAATCTTCCATACTTATTTCCCTGGCCATAGCTTAAAAAATCATTAGGTTAAAAGGCAATAATCCTAATGTGCTCCCCTACTAAACAGAAAACTCCTGAAAGGCAAGAATTAACTTTGCCACAATTGCCTAATTTTCTTACTAGCATAGTAAATGATACTGACAACATGATTAGTCTCTCAGCTACCCACATACAAGGAATGAAGAGAGCCTCTATCTAAAAGTCCTATTAACTAGGTTTGTGATATTAGGTAAATCATGTATGATTGCTGGACTTCTATTTCCTATATATAAATATGTGAGGGGGAGGGTATGGTCCACTTACCCTATTTTCAGTTAGAACAGATTAGCTATTTTCTGTTTTAAGCATTAGGATCTTGTATGGGTCTTAGTGGCTCCCAGAAAGGTATATTTATGTATTAGGAACTGTAAATGTGACCTTATTTGACAAAGTGCCTTTGCAGAGGTCATTAAGAATCTTGAGATATCACCCTGGATCACCCTTGTGGACCTGAAATCCAATGACCAATGTCTAAGCCACTGAGAAGACACCATGTGAAGATGGAGGCAGACTGGAGTAATGTAGCAATAAGCCCAGGAACTCCTGGAACCACCAGAAGCATGAAAACACAAGAAAAGATAGTCCCTTGGAAGCTTCAGAGAGAGCAGGGCCCCACCAATACCCTGACTTTAGACTTCTGAAGGCTAGAAGTGCTCTAATAAATTCCTGTTGTTTAAACCACCAAGTATGGGGGCACCTGGGTGGCTCGGTCAGTTAAGCGTCCAACTTTGGCTCAGGTCATGATATTGCAGTCCATGAATTCAAGCCCCGCATCGGGATCTGTGCTGACAGCTCAGAGCCTGAAGCCTGTTTCAGATTCTGTGTCTCCCTCTCTCTCTCTCTCTCTCTCTCTCTCTCTCTCTCTGCCCCTCCCCCACTCATGCTCTGTCTCTCTGTCTCTGAGAAATGAATAAACCTTAAAAAAATTTTTTTTTAAATAAATAAGCCACCGAGTTTGTGGTAATTTGTTTCTACGGCCACAGGAAATGATTATAGTCAGGGTTTGACAGATGCTAGAATTCTACTCAAATGGTTACAGTGAAGAGAATTTGGAGTATTTCTGAAAGAGGTATGGGCAAGGTTGAAGAATCTAAGCACTCAGGGATAAGCAACAACAAGTAGGAAGCTTTGCTACCTCTAGGTCTAAAAGGACAAAAGGAAGAAACAGCTTTATCTTTAAGGGAGCTAAATGAGCTGGAGCTATGCGGGAGGACATGCCAGAGCAAGCTGTGGAGGTCGTCACCAGCACCCAGCACTGTAGAAATGCAGAATCAAATCAGGAAGGACTCAGGGGTACCTAAATGGATCAGTCAGTTGGGCATCTGAATCTTTTTTTTTTTTTTTAATTTTTAAAAACATTTATTTATTTTTGAGAGACAGAGAGATAGAGAATGAATGGGGGAGGGGGGCAAAGAGAGAGGGAGACACAGAATCTGAAGCCGTCTCCAGGCCCAGAGCTGTCAGCACAGAGCCCGACGCGGGGCTCGAACCCACGAACTGTAAGATCATGACCTGAGCCGAAGTCAGACACTTAACCGACTGAGCCACCCAGGCGCCCCAAGACAAGTTTTTTAAAAATGTTTATTTATTTTCAAGTGGTGGTGGGGAGAGGCACAGAGAGAGGGAGACACAGAATCTGGAGCAAGTTCCAGGCTCTGAGCTGTCAGCAGAGTCAGACATGGGGCTCAAACCCACGAATGGTGAGATCATGACCTGAGCCGAAGTCAGAGCTCAATCCACTGAGTCACCCAGGCACCCAATGAATCTTGATTTCATAGGATTGAGCCTGGTGTCCCCATGTCAGTCTCCACATTGGGCATGGAGCCTGTTTGAGATCCTCTCTCTCCCATTTCCCTCTGCCTCTCCCTGACTCATGCACACTCTCTCTCTCTGGAAAAAAAAAAAAAAAAAAAAAAAAGCAAACAAATAAATCAAAGCAGAAAGGACCTAGAGCAGAAATGAAGAAAATGTACTGGCATCTCATCTCCTCTCCTGATCCTCCAGGCTGCTGGTGGTGGTTCCCCTTATTGTCCAAATACAACCAGAAGCAGAGAACAAGAAACCTGAGGGTTACATCCCATAGGATTCTGCCCTCTGGGGGACAGAGAAGGTCAGAGAAATTTGGAGAATGTCTGGGAGAAATCAAAGGGAGAATAACTTGCATAAGTGCCAAGTAAGATTTAGTTTTTAAAAAGAAATGTATTGGAAAAAGAAAAGAATAAAGTCTGGAGATTATTTCCAGGAACTATTTTATTTCTAACAGTCTATGATTCTCTGAAACACCATGTCAAAACATGTTCCTCCTTCCTAAATTTCAGTTTTCTCTGCTTTGAAGGAAATATTCTCTGCAAAGTTTAATAAATCTTTAATAAATCTCAATAAATCTCTTGAATCAGCCCAATAGAAGGAAACTAGCATTTTACAACACTTCCAAGAACTGTTGGAGGTTATTTATGTAACTTCTCAAGTAAACCTTATAAAAACTGTATAATTCAAGTATTATTGTATCCGTATAATACAGAATTAAACTGAGGCTCAGAGAAATTGAGTAAAATTTCATAAATAATAAACAACTAAGCTGAAGTCTAAGTCACTTATGTCTAACTCCAAAAGCTGTTCTTGCCACTCTTTCTTGTCTTAATTGTACCTAATATCCAGAAATTAAAGCATTACTACCCTATCCCCTCAACTAACCCCATGCTTAAACCAGAAAACCATGTGAATTGGGAAAAAAAAGACAAGTATGTAAAATAAAATTCTGCTGAAAAAATCAGACAAATATGCTTCTGTCCTCTGGAAGAGGTCTATTTTTACTATCAGTTGACTGCTTTAAGACCATTCTCAGCCATATTTGGAATAGGGAAATTAAAATATTAATGGCCATCCCTCAATAAGAGTCTATATTAATGTGCTTGATCACAGTTTCTTACTATTAATCTCAAATGATGGAATAATAAGAAACAAACATTATCCCACTGTAAACAATTAGAAAGCTGGGGGAGTCATACATCAAAAAATGTTTTCAGGGACTGGACAACAGGTAGTTCATGAGTATGATCTTTCATTCCTAAAAGGGAAACAAGTGAAGAAGTGAGTCCTGTTGTTCTTGCTTTCTCGCTAGAGGCACATCCCAGACTACAGTGTGAAGCATGGGATCCAAGCAGGCATACAGGGCTCACTCTCCTGAGGAAGACAGAGATTAGATCTCAAAACAGTGGGAAATTGCTGGGCAGGATTCTGGAGAGAAGGGAGCCATGGGGAAGGAGTGTCAATGGGGGCTCCAAAAATCTCCATTGGGGTTTCCAAGAATTTGTGCCAAATGATACGGTATGTATGCAGAGGGCTCCTTGAAACTGGGTAAAGAACATCTGGCGGGTGACAATCTGAACAATTTAGAGAGCTCGCACAGAATAGGGAGACAATTTACCTCAACCAGCCAGAAAGGAGCCTTCTCCTTTAACACCTGAGCTATTCAAGTGATATCCCAGACTGCTCACACCATAGTAGTAGAGGTAGCTTATTTCTAGAATAAAGGCTAATGCAGACTTTCCCTAGTAATGCTTTAAGTGAGCCTTGAATAGATCAAATGGATATGCAAATAATTTAACTATTTGTCAAAACAAACGCTAAACCTTTTAAAAGGAAGACAACAAAATCCAGACACCAAGCAGTGTAATATTCAGGAAGCATAATCCAATAAAAATTTCTCAATGTGCCAAGAAACACAAAAATACAGCATCATCTGGAAAAAGTCAGTCAACAGAAATAAACCTGAAATGACAAAGATGATAGAAAAAGACTTAAAACCAACTATTATAATATGTTCAGTGTGCTTGAAGATTTAAAGGAGAATATAAACTTATTAAGGAGAAATAGAAAAGATGTTAAAAAAAGAACCAAATATCTGAAATCAATATTCTACCAGGTAAAATTAAGGTAGACCACAGAAAAATAGATCAGTGAATTTACAGTCAAAATTATAGAAACAAAAAATATTACCAGAAATAAAGATGAACATTTTATAATGATAGTGTGTCAATTCATCAAGAAAACAAAACAATCCTAAATGAATGTACCAAATAACAGAGGTTCAAAATATACAAAGCAATGGGGCACCTGGGTGGCTCAGTCAGTTGAGCATTGCTTTAGGAGACCTTCGAGTCAGATCATGATCTTGTGGTTTGTGGGTTCAAGCCCTGCATTGGGCTTGCTGCTGTCAGTGCAGAGCCTGCTTCAGATCCTCTGTCTCCCTCTCCTTCTGCCCTCCCCCGCCTATGCCATCAAAAAAATAAACATAAAAAAACCCAAAATACATAAAGCAAGATGCTACAACTTCTCTTCAAAATGCTTTGGCAGATTAGTAAAAAAATAAATATACCATGCTGCCATTCTAAGCATTTGCCAACAGAAATGAAGCACTGTTCTATACAAAAGACTGGCACATAAATAGTCCTAACAACTTTATTTGTATTAGATAAAAACTAAAACAAGCCACATGTCTATTAGAGATGAATGAGTAAACAAGATATATATGTATACATATATCTAGTATATGTATACAAAGGGGCGCTTATGAAATATACAAGGAAACAAACTACTAATAAAAAATGTAATAACATACCTGCTTCTTGAAAACATTATCCTATACATAAGAGGCTAGACATAAATGGGTATGTACTGCATGTTTCTCCTTAGGAGCAAGTCAAGAAAGTCAATCACTTCTAAAGTGGTAGAAATTCAACAGTTCCCTGGGGGCCAGGATGTATGGAGGGTGATTGACTCAGAAGGAGCATGAGAAAACTTTCTGCTGTAAAGAATATATTCTAGGGGTGCCTGGGTAGCTCAGTCCGTGAAGTGTCTGACTGGCTCAGGTCATTATCTCACAGTTCATGAGTTCAAGCCCTGCATTGGGCTGTCTGCTGTCAGCACAGAGGCTGCATTGGAACCTCTGTCCCCTTCTCTCTCTCTGCCCCTTCCTTGCTCGTGCTCACTCTCTCTCCTAAAAGTAATAAACATGTGAAAGAAAGAAAGAAAGAAAGAAAGAAAGAAAGAAAGAAAGAAAGAAAGAAAGGAAGGAAGGAAGGAAGAAGGAAAATGTCCTACATCATGATTGTGGTAGTGGTTATGGGATATGTCCATTTCTCAAACTCATCCAATGGTACACTTAAAATGGGTGTATTACCTTGCATATATTGTACCACAATCAAGTTGGTGCACAGTAATTTCTTTTGGTGTTTCATAAAAATTTGCTTAAAAACTTCCATGTACAGGGACGCCTGGGTGGCTCAGCCGGTTAAGTGTCCAACTTCATTCAGCTCAGGCCATGATCTCACGGTTCATGTGTGGGTTTGAGCCCCATGTCGGCCTCTGTGCTGACAGCTTGGAGCCTGGAGCCTGCTTTCGGATTCTGTCTCCCTCTCTCTGCCCCTCTCCCACTTGCACTCTGTCTCTCTTACTCTCAAAAATAAATAAACATTAAAAAATTTTTCATGTACAATACTATTAACAATATTGTCAATAATGTGGTTAACAGGCACTAGAATAAAATTTGGTCTATTTTTTCCAAGCATTCGTAATCCAGGAGGACATACTGATAAACACATCATCACTTCAAACCAAAGGCAGAGGTTGTTGGCTGCCACGAACCTTTCTAAGAATTTTTCTAATGGCTTACCTCTTAAACGTTGCCTTGATTTGTGGTTTCCAAAATTATAAAAAATATTTGATACAT
Organism: Leopardus geoffroyi; assembly: GCF_018350155.1. Taxonomy (NCBI): domain Eukaryota; kingdom Metazoa; phylum Chordata; class Mammalia; order Carnivora; family Felidae; genus Leopardus; species Leopardus geoffroyi. The sequence continues at coordinate 31,928,136 of NC_059330.1, read as the reverse complement.
CATATAGGTATATTTTGTTCAAATCTTTTATCTCTTAGAGTAAATGCAACATTACTGAGAAGTATAGGAAATAAAATGAATAATTTTGTAAAAGGTTTATAAAAGCTGGAAATTTCTGGGTCACCCCATTCCAAACTTGTGAATTTCCTTCACCTCACTTGTGCTGAAAAGTTGGGGTATCTTTTGAACTGCTTTTTTTTAAGATTTAATTTTAGAGAGAGAGCTTGAGGGAGAGAGGGGCAAAGGGGGAGAGAGAGAGTGAGAGTGAGAGTGAGAGAGAGAAAGAGAGAGAGAGAATCTTAAGCAGGCCCCATGCTCAGCACGAAGCCCAGTGTGGGGCTCAACCCCACGACCCTGGGATCATGACCTGAGCTGAAATCAAGAGTTGGATGCTCAACTGACTGAGCCAGGCACCTTTTTCCAACCGCTTTTTAAGGGCTTAGTGAAAAGCTTAATCTGCAAAGTGTCACAGCATCCACAGTGAACTCTGCAACTTGGGCATATTCTCAATTATGTCTTTTGATTTCCCACATTACTGTGCAACGTGCTTTTCATCACAGAATCTTAGAACTGGAGAAGTAAAGAAATGAAAGTGACTTTCACTTTATATAGCATCTTGCTCCCTCAAAATAATATTTTTTCCTCTCTCCCTTCCTCCCTCCCATCCTTCTTCCCTTAATTCCTTCCTTACTTCCCTGCCTGCCTGCCCTTTTCCCCTCTCCTTCTCTTTCTTGTTTCCTTCTTTCCTCCCTTCTCTTCCTCCTTCCTTAAGGGAAGATACTCTTAAGAAAGGTATTTGTTTCCTTGAAGACCCTCCTTCATCTAGCAGTCCCAATCCCAATGGCATCTCCTATGTTGGAACACTAATATCTACTGACTAGGAAATAGTACCGAGGCTCTTGTTCTCTGACTTATGCCTAATTACATATTTAAAGGGAAATGCCCAATGTGGATGAAATGTATTTTATAATTTTTCTACTAAAAATATTTATGATACAAACATACATCCTAGAGAATTACACATTTCTCTGTCTACCAACCCCCTTTTTTTATTCTGATAGTGATGCTAGTAGTTAAGAAGAACCTCCTTAATTCAGTGAATTCAGACTTTCTAACCAGTAGGAAAACAATTTTTGTAGGAAGAAATGACTAACAAATAGGTGTTCACTCTATCATCCTTTCATTTTTCCATGAGATTTTTTTTTCTATTTCACATTCCTGCTGCCATTGCACACTGGCCCCAGAGTTCACTTGAAGCCCTTTAATATTTTGATTGAACTGGAACCACATTTTTTTTTGAGCCCTCTTAGTCTAGCTAATAAAGTCTGGAAATTTCAAGAAGACCAAGAAGACTTTTCTAAACACAAAGGAATAACAAAAGTGAAATAAATGCAATCACTCCCAAAACTCTAAACTGCCTGGCTTACAAATTTTGTAGAATTCTACTCTTGTACTAGCTAGCGAGTTTTCAGAAAAGAGTTTTACTAGGTTCTCTCTTGTTCAGTTACTGCCCAACCTCATAAGTTGCTTGTAACTCACATCTACAATGACACACTTCAACATTCTGACCTCATTCTCAGCTAAAATCAGAAGACTGGGTAATACATCTCCTCTACTCATCTAAGCATTTTCAGTTCTGAAGTTCAGTCTGAGAGTTAAGCACCTTTGTGAAATGGATACCAAGAATAATATTTCCTTGACATGGTTCATATCTAATAGAGAGGTGCAATTTTGTTCTCAATATGGGAACTTATAGTGTACCAATATCTCTAAAGCTTTACATTTGTATAAGAAACATTTTACCTGTGCCATAAATGGGTTTCCCATTCCTTATAAAGGCATGCAAAGAATAGATACCTCTATACAAAAGGCTAATCTAAGAATATTTCCTGAAAGGAAGTTGAGGACTCCAATCCTATCAATTTTGCTTTTTTTCCTTGAAAATGGCCTCTTCCCATTTTTTTAAGGAAGTAAGTTTTTATCTATTTTCTGCTCCTGCCTTTGTGAGTTCCACAGAAGAGCTATAAGAAGTTTAGATAATGCAAGGTCAAATGATAGAATTAAATTTTATAAAACCAAGGAAATAAACAGAAGTGCCAAGCATAATGTCATTTGAATCTACCTTTTTGACACTCTGTTATCACTGCTGTCAAAGTCATTGATCCCTGACAAAGTAAAAATACAATTCTGATTGCTAACGATGCAGAAGAGCAAGTGATGGGTTTCTTGGTGAGGGAATATCTTTAAGTTCCTGACAGCACATCTCTAAATTCTTGACATCATCTCCACCATTATATATTTTCAGTATTTGTTTGGATTAGCCAGTGTCTCATGACTCTTAGAGACATAGAAATCATGGGGTGATTGGGGATGAAATTCACTGTTGGGCAGAGGCTTTCTACAGAAGCACTGGTGAAAAGCAAAGAAATATAGGGCCAGGATAGAGTATAGGATAAGGATTTAAGTCCTCCTTTGAGTTCCATTAGTATGTTGCATAGGTGTGCTCTCTACTATGAATATAATGCCAAAAGATTACTTTGTAAAGATATAATCATGAATTTCATACCACTGTCAAATGGATTAGTATCAAGTATTTTATGTAACTAATTAATTACTGAGGAACCGGGGAGGTGTTAGAATAGGTTCAAAAGGGAATTCAAAGTACCACACATAATAAAAATACAAGAAATGCTGAAATGAATGTATAGGAACATAAATAGCAATTTACAAAAAGAAGTAAAATTGAATTGCGGGGCACCTGGGTGGCTCAGTTGGTTAAGCATTTGACTCTTGGTTTTGGAGTCAAAAACAGTTTGTGAGATCAAGCTCCACGTCAGGCTCTGTGCTGACAGCATGGAGCCTGCTTGGGATTCTCTCCTTCCCTCTCTCTCTGGCCCTCCAATGCTTGTACTTTCTCTCTCAAAATAAATAAATAAACTTTTAAAAAATTGGATTGCATCCCACTAGTCACACCTCATTGCATTTCTATGGATCAAAATCATCGGAACGATTTTCAGGTTATTTTTTTTTTATTTTGTTTTAACCATTTTATGAAGTTGTGAGTTGGTCTAAACACAAGGAAATGTGGCTATCACCTAGAAGTATGCACAATACAGGACACATAGTGATCATTTGTCTTTTTTCTTTTCTTTTTTTCATAATTTTTCCCTGACAAAGTAGGTAACTTTCCAATGAACTTAAGAAAAGTTTGTTAAACTTTTAAATGGCAGTGCACTTTCAGTGCAGTATATTTGTTGCTTTTTAATTCTCAGCAAACCCTCACTCTGGAATAACTATTGCCATCACATTTTTGCATCTTCTCCAATTTCCATATCTGACATTTCATCTACCCCTCAAATAAAGAATATTAAAAAGTAAGGTATTTAGACTACATCTTTAAGATTAAGCTACTTTAGTATCTTTAAAATGCTGAAGAAACATCCCTTCAAACATTTATCATTTAATGAGAAAAACTTTAAAAAGGAAAGAAGAATGAATGGGTGGGGGTTGAGGGATACAGCTAGGAAAATAAGAAAAGGCCAAAAGGTCTTTTTGGGACCCAAGGCTTTTGCCGATAAATTAATGAGGTCTTTAGCTTCTAAAATATTCAAAGCCCCAAAAAGAAATTAATTTTCAAAGCCCTTCTGCTCTAGATAATAGCTTGAAAATATCGCTTTAATATTTTTTGCATTGCATGTTTTTATCATATGTAATCGATGTTATACTTAATGCAGTGTGACATTTCAAGTGATTAAGGGCCTGGTGGGGGCATTAACAATGCAAGACCTTATTTGCATTCACACTAATGATTTTATAATGGGGGTTTTATTATATTAATTATGACTACTGGGAGTCAAAAGAAAGCAGAAGATATCCAAGAAACTCCACTGTTTGATAAAATAGCTGTTACCAAATTTGTTGACACAGGTGGTTATTTGCACAAAGGGAACAAAAGCCTTTATGACTGTTAATCATTACAAGCTTGATGTGCTTTATAGTAATTACTAAATTAATTGATCTATTATTGCTGGGTTTTAGGTGTTTCTCTTTTCCTCCACAGCATGAGATCCCCGTTAAATTTGTATACAGCTACAGCTTTAGCATGTGAGTTGGACTTTGTTCCACATTCCTGTATCTGCCCACTCCCCCAACCCAGGCTAATAGCAAAACTCAGTTCATACCTAATTCCTCTGTTGCTGTCTTACAAAGTGTTTGGATGGTGTATAGTTTTAATACAGCAAACTACTTATTGGAAGCCGAAATTACCAGAACCCCTCCCTCCGGAGGTGAGGAGGCAGCTTAAAATACCTATTGCTGCTGTGAACCTGCAAGTACTCACGGATGGTAATTAGAGAAAATCTGTATCATTTTAAACTATTTTGTCTCTGACGAGCACAATAATTTCTTTGTGTTTGTGCAGAAAGCTTTTTCTACAGACATGAACATCTGAGGCTGCCAAATAAAATATCATTTGGAAGAAGAAACTTTCCTGCATACCCTCAAACCGACTAAGTGCAGGGAGGAGAGCTAATCTGGCAGTCTAGATAGCAGGAGGCAATCCAGTCAATACTTATGGATAATTATGAATTGCATTGTTCCTTAAAAGCAATAGAGACTAGCAAATGGTGTAATTTGCCATGCCGGTTTGTTACTCCAGCAATATACTGCTTGTAATAAGATTTCACACTTTAATTCATCTGAGAACCTTGCGGTGTTTTACAAGCACTAATTACCGAGAATCTCGCCATGCTTAACTAAGACAAGCAGTCTTCAGCACAGATCCTATTTTTAAAGGTGGTAAATAGGAAGAGAAACACTATTGTGAAGAGCACTGGGCGAGAATTAGGAGAAGAAACAGCTGGCTGACATCACAAGCTGTTCTTTTCAGGCCATGGCCACCATGAAGCAGTATGAAATTCATCATAGGAAGAAAGTGTTTCTAATCAATACTTATGTATTCAAAAAAATTGTATTGAGAGATCTATGGGGTAGACATGGACTAAGGCACAAGGGACAAAAGAGTCCATTTGTGGTGAGAGACATGCCGATTGGATACGACAGTACCCTTGCCATAAGTGCTGTGAAGAAGGAATCTGGAAAGGCCACTAGGAGCAAAAAGCAAAGGGAGCCTTCCTCTATGCAGGAACTTGGAACTGCAGTTGGAAGCCTTAAGTGCAGAAGGAGGAAATGGGTTTTCAGGTGACAAACAGACAAACAAAACCCTCGTTGGCAAAGGCATGGAGACATGTTTCTGAATCCGAAGATCATTTGGTATGGTTTTGATTTAGGTGGGGAAGAAAGCAGTACACACACTTCGCAGTGTGCACCAGAACAATGAGTAGTGTTAAGAGGAAAATCAGGTCAGCAAAGAAGAATACCTTATTCTGAAAGTAAACCCTTAGTTCTTTTAGGCCAAACCTGAATTAAAAACACTTGGTACTTTAACATTGTATCACACACACACACACACACACACACACACACGCTTTCACAAAACCTATATTCTCACAACACTTCCCCAAATCTGATTAATTAATATTGCAGCTGCCTGGCTTTTTAACTTCTTCTAACATTGTTAGAAAACCATGCATTGTAATCTTTTATTCCACGCTTCTTCCTCCAAAGGGATTAGGGGGCAGGTCTCCATCGTAAATTGGTTTCCTTGCCTTATTGAAGGTAAATATTTCTAGCTTTAATATGGATATAATATATACCCTGTCATTTGTCATTGGTAGTTTTGTAAAAATTGGGCTTGTAAATAAAATGTAAATGTTTCTTTCTTTTATATATCCACCTCAGTTGAAAACATAAAGATGAAAAATGTATTTATCCACCTCCCTCTCTCTATAAAAGACTCAAAATCCGTTTAAACTTCAAGATTTTAGAAAGCTGTTGACAAAAAGGATGAAGAAGTGTTTTGCCAACCAAAATGGCATTACTGTCACTGTTAATTTGCTTTAAATTGCCATAGAAAGGAGATACTCATTTCACACTAGCATTTCTCATAGGCTTAAAACCAACTAGTGAATATTATATTTTATGCGCTCAGACATGAAGTGTATGGCTAAATATTAATCTTGCAAACTACTACACTTACAGCCAGAACCACACACCTAGTGGACTAAGGAAATAAAATAACTTACGGCTCGGTTAAAATACTTAAGTGTGAGTTTCCAAAACAATATCACCTAGTCCCATTTGAAATGATCCCAGACTCTGTGAATAGACTTAATTGTTCATTGTGAGGTCAGCAACCTTCTAAAAGAAAAAGAGAAAAAGAGAAAAAGAGAAAAGTGGCAGCATTTCAGATTTTTATATTTGTTTTTTTTTCTTGTATTTCCTAGAAACAGTGAAATCTGTTTGAAATCAACAGACTCCATAGGAAGAATTTATACGGGAGAGCTTGGGATATATGTAGATCATTCACTCGTCTACTCAAACAAACATTTATTGATCTTCTATTACAAACAGCGTACAGTGTTATATACATTGACAAAATAATAATTAGAAGACTACATTTTGCCACAAATTTAGAAAAAAGAAGTGTTACTATATAAGAGTGATTCAGTGTGGTAAGCATTATAAAATGTATTTGGAGAACCCTGAGGAGGAAAGATTGCTAACACTGCCTATGAGGGCTAAGAAAAGCTTCACAGTCGTGCTAAATTGAATAATAGTCCTCAGACTTCACTGTGATAGAATTATGTGTATATACGTGTGTGTCCCACATCACATAACTCATGATGGGAGGATCACCCCTAAACATTGACCTTGGTCCTGTAATTTGCTTTGGGCAAGGAAATGTTAGTGGACCTAAGACTAGCAGAAGCTTCTAACTTGCTCACAGATTTGGCCTTGTTCTTCCACCCGGCACAATATGCCCTGGATAGCTGCTGTCGATCGGGCAGAGGGACCAGAGCAAACTAGCAGTCTAGAACCAAACTCAGGTCTATAACGTGAAGCAGAGTCACTAAACTAAGCCTAGTCTGGATCATTCAAACAACACTCGAAGTACAGTCCTATGAAGACACAAATAAATGCTTGCTTTTGCAAACCACTGAATTTTATTGTTGTTTTCTTTTTGGCTTTTGTTTAAGTAGCAACACTGACTAATATGATATTTAAGCTGGATTTTAAAAGATGAATAAGAATTTTCAAGAAGGAAGAGATATTTCAGGGATATGGAATAGCATTTAAAAAAAGGAAAGCAGGCATGGGGCGCCTGGGTGGTTCAGTCGGTTTAGTGTCCAGCTCTTGATGTCAGCTCAGGTCATGATCTCACAGTCCGGACAGCAAGCCCCACATTGGGCTCTGTGACTGCTTGGTGTTCTCCCTGCACTGCCCTCCCCCTGGCCCCCGGCTCGTGTTCTCTCTCTCTCTCTCTCTCTCTCTCTCTCTCTCTTTCAAAATAAACTTTAAAAGAAAAAAATGAGAGAAGCAAGAATTACATATATTTATAAAGTATCACCAATTAGATACTGTTAATATGCAGGTTGTGTGAAGTGATGGGCTAAACTGGAAAGGTTGTTTGAGACCATTGTTAAAGAGTTAGGAATATATTTTCCCTAAATAATGACTAGGCTTTTTTTTTTTTTTTTTTTTTTTTTTTTAAGGAATATAATGTCACAATTACTCCCTGGGTTAACCTGTCAGGCAATAAAAGTCAAAAGGCCCCCTTGTGTTTATTCCAAAGCATAGACCCAAGGTTGAGTGTTTAATTGATTTACCTCTTATGCCTCCACACAAATGGTTTTCTTGGTATGAGGCTTGTTGTTGAGGCCAAAACTTTGCTCTTACAACAGGAGTTAAGTGACTTCTATTCTTTAATTTGGCATCAGGGACCCAAGTCATAGGGAGGGAGAGGAAGCAAAAGTCTGACATCCCTCTGACTTTTTCAGGTCCCAACTGTGCGAGGAATCACCATGAAGGACCATTTGGCTTTTATCAGCATTTTCAAGGGGACTGACTTTAATTTAGTGCATTCAGTTTTTCCCCAAAACCTCTGCCCTCCCTGCAAACACAGCAAAACTCAAAGAAATCTTTGCCAACCACAGGAAACACGGCATCTGAGACACCCCTCTGTAGTCTCTTAAGGAGGCAAGAGATGTGGCTACAGTCAGAGTGAATATGCTGGAGATTTACGAGTACTGAGATTGTGGTTCAGGGAGCCTGCTCAAGCAGACATAAATCTTAGTAAAAGAGTCCGTCAAGCCATATAAAGATGCCATGAGGAAAACCACAACTGTCAAGGGCTGTACTTATTGGCGTTGCAAAATCAAGGAATGCTATAAATCTCGTTTACATATAGACAGACCCCTCTTGTTCTAAGTCATCTTCATATTTAGCAATATCTCTATGTCACCAATCAAGAGAGTAGGCAGTACTTACTAGGGGGAGATACATCAGTGATTAAAACAAAACACTGTAATAATTTCTAGTATTTATGAAGTGGTCTCTAGTTTACAATGTGCTTTCACGTTCACTTACTTATTTTCAAAGTCACCACAAACTAGTGGATCAGGCAGTGCAGATGCTAACTGCTTCTATGGATGAGATAACAAAGCCTTAGAAAATTTGATGAAAACTTGCCTGGGCTCTCAGAGATTGTTAATGACTAAAGACTCAAAATGGGTCTTTTAACTCCCTGGCCAAGCCTCTTGACACAAATTGAAGGAATCTCAAAATAATCACACTTCTGTTGATTGAGTTCTCAGAATCAGACTTGTGTCTAGCTAGGATATAGTACCATCGCTATAGACTGAAGTTTTGTGTCCTCTCAAAACCAATATATCGAACCTAACCTCCAATGTGATGATATTAGGAGGTGCAGCCTCTAGAAAATGATTAGGTCATGGAGGTGGATGCTTCACCAATGGGATTAGTGCCCATATCACCTGATGAATGGATAAAGATGTGGTTCGTATATACAATGGAATGAAATCATGCCCTTTGCAGCAACATGGATGGAACTGGAAGGTATTATGCTGAGTGAAATAAGTCAGTCAGAGAAGGACCCATATCATATGTTTTCACTCATTATGTGGGTCTTGAGAAACTTAACAGGAGACCATGGGGGAAGGGAAGAGGAAAAAAATAGTTACAAACAGAGAGGGAGGGAGGCAAACCACAAGAGACCCTTAAATACAGAGAACAAACTAAGGGTGGATGGGAGGGTGGGGGAGAGGGAGAAATGGGTGATGGGCATTGAGGAGGGCCCTTGCTGGGATGAGCACTGGGTGTTGTATGTAAGCCAATTTGGCAATAAATTATATTAAAAAAAAAAAAAGGAGACCCCTCCCCCCCAGAGAGCTCCCTGACCCTTGCTACGTTTGAAGATCCAGTGAAAAGATGACCATCTATGAACCAGAAAATCCTTTTTCACCAGAAACTGAATCTGCTGGCACCTTGATTTTGGACTTTCCAAACTTAGAAACTGTGAGAATAAATGTCTGTTGTTTAAGCCACCCAATCTATGTATTTTTGTTATCACAGCCTGAATGGGCTAAGAAAACCATCCATTTCATTCTGGGGAATTTTCTACCTGACACTATTGTTATATGACCAATCTAAAAAAAAATCAAGGGAGTGCTTTTAGTGGGACAGGAACAAGTGATTAATCAGTGGAAACATAGTAACCTTTGCATTTATGTAATGCCTCAGAGTTTAAAAAATACTTTCATAACTAAAATTAAAATCATTGATTTTAACTCTGTTATATATTTTCTCAGGGGAAGCATTTGTGTCAAAATGGCTTAAATTGTAAGTCATAGGATTTGACTTACATAAATTCTTATATATCACTTAGCAAGCTCTAACGTTATGATTATTTAATTGAGGAAATATACCCCAGCAGCAAAAGACTTATCCAGTGTAACTGAGTTGGTTAATTATCTGAAACTCAAAACCTGTTACCCTAACTCCCAGGTCAAACATAACAATGATGACTATTCATATTGTGCTGCAGAAATGCTGGGGAAGGATCATTCCATCTTATTCCCAGCTCCAAATCCCCATCCACAGTCAACACACGCAAACCCTACACACACAACTTTAGGATTATGTCTATACCCAGATGTCAGCTGTTGTCACCCTGTTCTTTGTAACTTAAGACAAAATTGTTCTGGCCACCGACATTTCTGTAAATCGCCAAGGGCTTAGTTTTCATCCAGTGATTTTCTGCACTGTCTGACCATTCATCTCAGTCACCTATCATGTCCAGCAGCCATTCTCTTTGGTCTGTTGTTCACCAACCCAGATAGAACACTCAGCCTTTTTTCCCCTATAATTGTTGAAAAGATATGCTTAAGTAAAACACTTACAAATAGCAAATTTTACTGAAGTCTTTGGGTGATTGGAAGTGTTTACATCTCAGAAAAGCGTATGACTTAAAAGATGAGCAACGGCAATTAATAAGAGTTCTTTCTTTTTTTTTTTTTTTAAATTTTTTTTTCAACGTTTATTTATTTTGGGGACAGAGAGAGACAGAGCATGAACGGGGGAGGGGCAGAGAGAGAGGGAGACACAGAATCGGAAACAGCCTCCAGGCTCTGAGCCATCAGCCCAGAGCCCACGCGGGGCTCGAACTCACGGACCGCGAGATCGTGACCTGGCTGAAGTCGGACGCTTAACCGACTGCGCCACCCAGGCGCCCCTAAGAGTTCTTTCTTAAAAACTTTTTTTTAGTATTTATTTATTTTTGAGAGAAAGAGAGTGCAAGCAGGGGAGGGGCAGAGAGAGAGGGTGACAGAATCCGAAGCAGGCTCCAGGCTCCGTGCTCTCAGCACAAAGCAAGACACAGGGCCTGAATCCACGAACCATGAGATCATGACCCGAGTCGAGGCTGGACACTCAACCACTGAGCCACCCAGGCGCCCTAAGAGGTCTTTAATCACCCCACACTAGAGAGTTTCCCACTGGCCATTTGGTCCCCACTCTCCTTCCTCATTACTCAATTTTCATTAAACAAATCTACAAATAGTTTTGCTTTCTAGCCATTATTCTGCCTGCCTTTGTGTATTCAAAAACTCTTAATATACTCCAAATAGAGGCCACATGTCCAGATTTTCCCTTCAACAGGACAGAGGAGCTGTCAACAGCATTGAAATCCATCCATCTTTCTTTCCTCACACCTCTCACTCCCAGCGGGAGGTTGCAATGATGAGGGGCAATGCTCACACAAGATCCCCGCTTCAGAGGGTGGAAGGGACTACATTCAATTCAAATTTTAAATCCCATTTTTTTAAAATCCTGTTCTAGGAGGTAAATGAGGAATTTCCCTTGCAAATAGCAGTTGGCTGTCAAAACTGCTTGACATTCTGTCAGTGTAAGATACCAGTCCTGAGTTTCTGCCACGTCAATTGCCGGTTGAGTAAACCATGTTGAAACAAAGAGCTTGTGGGCATGCAATCACTCAAGATGCTCATAAAACAGGGAACCTCCCATGACCTAATTAAGCAGAAATTTCTATCTTTTTATGATTTAAAAGCAATGTGTACCTTGGTTCTTGGATCTCCATTTCCTTAGGTAAAATTCACTATGTTTTTCTGTTTTGGGCCCTGGTACAGTAAGCAATAATAATTAGGGGGGAAAATGCACTCCCTAGCTTTTCACAGCTAGAGATACTTTTTATGCTGGACATGATATGGAGAAAAGCTCGTTGGCTATCTCCATCCCCAGAGTTTGTCTGAAAGCTGGTGATGATGATAAAGCTAGTGTCATGGTTAAGCACACAGCGCTAGAGTCAGAGTTCCCAGGTTCAGATACTGGCTATCACGTCTGATCAAAAATTCCTAAACATCATCTTACATAACCTATCAGTAGCATTTGACACAGTTTATCGCTTCTCCTCCTTGAAACACCTTTTTCCCTTGTGTATCTTCTACCTTACTCCTGACTCATGGGCAGCTCCTTTTCCATGTTCTTCATGGGTGCCTCCTTATTTCTTTGACCTCAAAATGTTGAGATGCCCAGAAGTCAGTCTGCGATTCTCTTTTCTATCTACTCTCACTTCCTTAGTGACCCCAATCAGTTTTATGACTTTAACTTGGCATAGATTCCTCTCCTGAACTCCAGATTCATTTGACCAACTCAAAGTCCAAAAATGAGTTCATGATCCACACACTCTTTCCCCCAACAAACCAGTTCTTCCTGCGATATTCCTCAGCTCAATATTCCTCAATATTCCTCAACTGAGCAGGTGGCAGGTATATCTCTTCACCATCCTTTTCTCTCATGACTAAGTTCAACCAGTCAAAAATTTCTCTCTTATCTTCAGATCTATCCAGGATCTGTCCACTTCTCAACATTCCACTACCTTCAAGTCACCAAAATCACCTGCCTAAATTATTGCTGTAAGTTCTTCTCTTGACTTGCTTCCTATTCTACTAGCAACACAGTAGCAAAAGTCATCCTGCACCTAAAATATGTACAGAGATATGCCAATGATCCGTCTATTTGCTCCTAGCCTTGTTGCTATTCTATCTTCTCCATTCTGTTACTGGGCTGAAAGCATGAATACTGCATTTGCAAATCCCTTTCGCTAATTGTGCTCTTGTTGATTTCCGGCAATAAGAGACACTGGTAGGATTTTAGCAGATTGGAAAAAGGGAGAATACATGTTCTCTGCTTCTGGCTCCTCCAGTAGCAGCAGGATAAGACATCAGATTACTGAGGACTCCACCATCATTAGTGATTCTTGTGTCATTTGTGAATCGAGCATTATCAACAGGGGCAGTTTGAGCTCAGTGATGTTTCCTATACCATCAACAACAGTGACTCAAACCAGACTGGTAGAAATGGCAGTGAGGATTCCTTTAGTCTAGCAGCAAAGGCAGCCTATGGGCTGCCAACAGGAACTGTGGCAGAATTCTGGTCTCCGGAGAAATCCTCTTCTCCCTTTTGCTTTTCCAACTCCAACTCCTTATCTTAATCATTCTGTTTGTATTTTCCTGACAAGACATTCACTGATACAACACAGATGCAGTACATTGAGACAAGTGCTATAAAGTAAGTCATGTAGGTAGTGTAGGAAAAAACCAAAGAAGTAAGAAAAAACTCCACTGAGAAGGGGTTTCTTGCTAAGGGTCCAAAAGTTACAGTTAATGAGGGACTGGAGTGATAGAGACGAAGGAAGGCATCCTATGCAAAAAAAACGGCAAGTGTAAAGTTAGGTAGATTTTTTTGAAAGCATGGTATTTGCAGAAGGTTTGTCCAAGTACTTGGAATTAGAGCATTAAATATATATATTTTTTTCAAGAATTCACTCTTCCCTAGTTGTTTAATTGCATCCAGAGTCTTCCTCCTCTCTTAATAAACATGATCTTCTTCTTAACCCCTTTTAACTCCATAGGATTGCAGACTCTAAGTAGCTAAGGGGAAAAATGGGAATAAAAAAGTTGTATAAACAAGTTTCATACATTCTGTTTGATAGATGAAAAAAAAAATAGCAGCTATGTAACCCAAGGGAATGTATTGCAACATAATTAATCAATGCTTGTAAATTGCTTTGAGACTCTGAGTACATACATATGAAAACTTGTATCATCATTCTTCTTATCTAATATGGTTTATTTGCGAGATTATAAATTGGTGAGTGGCAGAGAGCAGGTAGCTGTTCAGATTAAGTTTAAGAAGGACAATTTTTATATCAAGAAAATTGTAAATTTCTATTAAATTTTATTGATCGCTTTGTTACAACAAGCAATAATAGTTATAAATAATTAAACAATAAAACAAGTCTAGGCATGTTTGATTTGAGTCTTTAATGCATGCCTCAGGCATGTGATAAGTCATAATGATAAAATCAAATTGACTTTAATCAAGAAGCCTGCATTAATGACCTAGTAATTCATACCCTGTTGTCTATTTATCGCTGTAATAATGTCAACATTTTTACAAGTTCAAAGATCTGCTTTTTCCTTGTGCACCACAAAAATTCCAAAATGCTGATTAAAAACAGATGTCCTTTTCCCAATGCCAATATTTAATATTAATTGCAAAATCTTGGAGGTCCTCCAGCATTAAATGCTACATTTTAGGGTACAAAGCAAGATGTGAACATAGCAATTCTTTTTACTTTCCATCTTGTTAGATTGTTCCTGTGATACAGTTAAACAGACCATGAAATGGACTCTTTCAAAACTAAATTTCAATAGATTAAAATCTATAGGAATTTTCAGACATTTAGTCCTCCTACCTCATAAATAGGACACCTCAAAATAGCTCATTTTAAACACTGCAGATTAGTGCCTTAAACAGAGATAATTTGACTCTATTAAAATTTCTAAATGACTCTTTTGCATACAAGTTTGTCATCAGAATGTCTCAGAGCTCTGAGGTTGCCAAAATACAATACATTTTCATGGTGCCTGGCAAGCGACAAAAAGATTAGGTATGGTTAATACTGATATTATAGTGACACATTATAAAGAAAACTAATTAAATCCTAAACCCCAAAGTTGGGCAACTCCATAAAACACCACTAGAATGTTGCTCAAGACCCAACTGCCTAGGCATCTTCAGGGTGAATCTGATAGGATTATGACTATTTCAGCCCAGGATTCTAGCACTGTTTTTTTGTTTTGTTTTGTTTTTTTGGGAGAGGGCTGTCTCTGAGGTCTTGAAGGATGTCACTATTTCTTATGGTTTCTTTTTTTTTTTTTTTTTTCAACGTTTATTTATTTTTTGGGGGACAGAGAGAGACAGAGCATGAACGGGGGAGGGGCAGAGAGAGAGGGAGACACAGAATCGGAAACAGGCTCCAGGCTCTGAGCCATCAGCCCAGAGCCTGACGCGGGGCTCGAACTCACGGACCACGAGATCGTGACCTGGCTGAAGTCGGACGCTCAACCGACTGCGCCACCCAGGCGCCCCTCTTATGGTTTCTTGAGTTAGCACATAACAGAAGACGATAACCCTTAGTCTATATGCCAAAAAAGCACATCACTTGCCATTTAAAGCTCTCTTCTTTCACTATGCCAAAGAAAATTGCTACACACTGTGAGTTATCAACTCTCCCCTTTTTTCATGTTCCCCTTTTCTTTATGCTATACCTAGCTTTAAGTCTTTGATGGTCCTCCAAGGCCTAATGATTAAGTCCAGGCTGAGTAACTCAGCATTCAGCCTGACCTTAGTCTATTTTTCCAACATTGCTTTCCCACTGATATACTCACCACCTCCCAGGCACCATAAACTCTGGGAACAATGGAGTACTCCACGGTTTTCAGAAATGTCATGCACTTTGATGCTTCTGTGCCACCATTTACAATTTCCTAGTACTTGCAATAATATTCTGAATTATTTTTTTTTCTTTTGAGAAAATTATATGAATTCTTCTAAATTAGTTTTTCCCTTTTATTTTTCTAACCCAGTGACATACTGACTTACCCATTCAGATGTGTTTTATTCAACCAATAAATCTTGGAGACTCAAAAGTGAAGAAAACCAATCCTCTGACCTCAACATGATTACAACATTTATCAAAAAGGCAATTACAATGCAGAAGACTAAGTGCTATGATCAGGACAAGTCCTTGGAGCACCTAACCCATCTCTGGTGACTCAGAAGTGCCTTCCTGAATGATAGAATGGCAGAGACATAAAGGATAAACAGAATCTAACTGAGTAAAGATTTCAGATTCTTATTCCACTAAAAGATCAAGATTTCCTCAGAATAGAGTATTTCGATTATAAAGCTTTTATATGTGTATATTACCTAATTCTTACAGCTCTGAATTAGGTATTATTATTCTGATTTTGTTGATGAGAAAATTAAGACAGCCTCAGAAAAAGAGTTTCAAATAGGTTTACATTCCCATCTTGTCCTATGCTGATGCTGAATTATGGTGATGAATCACCATTTACCTGGTGAATTAGTCAAAGTCCAATCAGGAGATAGAAATTATACAATAATTTGAACAGGTAAGTTTAATATCAAGAATTAGTAACTATAACAAGGGAGTAAATTATATAGAGATACTCTTAAGAATAGCCTCTGGCTGAGGGAGAGTACCCCCAAAAAAGGACAACTTGGAAGGACAACCCTGGGATTCAAATTTTATTGGAGATTCAAATTTTATTGGAGAAGATGTGGTTATAATTCACTGGATAGTATAGAAGTACACAAACTTCCACAAGCTTCCTCCTCTGTACACGGTCACTGAACAAACAGGAGACCTCTCTCCCAGGTAAAGACAGACTGACATGCCAGGCAAGCAGGCAGAGAAAGGATGTTTGGAATCTGAGGGCAATGAGTCCCTGGGGAGCCATTTGATGGCAGGGCAGCATATGTTCTTGAACTTATATTTGGAGTAACCATGGCTTGGAGGCTCTATGGTAAGGAGAAATAAGGGAGAATACGTCTGCCTGGTCCCTTCTTACTATTTCCCGTTGATCAAAGTTCTCCCTACACAGGGTTCTCCCTACTGGGTTCTATCATCTGGCCATTTTGGAAGCCATTTGGGATGTCAGATCCCACATCCTACAGTGTATACTTCATCTTGAACTGTGTGGCAGGAGCTTCCAGACACCTGGAATGAAGGAAATAGGAGATTTGTGCAGCAGAGACACGAGAGAAAGTCTGATACTCTCTGGACATCAGGTCGGTCCCTGATGGTGCCAAAGTGGTCCAGATGGTAGGTACCATTAAAGAAACTGAGTGGG
Source organism: Leopardus geoffroyi (assembly GCF_018350155.1). Classification (NCBI taxonomy): domain Eukaryota; kingdom Metazoa; phylum Chordata; class Mammalia; order Carnivora; family Felidae; genus Leopardus; species Leopardus geoffroyi. The sequence goes on along the minus strand of NC_059330.1, from coordinate 31,911,478 downwards.
TATCTAGTTACCTAATACATACCTTCTCACTTTCTTTATCCACATCTCATGGCTGATTAATCCCCAACCAACAGGTTGCCACCAAATCTCAAGCACAGCAGCCTCCTTCTGTCTTTAAATTAAATTTATATATATTTTACTTTCATAGCTTCTATGTTTGTTTTGCGGTTGAATTTTCAGTACAATTATATTTTCCATGTATACGTTCTGGGGAGCCTCGCTCTGACCCACAACAAGTGACCACAATAACTAATCCAGAACTTGAACCCAGCTCTTTGGATTCTTTCTATTATCTCTGGTGACAAACCTATGCAGATAGATTCTTTCCTGTCCCCTTGTTGGGCAGTTTTTAAATCATGCTCTTCATGCTCATTGGATTTACACCTGCCTACTCTCTGATTACAGAAGCTATGAGGACTCTGTGAGTGCAGGTAATTACTGCCTTCCAAAGATATCATTATCAGAGCAAGGAAGATAATGAATAACTCCCAAACCTATTGTGAATCTTAAGGGTGTAGATGGGTGGTTATTTAGAGCTCTGGGAACAGATGAGTGCTGTATTAAAAGCAATGGGCAGCAAGTCACAGGGCATAAATTCAGATATGAGCTCTTCTGCATGTTTACTATGTGGCTAAATCATTTTACCTCCTTAACTTTTATCCCCTTATCTGGAAAAACAGAAAACAATACCTACTTTTGAGGGTTTTCAGGGGAAATAACTCACCCACATTTGAAACTGCCTGGACCGTATCAGATGCAAAATATTTTTTCAACTGCTTAATGTTATATAACATGAAGTCCTCTTTCTTTCTTCTCGCCCAGGTCTCATCCAACACAAGAAAGTGATGTCTTGGGTATCAAGACACATTGTAACAGTTTTCATCTAGCCTTTGTTTGACTGCATTTGTATGTCCCTGAAAGTCTGTGCATGACTATGTTTCTCCCAGTCTCTGTATGTTTGTATAAAGCATCATTTCTCATTATCTAAAGAGGCATTAATATAATCTAACTGATGTAGGTGAAATACTTAAAAGAGAAACAACTAGAATGTAGCTCCACATCAGATCAAGGCAATTCACATCATGACAAGCTTTTATGAATGTTCTGTTTTGCCATATGGCAGCAGATATGGTTAAGTTACATCCTGTTAAACTTTTTTCTAGAGAGAGGCCAGTTGGATGTCCTGTCATTTAAACACAGAGCCTATTAAGGCTCATATGACAGGCTATTTATTAATATACAAAAAACACTACTCAACCTGAAATGTGTGTGTGACACCACAGATGTGGAAGCTAGTGAATCAGTGAGTCTTGGACACATTTTGGGTTCTCATTTTTTAAGCTCTGAAGACTGCTTTTTCAGAAGTTTGTTGACTTATTGTAAATAATGCACAACTCCTGACAATGGAAAAATTAGACCAGGGAGAGGAGAAGAAAGGTACCAGCATGTATTAAGCACTGTATCAGGGAGAGCAGCCTATGCAGCCCTTGGACATTAGCCTCTAGTGCACAAAAAGGGCAGAGGAGGGCAGATCTGGGGCAAAAAGAGGATAACCAACAGAGATTTTAAAAATTATCTCTTTCAGAGAACTACAGGCCAATATCCCTGATGAATATGGATGCAAAAATTCTCAATAAGATACTAGCAAATCGAATTCAACAGCATATAAAAAGAATTATTCATCATGATCAAGTGGGATTCATTCCTGGGCTGCAGGGCTGGTTCAACATTCACAAATCAATCAATGTGATACATCACATTGATAAAAGAAAAGATAAGAACCATATGATCCTGTCAATCGATGAAAAAAAGGCATTGACAAAATTCAGCAAACTTTCTTAATAAACACCCTCGAGAAAGTTGGGATAGAAGGAACATACTTAAAGATCATAAAAGCCATTTATGAAAAGCCCACAGCTAACATCACCCTCAACGGGGAAAAACTGAGAGCTTTTTCCCTGAGATCAGGAACACGACAGGGATGTCCACTCTCACCGCTGTTGTTCAACATAGTGTTGGAAGTTCTGGCATCAGCAATCAGACAACAAAAGGAAATCAAAGGCATCAAAATTGGCAAAGATGAAGTCAAGCTTTCGCTTTTTGCAGATGACATGATATTATACATGGAAAATCTGATAGACTCCACCAAAAGTCTGCTAGAACTGATACATGAATTTAGCAAAGTTGGATACAAAGTCAATGTACAGAAATCAGTTGCATTCTTATACACTAATAATGAGAAAACAGAAAGACAAATAAAGAAACTGATCCCGTTCACAATTGCACCAAGAAGCATAAAATACCTAGGGATAAATCTAACCAAAGATGTAAAGATCTGTATGCTGAAAACTATAGAAAGCTAATGAAGGAAATTGAAGAAGATATAAAGAAATGGAAAAACATTCCATGCTCATGGATTGGAAGAATAAATATTGTCAAAATGTCAATACTACCCAAAGCTATCTACACATTCATTGCAATCCCAATCAAAATTGCACCAGCGTTCTTCTCGAAACTAGAACAAGCAATCCTAAAATTCATATGGAACCGCAAAAGACCCCAAATAGCCAAAGTAATTTTGAAGAAGAAGACCAAAGCAGGAGGCATCACAATCCCAGACTTTAGCCTCTACTACAAAGCTGTCATCATCAAGACAGCATGGTATTGGCACAAAAACAGACACATAGACCAATGGAATAGAATAGAAACCCCAGAACTAGACCCACAAACGTATGGCCAACTCATCTTTGACAAAGCAGGAAAGAACATCCAATGGAAAAAAGACAGTCTCTTTAACAAATGGTGCTGGGAGAACTGGACAGCAACATGCAGAAGGTTGAAACTAGACCACTTTCTCACACCATTCACAAAAATAAACTGAAAATGGATACAGGACCTGAATGTGAGACAGGAAACCATCAAAATCCTAGAGGAGAAAGTAGGAAAAGACCTCTTTGACCTCAGCCGCAGCAATTTCTTACTTGACACATCCCCAAAGGCAAGGGAACTAAAAGCAAAAATGAACTACTGGGACCTTATGAAGATAAAAAGCTTCTGCAGGGGCGCCTGGGTGGCGCAGTCGGTTAAGCGTCCGACTTCAGCCAGGTCACGATCTCGCGGTCTGTGAGTTCGAGCCCCGCGTCAGGCTCTGGGCTGATGGCTCAGAGCCTGGAGCAGGTTTCCGATTCTGTGTCTCCCTCTCTCTCTGCCCCTCCCCCGTTCATGCTCTGTCTCTCTCTGTCCCAAAAATAAATAAACGTTGAAAAAAAAAATTAAAAAAAAAAAAAAAAAGCTTCTGCACAGCAAAGGAAACAACCAACAAAACTAAAAGGCAACCAACGGAATGGGAAAAGATATTTGCAAATGACATATCGGATAAAGGGCTAGTATCCAAAATCTATAAAGAACTCACCAAACTCCACACCCGAAAAACAAATAATCCAGTGAAGAAATGGGCAGAAAACATGAATAGACACTTCCCTAAAGAAGACATCCGGATGGCCAACAGGCACATGAAAAGATGTTCAGCGTCGCTCCTTATCAGGGAAATACAAATCAAAACCACACTCAGATATCACCTCACGCCAGTCAGAGTGGCCAAAATGAACAAATCAGGAGGCTATAGATGCTGGAGAGGATGTGGAGAAATGGGAACCCTCTTGCACTGTTGGTGGGAATGCAAATTGGTGCAGCCACTCTGGAAAACAGGGTGGAGGTTCCTCAGAAAATTAAAGATAGACCTACCCTATGACCCAGCAATAGCACTGCTAGGAATTTACCCAAGGGATACAGGAGTGGTGATGCATAGGGGTACTTGTACCCCAATGTTTATAGCAGCACTCTCAACAATAGCCAAATTGTGGAAAAAGCCTAAATGTCCATCAACTGATGAATGAATAAAGAAATTGTGGTTTATATACACAATGGAGTACTATGTGGCAATGAGAAAGAATGAAATATGGCCCTTTGTAGCAACGTGGATGGAACTGGAGAGTGTGATGCTAAGTGAAATAAGCCATACAGAGAAAGACAGATACCATATGTTTTCACTCTTATGTGGATCCTGAGAAACTTAACAGAAATCCATGGGGGTTGGGGGGGGGAAGGAAAAAAAAAAAAAAGAGGTTAGAGTGGGAGAGAGCCCAAGCATAAGAGACTCTTAAAAACTGAGAACAAACTGAGGGTTGATGGGGGGTGGGAGGGAGGGGAGGGTGGGTGATGGGTATTGAGGAGGGCACCTGTTGGGATGAGCACTGGGTGTTGTATGGAAACCAATTTGACAATAAATTTCATATATTGAAAAAAAATAATTAGATCAAAAATAAATAAATAAATAAAAATAAATAAAACATACCTTGATTTGAAAAAAAAAAAATTATCACTTTCACATTTAACCTACCATCATCATTAACACAATGCACCCTCCCACACCCATTCGATGTGGAACTAGAGACTTCAACAAAAGAGAGAAGTGTTACACTTGCTTTCCAAGGCTGGTTTGTTCGTTCGTTCCTTCCTTCCTTCTTTCCTTCCATCCTTCCTTAATTCCCTTCTTTCTTTTCCCCTCCCCCTCCCTCCTTTTTAATTATTTTTACATTCCATTCCATGATTTAAAACATCTTCCCACTCACACTGTGTCTCTCTGTCTCTCTGAAACATAAACGTTAAAAATTTTTTAGGGCTCCTGGGTGGCTCAGTCAGTTAAGCATCTGACTTTGGCTCAGGTCATGATCTCATGGTCTGTGGGTTCGAGCCCCACATTGGGCTCCATGCAGACAGCTCAAAGCCTGGAACCTGCTTCAGATTCTGTGTCTCCCTCTCTCTCTGCCCCTCCCCTGCTCACACTCTGTGTGTGTGTGTCTCTCTCTCAAAAATAAATAAACATTAAAAGAAATCTTCAACTAAGTTATAATCTTAAGCTATTTCAGATTCCTCACTTATTATCACACTGTTTCACTGCTTTAGTTCCCCTATCATCTAACACATACACATTAAAAATGTGAAGTTGTACACATTAATATATGACACAAAAGAAATAGGTACTCTTCATCCTTCTGTTTTCTATCAGAATCCTTCTTTGAAATAAGGAAAAATATAACATGTGGAGGTAGTTATTCTGCATCTTAAAGGATGTTAAATAGATGCCAGAAGGGGATCATGGTTATCAAGTCTTGAGTAAATGCATTCTTTATGTAAATTCCAATTTAGGATTCGAGAGAAAGGACAGAGATTTTAGAATCTTCTGCCATTCAATGCTATTCAATTTACTTTTGTTGGACTCTAAGGCCTCTTCTGAACTATAACTAGTCATCTACATTATTAGTATTTATGCCTGAATCCTCACTCACAATATATGAGGTTGACGCTGTCTTCATTTACATATAAGGAAATTGAGGTCTGAAGAGATCATAACCAGAAAGCATGTGGCAGGACCAATATTCAATTCCTGGTCTGCATTACTGCAAATTCCCAGTTCTTTGCTCCTCACACTACCTCAGTTAGTAGATGCAGACTTATACGGAGAAAAATGTTTCAGTCTACACTTCTTGTATTTACTAAATGCAAATTATACATAAACATTTCTTGCACCCGATCCAAGAGTAATTGTTTTTGTGCTTCTTAAAAATTGAAGGAATAGTGCAGAGAACTGGAACCATGAATCCTGAGGGTCTAAACTTTGAGATGCTTGTTAGGATGAGGCAGCTGATTATCTGACATTTAATAGGATATGGAAAAAATCTGCCAGTAGCAGTACACTGTGGAATGAAAGAGGGAAGTGCTTAATACAAATATAATTTCCCTGTCATCACTGAGAAAGAGATTCAATGAAGCAGTTCTGAAAACCCACAGTGGCAGATAATTATCCCAGAGCACAGACATCACCTTAGAAGGGATGGAATAAAATGATCAGGGTCAGTGTGATACCAGAAAATAATTAAAGTTTGACCAACAGGCCATGGTATCTCTTGGTGATTGTAACTCACATCAGATTTGTAATATCCTGACAACAGGTTCAGAAGCAAATGCTTTTATAACCTTTAGCCGTCTATCTTTACTCAGATGACTTGAACTTGTTGAGAGGTTTAATACTTGCCTAGAAAAAGCATTTCATGGAAGCTCTTATTCATGTTCAAAAATAGAATTGGGACATCCAATCAATAAATATTCTCTACGTGGCCTTGGATAAAATTGTGAAGCTAACAACAATCGCCACCAGAAATCTTCAGTCACTATCATCTTTCCACACATATTATCCCCACTTAGGGGAAGCTCCGTTCACAATCTTAGATACCCAAGGAACTCCTTTTCCCCTTTTGTCTCCACTTTAAAATTACTAAGTCTAATTCACAGATTTCAAACTGATTCATGGTAATTTATGCCTGATTGACTATATTAGTTATCTATTGCTGTGTAATAAATTACCACAAACTCAGTGGCTTAAAACAATACACATTTATTATCTCACAGTTTCTGGGCATCAGGCTTAACTGGGTCCTCTGTTTAGGGTCTCACAAGGCTGCAAAACAACAGCGTGTTGGCCACACTGCATTCTTATTTGGGGAAAAATCTTCTAAACTCACTCAGATTACTGGTAGATTCTTTTCCTTGTAGCTATAGGATTAAGGGTTAATTTGTTGCTGGCTGTTAATTATAGGCTACCCCAAGCTCCTAAAAGCCACCTACAGTTTCTTGTCATATAGACTTCTCCAACATGGCTGATTACTTCCACAAGCCATAAAAGAGAGTTTATAGAGAGCAAGTCAGCTAGCAAGATGGAGTCTTACATAAGGTAACACAGTCATGGCAGTGACATCTCTTCACTCTTGCCATTTTCTACTGGTCAAAAGAAAGTCAGAGGTCCCATCTATACTCAAGGGAAGGGAATTATACAAAGATATGAACACTTTGAAGGCAAAGGTCCCTGGGGAGCGCCTCAGAGTCTACCACATAAAATTAATGTCTTTAGGGATGCCTGGGTGGCTCAGGCAGTTAAGTGGACAACTCTTGGTTTTGGCTCAGGTCATGATCTGTCAGCACAGAGCCTGCTTGAGATTCTCTCTCTCTTTCCTTCTCTCTCTGTTCCTCCCCTGACCCTGCTCACTCTCTCTGAAAAGAAAAGAAAAAAGAAAAGAAAAGAAAAGAAAAGAAAAGAAAAGAAAAGAAAAGAAAAGAAAAGAAAAGAAAAAAAGAAAAGTCTTTAAGGGACACGTTTTCCAAACATATGTGCTTTTAAACATGAACCAAAGGATTAAAGTAAGAGTTATCACTTAAGATAATTGACAAAGGGCAGCAAGAACATTTGAAGCAGAGAGACTAGCAACAAATCTGCCTGATTTACCCTGAAATTGAGAGCTTTTTATGATGACAAAAGCCTGTGCAGTATGCTAGAAGCTTTATTCCATACTCATGTTTTACTGTTACGTAATCAGACTAACAAGCAACGGGATCTTGGGCAAATTGTAGAACTTTCTAATCCTTAGTTAACTGACCTATAAAACTAGTAATAATCACATCTTCCTGGCAGCTTTGCTATTCAGATTCAATAACTTCAGAAAAGAAAAGGCCCTGGTATATAGAAGTGCTCCTTGCTTTTTATTCTATGCCACTTCCTCTTGCAGATCAAATCCAATTGTACGCTAATTTTGGTCTTAAGGTCACAACCAGCCAAGACAAAAGGGGAAATTGTGTCTTAACAATAGTTTTCAAAAAATAAAAAGTTTTTTTAAAGTGAAAGCGACTCTCAAAAAATATATTTTTTTAATTTGAAATACACAAATGTTATTTTTTGCAAAATTTCAAACATCACAGATAGAAATTCCCTTTGACCACCACTCTTAGTTCTAGTTTTCATTTGAGTGGTAACAACTTTTATTGATTTTTTTAGTATAATATTCCAGAATTACAAAATTTTATCTTATTGACCAATTTTGTAGATAGTTCCATCTTACATGCTTTTTTTAAATAGATAGTATTCTATTTTACATAATTTTCTTTAACTTGCTTTTTCATTCAGCATATTTCCTAGCATTATATCCAGATAAGTACATATAGACTAATATTCTTTTTAGCTGTTCCATATTTCTATATCCACCAATGCTCTATTGTGAACATTTTGATTCTTTTTATTTTTAGCTGTGTTTGAATGAACTTCCTTGAACATGTCTCAATATGCAGGTATAAAAATGTTTTTCTAAAATAAAAACAAAGAAAAAAGGTTGATATAACATAAGCTGAGGACGTTTTTATTTGTAATATATTCTGACAAAACGACCATACTAATTTATTCTCCCCTCAGCAGTGAAATATTTCCTGTAGTTAAACAAGGTAATGTGGGCAATGTGCCTGGTGCAGCCTTTGGCATATATTAAAGTGTTCAATAAAAGTTAGATATTACTATTACAGTGAGCTATTTTTCTAGTGGTTTGACTTGATGGGAAGATAGAATTTGAAAGAATATCTAGGACAGTTAGAGAAGTTTCACTAAATGTACGAGTGCAAATGTGAAATACAAATGAGCCATGTGATGAGGACAAAGTCTACACTTCACAGTTTTGCTTAGGGCCAATTCCGAGTGTACTTAGAACTCATATATATTGAAATTATTAACATATGTTCAGAGGGATAAAACCCCATTTTGTACTCAAATTGGTGAAGTCAAATACTCAAGCCCAAAATATCCCTCATTAGAAAGTTTCATTTGAACTAAAATATTATCATAAATTTTATAAATGCTGGATTCAAACAGACCTAAAATTCATTTGAATTAATAAATGTGACCACATGAATTGAACCTGACTTAAAATATAATGACATACCAGCCTTAGCACATTGCCCAAGCATAATGAATTACTAACATAAGATAAACCCTAAGTAATAAAACTAACTGACAAATTACAGGATTTCTCCTTTAAAACATATATGAAGTTTGACATCCTCAGCTAGATTAACAAGTCCTTAACTACTGTTTTCAGGAAATATGGAATGGTTGGTATTAAACACTGTACAAGTCTTTGATGTAAAATATGCTCTGTGTTAGGGGCACCTGACTAGTTGGTAGTGCATGTGACTATTAATCTCAGGGTTGTGAGTTCAAGCCCCACATTGGGCATAGAGCTGACTTAAAAATAAACAGGGGCACCTGGGTGGCTCAGTCAGTTAAGTGTCATGTTCATGAGTTCAAGCCCTGAATCAAGCTCACTGCTGTCAGCTCAGAGCCTGCTTTGGATCCTCTGTCCTCCTCTCTCTGCCCCTCCCCCTGCTCGCACTCTCTCTCAAAAATAAACTTAAAAAAAGAAAAAAAATAATAATAACGAACAAATAAATAAAAATTTAAGGGGTGCTGTAGAGAATGAATTTAAAATTTTGTATGTCTTGCCTATTGTTCGATGTAAGCACCATTAAATTTTTCTAGACTTAGTTTGCTATACCCTAAGATTATAAAAATACTTACTAACAAGCATTTTCTCACTTCTGTAATCTTGCTTGCTTAACACATTCCTCCCCTTCCCCCTTCCCCCTTCCCCCTTTTTCTCCTGCCACAAGTAATGGACAAAGCCTTCCCGCCAAAGGACAAAGGACGCCCAATCAGAGAACAACAAATGTCCTTACTTTAAAATCAACTAATCAGGCCCCTCATAATCTGAAACCTCCCCTATGCTATTTGTCTCTGTCCATAATAACGCTGTACCAACCCTGATCGGGGCCTCTTAGCGTCACCAGCAACGAGTGCGCGGAGGTCCAGGTTCAAACCTGCAATAAACGGCCCTTGCCGCTTGGCTTTGACTTACGACTCTGGTGGTCTCTTGTGGGGGGTTTCGCGACCTCTGGCATTACAGTGCCTGGCTAGCTCAGTAGGTAGAGCACGCCACACTTCATCTCTGGGTTGTAAGTTCAAATTCCATGTTGAGTGGAAAGAAAGGAAGGAAGGAAGAAAGGAAGGAAGGGAGGAAGGAAGGAAGGAAGGAAGGAAGGAAGGAAGGAAGGAAGGAAAATAATAATATGCTCTGTGTTATTTTATATTATTTTATTCATTTTTAGAGCCCCCATTAAAACCTCCTCAAACTCCCTTTCTAGAGGTAACTGGTACTGCCGATCTCTTCTGTACCCTTCCAGAGACACTCTGTTTATACAATCATACAGGTTTTTGAAGACATATTTTTTCCAAGTATGGGAGAATTAGACAAACACTAATTTGTATTTGTCATTCAATAATATATTTTAGGTGATTTCATCTTCACGCACTATTTAAAATTACTTTACAATATTCCATTCTATGAAGATATCATTCTGTATTTAATCAGTTCCACATTGGTAGACATTTAACTGCTAACAGCCTTCTGTTATTATGTTGCCATGAACTACTATGTACCTATACTTTTGCTCAACATCTCCGAAGATCATTTAGCTTATGAAAACAGCCAAAGGATAAGTATCTTTTAAAAAATTTTTTTTCAACATTTATTTATTTTTGGGACAGAGAGAGACAGAGCATGAACGGGGGAGGGGCAGAGAAACAGGGAGACACAGAATCGGAAACAGGCTCCAGGCTCCGAGCCATCAGCCCAGAGCCTGACGCGGGGCTCGAACTCACGGACCGCGAGATCGTGACCTGGCTGAAGTCGGACACTTAACCGACTGCGCCACCCAGGCGCCCCTTAAATTTTTATAAATAGTATTGTAAATTGCAGTGAAGGTTGAGAATTTTACAGTCCTACATACACCTTTCACTAAAGCTTTTGCTTCCCAAACCCTCCTCAAATTGTGATTTGTCAATTAACTTATGTTATTTATCAATCTGATAGATAAAAAATGAATTGCATAGGGGTGCCTATGCCTGGGTGGCACAATCAGCTGAGCATCCAACTCTTGATTTCAGTCATGTCATGATCTCACGGTTCATGAGATCCAGCCCTGCCATCCGGCTCTGCACTGACAGCACAGAGCCTGCTTGGGATTCTCTCTCTTCCTCTCTTTCTGCCCGCCCCCTGTTCATGCATGCACATACACTCTCACTCTCTAAAAATAAACTGTAAACAAAATGGATTGAATTTATTTAATTCAGAGTGAGACTGATTTCTTTTCACTAACCATTTATTTTTTGTCTTCTACCAGTTTGTGTTGTCTATTTTTTATTTAGTTGATTATATTCTTTTTCTTACTGATTATATGACTTTTTCATATATTAAAAGAAGTAGGTTTTCCTTTGTTTGCAATTATTTTTTCCCCAGTGAAGTAGTTTTTGTTAGTTTGTTTTATTGGCTATGAGTATTCTCTCTCCAATTGGTCATTAGTCTTTTGAATTTCTTTATCCTATTTTCCTACTGTTCAAAAACATGTGACAAATATATCAATATTTTTACTTTTAGATTTTCCTTTTAGCCTTAGAGGTTTGTTTCTAGCTGAGAAAGGTCCTCCTCATTCCAAAAGTAAGAAATTATTTTTTTCTAGAAAATCATCTATTTCATTCATATTTTTTAAATGTTTATTTATTTCTGAGAGAGAGAGAGAGAGAGAGAGCAAGAGACAGCCCATGAGTGGGAGAGGGACAGAGAGAGAGGGAGAGAGATAATCCGAAGCAGGGTCCACACCACCAGTGTAGAGCCTGATGTGGGGCTTGAACTCACGAACTGCAAGATCATGACCTGAGCCAAAGTTGGACACTCAACTGACTGAACCATCCAGGGGCCCCAGAAATGAATGAACTTCTAAATATATTTAATATACATTTCCACTTGAAAAAAATGTGCAGAAATAACTTGACTGAGCATACTGGACATATCCATATAAAAATAAAAAACCATTACAGAGAAAAAGGACATTTAGTAGGCTATTCTATTATATTGATGTTATCACAACATAACATTCAAAAACAGAATAATTGGCAGGAAAACAAAAGCTGAAATATTCTCTGGTCTTTAGTTATAGCCCCAGCCATTTAAAAAATGATTTTATAAAAATATTTAGACAATTTTAATTGTAGCATAGTGAAATAACACTTATAATCCAAGCTGACTATAGCTGCTTATTTTCAAAAGTAGAATGGGAAACCAGAATTTCTAAGCCTTAATTGGCTCTTCATACTAACTAAAGGATGAGCCTTGGAGCTGGCAGTGCTGTTTAGAGATCATAGAGACTTGGCTATGCAAAACAGATTCTGGAACTGCACAGTGAGTTGAAAGCTGAGTTTCTCTAGAAGGGGGTTAAGGAGGACCCTGACTAGAAGGAATACAAACCTAGAAAAATAAAAATTATATGAAAAGCACGGTGAGAAAGAGGGGGTGGGACAAAATGACCAAAAGTGGAAGACTTCAGATTAAAGTCTCTTATGAAGGGGCACCTGGCTGGTTCAGTCAGTACAGCATGTGATTCTTGATCTTGGGGTTATGAGTTCAAGCCCCATGTTGGGTGTGGAGATTACTTAAAAATAAAATCTTTTTTCTTTTTTTGTAAATTTTTTAATGTTTATTTTTGAGAGAGAGACAGACAGACAGAGTGTGAGCAGGTGAGGGGCAGTGAGAGAGGGAAACACAGAATCCGAAGCAGGCTCCAGGTTCTGAGCTGTCAGCAGACAGCCCAACACGGGGCTCGAACTCATAAACCATGAGATCGTGACCTGAGCCAAAGTCAGATGCTTAACTGACTGAGCCACCCAAGTGCCCCCCAAAAATAAAATCATAAAAAATATATATATAAAGTATCTTATGAAAAATTCTAGCTGGTAAGGAATCTAAAGACTTTTATGGAAATAAGTATCTAACAATAAATTTTAATGTATTTATTTTGTTTTACTATAAAAACTTTCCATTGTGTATGTTTGTCCACACACAAGTGTCGTGTGTATAGTTTGTGGAGGGAGGCAAGAGAAAGTTAACTGAGTTCTACTCTAAAGTAAAGCTCTAAGAAAAGGGAGAGTCAGAGCCTAGAGTCAGTAAGAAGCAGTCTGAGAATCTCTATAGTTAAGAGAGAAAGAACCTCAAAAAGGAAGTCTTCCCTGGAAAAGCCATGGCCTAACCTCAAATCAAAGCCAGCCAGAGTTGAAAAATGCAGTGAACTATGAGGCAAGCTCTGGTGTAATTAATTAAAGACCAAGGGAATGGCTATGAGAGGCTCCTCTCAGAGTACCCACCCTTAGGTAAATCCCAAATAGTCTTCTCTATTTAAAGCAGAAAAGACCCAGCATGGGTTTTGGTTCTAGAGAGAAAAAGGTGACTTTCTCAGATAAATTTTCGACTATGCTCCTGAGACAAATGCTATATAGACCTGCCATACTCACTCTTCACTTAGCCCATCTCTGCATGACCACACAAGCCAGAGTCTTAAAATCACACTCTGTATTCACTACCAGTAGAATACAGATTTTTTCTCATGTTGAGAACATGCAATAATGATCAAACTAGACTTTTCATCATAAATGTGAAAAGCTATGCAATAATCACTAAACAGATTAAATGATCAGAACTGACCACTGCACAAAACAGTTGTTGCAGGAATCAGAAGAGAGACTCAAATTAATTATAATTAGCATCCACTGAAAAATTCAGGAGGATTTCACATTTATTAAAAATTAACAGATCACTACTGCAGCAATACCAATCTTTAGCTATTAAAATCAATGTAATGGGGGGGGGGGGCGGATGGCAGGCAAACTTTAAGATGCCTCTTAGTGATCCTTCTGATATCCACACCCTGGAGTAATTCCTTACCTTGGTGTCTGGTCAGGACCTAGTGATTCTCTTCTAATGAATAGAGTATGGCACAATTGATGGATAGCACTTCAAAGATTAAGTTATAAAGAGATCATGTCTACCATCTTGCTCCCCTCCTTTTCTTCTCTTGCTTGCTCACTTAGATGGAAGTCAGCTGCCATGTTGTGTGCTGCCCTACAAAGAAGCCACCATAGCAAAGAACGGAGGAAGTCCTCCAGACAACAGTTAGTAAGGAACTGAGTAAGTCCCTTTGTCTGATATCCCTGAAAAATTGAATTTTGTCAACAACCACATGAGTGAGCTTGAAGATAGATATTCCCTCAATTAAAGATATTCCTTAAAATGAGACTTCAGCTCTGTATAACATCTTGGCTGTAGTCTTGTGAGAGACCTTGAAGCAGAAGAACCCAGTAAAACCATGCCTAGATTCCAGACATACAGAAACTATGAGATAATAAATGTTTGCTTCTTTAAGCCGCTAGATTTTGGAGCAATTTATGATGAAGCAAATGATAAGTCATACAGGTGGATGGAGGATTAGGGCAGATAGGTGGGAACTTGATTGAAGGTCAAATAGTAGAATGGCTTCTGTTGAAAATCAAATCAGTGAAACAAAGGTCAAGACAAGGAATTTTCTCAAAACACAAAAGAAAAATAAGAAAATTATATATGTAAGTATATAATAATTATATATAATACTGTGTTAAATTATATCAAATATATTTTATTTAAAAATTCTTTTTAATATTTATTTTTGAGAGAGAGAGACAGAGACAGAGACAAGAGCATGAGCAGGGGAGGGGCAGAGAGAGAGGGAGACAAAGAATCTGAAGCAGGCTCCAGGCTCTGAGCCATCAGCATAGTGCCTGACATTGGGCTCAAACTAACTGTGAGATCATGAACTGAGCTGAAGTCGGATGCTTAACCGACTGAGACACCCAGGTGCCCCATAAATATATTTTAAAATTAAGAGATGTGGTGAATAAATGTAAGAGATAAATGGATAGGAAATAGTCAAAGTAACAATAAGAAGATATAATATTTAAAATCCCTAATCTGAAGAATGATTTGATTTCTCATATAGGAAGAGTTGATAGTGCTTAAATTATTACTGAAAAAGACACCCAGTGACATTGTGGTGAATTTGTTAATGCTCAAGTACAAATAGAGAATTTCATAAGCTGTCAGAGAGAAAGAGAAAAATAAACATTTCCAGTATTTTAGAAAACATTCAAAGATGCCTACAAAGTGTTCATGGAAAATGTTTTAAACTCATCCAAGTTACATTCAAATATAAAAGCAAAAGAAATACATTTTCAGAAATTCAAGAAATCAGGAGGCTTAAAACTACTTCTCCTTGATTAATTATTAACGTATGCTTTTCAGCAAAACAAATACGAAATGCAAAAAAAGAAGACAGAAGAACATATTAATAGTAAAACACATAATTAAGTTTAAATTATATGGATAATTCATTTAAGAAATTCATAAAATGGAAGCAACTTCAGTCTAAAATGGCAGATTGCTCTGCTTTCTCTAGAGAACTCATAATATTGTTTTTAGTTTAAACACAATAAAGAGAAATCTTGGTAAACATATCTACACTTAATACAAAATAATATGGTTCTATTTGATCTACAACATATGCAATGTGACAATATTTTATTAAAAACAAATTCAACCATAAGTGGCTTTAGAAGTTAACAAGCATTATGGGGGGGGGGGTGGGAAGGAGGGGAAAGTGGGTGATGGGCATTGAGGAGGGCACCTGTTGGGATGAGCACTGGGTGTTGTATAGAAACCAATTTGACAATAAATTTCGTATTAAAAAAAAAAGAAGAAGAAGTTAACAAGCATTCACCAAGGTCCCAGGAATGAAACTGCCCTGATCTAGCAGACCGTGGTGTTCAGAACCATGGAGAGCAGCCCAGTGGTGCAGCCTTCTCAGAACTGTAGACTGGCTCTTCTTATGAGATTTTCCATTGGTCAATCTCATCTATCAATCATTGTTCAGAAGATGGCAAGGAAATCTTTTAAGATCAGAGTTTTGGTTGCTATTGGCTTATCACATGGTCCAGGTTATATCTGAACTCGAGCTGGTTTTCATGTACAAGAATAAAGCTAGTTTGTCCTTGTCTTTGAAATCAGAGTTGGAGATATAAATTTAGGATATGTCAGACAGCCTTATCATTCAAATTACTTTCTTATCTTCAGCAGTGAGGAATCTATTTCTTTGGGGCAAATTATAAATCTACGCCTTATTGACCTCAGGCTTGGCTATATCACTTTTTTGGCCAATGAAACAGGGGTGGAAGTGAAGTAATATGTATCATTTCTGAGCAGATGCTTTAAGAGCTAGCACACAGTCCACCATATACCCTTATGTCTCTTCTCAGAGACCAGCCATGTTCCAGATAGGCCACAACATCCTGGATCTTAGTGAGTAACTGAATCTCAGTCTACCCAAGCTGGCTCTATTGCATGAGTGAGCAATAAACTTTTGATATTATAACACTGAAATTTTAGGGTCATTTGTTACAGTAGCATAACCCAGGTCTAGCAAAGGGATGCAAGAGTAATCATCAAGAATGTGATCATAAATCCACAGGGATGTATGAAGGCCCCAGAGAGAGTATAAAGGGGCAAGAGAGGGCCAACACAGGACCCTGAAAATCTCCAGTGTCTAAGAAGTGAGAAGAAGAAATTTAGGAAATGTGGCTCAGGAGAAGCAGCCAGAAGTTGAAGAAAGGTAAGGAAAGTGTGATATCACTAAAGCCAAAGTAGGAGAGTTATAAGTCAGAGTTGGTGAGGAATGGGTTAAATGTTGCTGACAGGTCTTCTGGGGTAAGAACTAGGGAAGTAAGCTCAGCATTTAGCTACAAAGAGATTTTTGGTATTGAGTGGAGCTCTGGGGGCAGAGCAGAAGCCAACTGTAGGGACTATGGAGACTAGAGTTGGTAAGGAAGTGGAGATGGTGGGAAAGAGAGATGGAGAAATAGTTGGAGAGAAAAGTATGGATTAAGAAAGGGATTCTATAAAAGGGGAGACTGCTTCTGGGAAAGAACTGGAGAAGGGAAGTTTTGAAAAACAGATAGAGAAATAATTCATGGAGAAATGAAATGGAGAGGGTACAGGAACAGGCACTGGCCCATTAAGAAAAAGGGAAGCTCATCTATCCTGACAGGGGAGCAAGGAGAGAGCTGGGGAAGGTAGAATGGTGCAGATGTTGAAGAATTTCTACCTGGCAGTTTCTGTGAAATAGAGGGCAAATTAACCTGTTTGGAGAGAGAGATGATGTGATAGAGTAGTGGAAATGAGGAATAGAGAAGATTTGAAAGAGCTGTAGTAAAACTTTCAAGAAACAGGTGATGACACAGAGATTGGGGTAAGCAGAGGAACCTGGTTCCCCAGATTACAGCCCCAGATTATTTATCTCCCTACTCCTATCCCATAAATACTAAATATGAGACACTTTACAGCTTCATACCAATGACAGTCTTGGGGAATGGTGGAGGCAGAACAACACCATAGAGCCAGAATTTTTTAACTTTGAGGAAAATTCACTTTTCATTTCCATATAGATCATTAAGGATGCTTTTGGCTACAAGTAACAGAAAGCCCTAACTCAACTGGCTTAAAAAGTATGGTAAATTTATTATCTCATACAAAGATAAGTAACAGATATAAAATTTTAAAATTCCTTCACAAAATATTAGCACACAGAAGTCAGCAATACCTGAAAGAATTACACTCTGTGACCCAGTGGGGTTCACATTCCAAGGATGCAAGGCTGGTTTAACATTGAAAGCTAATCAGCATAATTCACCAAAACAAGCTAAAGAAGAAAAAAATTACATGGTCATATCAATCAGTGCAGAAAAAGCACCTGCCAAACTTAAACACCCATTCACAATTTAAAAAAAAATCTTAGAAAAACAGAAATGAAGAACTTTCATAACTTGATAAAAAGCATATACAAAAAAGCCTAAAGCACATACAAAAAAGCCTATAGCTAATGATTAAAGACTAAATGCTTTCCCTCTAAAATTAGAAAGAAAGCAATGATGTCCTCTCTCATTATTCATAATCAACATAGTAGAACTACAGTTCTATGCAGTTCCATAAGGCAAGCAAAATAAGTAAAAGGCATAACTCAAAAAACAATCCAGTTATGAAATGGGAAGAAGGCATGAATACTCTTCCAAATACGATATGCGGATGGCTAACAGACACATGAAAAGATGCTCAACATCACTCATCATCAGGGGATTACAAATCAAAACTATGATGAGATACCACCTCACACCTGTCAGAATGGCTAAAACTAACAACACAAGAAACAACAGATGTTGGCAAGGATGCAGAGAAAGGGAAATCCTCTTGCACTATTGGTGGGAATGAAAACTGGTGCAGCCACTCTGGAGAACAGTATAGAGGTTACTCAAGTTAAAAATAGAACTACCCTATGATCTAGAAATTATACTAGCAGGTATTTACCCAAAGGATACAAAAATACAGATTCGAAGGGGTATATGCACTCGACTGTTGATAGTAGCATTATCAACAAGAGCCAAACTATGGAGAGAGCCCAAATATCCATCAGCTTATGAACTGATAAAGAATATGTGGCATATGTATACAATGGAATATTACTTGGCCATCAAAAAGAATGAAATCTTGCCATTTGCAATGATGTGGATGAAGCTAGAGTGTATTATGTTAAGTGGAATAAGTCATTCAGAAAAAGACAAATACCATATGATTTCACCCATATGTGGAATTTAAGAAAATAAACAGATTAACATATCAGAGGGAGGAATCAAAAAAAGAGGGAAATAAATCATAAGAAACTCTTAAAGATAGAGAACAAACTGAAGGTTGATGGAAGGAGTTGGGTGGGAGATGGGCTAGATGGGGGATGGGTATTAAGGAGGGCACTTATATGTAAGTGATGAATCACTGAATTCTACTCCTGAAACCAATACTGCATTATATGTGAACTAACTAGAATTTAAATAAAAATTTGAAAAGAAAAAAAAAAAGATACAAAAGGCATATAGTTTGGAAAAGAAGAAATACAGTGTCTACAATGGAACTTAAATGACTTTTTGATGACAATCCTCTCTGTGACATTCCTCCCAACATATTTCTACTCACACAAAAGTCATCCCAGGTTTAGAACCACAGAAGGTTTAGGGAATGAACTACCAATTTAAGTTTAACACATATCCTTAGAAATACAGATACAGACCCTAGGTCCATGATAAAGCCATTGTGCCACTGATCTGACACTTTCTCCCTCCACACATCCCTCCACAAATAATATTTGATCCAGTAAGTGCTTGTGACATGTAAGTCACTTGCAATGAAATCTTTATTACTTGTAGCTGAAAGTGTCTTTAGTGATCCTTTTACTCATTTATTTCTTCTTTCATATTCTTTCCCCCACCTCCTTCTGCCACACACACATAATCAGAGTGATACAGACACATATGCAGTCATGCAGTCATTTATACATCACGTACAAACAAGGTCAATGTCACAAAGTGTTTTTAGGTATGTATGTATTTATTTATTTTTGAGGGAGAGGAAGGGAGACAGAATCCTAAGCAGTCTCTGCACTGTCTGCACAGAGCCCAATATGGGCTTCAAACTCACAAACTTTGAGATCAGGACCTGAGCTGAAACCCAGAGTTGGTCACTTAAACGACTAAGCCACCTAGAAGCCCCAAAGTGTTTACTTTTAAAAAGGCATCAATACACAAGGAAAAGGAATGGAAGCAAGGTCATCTACCTTTGGAGATTTAAACAAACTTTTTAAAGATGGAAAGCAAATGGAGGAGTAAAAACTGATGTACAATACAGAAAAAGCTACAGACCAGAGAGTCTGCTGCAGAGGACATACAAAGAAAAGAACTTACTTGGCACAAAAACAGACACATAGACCAATGGAATAGAATAGAAACCCCAGAACTAGACCCACAAACGTATGGTCAACTCATCTTTGACAAAGCAGGAAAGAACATCCAATGGAAAAAAGACAGCCTCTTTAACAAATGGTGCTGGGAGAACTGGACAGCAACATGCAGAAGGTTGAAACTAGACCACTTTCTCACACCATTCACAAAAATAAACTCAAAATGGATAAAGGACTTGAATGTGAGACAGGAAACCATCAAAACCTTAGAGGAGAAAGCAGGAAAAGACCTCTCTGACCTCAGCTGTAGCAATCTCTTACTCGACACATCCCCAAAGGCAAGGGAATTAAAAGCAAAAGTGAATTACTGGGACCTTATGAAGATAAAAAGCTTCTGCACAGCAAAGGAAACAACCAACAAAACTAAAAGGCAACCAACGGAATGGGAAAAGATATTTGCAAATGACATATCGGACAAAGGGCTAGTATCCAGAATCTATAAAGAGCTCACCAAACTCCACACCCGAAAAACAAATAACCCAGTGAAGAAATGGGCAGAAAACATGAATAGACACTTCTCTAAAGAAGACATCCGGATGGCCAACAGGCACATGAAAAGATGTTCAGCGTCGCTCCTTATCAGGGAAATACAAATCAAAACCACACTCAGGTATCACCTCACTCCAGTCAGAGTGGCCAAAATGAACAAATCAGGAGACTATAGATGCTGGAGAGGATGTGGAGAAACGGGAACCCTCTTGCACTGTTGGTGGGAATGCAAATTGGTGCAGCCGCTCTGGAAAGCAGTGTGGAGGTTCCTCTGAAAATTAAAAATAGACCTACCCTATGACCCAGCAATAGCACTGCTAGGAATTTATCCAAGGGATACAGGAGTACTGATGCATAGGGGCACTTGTACCCCAATGTTCATAGCAGCACTCTCAGCAATAGCCAAATTATGGAAAGAGCCTAAATGTCCATCAACTGATGAATGGATAAAGAAATTGTGGTTTATATACACAATGGAATACTACGTGGCAATGAGAAAAAATGAAATATGGCCTTTTGTAGCAACGTGGATGGAACTGGAGAGTGTGATGCTAAGTGAAATAAGCCATACAGAGAAAGACAGATACCATATGGTTTCACTCTTATGTGGATCCTGAGAAACGTAACAGGAACCCATGGGGGAGGGGGAGGAAAAAAGAAAAAAAAAAAAAAAAAAAAGAGGTTAGAGTGGGAGAGAGCCAAAGCATAAGAGACTGTTAAAAACTGAGAACAAACTGAGGGTTGATGGGGGGTGGGAGGGAGGAGAGGGTGGGTGATGGGTATTGAGGAGGGCACCTTTTGGGATGAGCACTGGGTGTTTTATGGAAACCAACTTGGACAATAAATTTCATATATTATAAAAAAAATAATAATAATAAAAAAAATAAAAAATTAACAACAACAAAAATAATAATAATAATAATACATAATAATATAGGTATTTATCTATATATAATAATACTACATATCAGTATATATATGTATCAGCATTATAAATTTAATGCTTTGTTTTAAATCTCAAAAAAAAAAAAAAAAAAGAAAAGAACTTACTATAGAAGCCTTGCAAAATCTCATATTTTAGAATTCAGAAATTCTTTATGAAAGAAGGTTGAAACTATGGGAACTCATTTAAAAGCCAGTATACAACACAATCTAACTCTCTCATGCAGCTGTTACCCTAGTCTACTTTAGGTATAAAATTAGAGGTTTCTTCTCAGGAGAAATTGACCAGCAAAGACCCAGGACTCTAAAAGAACCTGAAAATTGGAGATTCAGTAAAGGTCTATAAACGCAGTTTGATTTTAACTTGCCTATTATGCACAAACTGGGCATTTATACCCCAGACACAGATTGCTAGTTTTCCCCTCCCAATTAATTTTTAAAATGTGTACTCTGAGATGTGAATTTTTCTGTTAAACACGAAGTTACCAATCGAGGCAAAGATGGAAAATTTCTTAACTTGATAAAGGGTATTTACCAGAATTCTACAAAAAATATCAAACATTTTTTAGACACATTCCAACCAAACCACTAAAAAAAAATAAAAATAAAAATAAGAAAATATTTTTAATATTGAGACAAAAAGGATTTAACTTGTATTTGCAAATAGTATTATTATTTTTCTACAAACTTCCAAATAGGTAAACAGCTACTAAACATATGGAAGATTAGTAAAGTAATTGAGTTAAATAATAATAAGCAAAATAATCTGATCTGTACCTATATACCAGAGTAGAAAATATTTTTTTTAATTAGCATCACCTACCTATTGCTACCTTAACTATTAAAAATGACAATAACATCAATATAAGAATAAACAAAGAAAAGTGCTGGAGAATATAGCTGATGGAATTGTACTGGTTTGAGAAGGATGAACAAGGTATGAATGAAATTCCAAAGGACTGGGAAGTGAACTGACCAGGGAGATATTTTACGAACGTGGAGCAGCATTCAGAGTCCACTTGGCATTTGTGGTCATAAATCTAAAATGAGATCCATCAACATGATTTAGTATTTTTAAACAACCATGTATATTTGCATTGGTACAGGTGCACAGTTGGCAGAGAGTTGGATTTACTGGAGCTGTGATTTTGTCAAGTGAGCTTTAAAATTGAGAGAAAGGTCAATGGAGTAAAAAGCATATTCAAGTAAATGAATAAAATGATTGGCCAAATAATTGAAGATGGATAAGTAGAGAGGAAAGGACATCAAGAAATACATTCATTAGTAGACAGAGAAGAGATGGCAAGGTAGAGTGGAGGTTTCATTTGAGTGCAAGTATTTTTGAAATTGGGGTAATCGAGGGGTGCATGGAGAGGTGAGGTTATGCACAAAATTGAAATTATGAGTCAGTGGAAATTTGGGGACATGAGAAGATCTGTGCATGACTTAAGATAGAGTAGTGGACAAGATAATCAGAACATAAAAACATCAAGTAACTGAAAAGTAATGGTATTGCAAAGGTCAACCATGTATACACTGAAATTAGTGAAAATTCAGATAGGCAAACTACTGGAGAGAAGTTAAATTGTGAAGGGGGGGTGACATAGGGTAGGTGAATTATATCAATAATCAGGCATAATGGGTGACATAATCTAAAAGGTTTGATATTTTAAGCAGAAGATTTTTAAGGAAGAAAGGCAGAAAAGGCTCTGGAAATGGCACGAATAACCCTGAAGATAGGCTCAAAGATAACAGAGAAATAAAAGAGATGGAAATAAACAACTGCTGGTTAGGAGGGCTGCAGGGAAGCAGTGCCCCAGGGGAGATCCAGGATTCAATTGGAGCAAGGAGGTAAAGGGAACACTCAAGGAAGACATGGAGAATTTCACTGGTGATGAACAAGTGAGTTCCATTAGTCTCAACAGGGAGGTTTGAGGACCGTGGTGTTCCCCCTTAACCAGGATAATGGAACAGAGTTCTCCTGAAAGGAGCCAGTTGTCACTCTTGGTCCTCATTAATGGAGGACTGAAGTGATGGTAGGCTGAGGTATCAGATTTGGGGGCACACTCTTTGACCAAGCATAGAATAGGGCTCATTAAATGCCCAGGACCCCTGCCGTGCTTGAGCTCTGTACGTGGAATTGAGGATTTCTAATAATTGGAAATGCCCTGGTACCCACTAAGAAAAATCTGGTGAAGAGATTCCCTCCCTGGAAAGTCCCTAGAATTTGGTCAAGTGACCTAAGTACAGCCTTTCAGACACTTTCACCAGGGACTCTGAATAGTGGAGTAGTGACACAAAGGCTCAAGGTCTATGGAATTCATCCACAAAATCCTAAGCAAGACAATGAGTGTTCAGGGCCATCAATTTTGACAGGGCAATGTGTGACCAGTGGTGACAGTTCCTGTAGTAGTTTCTGCAAATTTTGAAGTTTCACTGTGATTGACTTCCCTTGATTCCCACTAAAGCTTCATTCAACAAACTTCCAATATGAACATTTCCCACCAAACTCTTCTTAGAAATAGCTTTTCTGCTTAAATAAATCAAACCAAGCTTCTGATATTTTTGTTGCCAAGAAGCCAAATTGTACCCCTGGACATGAATGAGACATAGCTGGCTTCCAAGCTTATGTGCTTTCGTTAAAGAATCTCACTCTGGTCTTTTCCACAAGAAAGACAGTGTGTATTCTTACTTCTAGAACTCTTGGAGCTTTCCCATGGCACTGCTCCTGACAGTTTACTGATCATCTAACATTCTCTTACATCCCAAGCACCAATTATGCTATTCGTGTTGAACAGCTATTTCTTAAAAGTAGTAATTCCTGGATGGAGTTGTGTCTATAAAAAAAACAGCATTCAGTGAAATCCTCACATAATACAAGTCTTTATTCAATACTGCTAACAAACAAGCCTGCCAGTCCTTACACCTGAGAAGTCAACCTTAGAATTTTTCAAAACATTTTGATTCATATGTGACATTTCTGACTTCAAATTAAATCATCAAATGATTCACCAAATTTGAATCTTGTGGTTTTTCAATTGGTTAGCACAATCTGTTATCCCAAATTAAATTTCTAAAGGAGTATGTCTTTGAATATTATATGCTTCATAGCTGACAGGGACACTATCTAATTAGCTATTTATATGCAAAGCAGAGGAAAGGATAATTAGAGATATGGATTATACAAAGGCAATCACACTGACAGAGGGCAAAAGAAACTGTGAACATATTGAATCAAATTTGTATATACGTTTCTAGTTTATTATGTTTCATTTGTATTGTATTACATTTATGCATCATTTAACATGTTATAAATGAAGTAATATCCTAATTCACTGATTGATAAACTAAATATAAATCTTGTAACATCAACTATCTGTTGGACTACAAATATAATAATCTTAAGTGGATGAAAAGGAATAAAGTCCTACATTTGGAAAATGCCTTTCTTAGCTCCAATCTCTTTTGCTCTTTTTTCAGGAGAAAGGGGGTAGGGGGAGATTAACATATTTAGCGTTATACCATTAACAGCATAGTCAAAGTACCTGTCAAAAAAAAAAAATCTGGCTCATAGAATCTGTTCTAGTTATCTATCATGGCATAACAAACCACCCAAAATTTGTTTGGAGTAAAAAGACAAAATATTTTGGGATGCCTGGGTGGCTCAGTCAGTTGAGCATCAGCCTTCACCTCAGGTCATGATCTCATGGTTCAAGGTTCATGAGTTCAAGCCCTGCATCAGGATCTCTGCTGTCAGCACAGAGCACACTTGGGATCCTCTGTCCACCTCTCTCTCTGTCCCTCCCCTGCTTGCATGCATGCACACATGTGACTGCGCTCTCTCTCTCTCTCTCTCCAAAAAAGACAAATATTTTATTATGCTCACAAGTTTGCAGGTCAGAAATTTGAGAAGGGAATAGAGAAGATAGCTTGTTTCTCCTCCCAGATAAATAGGACTACAGCCGGGATGATATGTGGTTGGAGTCTGCTGGGAGAGTTTGACCAGGCCATATATCGGGAGCTTCAGTTTCAGCTATCACCTGGTTTCTTCAGCTCTTCATGTTGCATCTGCTGGAGATGGAATGTCAAAAATGGCTTCTTCACTCGTGTGCCTTTTACAAAGGCTAAGATGGTTGGAACAGCTGGAACTGGATGGGCATCTCTCTCTCTTTTTTCATTCATTCTCTCTCGTGACTGGCTTGGGCTTTCTCACAACATGATAATCTCAGGGTAAATCTTACATGGTGGTTTGCATGAATAATGGGTATTGATTGCCCTAAGAATGAAAATTTCTTTTTTTTTTTTTAACATTTATTTATTTTTGAGAGAGAGAGAGACAGAGCACAAGCTGGGGAGGGGCAGAGAGAGAGGGAGACTCAGAATCGGAAGCAGGCTCCAGGCTCTGAGCTGTGAGCACACAGCCTGATGTGGGGCTCAAACCCAGGAACCATGACATCATGACCTGAGCCAAAGTCAGACACTTAACAGACTAAGCCACCTAGGCACCCCATCTAAGCGTGAAAATTTCTAAGAAACAAGATTAGGAAGCTGTCAGTCTTTTAACACCTGAGTAGAAAAACAGCATGCCGGGGCACCTAGGTGGCTCAGTTGGTTAAGCATCTGACTCTTGGTTTTGGCTCAGGTCATGATCTCGCGATTGGTGGGTTCAAGCCCTACATCAGGCTCCGTGTGCTATCAGTGCAGAGCCTCCTTGGGATTCTCTCTCTCCCTCTCTCTCTGGTCTTCCCCCACTTGTACTCTCTCTCTCAAAATAAATAAATAAGCCTAAAAAAAAAAAAGACAACCAGCATGGCAACAATTCCACCATATTTTATTGGTCAAAGTATGCCAGGATTTAAGGGAAGGGGACATAGACTCCTCTCTCAATAAGAAAAGTGACAAAGAATTTTTGGCCATCTTTTATCTGCTAAGGCAGCTTGTATGAAACATGACAATTTTCCAGAACCTAGAAACTAGAAGTTCTTTTTTTTCCCCCCAGAACCTAGAAGTTCTTACCATGATTTTGTAATATGACTTCACACAGGCTTTTACTTACATGGCAGTTCCCTCTCCCACAAAGAATCAGAAATGTAGTTCCATGCAATAAAGCATTTGGGCACAGGTTGTTTTTAAAAAATCTCTTCCACACTTAGTCTCCAGAATTTCATGTTTGAGCTCCCAGTTTGGCAGTGAGCTGAGCGTCGACTCTATTTATCTCAAATCTTTCCTAAAACCTATTAAAATTATGGTAAAAAAGTTCAAAGGTGAGTATGTTCATAAAAGTGCAGACAAGGGAAGAAAGTTCATTAAAGGATCATATAAGTTGAGGCACTTTTGAAACATGGCAAGCATATGACATCTTATTGACAAACTAAACAGAAAAAGAATCAGCATACAATATACTAAAAGAACCCAGCAGATGGGGTCTGCAGAAGACCTCAAGACTCACAGAAGAAAGTGAAGAAAAGTAGGAGCAAGAAGGGAGCCTGAATAGTGATACCTCTTTCTTCCTGCACGTGGAGGTATATACTGTGTGTTCCCAGGATGAACTAAGAATTGCTTTTTAAAGATGAGTGATTGATTGATTAGTCTAGTAGCATTAAGGCTCTGTGCAGTAAAAGATTAACTTTGCCCAAAGAAAAGTTTGAACCTTTGACCCAGCTCTTGGGAGGTAACCTCTAATCCCTTCATATATTCTGGCTGATAAAAGTGTCTTTGTGTATCTGAGGGCTTTGGGCCACACTAGATAGTCTATACTGATAATGATTTGTGATGGGGCATTGGGCTACATAATATCAACTTGAAATCTGGAGGTGATAGAGGTTAAGGTCAGCCATACCATTGGAAAGCCATGTCTATGTGATCAACTCCCAATAAAAAACTCCAAAGCTCAGGTGAGCTTCCTGGCTTCACTCCATGCATATTGCCACACAATTACTGGGAGAGGTAAGTGCTGCCTATAGGACTCTATTGGGAGAAGACAAATATAAGCTCCATGCCTGGTCTCTCATGGACTCTGCCCTAGAAACCGTTTCCCATTGCTGATTTCTATCTGTATTCTTTCACTATAATAAACTGTAACTATGAGTTTAACCACTTTGCTGAGTTCTGTGACTCCTTCTAGCAAATCATTGAATCTAAGGGTGGACTTGGGAACCTCCTAAACTCATGGTTTGTATTGACAGGCTTGGTCCCCCCTCCTCATTTTGTTTTATTTTTTAATTTTCATTTGAGAGAGAGAGAGAGAGCATGAGTGGAGGAGGGGGCAGAGGAAGAGAAAGAGAGAGAGTAGGGGGGAAGGAGTGGGAGAGAAAGAGAGGAGAAGAGAGAAAGAGAGAGAGAGGAGAGAGAGAGAGGGAGAGAGAATCTCAAGCAGGCTCCATGCTCAGGGCAGAGCTCGATAGGGGGCTTGATTCCATAATCCCAGGATCATTACCTGAGTCAAAATCAAGAGTAGGATGCTTAACTGACTGAGCCACCCTGGCGCCCCTCACCCTCCTCATTTTAGCACTTGGGTAGATACTCAGACTGATTGCCTTCTCCTAATCTATTTCTGAGATGAAATTAATCCAGACACACAGAGTTCACAATACTTCCTCCTACTCAGAAAAGAGTTTGTGATTGATGAATCAAGAAATAAAGGAATTTACAAATAGCTTAGTTATGCAAATAACTTCTAGAAGAACCCAACAGAAATGGCCAGAAGTGGAGTGGAATGAGAGTCATAAATGTAGTAAAGTTTTTACACTACTATATTGTTAAAATATTATTTCCATGGGCATAGATTTTCTAATATTTAGTAGGACACACAGTCATCCAATATGGACAACTTTTCAGTTTCTCTTTGAAATATGGTCAAGTTGCTAGGTTCTGGTCAGCAAGATAAGCTCAGAAATATGTGACAATCTACAGAAACCATCATTAAGCAGCATCTGGTGAGTACTTTATGCTCCTTCTTATTACATATTTCCTGATGCCAAAAACATGGATGCTGCCTTGAAACATAAGAATGAAAGCCACACACTAGAGAAAGCAGATGAAGGAAGTAGCCAGGGTCTTTGAGAGCTTAGTGGAGCAGAGCTGGCAGATGAGCTCTGCTGGCACAACAGCTCCAAACTTTTACATGACAGAGAAATAAGCTCTCATCTTTGGTCTAAATCAAAGTTATTTTGAGTTTTCCGCATATGCATTTAAAATTAATTTTAAAGAATTTTTTTAAATTAATTTATTTATTTTTCAGACACAGAGAGAGAAAAAGCACAAGTCAGGGAGGGGCAGAGAGACAGTGAGTGAAGCCCAAGCAGGATCCATACTGTCCGTGCAGAGCCCGATGTGGGGCTCAATCTCATGAACCATGAGATCATGACATGAGCCAAAATCAAGAGACAGATGCTTAACTGACTGAGCCACCCAGGAGCCCCTAAAATTAATTTTAATACACATACATTTATTAAAAACAAATTCATGTTCCGCCATCCACTTTATATTCCTTCTATCTTCTCTAACTTCATGATTCCTCTCTTATCTCTTAAATAACTATATATTTTTTACCATCAGTCTTTTGACAATGAGGTCTTTGATGAAGGAGAATGGTTGTTTTGATTAGTTTCATCATTTGGAAAGAGCTCCTAGGTTATCTTCCTGTGCCTCCTTGGAGTAAAAGCAAGGTGAATGTGCTGCCTTCTAGCACATCATCAGTGTACTTAAGCACCAATATTTTCGCTCCTCTGAGAGGAAAAGGGCTGCAAGATGTTATTACTGTCAGCAAATCCCTTAAGTTATTAGTGCAATGAAAATGGAATTTCAGACAACCAGCCAACATTAATAAAGCATTCCTTTTAGTCTTGCAGATGGGCATAAGAATTTCCATTCTTTCCCAGGTTTACATTATTATTATTATTTTTACTTCCTTGATATCATTAGGTAAAGGTATAATGTAATTGCAAAGTGTTTTTACAGACAGAGTCACACGGGATGCTGAGAGAACCTGACAACACCCTGGAGGAACATGACCAGATGTTTGTCAGGCACATTTCCAATTCTATGGCCTGGGTTGAGGCAAATGTTACAGGGGGTTGGAAAAAAAACACCAAAACACCTACATATTCTTCACATTAACCAAGACAACAAAACGCCTTAATCTCTAGCTGCCTTCGCTCCCATGGTGAAATTATTTCATCCGACTTCATTTCTGCAATTCCCAGCACAAATAAAATGCCTGTGCCCCTAAGCCAAGTGGGTAACCACTGACATGCTGATTAAGCATTACTGATTAACTGTACAATAAGTCATTTAAATTGCGAGTGCACAGATGGGCAACATTTATTCAATTGTTTAATAACCTGCACTCTAAAGGGAGCTTGCTAA
Source organism: Leopardus geoffroyi (assembly GCF_018350155.1). Lineage (NCBI taxonomy): Eukaryota > Metazoa > Chordata > Mammalia > Carnivora > Felidae > Leopardus > Leopardus geoffroyi. The sequence continues at coordinate 31,881,997 of NC_059330.1, read as the reverse complement.
TGCACCTACAATTGAGAAACAATAATGCTGTTTCAGGGAAACATGAATTGCCTTACCTTTTTACGTACTCAGTCATCATTTGGATTAACTTGTAAAACTCCGTTTTTCCTTTCAGCAGCCATCACATGTACTGTCATCTGAGGCAGCAGAGCCCTCTGTCAAGGTGAGGCTCAGAAAAAGAACTAACCTAGACATTAGTGGTTTCAAAATGTCCTTCTTGTTATTTTGTTTTGACCCGTTTAAATTTTTGCTTTGTGCTAGTATTTGTCCATCAAATGGTCTCAAAGGGAGCTATTATGTATTATGTATTGGCTGAAAGTACTTAAGGAAGTATAAAACACTCTTCATAACCAACTGAAGATGTGTTTATGATAACATGTGTCATCATGTCAGTTCTTAGGCTTCCCCTCGGTTTCAACCAGAGTTAAAAAGTTGAATAGGACCCTTCACTATGCCTTTTCCATCTGACAAAAAAAAAAAAAAAAAAAGATTTAAAACCCGTCTCAACAATCACTTAAATTTAAATTCAACAAATATTTCTCAAGCACCTAACAGATAGAGTGTTAGCTGCTAACTAGCTGCTCCTGAAAGAAGACACAAATATAAAGAAATAAATACTCTGTGTGAATAAGGATGTGGCTGTCAACACCCATTTTGGGATCAGATCGCCTGGAATCAAATTTTCCCTCTGACACTTACCATCTGTGCAATGTTGGCAAGTACTTTATCTCTCCATTTAAAATGGGAATAACAATAGTAGTAGTAGCAATAGTAATAATAATAATACATGTGAAAGGGAGCAGAATATAACACCCCAAAATATGCCTCCTTGGCTTGTTAAAGAACAAAAATTCAACTGAATAAATCAGAAGATCTAATTAGCTTTTTTCAGTGATTCAGGCAGCATTCCCTTCTAGTAAATACACAGGTGCTCTAGGTAGTTGTACAAAATGGAAGGTTTTTATAGGCAGAAGGAAGGTGAGGCAGGGAATTATTAGCAAAAGAAAAGAAAAGATTGTTTAAAGCCATGTCACCTCCTTTTTGGTGGAAGGGAACAACAGGCATCTTATTATGCAGATTACCTCACTAGTGTGCATCAGGAAATTTGAGATTGACTGTTTAAAGGTCACATTTCTGGGAGAGGTTGAAATTGCAATTAAGTCTTAGTTTGCTGTCATGGGGACTGGTAACTGCATTTTGAGCCCACTGTTTCTTTTCTAACAGGCATAAGGATGATTTTATGTTGATTATTCTTAAGAAATAGCAAACAAGGGGAAGGTCCTGAAAACCAAGAAGCTCCCTTTTTGTAACACGGAGAGACATTTACATTTATCAGGAAATTCTCTATTTGTAAGAAGGTTGTGTCTCCCCATCTGTACTAGGCAGAGAATGACTCTAAATCTCTGGAAACTCATATATGGAGAAAGCAAAAACCTTAATCTGCCTGACAACCTTACCCTTGTTTGCTGTGCTTTTTCCTGGTAACCTCTCATAACTGACCTTTTGCCACATCCCTAACATCTTCTTTTGTCTTTAGCTGGAGATGTTTTTTGAGGTGATGGTTTGGCCTATTTCAGAGTTACTCAGTTTGTCTGGACCTCTCCCATTTATATGGGAGAAATACATGGTTAGTAACATCTCTCCTGTTAATTTGTCTTTTACTATGGGGGGGGGTGGTGTCTCAGCCAAGAACCTAGAAGGGTAAAGGAGACATTATTTTTCCTCCTCTACACCTGTTATGGACTGAACTGTGTTCTTGAAAAATAGATATATTGAAGTCCTAACCCCTAGCACTTCCAAATATCACCTTATTTGGAAACAGGGTCTTTACAAAGATAATCAAGTCATCAGGGGGCACTTGGGTGGGTCAGTCCAACTTCAGTTCAGGTTAAGATCTCATGATTTGTGGATTGGAGCCCTGCATAGGGTTCTGTGCTGACAGCTCAGAGCCTGGAGCCTGCTTCAGATTCTGTCTCTCTCTCTTTCTCTCTCTCTCTCTCTCTGCCCCTCCCCTGCTTGTTCTCTCTCTCTCAAAAATGAACATTAAAAATTGTTTTTAATAAAAAATAAATAAGTAAATAAAATGAGGTCATTAGTATGTTACTGTTACTAATCCATGTTACTCTTCTGCAACTTGTAATTTTAATTTGTCACCAGCTAGACCCCAAAACCTGACCTTTACTGTTTACCTGCTAATAATCACTAACCTTTGTTTTATATTTTTTCCTTAAGTTCTTCTTTCTAGCTTACCGCTTAACTCAGACAAAACAAACCCAAAACCACCCACAGGTGACAGCAAATGCCCTGACAAGACCTCCAACTTGTGCAGACCACTCAGACCGAGCAAAACTTGACTTGTGCCTGCACAGATGGACCATGGAGAGACTTCTGGAATGACCTACATTACCTTCCCCTCATTACAATACTAAAATCTCCATCTAAGGAGGAGCCTCACCCTTATTTACATAACACACAATATATGGATAGGCATGTTTCCTTAAGGTGCATGCACTACCTTCTGCCCACCTGTACATATGACTGATGTGGTTTGAAGTGGTGAGATTTGGAGCCAATGGCCAAGAAAGAATTCTTTAGATGTTTTTGGTGCAAAAAGGCATGGGGGGACAGGACCAGTGGGCAGAAACAGCTGCTCTGCGACTGAGGAACAATTTATTACATACTTGGGAATTGGGGGAGGTAAAGACAAAGGAAGTTTCCAAAAGAATTTTCATATGTTAAAGACTCATTGATATCCTGGAGGCCTAGCTATTGTCAAGCTAAACTTGTTTTTCCCTCTAGCAAAGCATTAACATTAAGACAGTTGGGAGTTCCTGGAGAAATGTCATACTCCCCCAGCCTCAAGTATTTGTCAGTGGGCTGCACATTATAAAGAAATTTAATTTTATCTACATTTCCTTTTGCTTTTGTTCCCCACATCATGTTGAAGAGGCTTCTTTATCTAAATATTCATCCTAACCATAAACAAATGGTACCCATTCTCTCCCTCTCTGTTTCTGTCTCTCTTTCTCTCTCCCCCTGAGTCATGGCCTTGGAAGCTACTTCCTGTGATCTCCTTATTTGCTGCCAATAGTTTACTTCGTGAGACAACTCCACCTGGTGCCTCTGTGACTCACAAACAAATGAACTCACTTTGGTTCCGTTACAAATTCAGTATGTGCTGAATATCTTTTAGGGACATAATGAATTTATTTAACATCTACCATATACGGTTTAATTTAGGATTATGTGGTAAATAAATGTTTAGGATATAGTTTTGATATGCCCTGATTCGAGAGACCCCCCGAAAACAAACCACCAGAGTCCAGAGTCAAAGCCAAGCGGTAAGGGTCGTTTATTGCAGGTTGGAACCCGGTCCTCCACGCACTCGTTGCCGGTGACGCTAAGAGGCCCCGAGCGAGGATCTTACAGCTTCTTTTATAGACAGGCACAAACAAGTTAGGGATTTTTTTTGTGGTTACAGAGCTGTTATTGGTTGACATTTAAATTTGAACACTCAGCAGAACTTGATTGGTTCCCGCCTTTAGGTCAGACCACAACCGGGCATGCCCTGGCTGGTTCCGGGACGGCTGGGGGGGGGGGGGGGGGGAGGAGGGGGGGGTCTTTTCTTTGCAGTTGTGAGTACACCTGGTAATTTTTCTCT